>NC_050574.1:115035019-115661082 GCF_011100635.1 Trichosurus vulpecula | reverse complement strand
GTGACTGACTTTTGTTATGAGTGTGACTTTGTCTAGACATCAGTGAAAGGCAGCGCCTGCTGCCTAGCATGCGGTAAAGCCAAATAAATGCTTTTTCATTCATTCATTCATTTTCCTTCTTTTGCAAAATTAGGGGATTGTTCAATATAGCATGTAAATTCTCTTCCAACTCCGGCATTCTGTGCTCTAAGGACCCTTCAAGTTATCATATTCTATATCTAAGGTCTTTTCCAGCTCTAGGATTTTATGATTCAATGTGTGAACAAAGAGGAGGGGAAAGACATAAGGACTACTAGTCTAAGTAGAAACATACTATAAATCAGACTACCTTGGTGACAATTCACAATATTCTTTGTAATTGTGGCAAGTTACCTTCCTTCCTTAAGACTCAGTTTTCTCTTTTGTAAAATGGGGATAATATTACCTGGAGTGTTGCCCTCAAGGCACCTGGTGAGGACAAGAGGAGCTAATCTACGCAAAAGCCCCCTTCTATCAGCTCAGCTCTAGTTACTGAGGCTTCCTACTCTGGGGATAGTTCATGCCCTTGAGAAACAAAGGCAAGCACAGAGAAAGGAAAGCTAGCAATTCAGCCTGAACTGCTGGATCTATGGAGGCTTGGTTTAAAAGGAATGATTTGTTTTTGGTTATCTCTAGGATATGCCAAATGCCATTTCTTGGTAAGAGATGTTTCTTAGACTAAGGACAGATAACAAATTTGTAGAGGACCTAGGCAGCTAAGTTTTGTGACTCCCTCTAATTCTTCTCAGCAGCATATGAGTCTTCTTTACTTCAGAAATTCAAGGAGATGCCATTTTTTTAGATTGCAGTTGCTGATATTCTGTTAAATCACAAAAACTGAGACAAAATTTCATTGTGTGGCATGAGCAAGTTATTGGTATTATTATCATC
Organism: Trichosurus vulpecula; assembly: GCF_011100635.1. Classification (NCBI taxonomy): domain Eukaryota; kingdom Metazoa; phylum Chordata; class Mammalia; order Diprotodontia; family Phalangeridae; genus Trichosurus; species Trichosurus vulpecula. The sequence continues at coordinate 115,660,173 of NC_050574.1, read as the reverse complement.
ATATATACTCTCTGTAAATGTTAGACAGGGTGTTCCAAAAGTCTTGGTGCAATTTTATGTTTTAATGGCTTAAAACTTCAGTAAGACTTTTGAGGCCCCCTGTGTAGAGTTTAATAAAAGGGTTCCTAACCATTTTGGGTTGTGCATGTGTACATATGTATGTATATGTACTAATATGTATATACACACATATATATGAATAAACATATGTATAGATATGTAAAACTGTCTCTATCTATCTATCTATCTATCTATCTATCTATCTATCTATCTATGTATGGAGAATTCCACTAGATTGTGAGCTCCTTGAGGGCAGGGACTATATTTTTCTTCTTTTTGTATCCCTAGCACTTAGCACAGTGTTTGGCGCATAGTAGGTACTTAATAAATATTGATTGATTGATCCTGATGAGTAAGTTCCATTAGGAAGAAGATGAAAAACCGCTCTTAATTGATACTTTCAGAGAATTGCTTGGGGTTTTTCAAGGTTAAGCGACTCTTCATGGTCCCATTGTCCAATATGTGGCAGAGACAAGGCATGAACTCAGGTGTTCTCTAATCGGAAGCAGACTCCATCTACTACTACACCGTGTTACCTGCCCCCTCCACCTCTCTCCCCCTCTTTCTCCTCTTCCTCTCTCTCCCTTCTCTCTTCGAGTCTCTGTCCCCTTCTTCCCCATTCCTCTCTCCCTCTTCTTTCTCTATCCCTCTGTGTCTCCCCCTCCCCTTCTCTCTACCTCCTCTCTCTCTGTGTCTCTCTGTCTCTGTCTCCTCTCCCTTCCCACCCTCCCTCTGTCACACACACACACACACACACACACACACACACACAGACACACAGACACACAGACACAGACACACACACACACACACACACACACACACCACCACCACCACCACCACCACCACCACCACCACCATGACCAAGGTCTCTGGAACATCAACCAGAAAGGCAGCTCAGCATAGTAAACCCGTCATCAGCAACATGTATCATTAACTCCTTTCTTAAATACTTACTAGTTTCCTCACCATGGCAAGTTATTTAACCTCTCTGAGTATCAGTGAACTCATCTATAAAATGAGAATAAGAGGCATAATAATACCTGCAACATTTTCATCACAGATTTGTTACAGGCTTAAGTGAGAGAGCACATGTAAAGCACTTTGCAACTTGTAATACGCAAATACCATTTATCAGAATCAGTATGTAAATATCAGTTATTATCAATGTGTAAAGATCAGTTGCCATTGTCAATCAATACATAAACGTCAGTTACAATGATCAATGTGTAAATATCAGTTATTATTACAATAACAGAATTTAAAAAAGAAGATGAGAGGTAAGAGAAAGAAACTCAAGAAATTCTAGCTCTCAGATGGGAATATGGAAATAAATTCCTAGTGATTTTAGTAAACTGCCTGCCCACACGAAGTACAGAAAATCAGTGAGAGGCAGCCCTAGAAGGGTCATAGTTTGGGGTCGCCTGATACGTATCCAAGTCTTTTCCAGATAGCAGCCCGCTAAGAATACCAGCTTCGCATATTAGGATATTAAAAATATTACAATTACTTTTAAACACACAAAAAGGGGGGAATGGAAATAATTTTATAGAAAAGGACCCTAAACAAAACTATCATTATTAATATTTCTACAACGCTGATAAGATAGATGGATTGGAATTAGATATGAAAATATGGAATATTTTTTTAAAAGAAACCCAAGGGAGACCAAGTGAGTTATGAAGGTCATTTCTCATTAATGTTGAACTTTTCTATTTCTTCCTAGACTGCATTGTCATTCAGGCCTTGGGACTGTTTATCATCATTATAATAGTACTATTACTAGTATTTTAGGCAATTTTCTTTAATCTAATTACTAGCAGAATTTAATAATGACTCATTTATATAACTTTAGGTTTTCCAAAGTACTTTACATATATTATTTCATTAATCATCACAACACCCTTGTGGGAGAGGGTATTTTTGTGGCTGTCATAAGGCTGGCAAAACTGGCACTCAGATGGGATGAGTTTCTAGTCATATAGTTAGTAATTTGAACTCAGGTCTTCTGACTGTGAGTCAGATTCTACAATACCAAGTCAATAAGCATTTATTAAGTGCCTACTGTGTGCCAGGCATTACATTACCTGTTTCTCTGTATAGTTAATGGAATTTGTGTGTGTGTATATGTGTGTGTGTGTGTGTGTGTGTGTGTGTGTATGTGAGAGTATATGTATGTGTGTGGAGTAGTGTAATCTTGTGAAGGACATGACGCTGAAGAGTCCTCTGATATGAAGGGAAAATCAATGAATATAGTAGAATGTGAGGTCTCTGAAGGCAGGGATTATTCATAGCATCGCAGGGTCATAGACATGGAGCTTTGTCATTTTGACAATGAGGATACTGAGGTTCAGAGAGGGCGAGGTCCTGCCTGAGTCACAGGTCACTGGGTGGGTTTTTGCACATTCCCAGTCTAGTACAGGAGTGGCATTTTTAACGCTTTCAGCATATGAAGTATTAGAATGGCTTGCCATACATCGTCTCATTTGTGACAATAGCCCTGTGAGGTAGGCAGCGTGGGGAGGGATCATGCCACTCATTTTCTACTTGAAAAAAACTGAGGCCCAGAAAGGAGAAATGATCTGTTCGAAGTCTAACAATTACAAGGCAGATCAAGGTTTTTGTGTTCAACATATGGGGAATTCCCATGTTGCCGTTCAGTCTTGTCCTCCTCTTTGGGACCCCATTTGGGCTGGAGTGATTTGCCATTTCCTTCTCCATTTCATCTCACCCAGGAGGAAACTGATGCAAACAAGGTTAATTGACTTGCACAGAATCACACAGCCAGTAAGTGTCTGAGGCTATATTTGAACTCAGGTATTCCTGATTCCAGGCCAAGTGTTCTATCCACAGCGCCGCCTAGCTACCCGATCTTTCCTTAAGCCACACGAATAGAGGTGGAGTGATCTGTGAAGCTGCAGGATAGAATAAAACACTTGGCAGCTGCAGTAAGAGAGTTCTAGAATCATCTGCTGCCAAAGCCAGGAAGGACCTAAAAGGCCAGCTTGTTCAATCCTTGGAGAAATTGGCACCTAGAGATTGGAAGGTCCAAGGATACCTTTGATGTGTCCCAGTTTCTTCAAGAAGTCACCATCTCTCTTTGCATATCTCTGGGGCTGGAAACAGTTTCAAAAGCTGTCTGAGACATAGGGAGCTAGTGCTGATAGGGTTTTAGTAGAGAGTTCCTAGGGTCCCAGGATTATTGATTTAGGGCCTCAAGGGGAATAAAAGTTATCTAATCTGATCCCTTTATTTTACAGATAAGGAAACTGAGGCACAAATAAATTGAATGACTTGGCCAAGATCACACAGCTAGCAAGAGGCAGAGTTGGATGTGAACTCAGATGAAACTCCGACATTCGATAAACATTTGTCAAACACCTACTGCGCACTGAGAATTTTTCCATTGAAAATATGGAATAAATATGGAATAAAACACCCCCAAGGGTGTTTTAATTTAACTGAGCAGACATACATCGAGTGCTGGCCCTGGAGTCAGGAAGTCCTGAGTAAAATTCTGCCTTAGACTCTGGCCAGTTCTATGACCCTAAACAAATCACTTAATCTCTATCAGCCTCAGTTTTGTCAACTGAAATAATAGCACCTACCCCACAGTGTTGTTAAAATGATGGACAGAATGGCTCGTGGAGCTTGGAGTAGTATTCTTCATCATCGTCGTCATCGTCATCATCATCATCGTCATCATCTTCTTCTTCTTCACCATCATCACTGGTGTTTACACAGAGATCTAAGATTTGCAGAGTGCTTTACAACAACCAGGGGAGGTAGGTGCTATCATTTGCTCCCATTTTACAGATGAGGAAACCGAGGCAAAGAACATGTGAAATGACTTACCCAAGGTCACACAGCTAGTGTCTGAGGCAGCGTTTGAACTCAGGGCTTTTTGCTTCCATGTCCAGTACTCTTACTTATCCATTGCAATACCTAGCTGCCTTCAGACTGGATCTTAACTCTTAAGAGGTTCATTCTAGGGCTGTGTCCTACAGTAAGCAGAATCTGGGGACTGGGAGTGGGAGGGTCCAGGTCAGAGGAGACAGAACTCGCCTGGCAGTCTGCTGAAGTTTCTTGAACATAGAGAAATCACCTCATGGCCGTCCTGCCCGTCACTGAAATGGTTGCTTCCTTTTTCTGGGCTTCTACATCACGTACAAAATTGAGTTTTCAGTTCTAGACTTTATATAACTTTAGGTTTTCCAAAGTACTTTGCCTATATTATTTCATTAATCATCACAACACCCTTGTGGGAGAGGGTGTTTTTGTGGCTGTCGTAAGGCTGGCAAAACGGGCACTCAGATGGGATGAGTTTTAGCTGGGCTTGTCTCGTCTCTCCTACTAGTCTGCAAGTTTCTCAAATGTCTGGGCCAAGGCTTATTTCTCTTTCTATCCTCCAATAATAATGATGACAGCAAGCAATTTCATAACGCTTTAAGGCTTGCAAGATGCGTCGCATGTTTAATTTTTAATTAATTTAATGCTGATGACATTTAACTTTTAATTAATTTAGTTCTCACAATAACCCTGAAAGCAAAGTGGGTACTATTATTATTTCCACTTTACAGATGAGAAAACTGAGGCTGAAAGAGAATAAGTGACTTGCCCAGGGTCACAAGGCCAGTGTGTCTGAGGCAGGATTTCAATTCATGTTCCCTTGACTTCTAGTGCCTTCCTTACTCCACCCACAGCTTAGTATAAAACTGAGTAATATAATGTGTGTGCGTGTATGCGTGTGCATGCATGTGTGTATCTATGTATGTATGTACATACATGTATATGTACATTGTGTGTTGTTCAGTTTTTTCACTCGTGTCTGTCTCTTCGTGACCCCGTTGGGGGTTTTCTTGGCAGATTTATGGGAGTGGGTTGCCATTTCTTCCCCAAGCTCATTTTACAGATGAGGGACTGAGGCAAACAGGGTTAAGTGTCCTCCCCAGGGCTGCACAGCTGGCAAGCATCTAAAGCCAGATTTGAACGAGGAAGATGAGTTTTTCTGACTCCAAGCCCAGCACTCTATCCACTGTGCCACCCAGCTGTTCTTTCTCTGTTTACATATATATGTATATACACACACACATACATATATTCACATACATGAGTAATATATATGTATATTACTTCATATACTTATGTATATAATATATAAAATATATGGGGCTAATAATCCTCAGATTATGAGATTATCACAAGATCATTGAGAAGGTAGCTCTCTGTAAATCTTAAAGTGCCATCAAAATGGGAATAAATCACGTTTTTAGATTTATGGAGAGCTTCCTTCTCAACTATCTTGTGAACATCCCATCATCCAAGGATGATTAGCCCCATTTTACAGATGAAGAAGCTGAACCTCAAAGCTCAAACTTAAGTGACTTTTGTAAAGTCACACAACTAGCAACGGGTGAGCCAGGACAGGAATGCACACATTTTGACTTGGAAAGCAGCTGAGGTGAATGCCACAAGTACTAAACTGGAGAACAGGATAGAGGTGTGTGTAAAACCCTAAATCTGTCAGAAAGATGAGAGCCATTTATCCAACTTCTTTCCATAACTCATCTTCAAAAAGAAAGAGGGGGAGAGGGAGAGTACATGGGTCTCCTTTAATTGGGAGTTTCAATGACTATCTCTTATGTGGATCTGTGCTTCTGTCAGGGCTGGGCCCTGGGCCAGAAGCCAGGATAATTTACAGGGCCACCGGCAAATGTCCTTCCTTTTGACCACTGCACTGAGCTTTGGTCTTAATTATTTAAAAAGACTTTAAATTTTACGAGAGCACTCTAAGGCCTGGCAGCTAAGGGGACTTAAAAAAGTGAAAAATTAAATCCAGATGTTCAGAGGACACTGGAATCAGATTGACTGCCGTGGAAAGGATGTTTGGGATTGTTTTGCACCTAAATAAACTTGGCCATCCACTCTGAGCACTTCAGAGCCTGCTCGGGGAAAAGAACAGTAAACAAATAATAAGAAGGCTTGGCTTTGCATAATGTCTCTGTCCATAATTTGCTGTGCAACCTTAGACAAGTCACTTCTCTTTTCCTACTCTCATTATCCTCCTCTATAATATGGTAATGCCAGTACCTAGAATATCTCTTAGAGAGTTATTGTGAAGAAAGTGCTTTGTGGAGCAGGGGGGTCTTAATCTATTTAGGTGTCATGAATGTCTTTGGCAGCCTCAGTGAAGCTGAGGGACCCTTTCTCAGAATCACATTCTAAAATGCATAAAATAAAATATATAGGATTAAAAAGGAAAAAAATGATCACAGAAATACAGCTATGTGTCTATATACATACATATATATATACATGTGTGTGTGTGTGTGTGTGTGTGTGTGCATTTTTTAAACCAATTTCACATACTCCAAGTTAAGAAGTTCTGACCTAGAGATATTGTAAGGCAGTGGAAGGAGTTAGACTTGTATTTAGGAAAGAACTAGATTTTAATTTTTGCTCTGAAACTCATCAGCTATGTGCTTTTGATTAATTCATTATAACTTCTCTGAACTTAGTTTCATTTCCTGTAAAATGGGAAGAAAATCTTTGCTCTACTATTAGAATATAAGCTCCTCCATGAGACTGGAAGCTCCTTGAAGGCAAGGACTGTCTTTTGCCCTTCTTTGTATCCTTAGCACTTAGCACGGTGCGTGGCACATAGTAGGCACTCAATAAACATTTATTGATTGGATTGATCTACTTGCCCAATAGGGTGATTGCTAGGAAAGTGTTTTGGAACCATAGCAGAATATTCCAATAGAGAAGTAAGTATCAGAAGAGAAGAACTTATTGTCTGCAAACAGAAATAATTGGCAGAACAGAAATACTTGAATCTATGATGCCAAACGTCACAAAAAACCAAAACCAAACAAAAAAACAAATTGGGAGTGATTGATTGGAAAAGCAAATATACAGAAATGAAAGATGGTGTGGAAGAAGAGAAGCAAAAAGCAACAATATTAACAGAAATAATAATCTCTATGCAAGTAAAATATATTGATCTCAGAGGGAGGAGGGGTAGAGGCAATTTAAGGATTATAGATCTCCTAGAAGAACAGGACAAGTAAAACAACAACAGAAAACTCTTGAACATCAAAATGCAAGAAATAATACAACAAAACTACCCAGAACTTCTCCAAAAGAGATATAAAATGTCAATCAACAGAACCCACAAATTGTCAACAGAAAAATAAATAAACCTGCATTGTCAACTCCAAGATACGTAGCAGTTAAATCTAATAATTCCAGTGACAAACAAAAATATTCTGCAAATGACCAGGAGAAACCTTTAAATATAAATGAGAAGAAAATTGAGTAGCACAAGACTATTCTGCACCTGCCAGAAACCATAGGAGGGAACGGAATAATGTGTTCTGAAGAACAAAGAAACTCAAAATGCAACCCAAGGTGGTGTGCTTTGCAAAACTGGAGCAAATAATCATTTTTAAAAGATAGACAGTCAATAAAATAGAGGCATTATAAATATTTTTTTAAAAAAGATGTCAACAAATTATTCACTCTGCTATACCAGACAAAAGAAACATAAGAAAAATAAATACAGCTACCAAGGAAGTGACCACAGGATAAATTACCACAGTAAAAAAGGGGGAAAAAAGAGAAAAATGCCCATTGGGTGTAATATTCACACAAAACAACCACAAAAAAATAACAGAGGGACCAGTGAGAAATTTCTTTCTCAAAATACACAAGGAGATAATGATGAAAGCAGCACTAATAAAAAGGTAATGATGAAGGAAAAGGCCTGAGATCTGGATTAAACAGCACAATGCATACACCTTAGTTAAAAAATACTTTATTGCTAAAATCTGCTGACCATTATCTGAGCCTTCGGCAAGTTGTAATCTTTCTGCTGGTGGAAGGTCTTGCCTCAATGTTAATGGCCACCGACTGACCAGGCTGGAGGTTGGGGTGTAATTTGCCATGTCAATTGACTCTTCATTTTATTTGCAAACTTGTAGGGCTAGTAGTTGTAGGGTTGAGTTGGCCTAATTTCAATATTGTTGGGTCTCAGGAAATAGGGAAGACTGAGAAGAAGGAGAAAGACTGGAGAACAGCTGATCAGTGGAGCTGTCAGAACACACACATTTATCAATTAAACTCACTGTCTTACATGGCCATGTTTTGTGGTGCCCCCAAAACAATTACAGTAGTAACATCAAAGATCAAAATAACAGATATATAATGAAAAAGTTTGCAATATTGTGAGAATTACCAAAATATTACACAGAGACACAATGTGAGCACCTGCTGTTGGAAAAAGTGCTCTGGTAGACTTGCTCAGCATAGGGTTGCCACAAACCTTTCATTTGTAAAAAATGCAGTATCTATGAAGTGCAATAAAGCAAAGCACAGCAAAAGGAGATGCACCTGTAATTGTTGCATGATAGCTTTCCCATTAGATTTTACTTCTTGAAGGTAGGGACTGTTTTTGCTTTTCTTTGTATCCCCACTGTTTAAAACAGTGCTTGACACAGAGTAAGAGCTTAATAACTGCTTGCTGACTTGACCACATGGAACTTTTATGAAAAAAATTTCCATGCATTAGGACATAAAGATAAATATAATAATAAAAATATATAATAATTATAATATTGTATTATATATAATGCTAATTATATAATATTATATCATATATTATATATAGTGTAAAAATAAATAATAAAAATAAATGTAAAGAATAGCTGAATAGGGGACAATAGAAATGAATGTAATAGATTTGCTAGCCATTCCATAGTGATTTTTATCTTCATCATCATCGTCATCATCATCATCATCATCATCAACAGAAACACCACATTTGTATTCTAATCCTCAATGTGAACTGTGCTTCCTATATGAAGAAGTGGGAATGGTCCTCATTAAATTAATATTGGGAAGAATAGCTGGAATGACTAAATGCAAAGGGAAGGAATCCATGCTGGATTTTATTCACAGGTATATGGAAGCATTTAAATTTCAAAATGTTTTAAATATATTTGGTCTTCCCAGTCATTATGCTCACTTCTTTCTCTCCTTATTCCTTATTTCTCGACAATAGACCATAGGATCTTGAAGGCCGTGGACACATTTTATTCACCTTTGTGCTAGCATCTAGCTTTATTTACTGACTGAATGAAGGAGGAAGAAGTTATTATTCCAGTCGCTCTTCCTGTTAAAAGTTTTGTAAATTTGTGTTCATGACTTCCTCAAGCCAGATTCTTTGTCCTTAGAAAGCTGTACTTAGAAGAGTATACAATGTTAGATTTTGAAAGAATCTTGGTAAAATGTTCAAACACGAAACCTAGAACATTACAGAACATGATTAGAAAACAGAATGCTAGAAGATAGAATTCTAGAGCTGGAAGGGAGTTCATAACGTGGAGTGCTAAAGTCAAATGGGATCTTAGTGATGACTTAATAATTTGCAAAGTTAGGTGGTAGCAGATCATGGACTAGACCCCAATTCCCCCAAATCATAGCACAGACCTTTGCCCCATTACTGCAGGAAGTAAAACAGTTCAACAGCATGTAAGTTGGGGAAAACCCCACTTTGGCTGGCAGGATCTCAATGTGTTGTCTTAGGAAGACCCAGCCTCTGGCAGTGCGTCAATTTCCTGAAACTAATTGGAACTTGACCTATGATGTCCCTGTGTTATTAACGCTAGAAAAGTCAATTGAAAATGTAAAATCATATTAATTATTCTCTTGGCCCACAAATAAGTTATAATTTAGCATCTGGGGTTTTCCTTCCAAATTATTTTTTTTTTCAGCTTAATTGGGAATTGTATTTGCTCCTATGCAGAAAGGGGGAGGGGCCTGGGTTCTCAGTGCCAGCAATGGCACACACCTGAATGCCACAGGGTTCTGCTTGCCCAGTTTGTGTTCTTCCAAGGATTCCTTGGGCTATAGACAGCAGTGATTAGAAGGAATCAGCTTCCTGTCATTTGAAGCGATTCCTTTAGCATTTTTTTGACAATCGTTTATTAGCTGCAGGCTAGACCCTGTGCTAGGCACTGGCAAGAGATACAAAGATGAAATAAGATGTGATCATTTCCTTAATAAGACATAAACACAGAAAGATCTAACATAAATTAGAATGAATAATTCACCAATAAACACTTATTAAGCATTTACTTATGTATGGAGGCACTGGACTAAGAATAAGCAGAGAAAGGAAATATAAAATTCTAAGGGATCTTCTGAAAAAGAGATGGAATACGTATATGGAATGAGATTAAATTACAATACAAACTGACATATATGCGTATATGTGTATACACATACATTCATATGTATATATCTATGTGGGAAATAGATGTGTAAACTAATCCATAGAGAAGGAAAGTGAATAGATCAGGTTGAGTTAGTGGCAGTCTGGACTAGGATATGGCCTCCTAATTTTGACTTCAGTTTTTTTTTCATTGAAATATGATTATTCCCTAATATGAATATTACCTTGCATGTGCACGATGCTTTTGATTTGCCAAAGTAGTAATCCTATATTTTAGATAAAGGCATTACTAGAGAATCATCAAATCCCACTGGAGCATTTTCTTTCTCATACTCCCTCTTTGCAAAACTATTTGAAGGCTTTAACATTTCCCCTTGGGCATCTAGGTGGCATAGTAGATGGAGTCCTGAGCCTGGAGTCAGAAAGATTCATCTTGCTGAGTTCAAATCCAGCCTTAGACACTTACTAGATGGTGACCCTGGGCAAGTCATTCTACCCTGTTTGCCTCAGTTTCCTCAGCTGTAAAATGAGGTGGAAAAGGAAATGGCAAACCACTCCAGTATCTTCGACAAGAAAACCTCAAATGGGGTCACAAAGAATCAGACACGACTGAAAAAGATTGAACAATAATAACATTTCCCCTCCTGTCTTCTCTGTTGTGTGCTAACTAGCAGAATTACTGCATTCCAGGCTCGGCTCATCCACTGATAATTAGCTGTGTGATCATCCCTTATCTGGGACCCTCTTTCCTTAAATGTAAAATGAAGAGTTTTGGACTAGCTAATATCTAAAAGTCTCTTCTATCTCTAATATCCCCTTTCCCACTGCTCCACGAAGTATTCCATGTTCTAACTGCTTATATTCTGAGACATTTTCCATCATCTCTCATGTTTGATGGCAGCTAAAACAAGTAGAATAGGAATCAAGGAAGACTGATTATCCCCTTAACAATTAGAAAGGAATATAATAGGTTCTTAGGGCCTATTCTCTGCTCTTAGCTACACAAACAATAGCAATTAATAAATGTTTGTTCAATTGAATTGATTAATGTAAATATTGGGAATGTGTATAAGGAGATGTGACCTAAATGAGAAACTAGGCTCCACTGCAGCTAATTAGGCAAGTTTTCTGGAGAAGATGAATTTTGACGAGTTTTTGGAAAGAGGAAAAGTGAGGCAGATTGGTGGAACAGAGGCTGAAGGGCATTTCCAGAGCTTGGTAATGGCTTGTGTGAAAGGTCAGTTGAGTGGAGAATGGCAAATAGTTTTGCCTAACTGAAGTACAGACATCTTTCTGTGGAGTGACAATTGCAAAGGCAGAGAGAGAAAAAGAATCTTTGTATGAAAAATCTCTGACCTAAGTCTGACATCCCAAATCTGTAGGGAACTGGCCATAATCTTGATTTGAAGAACGATTCTCTAATAAAGTGGGCAAAGGACAGGGACAGTTTTCCGAAGAGGCAATATAAATTATCAATAATCATCTCAACAATTTAAAAATCACTAATGAGTAGAAATATGCAAATTAAAACAACCTTGAGTTATAAACCCAAAAAGCAAAATTTTGCTTAATGAGCAAAAGCTTAAGCTAGCAAAATGCTAAATGATGGGAAAACTCTTTGTGGGAGGGACTGTGAGAAGGCAGGCAACTAATTCTATGCTGGTGGAGCCATGAATTGATTTAATCCCATTGAAAGACAATTTGAAATTATGAAAGAAAAATTACCAATTTTTTCATCCATTCTGACCCAGAGATCCCACTATATTGGGAGTATATAAATATAAATATGTAAACACACACATATGAACATACACATACACATACATACTCTAAGGAAGGTGTTGATAATGAGAAGAGAACCACATGTAAAAATGTTTATAAGACCATTATTGATGATGAAAAAATGTTTAAAATGATGCCAGTGCCCATTGTTTGCTAAGTGGCTGAATGAATTATGGCGCCTAAATGCAGTAATCTATTACAGAACCACAAGCAATAAAAATGTAAACGATTCATAGAAATTGGAAAGATCTGAAGTGATACTGGGTGAAGAAAGCAGAACAGAAAAAAAAAACAGCATGCATGATTTAACTATCAACTGTAAAAGAAAAATTCAGGATAAATACAATGGTCAATGTGAATATCACATCAAAGATAAAGGACATAGCCTGACTTTATTTTTACAATTGTCAACTCAAAATCATTGGTCATTTTATATACATTTATGTGTGTACGCACATATGCATACACACGTGCACACACATGCATATACACGTGTCCACACATGTATATGCACACACATGCCTATATATGTGCATGTGTGTGAGCGTATGCATATATAAATGTGCGTGTGCACATATATGTGTGCATGCATATATATACATACTTATTATTAAATTGAAAATTTCTACATCAGTAAAGTAGAGATGATAACACCTGAGCAATCAATCAAAAAGCATTTATTATGAACTTATTATGTGCCAGACTGTGTGCTTAGCATTGGAGTACAACATGGAAACAGTCTCTGTCCTCAAGGAGGTTACATTCTAGTGGAAGAGACAAGAAGTACATAGTTTTCTACAAGGCATATACACAGTAGATAGAGTATAACTTCACAGGGTTGTTAAAGGGAAGGTGCTTTGTAAACCTTAAAGTGCTATGGAAACACGTGATTTTTCCCTGCTACATTGCCATACGGTTAAAAAGAATAGTTTACAATTGCTGTCCCCTTACTCTACTGAAATTGTTCTTTCCAAGGTGGATACTAATATCCTAATCATTAAATACAAAGGCCTTTCCCCTTTTCTCATCCCTCTGGATTTCTCTCTGGCATGTGACACTATTGGCTACCTCCTATTTCTTAATGCCCTCTTCTCCCTTGGCTTCAGTGACACTGGGCTCTCAAGGTTTTTGTCTTATCTGACAATTTATAGTTTCTCTTGGTAGCCCCTTATCTTTCTGCCTATAACCACTGGTGTCCTTCAAAGTTCTGTCTTTGAGCCTCCTCTTTTCTCTGTCTCTACTTTCTCCTTTGGAAATTCAATGTACTCCTAAGATTTTCTCTATGCATATGATCACTAATTTATATCTCCAATTTCATACCCATCCCCAGAGTTCCAGTTCTTTATTTTCAGGTGCCTTTTGGATATCTTCATATGGCTATCTTATTGGTATCTTAAAATAAATTTATCTGTCATAGAAATATGTCTGGTCTGTGAGCCACTGCGACTGCTCCCAGCCTGAGAGTTATCGCTTCAGTCAGGGAACATGCCTGGAACATAAATATTCAGAGGAGAAAATAATCTGTGGAGTAAATACCACCTGTATCAGACTGCATTTAGGCCAAGACCCCTTTGCATGTGATCTTTGGTCTAGAGACCATATTTATCCATAGCCATTCCCAAAAGGGTGAGATCCTCATTGCTAACAAAATTCTCTACCATTTTGGAGCAAACTCATTATGTCTTGTCACACCTTCAGGGCAAGGGGAAGCACACATGTGGGGAAGCCAAGGCCTTATAAAGACATCTTTTTCTTATGTTATTCAGGAAAGCTGGTGCAGACTAACTAACCATTAGTATGTTCCATTTGTCAGACCATTGGAAATTCTGAATATCCAGAAATTCGGATTAAGACAATAACCATGACTGAATTCATCATCCTTCAGCCTTAATCAATCTCTCTTCTCCACTCACTATTTCTGTTGAGGGCTTCACTATCCCCTCAGTCACCACCAGGGTTGTCCTTGACTCTTCCCTCTCCCACTGAACTGTTGGTTAAGTTCTGTTGATTCTACTTTCATAACTCCATAACATCTCTGGCACTGGATCCTCCTCTGAACTCTCATTTTAGCCATCCCACTTCAGGCCCATATAGCTTCTTGCCTAGACTATTGGAAACTTCCGGCCTCCAGTCCAGAACTCATCCACTCCATCCATCCCGTGACTGCCAGAGGTTGAGCTTGATAGCCACTGGGGTCTTCTCCAACTCTGCTGTGCTGTGATCTGCTGATTCTATAATCTTTTCAAAGCACTACTCTGATCACACCACATCTCTCCTCAAATACAGTGGCTCCCTTTTCCTTAGGAAATGAAGTAGCAATCCATAATCCTGGATTTTAAGGCTCTTCATAATTTGGCTTCAGACCAGCCTTCCAGCCTCATCCCAGTTTTTCAGGAAGACCTGACTCTAGCTTCAGATACTTATTATCTATGTGACCCTAGGCAAGTCACTTAATTTCTGTCTGCTTCAGTTTCCTTATCTGTAAAATGGGGATAATGGTGGCACCTACCTGCCAGGGTTGTTGTAAGGATCAAATGAGATGAAAATTGTAAAGTGCTTACTTAGCACACTGTCTATAAAGCATGCATTGTAAGCACTATATAAATGTTAGCCATTATTATTATTATGGTGGTTTTACTCTCTGTTCCCATTCTTGTTCCACTAATTCCAATGACCATTTTCCATCTCCATCTGCAGAAGTCCCTCTCTTCTTTCAAGGGCTGATTTAGTTGCCACTTCTTCTAAGTTTCTTTTTTATTCCCAGGAAACATAAACTATCCCCTCTCGTGAAATTTAATCTTTTTCTCTTCAAATTTCTCATGTCACATTGCCTGAGCCTCTTTCTAATGATCTTGAGTTATGATGGGCTAAAAATGCAGAATAAGGTTTTGAAAATAATTATTTGTGGACACACTCTCCACTACCACCCCACAAGTGGATTGTAAGACCTTGAGAGTAGGGTCTTTGTTGTATCTGTTTTCATATGTCCTTCAGCACCTAGCAGAGGACCTTGTTCCCAGTAGTTATTTAATTAATATTTTCTGAATTTGAATTAAATTTCACTTTCTTTGGTGATTTCCAGTGATGGAGACCTCACTACCTCCTGAGGCAGCTCATTATGCTTTGAACAACTCTAACTGTGGGGAGGTTTTTCCTTTTACTGAGTTCAAAATCTGTCTGTCTACATCTTTCTCTCCTCCATTCTCACTAGACCAAGAAGAAGAAACACAATGCTTCTACATGATGGCTCCTCCGCTTAAGCTGGCCCCCTCCCCACATCATCATCCTTTTACAGACGAGTCCTACATAAGAGAATTGCTTGCTAAATGTCATCCCGGGAATTAGAAGCAAGCCAAGACAAGAACTCAGGCCCCCTGACGCTTCTTCTAGTATCCCTTCTGATATATTCTGCTGTTTTTTTGGCAGCTTGGGACCTGGGGCAGAGTTTTAAAACAACAGCGTTAAGGACCAGACAATCTCTGATTTGTTAAATCCAAACGACATTCAAGGTTTCTCTTTAATGTCTGACTCAGTTACTCAAGAGACCATGCTGAGGAGTTGGAAATAGGAGCTGAGAACAGGGAGCTTTGAATCCTGGGATCCCTGAGAAGACACATTCTTTCTCTGGTTTGGATCTCCCATTTTGAAAATGTGGCTAAGAACATTTTCTAATATCCTGGAAGGAGTGGGGATGGAGCACCTGGACTGATGAGCCAACGGGGCAGAAGGCATGTGGTCTCATGGTGCTGTTGGATTTGAGAGCTGTACTGAGTTTGTTTTATGTGGGTTGGGAAATTGTCCCTTTTTGTATTGGTTGTGTACTCTGGGGTTTTGTTGTTGTTATGGCTACTGTTGTTTTCTTCCCATTTCACAGTGGAAGGCTAAGCTTAAAACAAGGCTATTGGGAAACAGAACCTCCAGAATTAAACAGCCAAGCCATCAAACACTAAAAATCACTCTGGATTTAAAAATCCATTTACTATATTTAAATGCTTTTAATATAAGTGCTGAAAGGAGAAGAGAAGGAAGGTTTAAAAGCTTTCTCTCCCTCTCTAGGCCTTCCTTTCTTTGTCTACCTCTCTGTCTCTCAGAGCAAAATTACCCTTTTCCCTCCCCTTCCTTCAATATCCAGACCTCCTTAATTTAATTCAATTCAAATCCACAGTTATTAAGTCTGCTATGTGCCCGTTCAACTCTGGGCGCAAGTCTTTGTCCATCTGTTCTGTCCGTCCTGGATATACGTACTGTTGGACAAGCTTTGTAGGATATCTCTCCAAATGCTTGTTGAAATCTGGGCAACAGACATTCTTCATCCCATTGGTGATTCCAGGGTTGAGTAAGACAAGGAGAAAGGGTTGTGTTGCTTTGGGGAAATTAGAGAGTTGTTTTTTTTTTCTGACCCCAAACTTCCCATGAGCAAAGGCTCATCTTTTCATTCAGCTGCTGTTAATATGGGCAGTAAGACACAGAATACCATTGCTTCCAAAGAACTAAAGGTGAGTATCACTCAGAAGGCATTGAAGAGATGCATGGTAGGTGTGAACAGGATGCAATATATAACCACCGAGGAGCTCTGACAAAGAGCAGGATTAAAAGACATTCTCAAGGAACTGTATGATAGAAAGAGAAGATGGGCTGGCCATGTGGTATGAATCAAGGGTGACAAAAGGGCCCCCAGAGTGCCCTACTGGGACCTTTGCAGTGTCAGGAGAAATGAAGAAGGCCTCCACTATGCTGGGTGAACCACCCTTACTTGGGAGGGCATGGACAGGAGGCACACACTGGGCAGACATAGATAGATTGGAAGCTGAATCATTGAAGAAAACTCCCAGATCGATGCAGTCCCCAGACCATTGCAGTGAACTTTTTGCCAGGCAGTGTGCTAGGCATGGGGACACATAAAAACAAAATGAAGTGTTCCATGTTCTCAAGGAGTTTATATCCTACTACAGAGTGTGTGTAAGATAGATTGTGAACTTTTAAGAGCTAAAAAAGCCAGCTATTGTTATTATATCAAAGTTTTCCAGCAGCTGAATATTAGCCCACTTGTATGTAGGTGTTCAGCTCTACTCTGTTGACACTCATCTGGGTGCATTCATTAATTAATTCATTCAGATATTCAATAAGTACCTACTCTGTGCAAACAACTGCCTGAGTAGGTGGGGAAGTAACTACACATTCAGTTTAGATGCTTTTTCTCCAAGAAACTTACAGTCTATATGGGGAGGATAAGATATGGATACATGGAAACAAAAAATGGCAGTTGCATACAAGAAGTAAAAAGTTCCCTGATGACCGACGAGAGGGAAATGATTTGATACTGTGAAAATGAGTTCCAATCAGAAAATCTTAACTCAGCCAGTCCCAAGCAGTGTGACCTTAGGCGGACGGTTTTCCCTTTCTGGACTTTAGGTTCTTCATTTATAAAATGGGAATTGTAATATCTGCTCTGTCTACCTGTAGGGAGTCAAGTGAGTCTGTTTTGTTAGAGTGCTTTGGAATCACTTCAGTGTGAGCTATTATTAAAAGCCCAAAACTATTGGGCAGTAAAGATGCCAGATTTTGAAGCAGCAGTCCTTAATCCTTATAGGGATATGGACCTCTCTGACAATCTGGTGAAGCCTATTGGTCCTTCTCAGAATAATGCTTTTAAATGCAGGAATAAAATTCATAGGATTACAAAGGAAATTATTTATATTGAAATACACTTATCAAAATGTATTTTTTAAGAAGTTCACAGACCTCAGGCTAGGATTTTCTATTTTCAAAGACCCAGGCAGTAACACCACAGGTCTCATCAACCTTTGGGCAATGAGTATGTCTTTTCCCAACCCTCCCCACCACCCCTGTTCTTTTGAGGTTAAAATATAATGATAGTTTCTAGCCATGCCAAAGGTACATGGTTAAAACATACTTTGCATCCATCACTGTAAGAGATGAAAGAATCATTAATTTTAGAATTGAAAGAGCCTTAGAGAACATCTAATCCAGTCTGCTCACTATATATCATTACATACATGAGGAAAGTGAGTCCTCCCCGAAAGGATACGACTGGTCAAAGATTACACAACAAATCTGTGGTGGAGTCAGGAACACAAGTCGCGTCTCCCAGGTCCTGGTGCATTGTTTATCATTACATAAATCATGATGCTTTGTCCCTGTCCTTAATGAATAAAGTACTAAGTTTAAAAATAAAAAGAGAATAACACTCTCCAATCCAGAGACTTCCAATATATAACATGCTGGAGTTTTAAGTATATTACATTGAATCAAGTGATGTAGGGTGCAATGATGATTCTGCCTCCAACTTACTGAATGATATGGGGTAAATCACTTCATTTAGCTTGATCTCAGGTTCCTTTTATTAAGAGGAGGGGATCTCAAAGATTTCTTAGGTCCCTTGTTAAAACATGTGACATTGACGGTTTCTTCTAGTTCTAATGTTCTCTGTTCAGGGGCCCTTTCTGCACTATTTCTAAAGATGTCTTCTCGTTCTAATATTTTAGGTCTCTTTGGGCTCTGATAGTCTATGAGTCTATGATAGGTACTGTGGCCATTTGATGCCACTTTGATTACTGTGGGTTTGATAAACGAGTGGACTAACACATTCTTGTCTAGCAAAGCTCAACTAATAAGGACCTTTTCTTTGTAGTGTTGAAGTAGGCCTTAAAACAACCCCCCCCCACCTGCCACTGGTTCTTGGCAATTGGGTTTCTAGACTCAGCATCCTCAGGCTTTTCCAAACTACTCTTTCTTGGATTTTTAGACTGACTTTGCCAATCAGTCAACCAACTGATTCCTAATTCATCCCTGGCTTTCACGTCCCTAGACAATCTGCCTTTTATGTATCTTTCTAGAATTTTCTCCCACTGTTTTCCTTCAGGTATTCTACATTTCAGACTAGACTATTTGTAATTTTTCAAACATGTCTCTGACCATTTCCTATACCTAGAATGACACCCCCCAACCCCACGACCACTTCCACTTCTTGAAATCTTATTTATTCCTCAAAGCTCAAATCAAATAACCTCTCTTCCATAAAATCTTTCTTCACCACTTACAGCTAAAAGTGACTTTTTTTTACCTTGGATAAATGCTCAGTTCACCTTATTTGTATCGTTATTATACATTCCCAAATATTAAAATACAGTTATTAAAATATGAAAAAGTCATGGAGCCCAGGTAAAGTATCTTGCTCCACAATGGCTTTCTCATCCAATGACTTCTGTCTACCAATATGTGATTGCTCCAGTAGAGACCCTCATCACCTCTTACCTGTACTGTTGCAACAGCTCCTAATTGGTTTCTCTTCTTCTAGTCTTTCTGATTTCCAGCTCATACACTGCATGGCTGCCAAAGCAATCTTCTTAATGCACACACTGGACCATGTCACCAACCTGGTTAAAGACCTTAGGTTGCTCCCTGCTGTTACTCAGATAAAATTCCAGTTCCTTAGCCTGTCACTTAAATTTCTGTCATTTCTACCCTTGCAATATCTGCCCTGTAGGTTCTCATCTCACTGCAGCCACCCTGAAGGAGGTCCTCATCACCTCATGTCTGGACTATTACAATAGACAGTAGTCTATTGTTATTGGTTTGTCTCATTGCCCCAGTCTCTCCCCATTCCAATCCATCTCCCACATAACTACCAAACTGATCTTAAAACTCAGGTCTGATCATATACCCTGCTCCTCCTTTCAGTAAACTCCAGGAGATCCTTATTCCCTCCATGATCAAAAATAAAAGCTCTTTTTGGCTTTTAAAGCCCCTTATAATCCAGTTACTTCCTACATATCCCATCTTATTATAACTGATATTCCCCTCCAGATCCAGTGACACTGGCCTGTGTGCTGTTCTTCCAACAAAACACTTTGTTTCCTGACTCTGAATGTTTTCACTGGCTGTCCCTCATGCGCAGAATGCTCTCCTTCCTCATCTCGGCTTCTTTCCCAATCATCCTTAATCTCAGTGGCTTTCCTCTAAGACAACCCTTAATTTATCCTGTATTTATCTTGTTTGTACATAGTTGTTGGTATGCTGTCTCCCCCATTAGCCTATGAGCTTCTTGAGAGCAGGGAATGTTATTTTCCCCCTTACTTTGTATCCCCAACATTTAGGAGAGGGACTGGTACATAGTAGGTACTTATAATGTTTGTTGATTGAACTAACTAAAGTTCTCCACTATCCAACACCTTGTCACCTTTCCAGCTTTGTTCCCTTATTATACTCCTGTCCATGAATTCTACCTTCTAGTGAAACTAACCTATTAATTATTTCATGAATTCAGCATTCTGTCTCCAGCCTCTGGACATGTTTACAGGCTGTTCACCTTACCTGTAGTGCTCTCCATCCTCATCTCTGTCTCAAAGAATCATTATTTTCCTTCAGGGCTCAGGTGTCACCACCTACGTGAAAACTTTCCTAATTCTTCCAGTTGTTAGTGCTGTCTCCCTCCTCTAATTATCTAGATATATTTATTTCCCTATCTGTGTATCTGCCCTGTCTTCCCAGCAGAATGGGAACCCCCTAAGAATAAAGAACTGTTTCATTTTCCTTTCAGCACAGAACACTGATGCTTGCTCATAGTAAGTGCGTGTTGAATGGAATCTTGGCATCCCTCTGAGTTCATGATCATGTGTATAGTAGGCTCTCAAATTATTGGCTGAATTTGTTGAGTATCTATTGTGTGCCCAGAGGCAGCTATGGAGTATGTTTTTATATATATATATATATATATATATATATATATATATATCAATATACTATATATCTCTATCTATTTATCTACCTGTCTGTCTATCCATACATCCATCATCTATCTATCTATCCATCTATCATCTATCTATCTACCTCATCTATCTATCTATTCATCTATCATCTATCTATCTATCTATCTATCTATCTATCTATCTATCTATCTATCTATCTATCATTTATCCACCTAGCTACCTTCTAACTACCTACATCTAGAAGACTCATCTAAGAGCAAGAAAGAACTGAATTCAGGTCCTGCTTCTGAAACATACTAGCAAAGTGTCCTCAGACAAGTCATTTAAATTCTTAATCCCAAAGGCCACTCCATAGGGCTGTTGTTGTTTGTTCTTCATTTTCAAAGAGTATCAATGACATCACAGGATGATGTCTTGACTCATGCATGAATCAATTTAAGTGAGGTAGAGTTTCACAAAGCCATTAGCCTCACTGTCTCTTCCAGAGTCACTGAGGTCCAATGGCAAGATAAAAGTCAAGATGATTGGTGATGGCCTGGGATGGGGCAGATGACTTCAGTGTCTTTGATGGATGGCCAAGCTCTAAGTGCTCCACAGTGCCCGCTTCAGCCACCTTCATGGCCATTGGAACAATTTGTTCTCATCTGCCCATCCCTCTAGCTTTTGCATGCTTGGGGTAGATAACCCCCTAACTTTCCAATGGGTTTGAGGCCTGTTGGTTACCTTCAACCTGGTTTAGCCCATCTGCTGAGACGATTTACTGGGATGAGGCCACTGTACATGTTACAGCTTCTTGAAGCCACAGGTGAGAGTTGAGTGCCAGGTGGACAGCAAAGGTTGATGAACAGCCCTGAAAAGGGCTTGGCAGCCCTCACACCAGAGGTGCTAGTCCTCCTGAACACCCTCCTTAAACACCTATAAAGTTGCAAAGCAGACTAAGCGCCAACCTGAATTGGGGGAGGGAGTTTCCACATCTGCAATTACCCTGTGTCAATGAATTGACAGACCCAAGCCTCATCACTATTCTACTAGGTGCTCATTGTTGAAGACATATGCTCATTTTCTATAATAATCATTTTTGTTTTTCTCTTATCTTCCCTATTTGGCCACCAAGTCCAAGATTAGCAGAATATAGTCCTGGATTAATGAAACAGGGTGAAAATGATTAAGTGACTTGCCCAGGGTCACACAGCTAGGATGTGTCTGAGGCAAGATTTGAACCCAAGTCTACATGATACCAAAGTAAGTATAGTTGAACTGTTTGTAATCTGATTAGGGACATTCACAGACTTGAAGTACTAAAGGTCCTTAAAGGTCTGCAATGGTTTAAAAAATTGCAGATTTATGGCTGGGGACCATAGAATTTATCTAGGCAAATTCCCTCATTATATAAATGAGGAAGCTGAGTCTTGAAAATGTCAAGTGCTGCATTCAAGGTCACCTAGTTAGTAGCAGACTCTGGATTTAAACACAAGTTTTTCTGTCTCTCTAAACCTAGTTTTCTTACCATCATACCATGCTGTCTTCTCTTATGGAAAGGGTGGAATCTGACTAGAGTCACGAAAGATGGGATTATTTCCCACCATGGAAATGGTAATGAGCAGTGCCAGAAATTTCTTTAGTTGTCTCTGGCCTGAGTGTATCTACAGGACTCTTGAAGGATAGCAACATCTCTGTGCTATATGAATATAATGGAATAGTACTGTGTTATAAGAAATGATGAGCAGGCAGATTTCAGAAAAATCTGGAAAGACTTGCATGAACAGATGCTGAGTGAGGGGAGCAGAACCGGAACATTGTATACAGTAACAGCAACATGGGGCAATGATCAACCATGATAGACTTAGCTCTTTTCAGTACTACAATGATCCAAGACAATTCTAAAAGACTCATGATGGAAAATGCCATGCACATCCTGAGAAAGAACTATGGAGTCTAAATGAAGACTGAAGCACACTATTTTCACTTATTTTTGTTTCTTGTGGCTTTCCCTTTTTCTGTTTCTTCTTTAACAATATGACTAATGTGGAAATATTTTAATGAGACTGTAGATGTATAAGCTATATCAGATTGCATGCCATCTTGGGGAGGGGGGAAGGAAGGGAGGGAGAAAAATTTGGAACCGGCAATCTTATAAAAAATGAATGTTGAAAACTATCTTTACATGCAATTGGAAAAAAATAAAATGCTATTTACTAAAAAAAAAATAGCAACATCTCAGAGCTTTAGTGTGATAGCTGAGGTTCCCCTGGAAGGGTTTATAGTAAAGGAAATGGGATTGATCTAGAGTCAATCAATCAATCAATCAAATAAACAAAAATTATTAAACAGTCTGATCATCTAGGTATTGTGTGCCAAGGAACTGGGGATTCAAAGACAAAAATCAAAATTAAATTAAAATTAAACATTTCCTTGCTCTGAAGTGGGTGACATTCCAAAGGCTCAAAGGTCTTACGTTTGCAACAACCTTGCTCTCTGTTATGGGGCAAGTCCCTTTCCTTGTCTGAGCCTTTATTTCTTCCCCAGAAAAAGAGGAAGGTTGTACAGATGATCTTCAAGGCCCTTGGCGGCTCTGATAATCTGTGTGACTTTTAAGTCTCCCCAGTGAAGTCAATGTCCCCCACTGCATCGCTGAGCATAGATGAGACAGAAGCAGATGTCTGTTTCACCAAACAGACCACCAGGGGCATGCCTCTCCACATCTGACACGATGTTAACATCAGTTACCACTTGTTCTACCTGTGTTGAGGACAGAAAAAAAATGATGCCCCCAAACTATTGCCAGTAATTACAACAGTTCCCAGCATCTTTTGCCAGCAGACCACTGAGGAGGCTGATGTGTGGGCAGGATATGAAAGATATGTGGCTTTGTGGTAAAGGTTGTTGATGGAGAGGGAGAGAGAGAGAGAGAGAGAGAGAGAGGGAATCTGTCTTTCCTTTAGTCTTTATCAATTCTCTTTAGAGATGCCCTAGAGTAGAATAGGAAGAGCACTGGCCTCACATTTAGGAGACCTGGCTTCTAGCCTTTAGCTCTGTCACCAGCTAACACAATCCCTGTTATAGAGGGAAGTCCTGTTCAGATATAGATTATTCAGCTATGTCTCTATCAAATTCCTTCCAACTCTGGGATTCTGGTAGATTCGCCACTGTTGTTCCTTCCAATTCCAAGTCCCATGTTACAAATTTCTATACATGGATAGAAATATCTCTCCTCCATTGATCTGGAAACAGCCCATATGTTTCACCTCTAACGTGACTGGTACAAAACCCAAGTGCAGGCCATTGATCAGGCCAAAGGTCTTTGTGGGCAGGGCCTGGCCTGTTTTTCTACCATGATCCCTGCCATCTTCCCTCCTCCCCCAACATGGCCAGATGCAAAATAGCTGCATACTACATTTGTGAACTGAATAATTATGTGATTATAGGAAGGTTGGGGATATGAGAACAAAAGGCAAAATGTGAAGAGGAAGGATAACAATGAATAAAAACATTCTTATCTGAATAGGAAGAGTTGTGAAAAATTTTCCCAGTAGAAACATTTATTTACTTCCATGTCTAATGTCTTAGGTGTGGGTCCTCCCTCCATCAACACAGGTGACCTCCTCCAGAAAACAGCTCCTTTACAGTGAATGCCCTAGAGAGCTGCTGCTGTTGTTCAGTCATTCAGTCATGTTTGATTCATGATCCCATCCAGGGGGTGGGGAACCTGGGGCCTTGAGGCCACACATTGCCCTCTAGGTCCTCCAGTGCGGCCTTTTGACTAGAGGACCCAGGGGGCCACACACGGCCTCAAGGTCCCAGGTTCCCTACACTTGAGCATAGACCATACTGTCCATGAAGTTTTCTTGGCAAAGGTACTGGAGTGTTTTTGCTATTTCATTCTCCAGTGGGTTAAGGCAAACCGAGGTTAAGTGACTTGCCCAGGCTCACACAGCTAGTGTCTGAGGCTGGATTTAAACTCAAATTTTCCTGACTCCAAGTCTGGCACTCTATCCACCGAGCCATCTAGCCGCCCACTCCCACAGAGCTAGGAGCCCTCTAAGATTTCAAATTTTATCCTTCCTTCCAGGCTCAGGCCAAGGTCTGTAGGATTGTGGATTTAGGACTGGAAGGGACCTTAGATGTTATTTTGTTCAACACCTTCATTTTACAGAGGAGTGAACTGATGACCAGAAAGGTTAAAGGACTTGTTCAACAACCCGCAGGTAGCAAGTGGCAGAGCTGGAATTTGAACCCAGGACCCCCTGACTCCAAATCCAGGTCCCCTTTCCTTGTTCCATAATGGCCCACATTCCTTGCATTTTCCATCATTGTCATTTTAAAAAATCATACCCAGCCCCATCATTTGCCTTCCCAATGGGTCAGTACAGCTGAAGGGCACACAGTGTGTATGAAGAACTGGAAATACTAAAGTCTTCACATGCTTGGGGTAGACATCCCCCTAACTTACCAACAGGTTTGAGGCCTCAGCCTGGTTTAGCCTGTTTGCCAAGACAATTTACCAAGACGTGACCACTATGCATACTACAGCTTCTTAGAGCCACAAGTGAGAAAAGGTACTCGGCAAGCCCTCACATCAGAGGTGCTAGTCCTCCCTGAACACTCCATACATATAATTTATAAATTATTTTAATTATATTAATATACAATAATTAAATCGAATTATAATATCTAATTAAATTAATATTATAAAATTTATATATTACAGTTATTGTGGCAATTATAGATTTATGTTATAGATAATTCTTGTTGTTATGATTTCTCTAGGGTTTTCAACACCCATCATTGCCCTGTCCACACATTCAACCAACATTCCTTGGCAGAATGGGTGGATGACAACAGTTTGATCCAACTGCCATGAAAACGGCTGCAGCAGATGTTGTGAAGCATTTAGAGCTTGGTTAGACGTTGAAGATGCCAAGGTCATCCACTGCATTCTGAGTCACCACTGGTTGTCTTGACATTTGTCCTGCAACTGGACTTCAATGATTCAGGAAGAGAGAGTGAGACTAACAATTTTGTGCAGCTCTGCCTCACTTAAATCTAATTCATGCACAACTCAAGACATCGCCCATCATCTCATTGGTCCTCTTAAAAAATAAAGGATGAACAACAACATTATTCTATTTATATTGTCTATTTATAACATATTATTTACATAATAATTATTAGAATATTACATACTAAAAATTATTATTATAGCATTTATATAGTGCTTTAAGTTTTGCAAAGCTTTTTGCAAATATCTTATTTGATCCTCCTAATAACCCTGGGAGGTAGGTGCTACTATTAGGATGGTGTTTATACTTCCCTTTTCTCTAGACATCCTGCTTGAAGCTGACCTCTGGTACTGGAGGAGCTAGTTTGCTCATCAGGAAATTGAGGCTATCATGGCCAGAGACTCTGGATCCATCTTCAGCTGCTTAGCTGACAAAGTATGTGGAGACTCCACCCCATGTCCCTTGAGAACCCTAGATGTCACATTTATGTTTTCAAAGAACCAAATGATGACTTTAAGAAGGGTCTGGGGCGGGGCAGAGCCAAGATGGCGGCTGGAAGCAGGGACTTGCGTGAGCTCCCTCCAAAAACCCATAAAAATGGCTCTGAACAAATTCTAGAACCGCAGAACCCACACAAAATAGCAGAGGGAAGCAGGGATCCAGCTCAGGACAGCCTGGATGGTCGCTGGATGAGGTCTATTGTGCACGGAGCTGGGAGCGGAGCAGAGCCCAGCCTGGGCGGTGGCAGGACCAACCAGACTGGGAGCTGGGCAGAACAGGCCTTAGTGCCCTAAATCAGTGAGCTGTGGGAGTTACCAGACTTCTCAACCCACAAACACCAAAAACAACAGAGAAGGTTAGTGGGAAAAGCTGCAGGAGACAGAGTGAAAAGAGTTCGAGGTTCAATCACAGCCCCAGGGGGAAGCAGGGGTGGTACAGCTACACAACTACAGCTGCAGTTGCTTCTGGCCCCAGGCCCACCTGGTGGGAGGAATTAAGTGGCGGATCAGAGCAGGAGTGCAGAGCCTGCTGAAGATCTGAGTCAGGTCCAGACTGGTGGTTCTTGGGGAAGGAGGAGTACTGGTGTGGCAGAGCTGGCTGTATAGAAATAGCTCTGAAGTCAACGGCGCATCCCCTCAAGCTTGGAACAAAGTACTCTTTGCTCTACAAGCAGTCATACCCCAATGAAAAACTCAAGGGTCAAGTAAGTTGGGTGGGAACATGGCAGGGCAGTGAAAACACACTGAGATTCAGTCTCAGACTTTGGAATCTTTCTTTGGTGACAAAGAAGATCAAAACATACAGCCAGAAGAAGTCAACAAAGTCAAAGAGTCTAGATCAAAAGCCTCCAAGAAGAACATGAACTGGTCTCAGGCCATGGAAGAGCTCAAAAAGGATTTGGAAAAGCAAGTTAGAGAAGTAGAGAAAAAATTGGGAAGAGAAATGAGAATGATGCGAGAAAACCATGAAAAAACAAGTCAATGTCTTGCAAAAGGATACCCAAAAAAATACTGAAAAAAATATTGAAGAAAACACCTTAAAAAATAGACTAACTCAAATGGCAAAAGACCTCTAAAAAGCCAATGAGGAGAAGAATGCCTTGAAAGGCAGAATTAGCCAAATGGAAAAGGAGGTCCAAAAGACCACTGGAGAAAATACTACCTTAAAAATGAGATTGGAGCAAGTGGAAGCTAGTGACTTTATGAGAAATCAAGATATTATAAAACAGAACCAAAGGAATGAAAAAGTGGAAGACAATGTGAAATATCTCATTGGAAAAACCACTGACCTGGAGAATAGATCCAGGAGAGATAATTTAAAAATTATTGGACTACCTGAAAGCCATGATCAAAAAAAAGAGCCTAGATACCATCTTTCAAGAAATGATCAAGGAGAACTGCCCTGATATTCTAGAGCCAGAGGGTAAAATAGAAATTGAAAGATTACACCGATTGCCTCCTGAAAAAGATCCCAAAAAGGAAACTCCTAGGAATACTGTCGCCAAATTCCAGAGCTCCCAGATCAAGGAGAAAATACTGCAAGCAGCCAGAAAGAAACAATTTGAGTATTGTGGAAAAATAATCAGAATAACACAGGATCTAGCACCTTCCACATTAAGGGATTGAAGGGCTTGGAATACGATATTCCGGAGGTCAATGGAGCTAGGATTAAAACCAAGAATCACCTACTCAGCAAAACTGAGTATCATGCTCCAAGGCAAAATATGGACTTCCAACAAAATAGAGGACTTTCAAGTTTTCTCAGTGAAAAGACCAGAGCTGAATAGAGAATTTCACTTTCAAACACAAGAATCAAGAGAAGCATGAAAAGGTAAACAAGAAAGAGAAATCATAAGGGACTTACTAAAGTTGAACTGTTTTGTTTACATTCCTACATGGAAAGATGATGTGTATGATTCCTGAGACCTCAGTATCAGAGTAGCTGAAAGGAATATGCATATAGATATGTGTACGTATGTGTATATATATATATATATATATATATATATATATATTTATATACATATACATATGTGTGTGTATGCATGTATATATGTAGGGGTGTGTGTGTGTATATATGTATATATATGTGTGTGTGTATATATATATATATATATATATATATATGTGTATAGACAGAGGGTACAGGGTGAGTTGAATATGAAGGGATGATATCTAAAAATATAGAGTGAAATTAAGGGATAAGAGAGGAATGTATTGCGAGAGGGAGAAAGGGAGAGATAGAATGGGGTAAATTATCTTGCATACAAGTGGCAAGAAAAAGCTTTTCTGTAGGAAGGGAAGAGGGGGTAGGTGAGGGGGAATGAGTCAATCTTGCTCTCATCAGATTTGACCTGAGGAGGGAATACCATACACACTCAGTCGGGTATCTTACCCCACAGGAAAGAAGGAGAAAGAAGATAAAAAAGGGGGGATGATAGAAGGGAGGGCAGACAGGGGGAGGAGGTAATCAAAAACAAACACTTTTGAAAAGGGACAGGGTCAAGGGAGAAAATTCAATAAAGGCGGATAGGTTAGGTAGGAGCAAAACATAGTTAGTCTTTCAAACATGAGTATTGTGGAAGGGTTTTACATAATGATAAGCATGTGGCCTATGTTGAATTGCTTGGCTTCTTAGGGAGGGTGGTTAGGGAGGGAAGAGAGGAGAGAATTTGGAACTCAAAGTTTTCAAAACAGACGTTCAAAAACAAACAAAATCGTTTCTGCATGCATCTAGGAAATAAGATACACAGGCAATGGGGCATAAAAATTTATCTTGCCCTACAAGAGAAGAAGCGAAAAGGGGGTGGGAGGGGAGTGGGGTGACAGAAGGGAGGGCTGACTGGGGAATGGGGCAACCAGAATATACGCCATCTTGGAGTGGGTGGGAGGGTAGAAATGGGGAGAAAATTTGTAATTCAAACTCTTGTGAAAATCAGTGCTGAAAACTAAATGTATTAAATAAATTAAATTTACAAAAAGAAGGGTCTAGACAACTAGCTAGTATAGCGGATAGACTGCTGAGCCTTGAGTCTGTAAAAACAATGTTGCTAGCAGCTGCTGTGGAGGTCAAAGACCAAAAACACCAGCACACATGAGGGCTGCTAGCACAGGTTCTTTGATCTGCTTTTCTAAGTAAAGCAACTTTAATTAAACATACATATATCATTCACTTAGTTCAGGAGAAAACGTCAGCACCCTGACCCTCAGAGGAAATACAAACAGAAGTTACAAACAGAGACAATATAAACAGATCAACAGATAGGTTTCTGTCTGACCATAGCATACATAGTTACCAGAGAGAGAGAGAAGCACCAACATCTGGGTTTTCAAAGCTGGGGGTGGGGGCTCCTTGACTGCTACCCAGAGTCTCCACACCAACACTCTTCCAATGAGTGTGCCCTCAAAACAAAACACCAACCTCAGAGCTTACATACGATTCTTCAGGGTCAGAGGGCATCACAACCATGGAACTCAAACCCATGTGAACTAGGCTTTCTTGTGACATAAGTAGGTCATCAAAGACTCCTGATTCAATCAAAGAGTCTTGATTGAAACAAAGGCAACACTCAATCAAAGGCACTTGAACCCCTTAGTGCTGAAGAGCACTCAAATGAAAGACAACAAAAAGTCCCACTTTGCTTGCCATTACATTTGAAAGGCAAGGCTCATCAAAGGTACTTGATTACCTCAGTGCTGTGAAGCACTCCAAAACAAAAGACAAAAGGTCCCACTTTACCTGCCCAATTCAAACAAAGGTGAGACTCTTTAAAGTAACCTGATTGCCTCAACATTCCAAAAGAAAAAAACAGTGAAAAAGTCCTGTCCTGATTACCATGACAGAGTCAGAAGGATTCATCTTCCTGAGCTCAAATCCAGCCTTAGACATTTACTAGCTGTGTGATTCTGGGTAAGTCACTTAACTCTGTTTGCCTTAGTTCCTCATCTATAAAATGAGCTGAAGAAGGAAATGGCAAACCCAAAATGGGGTCATGAAGAGTTGGACACAACTGAAATCACTGCACAACAAAATATTATTATCGGGGCAGCTAGGTGATGCAGTGGATAGAGTGTTGGGCCTGGAATCAGGAGGACCTGAATTCAAATCTAGCCCCAGACACTGACTAGCTGTGTGACCCTGGGCAAGTCACTCAATACTTTTTGCCTCAGTTTCCCCATCTATAAAATGAGCTGGCAAACTACTTTAGTACCATTGAGAAGAAAAGCCCAAATGGAGTCACAAAGATTGAGATATGATTGAAACAACTGAAAACAAGAACAACAACATCTTTATTGTTGGTCTTATTATTATCATGATTATTACTGTGATTCCTACTATTATATATCTTTTCACACTCTGCAGGATCCAGTGAAACAAGTATGATGGTACTGCAGACTGCTGGGTAAGGGACAGGCGAGTTGCACCCCTGCAGGCTACAACTGCCATTTACTTTAAAAAAAATTACAAATGGGGTGTTGTCATTCTGCAACAATAAAGAATAATTTCCATTCCTTGTGCACAAGAACGCCAATTATAATCTAATTCAATTCAGATTAACTATGCTTTGATGGCATTTCCATTACATAAAAAATAAATTTATTAGCCAAGTATAATGTGTTTTGACTATAGTTATAATGCTAATAAGGAGGCAGTTTAGCTGCTGTGATCTTGCATTTCATACCAGGGTTGTAAAGAATTAAAAAAAAACAAAAGAGAGAATATATCCATGGATGGGATGAGAAAGATATGTCTGAGAAATCGCACACATGGGAGATGGTGTGATTTCAGAAGAGCTGTCAGTGAAGACATGTAAAAATCACAGCTTTGGTATCACACCCACAGCTTGCTAGTTTTCCATGACACATTCTCATGGAGGCTCTGACTGACACACAGTGGTTGTGATGGAATCCAAAGGGAGGCCTAGGGAAGGAGATGTGACTGTCATGGAGCTGAGTTGAAGGCCTTATTCATGGTAGGTGAACAATACATATTCATGAAATGCATGAAAAAATGAATGAATGAATGGATGGATGAATTAATGACTCTCAGAAGCTTGTGTAGGGTCAGCTCTGCCTGAGTAGACTTAAAGAGACACTTGAAGCAATTAGCATCACTGTTAGAGCATTGTCTAAGAACCAAGAAGCCTCAGATTGTCATGGATCCAACTTGACTTTCTGTGTGATCTTGGTCATATTATTTCACAGATTGGGCCCTCCATTTCGTCCTCTGCAAAATGAGCTTGGGCTAGATAAGATAGCTTAATCTGGGGTCTGTAAATGTGGAAAAATACATATATTTTGATAATTTTATTTCAACATAATTGGTCTTCTTTGTAATCCCATGTATTTTATTTTATGCATTTAAAAGCATTCCGAGAAGGGATGCGTAAGCTTCACCAGATTGACAAAAGCATCTATGACATCAGAAATGCTAAGAGCTCCCAGTCTAGATAGTGTAAGGTATCTAAGGTAACTTTCATCTCTGATATTCTGTGTTCTGACATTTTGTGTCCTAGTATCTGTCCTTTTCAGCTCTAGACATTTCATGGTCTGTGCTCCAATAGCATATATCCTAAGGTCCCTTGTGATTCTGATTTTATACATTCTTTATCTGACATTTTTTGTTCCATATCCTGCCATTTTTTAAGTTCTATGTTCTAACATGTTAAGGTTCTTTCTAGCTTTTACATATGTCATATGATCTAATGGGGCATGTGAGGTGGTGATGTGAGGGCTTGCTAATCCCTTTTCAGGGCTACTCATCCATTTTTGGCATCTATCTGATTCACCCAACTCTAACATGTTGCTCCAAGAAACTATAGCGTGCACAGCAGCCAAACCCTGGTAAACCATCTCATCAGATGGGCTAAACCAGGTTGAGGGTAACTGACAGGCCCCAAACTGTTGAAGAGTTAGGGGTATATCTACGCCAACTATGTAAAGACTTTCCCTGGCAGAATGGTCAGAAAAGAACAATTTGTTCCAATGGCCGTGAAGACAGCTGAAGCAGATGTCATATAGCGCTCAGAGCTTGGTGAGACATTGAAGATGCACCCACTGCATCCTGGGCCATTGCTAATTGTCTTTATTTTTGTCCTGCCATTTAACTTTGATGACTCAGGAAGAGAGAGAGAGCCTGATGACTTTGTGCGACTCTACTTCACTTACATACAATTCATGAATGAGTCAAGACATCACTCTGTGATGTCAGTGGTCCTCTTTAAACAAACTAATGATGAAGTCTAACATTTTATGTGTTGTGTTCTGAAGTCACTTTTACCTCTGATATTCTATGTCCTAAAATCTCATGTACCTCTAAAACTAGATAGTCCCTCATTTCAGTTAAGCATTCTTTTTTACTGAGTTACCTGGATGTTTCTATGAAGATAGACTTTTTGTCCTTAGTGGTGATGGTCTTTGTTGGCTTGAATTATCAGAAAAATTATCTCAGTTCTTCACCTCCTTTAATTTGTACATACACGACTGTAAGTAGAGTGGAGAAGGACATCATACAGTTTGTCCGGTCAATGGAGATGGTCAGCTAGACAGTTCATGTCAATGGGATCACCTTTAATTGACTCTCACTACTGATTCTGATAACGAGGGAATGCTTCTCCTAACCGCTCTAACTGCAAACAGCAGTAATAACAACTCAATTTATATGATGCTTTAAGGTTCCAAAAACACCTTTCCTTTCATGTGCGGCAAGTAGTTATTATCTCCACTGCCTGAGGTGAAAATTGAACAGCTGGGGATGATCCAAGAGAGTGCTGGGAACTCAGCTGAAAGCATCCTTTGGAACGGGGTTTCACCTAATGTCACTGTCAGCGAATGGGAACAATGAGCTTGCTGCAAGGTGTGCTTATCAGAGAGGGCATAGGGGTTGCTAGGTGAGCATCATTATTCACAATTTGTTTTGAGCTGTGTAGGTAAAATGAAGTACTTTGCAAATTTGAATGCACTATATGCATTCAATGCTCCTCCTCTTCCTCCTCCTCCTCCTCCTCCTCCTCCTCCTCCTTCTTCTTCTTCTAATTCTTCTTCTTCTTCTTCTTCTTCTTCTTCTTCTTCTGCTTCTGCTTCTGCTTCTGCTTCTTCTGCTTCTTCTGCTTCTTCTCCTCCTCCTTCTCCTTCTTCTCCTCCTTCTCCTTCTCCTCCTCCTTCTCCTCCTCCTCCTCCTCCTCCTCCTACTCCTTCTCCTTCCTCTACCTCTTCCTCTTCCTCCTCCTCCTCCTTCTTCCTATTCCTCTTCCTCTTCTTCTTCTTCTTCTTCTTCTTCTTCTTCTTCTTCTTCTTCTTCTTCTTCTTCTTCTTCTTCTTCTTCTTCTTCTTCTTCTTCTTCTTCTTCTTCTTCTTCCTTCTCCTTCTCCTTCTCCCTTCTCTCTCTCCTTCTCCTTCTCCTTCTCCTTCTCCTTCTCCTTCTCCTTCTCTTTCCTCTTCCCTTCCCTTCTCCTTCTCCTTCTCCTCTCTCCTTCCTCTTCTCTTCTTCTTCTTCTTCTTCTTCTTCTTTCTTCTTTCTTCTTCTTCTTCTTCTCCTCCTTCTCCTTCCTCTTCCTCTTCCTCTTCCTCTTCCTCTTCTTCTTCTTCTTCTTCTTCTTCTTCTTCTTCTTCTTCTTCTTCTTCTTCTTCTTCTTCTTCCTCCTCCTCTTCTTCTTCTTCTTCTCTCCCTCCCCTCCTCCTCCTCCTCCTCCTCTTCCTCCTTCTTCTCTTCCTCTTCCTTTCATTGCTGTTGTGACCATTGTTATTAGACATGGCTCATCTTTAAATATCTTGGGCACTTTAACCCTATCATGAATGGACTGATGGTGTGGCTGAGCAAAAAAAGACTTTTTTTTCAAAAGTTTATATAGCAGTAGTGAAGATAAAAGACAAGATGAAGAGTAAGTTTCTAGCTTTCTCTTAACCAGTCTCATTCTGATTTTCTAAATATAAAGACAATCAGGAGACTCGGTATGACTTAAAAGTTAGGGTCTTAGGCACAGTACGTCCTCAATTCTATTAGTAAGAGCTCATATTTGTAGAGAACTTGCCTTTTTCTTCGCCCTGACCCTATGAGAGCAGAAGCGCTAGCATTTTTATTCCCACTTTATTAATGATGAAGTAACAGAGATTTAGACGACTGACGTGATTTATCCAGTGTAAAGGGATTAATAGTAAATAAATATTTATTAAGCTCCTACTGTGTCTCAGATACTGCGCTTAGCTCTGGTAATATAAAGAAAGGGTACAAGACAGACCTTGTTCATGCGAAGCTCATAGTCTAATGGGGGACACAACATGTGAACAACTATATATGAACAAAGGCTAGACAACATAAATTGGAGAGAAGCACCAGAGTAAGCGTGATAGAGTTAAGAGGGATTGGGGAAGATTACCTACAAAAGGTGGGATTTTATCTGGGACATAGAGAGAGTTGGGAGGGAGAGAGCATTGCAGGTATGGGGGACAGCAAGTAAACATGGTCATAGCTGGCAATTGAAGAACCTTGCATGAGGAGGTCTGGGTCACTGGTGGGTGGGGGAGTAGAGTAAGCTGGAAGGAGACTGGCATAATGGGAGAGGGCACAAGTTATACAGGGCTGTGGATGCCAAACAGATGATTTTATATTTGATCCTGAAGGGGATGAGGAGTAACTGGAGTTTATGAGGAGTAACTGGAGTTTATTGAGTGGGGGTAGGACTTGAACTCAGGACTCCTCTAGCCAAACCCAGTTTTCTTTCCACCATACCACCTACTTCTATTTCAATTCCTGGCTTCAATTAAGAATATCCACTGACTAAGAATAATTTCACTATTGCCTACAGGGTAAAATCACATTCCTTAGTCTAGCATTCAAAATGCTCTATAGGGTCAGCTAGGTGTCACGGCGAGCAGAGCACTGGTCCTGGAGTCAGGAGGACCTGAGTTCAAACCCAGCTTCAGACACTTGACACACTTACTAGCTGTGTGACCTTGGGCAAGTCACTTAACCCCAATTGCCCTGTCTTCCCCCTCCAAAAAAAGAGAAAAAAAGACAAAGTGTTCTATAATCTGATCTAAACTTCTTTTTTTTTTCCAGCCTTGTCACATCACCTTTACCTCAACCCTCTACTTTGGCCAACAACATTGGTCCTCCACACAGTAAGTTATGAAGACCTGGGTTCAAATCTAGCCTAAGACACTTACTGACTCTCTGATCTCAGAGCAAGTCACTTAACTTCTGCCTGACTCAAGTATAAATTGGGGATAATAATTGTGAGGGTTGATAGAATAAACCAATATCTGTAAAGGACATTTCACAAAACTAAAGGGGCTATATAAATGATGGCTAATCACAGAAACCCTTGCCAACCTTAAAATCCATTTCAGGTATGCCCTCCTGCATGAAACCTTTATTGACAGTCCAACTGGAAGTGATAATAACCATGCAGAGTAGTGGAGAGAGTGGTTGACTTGGAATCCAGAAGACTTGGGTCTTTGTTCTAAATGTTCAGACATTTTACTAGCTATAAAATAAGGATTATAGTAACACTTATCTCACAGAATTGTTGCGAAGTCTTTCCCTACTCCAGTCCATCCTTCACTCCGTTGCCAAAGTGACTTGCCTAAAGTATAATAGATATAACCACATCACTCTCCTTACTCAATAAGCCTCAATGTCTGTTTTTTCCAGGATCAAACACAGAATCCTCCATGGCGTTTAAACCCCTTCAAGACCTGTCTGCTTCCTACATTCCTGGTCTTTTTATACTCGATTCCCCTCCGGGTACTCTAAGATCCAGCCACACCAGTCTACTTCCTGCTCCATAGGAGTGTGCTGGAGCTAGCCAACTCAAACTGGCTCAAGAGCCAACTGTTAAACTTTCAGTGAGTATTTTTTTGTTGTTGTTCAGTCGTTTCAGTCATGTCTGACTCTTCATGACCCCATTTGAGGTTTTCTGGGCAGAGATAGTGGAGTGGCTTGCCATTCCTTCTCTAGATCATTTTACAGATAAGGAAACTGAGGCAAACAGGGTTAAGTGACTTGCCCAGGGTCACATAGCTAGTGCCTGAGGCAGGGGGAGTCCTATGTTCCAGGTGCTGTGCTAAGAGCTTTCCAAAATATCTCATTTAATCCTCACAACCTAGGCAGGTGCTATTATTATCATCACTTATTTTACAGTTGAGGAAACTGAGACTAAGAGATGTTAACTGATGTGTCTGGGGGTAAGGGGGTGAGTGAGCGGGGCACACAAGTAGGAAGTGACTGAGGCTAGATTTGAATTCAGGTCTTCTGACTCCAAGCCTGGTGTGAGCCATTCCCTGTGCCATGTATCCTTTAGATGGAAGGAGATAGGTGGGAGAATTTAATACATGGGATGAAAGAGAATGAAGAATCAAGACAATTAGGAAATTTCCAACATAGTTGACTAGAAAGATTGTGGTAACCTTGACAGAAGCAGGGAATTTCAGAAGAGGGGTAGGATTTTTGTAGTGAAATAAAACAAAATAAATCTTAATTTGGACATGTTGAGCTTGAGATGACTATGCAACATGTTGGTGGAAATATCCAATAGATCGTCGATGATGTTGAAATAGAGCTCAGGAGAGATAGTGGGGCTAATTAGATTGACCTGGAAATTATCTATGGCAATTACGACAATTAAAACTTTGAAGACAACGAGATAATCATGGTGTAGTATAGAAAAAGAAGAGGGCCCAGTTCAGAATGTTGGAGTATCAGTTGGGCAGTCCATGGGTGATGATCCAGCAAAGAACACTGGGATATTTGTCTAATGAATGAATAAATGAATGATTGAGATAGTCTTGGCATTAAGTGTTCTGCCTTCCAGCTCCCCCTACCAATCTCTCTGCTATTCTGAGGCATTTCAAGAGCTATCTGTTATTTGCATGCCCAATATGAAAAAAGAGGTTGCAATGGTAAGTTTTCCTCCTTGAAATCCTTGTTAATCTAATTGCAATTGAAATTTATAAATGAAATAACCAAAGCTGCATTTTGTCTGCAATTAGAGCAATTTCCTTTTATTTGCAGCAGTCACATCTTTTCTGAATTGATGAAGTGTATTGTTTTGTTTTTTTTTCTATTTTTTTAAACTACCATCCAACCCAGGTGTTTGGAAGGCTGTTTGGTCTTTTGAGGCAGTGTAGTGAGAGCATTGAACTTGGAGTTGGAAGACCTGGGCTTTGGCTGCATCCAGTCATTTAATTTCTTTGGGCCTTAGTTTCTTTATCTGTAAAATGAGAAGTTATGAGGTGACCATTAAGGTTCTCTACAACTTAGGCTCTAACTTATATCTTTTAACATTCTAAGCCCTAAGATCTCTAGTACTTTTAACATTCTCCATTCAATTGTGCTGAATTAAAAAGTGCTTGATTTGGAAACCAATGCAAAAAAACTCAGTTTCTGGCTTCATCAATTACTAAGTGAATATAAGCAGTTTACCTAACCTCTTGTGGACTTGGTTTCCCCATCTGTCAAATGAAGAGGTTAAATTAGGTGATTATTCAATTTCCTTCCAGGTCTAATATTCTACGGTTCTTTGAGGCTGCCTTCTAAAGAGCTAATATTTTACTTTTTCCTTAATAGCATTTTCCCCAATTACAAGTAAAGATGGTTTTCAAAACTCATTTTATAAGATTTTGAGTTCCAATTTTTTTCACCCTTTTCTCTCCCCAAGACAGCAAGCATTTGGATATAGGTTATACATATACAACCATGTTAAACATATTGCCATATTAGGAATGTTGTGAAAGAAGGATCAGGACAAAAGAGAAAAGTCATGAGAAAGAAAAAAAACAACAAAAAGTGAAGATAGTATGTTTTGATCTGCATTTGGACTCCATAGTTCCTTCTCCGAATGTGGATAGCATTTTCCATTATGAGTCTTTTGGAATTGTCTTGTATCGTATTGCTGAGAAGAGCTAAGTCTATCATAATTAATCATCGCACAATGTTGCTGTTACTATGTACATTGTTCTCCTGGTTGTTCTCTCTTCACTCAGCATCAGTTCATGTAAGTCTTTCCAGGTTTTTCTGATATCTGCCTGCTTATCATTTCTTACAGTCCAATAGTATTTCATTACATCCGTATACCACAACTTGTTAGCCATTCCCCAATTGATGGACATCCTCTCAATTTCCAAATCTTTCCCACCACAAAAAGAGTTATTATAAATATTTTTGCTCATGTAGGTCCTTTTCCCTTTTTTGTGATCTCTTTGGGATACAGATTTAGTGGTGGTATTGCTGAATCAAAGAGTATGCACAGTTGAGTTGCTGTTTGGACACAGTTCCAAATTGGAGAGCTAATATTTTATGCTTTGTGTTCTAATATTCTAAGGACTCCCCTAGTTCTAACATTTTCCGTTCTGTGCTTTGACATTTTGTGGTCAAAGTTCTCTTCCAGTTCTCACATTCTCTGGTTCTGTGATTCCATGTTGGACTCTTGCATCGTTTTTTGCTTTTCATTTTTACACATCCCACGACTGGAGAAGTTTAGCAGGAATTTATGGAGCAAATTGTTCTCTGAGTGAACATTTTAAAGCGAGGCTTTAAAACATCCCAACAGCCTTTTAGATGTAGAAATCTGAAATAATAAACAGCCTTTTATGTCCCACCTGGATTTTTTTTCCCCTGTTGAACTTGAAGTGATTCGGTCGTGAAAAATCCAGCTCCATCATATCAGCAGTCTACACGTTAATTGCCTTAATTTCAGTGGCAACATTGTCCTGAAGTCATATCTGGAAACCTAAGGTGAATAAGGGAATGAGGAGCTATAGCCTGGGTCCCCAATTTGCCAATTCTGATAGAAAAGTGGGCTTGAAACGCTAGCGGCCACAGGGAATGGGGTGAAACCCAGGGCTGATGGTGTTTTAGAGACTCTAAGAGTCAATGAAGGGAAAATATGGAAAGTGGCAGCAAGTGCGGCTTCCTCCTGGTATCTCAAGGCATTTCTGGCAGGAAAGGGGCATGGTTATTGAAATGACCACAGGTGTTGGCATAATTTTATAATAATTTACATTATTATAACCCTTTAAATGAACAAAGTACTTCATATCCACTGTCTCATCTGAATTATCACAACAACATTGTGAAATAAGGAGGATTGGGGTTATTTTTCCTGTGTTAAGGAAAAAGCCAAGAGAAAGGAAATTATTTTCCAAGCTCACATAACAACTAGTAGCAGAGACTAGAACCCCTTAAATTCAAGCCCAGGACCCTTTCCACTGCACTATACATAATGTGGAGTTATGTGGTTTGTTAGCAGAAATTCTGCCTGTGTCTTATCCCCCATGTTCTGTCATATTCTTTTGCACTAAAACCTCAATTTGGTCTTCACACTGGTCAGACCTCTGCTTCTCTCCTCCAACATAGCTTTTCTTTTTCACCTTCATCATACAGCTTTCAGGCAAGGTGAAGAACAACATAGCTTTTCAATAAAAAAGAAGTTAGAGACTTCTTCCTTCAATAGGAAAAGGTCCTTAGCATAGAAACATGAGATTGTGGCATTGCACAGGCTTTTACAAGTCTCCATGTCCAGTTCCATCCCTTTGCAGATGAGAAGAATGAAGGCCACAGATTTGTTGTGCAGTCATTTCAGTCTTGTCTGACTCTTTGTGACCCCATTTGGGGTTTTCTTGGCAAAGATACTGACGTGGTTTTGTCATTTCCTTCTCCAGCCCATTTTACAGATGAGGAAACTGAGACAAACAGGGTTAAGTGACTTGCCTAGGAGTGCTGGAGGCAGAATTGGAGCTCAGGTCTTCCTGACACTAGGCCCAGTGCTCTATCCATGGTACCACCTGGCTGCCTCGAGGGCCACAGTAGGGGAATGGTAAGCAGCTTCTCATAATGGCAGCGCTGCACTAGAACCCATATTTCAGCATTTTTCTTTTCCTGGAGCATGGGTTCTCTATGGACCCCCACAGTATCTATGGATAGATTTTAAGGAGTTTGTGAAAGTGTTTTCTCAACATTTTCTTAATTGCATTTGAATAATAATAGCGTTTATGTAGAACATTTACAAACATTATCTCCTTTGATTCTCAGTCAAAATCAGTGAGGTGGGTACTATGGCTAGTCCCATTTTACCGATGAGTAAACTAAGACAGACAAAGGTCAGTGACTTGCTCAAGGTTACCCCACTATTAAGTGTCTGATGCTGGATTTAAACTTGGGACTTGCTAAAAATAAGCTCTATCTACTTACGGTTCCGCCTAGTTGCCTAATGCATTTGGTTCAATGTGTTTGGTTTTCTCTCTAACAGTCTGCATTTTATTTTATACGTTTAAATACATTCTTCTGAGAAGACTTCACCAGAATGACAAATGGGTCCATGATGCAAAAGAGGTTAGGAACCCCTGTTCTGGAGCTCATTCCACTGTATTAAGAAGCATGGTAAAACAGTAATAATGGCTCACTTTTACATAGTGCTTCAATGTTTGCAAAGCACTGTCTACACTGGATATTATTTCCTCTGAGCCTCTTAAGTCTCTGTTGTTATTATTCAGTCATTTCAGTGGCATCCAACTCTTCATGACCCCATTTGGGGTTTTCTTGGCAGAGATACTGTAGTGGTTTGCCATTTTCTTCTTCAGCTCATTTTACAGAGGAGGAAATTGAGGTAAACAGGTTTAAGTGACTTGCCCAGGGTCACACAGCTAGGAAGTATCTGAGGCTGGATTTGAATTCATGAAAATGAATCTTCCTGACCCCAGGCACAGTGATTTATCCACAGAGCCACCTAGCTGCATTCTTAAGTCTCTGAGTTGGTGCTATTTTGATGATGCCCCCCTGCCCCCGCCCCATTTATAGATAAGGAAACTTAAAGTGACAGAGGGTCAGTGACTAGTCCACAATCTTAAGGTCTATGGTGAGATGTGAATATATGTCCTGCTAATGCCATGTCCAGAGCTCCATCTGGGATGTTAGTTTATCCTTCTAATGTTGGCATAATTGAATGACCACTGGACTTAGATTTAGATTCATAGAATTTAGAACTATTAGAGATCATCTAGTTAAAATCATTCTTTTCAGAGAAGCAGAAAGAGGCATAGGGATGGAAAATGCCTCACCCAGTGTCACAGAAATAGACTAGGTCACTAGGGGTTTGAGAACCAGTTGGCATTCTGGGATTTGTAGTTCATTCTCAGCCTGGAGAGAATTTTGCAACTACCATGGTTCTTGAGCTAGAAGGCAGATGAGCCAGGCCTGGGAGTTCTTAAAGGGACACACATTCTGAATACAGAATTCTCTCTATTCAGCCTTCCCTTGAACTCCATTGAGGTCCATAACACAACTTGACTATTGAACATTTCACACTATAGACCTTGAAGACAGTTCAACCTTATCCTGTCGAAAACTGAATTCATTATATCTTTGCCTCCTCCCCCTTTTTCCAAACTTTCCTATTTCTGTCAGAGGACCCTACATCCTCCTGGTCTCTACTTCAGTGTTATTCTTTTCATATTCTGAGTATTTCACTCTCAGAGTCTGTCTATCTCTTGGCATTTCTAGCTCTGTAACATCTGTTGTATCTTACGCCTTCTCTCTACTCCACAGCTACCATTTTGGTTAAGGCCTGAATCCTCTGGCCTAGATTACTGAAACAGCCTCCTACTTTGGCTCTCCTGCTTTAAGTCTCTCTCTGTTGCAATCCATCTCACACTCTGCAGCTGAAGTGATTTTCCTTAAGCACAGATCTGACCAGGTCACTCCACTACTCAAGAAATTTCAATGGTTCCCTATTGCCTTTGCAATCACACAGAAGCTCCTATGTTTAGCTTTTAAAAGCCTTTACGACCTGTGCCCAACTTCCCTTTCCAGCCTCTTTGGATATTCCTCTCCCTCACACTCTGCAATTCAGTCAAACTAGCTTTTTCTCTGCAGCTCACACATGATACTCCATTTTCCTTTCTCTGTACCTTTGCCATGGCAACTAGGTGGTTCAGTGGACAGAGCAAAAGGCCTGCAGTCTAGAAGATCTGAGTTCAAATATAGCCTCAGAAACTTACCGGCTGTGAGACCCTGGGCAAGTTATTTAACCTCTATCTGTTTCAGTTTCTTCACCTGTAAAGTGGGGATAATAGTAACACCTATCCCATTGATTCTCAGAGAGAATCAAATGAGATAACATTTGTAAAATGCTTAGCACAGCGCCTGGCACATAGTTGGCACTTCATAAATGCTTGTTTCCTTCCTTCCTTCCCATCCCTAAAATGCAGTCCTTTCTCACTTTCTCCTCAAAGATTCCCTCTCTTCCTTTAAGACACAACCCAAGCACTACCTTCTACCTGAAGACTTCCTGCCCCTCCAGCACTAGTACCCTCTGTCCCAAATACCTTGTATTTAACTACTCTGGATTTATTCTCTTTATTCATTCATTCGTTCATTTATTTACTTATCTATCTATCTATCCATCCATTCATTCATTCATTTATTTATTTGCAGGGGGAGGGCAGGGCAATTGAGGTTAAGTGACTTGTCTAGTGTGTCAAGTATCTGAGGTCGGATTTGAACTCAGGTCCTCCTGACTCCAGGGCCGGTTCTCTATTCACTGTGCCACCTAGCTGCCCCCTCTTCTTCTATTTGTATTCCTCTTTTTCTACATATATTCTTCTATGTACTTGCCTTCCTCATTAGAATGTAAAGTCTGTGAATAGGGATCATTTGTTTTTCTCTAAACTTGTAACCCCACTATTTAGCAAACTGGTGCATAGTGATGCTTAATCAATGTTTATTGATTGATTCATTGAAGGATTGAAGTCTGCAAGAACTGAACAGCTTCAGTTAAGAAATGGTCCCCCCAGCTCTGGTTCAGGATTTAACGAGCTGAGATGAAAAGACTTGGTAGTACCAGGGACAACTGGTGAAAAAAGAAAATGTAGGAGACTTAACAGAGAAAGTAACAGGAAGCCTGAGCTCTAGTAGAGAGAGGAGAGATCAAAGGGGCCCATTAGACTCCCACAGGCATCTCAGGGCAGAAGGCTTAGGTTGAAGTTACTCTTGGTAACCCTCTCTTGAAGAACTGAGAGAAGTTCCCAAAAAAGGTCTTCTCTTTCCCCAACTTCCTCTTCCCATGCCTGCCCAGGAACAGATACTGTAATGCACTGTCTTCATTTCTTTTTCTTTTCTTTCTTTTCTTTTTAGTTTACAACACATGGTTCTACATAATTTTAAGTTCCAGATTTTCTCCCCTCCCTCACCACTTCCTCCCCAAGATGTCATGGAATCTCATATAACTACCACGTATAACTTCGCATTGAATTAATTTATACACTAGTCAAGCTGTGGAGAAGAATTATGACCAATGGAATGAATCATGAGAACGAAGAAACAGAACCAAACAAAACAAAACAAAAAAAAAACCCAAAAACAAAAACAAAAGAGAAAAAAAG
Source organism: Trichosurus vulpecula (assembly GCF_011100635.1). Classification (NCBI taxonomy): domain Eukaryota; kingdom Metazoa; phylum Chordata; class Mammalia; order Diprotodontia; family Phalangeridae; genus Trichosurus; species Trichosurus vulpecula. Next base: position 115,616,492 of record NC_050574.1, on the reverse strand, counting down.
GGGGAAAAAAAGGCGAGCATGAAGTGTGCCTCAACCTGCATTCACACTTTATAGTTCTTTCTCTGGATGCAGATAGCATTCTCCATCATGAGGCCCCTGGAGTTGTCTTTGCACCTTGTGTTACTGAGAAGAGTGAAGTCTGTCAGGGTTGGTCCTCACGGAATCCATATATCTGTGGTTGTGTGTAATGTTCTCCTGGCTCTGCTCCGCTCACTCAGCATTATGTCATGTAGGTTTTTCCAGGTTGTTATGAAGTCCGTATCATCCCCATTTCTTATGGCACGATAGTATTCCATTACCTTCATATACCACAGCTTGTTCAGCCATTCCCCAATTGATGGGCATCCCTTTGATTTCCAATTCTTGGCTACCACAAAAAGAGCTGCTATAAATATTTTTGTACATATGGGTCCTTTTCCTGCTTGTGTGATTTCTTTGGGATACAACCCTAGAAGTAGTATTGCTGGGTCAAAGGGTATGAACATTTTTATGGCCCTTTGGGCGTAGTTCCAAATTACTCTCCGAAATGGCTGGGTCATCTCACAACTCCACCAGCAATGTAACAATGTTCCAATTTTCCCACATCCTCTCCAGCATTTATCATTTTCCTGTTTTGTTGTTTTAGCCAATCTGACAGGAGAGATGTGGTATCTAAGAGTTGTCTTGATTTGCATTTCTCCAATCAGTAGTGATTTAGAGCATTTTTTCATATGCCTATAGATAGCTTTAATTCCTTCCTCTGAAAACTGCCTGTTCATATCCTTTGCCTATTTCTCAATTGGGGAATGGCTTGTTTCATTTCTTTAAACTAAATGTTTTCTTTATCCTGATTTTTGTCTCAAGCATAAGAAAGTCAAAGTTTAGTGAGATTTTAAAAAATTAAATTAGGGCAAAGTCAAACTTCTGTCTGAATGTTGGGAATTTTCCTAATTGGAGGCTTTAGCTATTATGATTGTATTAATACTTTTTAATCTGTAAAACAGAGTTAGAGTTGGCAAACTATAGCCCATGGGCCAAATCTTGTTTTTGCACGGCTGGCAAGCTAAGCATGGTTTTTACATTTCTAAATACAGCAAAAACTTTCTTTAGAAATATTTTTTAAAATCATTAGCTTAAGGGCCACACAAAAAGGAGTAGAAGGCCAGATTTGGACAAGCTGACTGACTCCTCTAATAAAGAAAAGGACTTCACAGACCTAGGGGGCATGATATTACTAAGCTAAAAAGTGAGAAAACTTTTATAACATGGTTAGTTATAAAAGGTGGTAGGGAGAAGAGGTATGTAATAACAATAATAATCATGCCCTAACCCACCCTCCGGGTTGGAGATAGATGAATATTTGGAAGGACTCAGCTGTGTTCATATGTAAAAGGGAGGAGGGAGTGAACTGAAGAGCTAACTCTGCCCTCCATTAATAAATAGCTAATTGGTTGTCCATTCTCAAAAAGGACTAAAAATAATTATGTTGGGGTCAAGGTATAGTGTGTCTGACTGTGGTTGATCGGCCCAATTTGAGCTCAGAAGGCTCTACCACAGGTAGTGCATAGGAACAAATAGTCCATATAAACATTTGAAGTGGAGATGTCTACAAATTTGTGCATCTCATGTTTCTTTTAAAGAAGTACAGTGCCTTCTTTGATGTGGGCACACCACGCTAGGCAGTCCTATGCCATTGCTTCCCATGTCTCACAATTGATTACAAAGTTCTTCAGAGAGACTTTAATAGCTACATTTATATTTCATTCACCATGTGCTATGCCCTGTGCTAAGACCTATACAATTACAATCTCATTTGAGCCTCACAATAACTTTGCGAAGTAGGTGCTCTTATTGTCTCCAATTTGCAAATGAGGAGACTGAGACAGGCAGAAGTTAAGTGACTTCCCCAGGGTCATGTAGCTAATAAGTGTCTTAGGCTAGATTTGAAGCCAGGTCTTCCTAACTCCAGGCCTATTCCTCTATCCATTGTGTCACTCAGCTGCCTCCACAATGACATCTTCCAGTGTTACACAGATAATGAGTCACAGGGGAAGATTATTGAAATTCTGGCTCTGCTTCTAACTAGAAATGTGCTCTTGGAAGGGCCCCTCAATCTCCAAAATGAGAGAATGGTCTTGAATTCTTCCAGTCATTCTCTGAATTATATAAAATTGTACATACATACACACACACACACACACACATACACACAGGAGTAATTAAATACTGGGAACACACTGATTGGCATAGACACCCTTTCAGTACTTTGTGCATACTCAGCTTTGTTTTTCTTGCCTTTGGGCAGGCTCTGGCTCAGCTCAGAGCCATTTTGGTTGACATTTTCACATTCTTCTTTCCATATTCCCAAACCCAGTAAGATGATACTGAAAATAGTTCTGTTTGTATTGAATTTCTTCAAAGCTTCCTGGACAAAGAAATTTGAAATCCTGACTCTAGAGTAATTGGACCACAAACCTTTCTTTTTTTTCCTAGTTCTTTTTTTAAAATTTATTTAATATATTTAGTTTTCAGCATTGATTTTCACAAGAGTTTGAATTATGAATTTTCTCCCCATTTCTACCCTCCCACCCACTCCAAGATGGCGTATGACCACAAACCTTTCAACAGAATGGGAAAGGGAAACTGTTGAGTTCCTGTATTTTTTGTTTTGTTTGTTTTGTTTTTTTTTTTGGTCATCTGACTGATTCCCCAAAGATACCATTTAAATTTTTTTTTTCTTAAGCAAAACTCTTGTGGGGCATGGGTGAGAAAAGGTTAAACATCTGAAAAACTGGCAGAAATTAGATTTGAAAAACATAAATGAAGTAGCATAGGGTAGTGGAAAGTACGCTGAATGGAGCTGCCTACTCATTGTAAGGTCACTTACTCACATATACTTCCCCTCTTGGAAGACTGGTTTTCCCACTGGTAAAAAGAAAAAAAAAACCTAAATGATCTCTATTTTCAATAGAAGTTCTAACATTCAATGTTCTAATGTGTATTCCACCTCCAATTTTCCATACTAACATCCTGGCTCTGACATTCTGTGTATCGCACTTCCCTCTACCTTTAATGTTCTATGTTTTTTGGTTATAAACCTTCCAGCTCTAACATTTTGTATTATAAGGTCTCATTGAACTCTAACATTGTATGTTCTAAGGTCTTTCCAAACGCAGAGATTTTGTGCATCTGTCAGTCTTATTTTCGAAAAATAGTCAATATTCAAGTTTGCATTAGAAATATAATTTGCCAATCAATTCATTGGTTAAAAGAGGAAAATGGCTAATGGAAGTTATGTGTGACTTCCTGTCCTGGATGAAGAAAAAAATCCTACATCAGGATATGGATTCGGCCTTTCTATGACTGTTTGTTTCTACGCTGTCGTGCTCAGCTGTTCTGAACATTTAAAGTGTGAATAATGGGGGCCCATGGCATGGAAATCAAAGTCCGATATTTCTTTTTATTGAGATTAATGGTTGTAATTTTCCTCTGTGTTGGGGAGGGAGGGAAGAGCTGTGTAAGAAAAATGATCAGCTAGGTACAGAGTGCTAAACACATATGCTTAATAACGCAATAATTACAGCCCTGGAAGGGATCAAGTTCTTTCAAAGAACTTCTAAGTAGCAGATAACATTACCCCTCAGTGGGGGCCAGGGCCCAGCTTGGAGCCAAAGGTGGATGACTATTTCACCGGGATCCCCACCCTGCTGTGAAGCTTCTGTAGCTTGTTGAGATCCTGTAGCTGCAAAGATTTGGATGGGAAGTGGTGCCTGGCTCCTTATAACACTAAAAACAACATGATAGATTCTTATCATTTCATGTCCAACCTGTTGCACTTGTATTCTTTCATTTTGCTTTTTTGTTTTTGGATCTCTGGGCCTTTTTCCTCATCTATAAAAATGGAGTTTCTGATTAATTTTTAAAAACTGTCTTTGAAAACTGAAAATGAACCATATTCTCTACTCACTGCAGAGAGACAAGAATACTAGGACAAAATTATAGCTATTTCCAGACATGGTCTCTGGTATCACACGAGTGAAAAAAAGGAGAGGTTTAAGATGAAAGGGAATTTGTTAATTATGAAGCAGGCATTCCAGAGGGCACAATATAAGGAGTGGGCAGGTGGTCATGTTGTTTTCTGGGAGGTCTGCCTCATAGCAGGCAGGAGCAGACAGAGGTGTGACCTTGGGCAAGTTGGTCATATTTAAAACAGACAGAATAATACTTTCCCAACATACCTTATGGACTCACGGTGAGGTAAGTGCTTTACAAACCTCCTAATGCTACAGACTATGAAAGATTTTTATTGTTGGTTGAATCAGAGAAATGTTTCTTAGTAGCTTTCCTGAGATGAAATTGGACAGAGAGCCCTTAGTGCAAGGGCAAACAGATGGACAAAGACATTAAAAACTGTATGTGAAAGGTCAGCTTGTCCTTTAGGAGGATGGCAGGCCAATCATGGCACCAGAATTACATCTGGCCCCAGATACAACACAAAATCTATAGAAAGATGCAACCATATGACCTTCTATGCCCTTGTGAGGCAAGGACTTACCCATGGAAGCTCTCACAGCATTCCCCTTCCTTTCAGATAAGACCTTTCCTGATCTGGCTCTAAGTTACCTTCCTTCCATGTCCCACTCCCTGATCACTGGAAAAGGTAGTACTTCTCTCTGGGTGTTGGTTTCTTCATTCATAAAATTGATAGCCATATAATCACCATAGGCCAATCCAGCCAGCAAATTCTAGGGTTCTGTGATTCCTTTGAACCTTAGTTTTCTTTTGTATTTTTTCATCTTACCCTGACAAATTCCTGTTGGCCAATTGTTGTAGGCAACATGGCATAGAAGAGAGAGTGCTGGCCTTGGGGGTCAACAAAATCTGAGTTCAAACCCTGCTTCAGATACTTATAAATTGTGTTACCCTAGGCAAGTGATTTAATGTTTTTGAACCACAGTGTTTTAATCTATAAAGTAAGGGGATTGGATTAGATTTCCTCCAACGTCCCTGTGAGGATCTAAATTTATGATATTGTCACACAGTTTTGACTCCGTCTGCTAACACCTACTATCTATGAGACCTTGGGCAAGCTTCTTTAATATTCTAGAGCCCCCTGGATGAGCTCCATACTCACTGAAAAGAGTTCAGTCTAAATTATCCACATAGGAAAACCCAAATGGATGAAAAATGCCTATTGTCTAGATTACTGCATCATATACAGTCCATATAGACAACCTATATATTTGGCCAATAAGTATATATATCCCTACATCCCTGCATACTCCTACATACCTATACACACACATATATATACACGTATATGTATATATATATATATATATATGTGTGTGTGTGTGTGTGTGTGTGTGTGTATACGCATATGTGTGTGTGTGTGTGTGTCTGTGTGTATCTTGGATAGATATTGTAAATGGACAACTAACTGGGCCCAGAAATGAATAGGAAGGGGAGAGTGGACTGAATTATATTTGGTAAATTGCATGGTATTCTTCATGTAAAGAACATTGATCAGGAAGCTCTAAAGTTTATACTCTATATCCCTTAGAGCTCTTACATTTCATGTAATATGGTGCACTTCAGTTCTGACCCCGATATTCCAAGTACTAGAGTTGTGGTGCTCCCCCCCTCCCCCAGCTCTGACATTCTTTGTTCTTAGACACCTTCCAGTTTTCACATTCTGCTTTCCAAAGCCCTCTCCAGACATTAATATTCTATATTCCAAGGTCTCTTCCATCTCTGATGCACACGATTTTAGATATCTGAGAGAAGAAAGAAGGAAGCAAGACTGCCAAATTGATATCTTTATATTTTAGTCACTCTCCTTTGGCTGGGTATAGGTGTCTCTGCATATGAATTGAGATTGATAGAATTATAAATGATAAACATTAGGGCCCTCCCATCAGTCTATACCCTTATTGATTTCAATCAATTTGCTTTCTTAATTTAATACATTAACAATGCAGACATTTCTTTCTCTCTTTTTTCCCTATTTTCTTCTTTTTGCACCATGTAAGGCATCAAATTAGTCTCCGTTGATGCATTTAGAAATGCCAAGTCTCCAGAAATAAGTTTACAAGTATACATCTGAGATACAGCTTTTATGCTTTAGATGAAGAGTTTTGGACTGGCAGAAAAGTCATAATAATCTTTCACGACTCCATGCACTGAGCTCTAGCCTTTTCTTGGGCACATTCACATGCACTATCTCATTTGTTCTCACTACAGCCTTGTGACACAGGGAACGAAAATGTCATTATCACCGTTTGGCTGTTGAGGAAATGGAGGCTTGGCATGAGTAAACCACTTGACCGGGTTACAGAGTAAGTTGCTGGCAGAGCTGGGATTCGAACCCAGTTCTCATAGGCTCTCTATCCAGGGCTCACAGAGATAGCTTCAGAGCTAAAAACAACAATCTCAGGAAACTGAAGCTCACAAGAAAACTAGGATCCTAGTTCTGGAAAGAACCTAAGAGGCCATCTAGTTCAGACCTCTCATTTTACAAATAAAGACATTAAGGCCCACCCAGAAATTTTAAGTGACTCGCTCAAGGTAGCATAAAAAAGAAAGTGGCAAGGGGCAGGTAGGTAGCACAGTGGATAGAGTGCCAGGCCTGGAATCAGGAGGACCTGAGTTCAAATCTGGCTTCAGATACTTACTAGCTATGTGACCCTGGGCAAGTCACTTAACCCTGACGGCATCCAAAAAAGGAGAGAAAGTGTCAGGTCATCGGCCCTCAAATCTCATTCTACCTCTACTGCAAATACTGCAGGTATCACCCCCGTTTTATTGAAGAGAAAACTGAGATCCAGATTGTTGAGGCACCCTGTCTGTGATCACGAATCTAATATGTTTTGAAGCTGGGATTCCAACCCAGGTCTCCTGACTCCATGCCCCAGGAATCTTTCCAGCTTTATTTTATACTCTTTCCTATGGACTGGGTGTCTCTCTCTGAGGAGAAATGGTGTACTTCTGTCCAGACTATCCTCAACCCACTTAGTCAGTCAACAGACATCAAGGAAGCGGTTACTGTGTGCCAGACACCACTCTGAGCTCTAGGGTTACAAAGTAAGGCAAAAGACAGTCCTTGTTCTCAAAGAGCTCAGAGTCTAACAGATGAAACAATGGTGGTGCATAAATAAGTTATTACAGGAGATAATCCACAGAGGCAAGGCCCTAACTCTGGACACTACTGAAACCAGTGATGACGTGTGCTGCTATGTTTAACTAGTCCTGATAGCTGAGTTCTACCAGCCCAGCTGTGGCTGGCTCCACAGCAGATAGAGTGTTAGGCCTGGAGTCGGGAAGATCTGAGTTCAAATAAGCAGCAGACACTTATTAACTGTGTGACCTTGGGCAAGTCATTTAATCTCTGCTTGCCTCAGTTTCCAAATTTGTAAAGAAAAAAGAAAAAGAGGTGGGGGGTGATGATAATAATAACACCTACCTCTCAGCACTATTGTGGGGATCAAATGAGATAATATTTGTAAAATGCCTGGCACATGGTATGTGCTTTTGCTGTTTAGTTGTTTTCGGTTGTGTCTGACTCTCCATGACCCTATTTGGGGTTTTCTTGGCAAAGATACTGGGATCGTTTGCCATTTCCTTATCCAGCTCACTTTACAAGTGAGGAAATTGAGGCAAATAGGGTTAAGTGACTTGCCCAGGGTCACACAGATAGCATATGTCTGAGGATGAATTTTAACTCAGGAAGATGAGTCTTCCTGACTCTAGGCATGGTACTCTATCCACTGTGCCACCTACCTACATAATGCTTATTTCTTTCCTTCCATTCAGCCAGCATTTACTAAGCACCTAATATGTGCATGAACTATCCTAGATTCTGGAAATATAAAAATATAAAATATAAAAAATATATAAATACATAAAATATAGATATATAATATATTATATTATAAATAAATAAAAACATATATTTTATAAATAAATATAAACATAAAAAATGAAATAGTCCTTGCTTTTAAGAGGCTTATACTCTATATATTCAATTAGTCCAAGTTTCATCGGAAAAATAAAGACCCACTACTGAGATCCTTATCCTCAATGAACTCTACTGCTGCGAAAGTTCTCAACACTGACTAAATTTACAAGTGTCAGTTCAAAGAGGATCAATTATGGCCAATACTTGTCTTTCATACTCAGAGAGCTTCCCAGGATGTTTAGATGAAAGTTAGGATAAAGTCCTAATTCCAAAGAAATCCCCAAACAGCTGAAGTGGTGAACCCTAGGCAGCTTGCATCTTTCATGAAATCTACTTAGGAAAAGAGGAAACAGCTTCTCTTGCCCAAACCTGGTTGATTGTGAAATTCTAGGCACTCATTCCTTCCACACAACACTATCGATGGATTTTGTTTCTGTTTTGAGGCAATGAAAATGCTTATTTTTCATACACTTGTGTATTTTTATGGATTCATTGCTTCACTCTTACGTCAAAATTCTCCCTTCATAATTCACATGGCAGGTTATAGAGGTAACCCTGAGATCTCAAAGGCCATTCAAGAGGAGCATAAGTCTTATTTCCTGCATCCCCTTCCAAAATGGATTCTGGGATATACAAGTGAATGTAATTAATTAAAGGGGGCAGCTGGGTAGCACCATAGATAAAGTGCTGGGCCTGGAGTCAGGAAGACTCGTCTTTCTGAGTTCAAATCCAGTCTCAGACCCTTACTATCTGTGTGACCCTGGGCAAATCACTTAACCCTGTTTGCCTCAGTTTCCTCATCTGTAAAATAAGCTGGAGAAGGAAATGGCAAACCACTCTAGTATCTTTGCTGAGAAAACCCCAAATGGGGTCAGAGAAGGCAGGAAACAACTAAACAACAACAAGCTTTATTATAATCAGTTTTGTTTGGAGATTTTGTTGAAAATGTCACCATGTTCTCAGGGGTGATGATGTCAGCCATGGGTTACACAGCTAGTAGGCGTCTAAGGCCATATTTGAATTCAGGACTTTCTGATTCCAAGTCAGGGATGCTCTTTTTTATGAGATATTGTGGAAAACATACCAGGTTTATAGTTAAAAGAACTGTATTTGGGAACTGCCACCACCGCATAATCACCCTGTGATCTTGAGTGAATTGCTTCAGCTCTGTGTCCTTCCCTATCCTAAGTAGTGTGGAGTGGGTGCCATCTCCAGTCATCCTGATCTGTATCTCCCCACTGGATCCAGATGGCTCTGGAGGAGAAAATGAGGCTGGTGACTTTGCACAGCCCTCCCTCACTTAAATCTAATTCACTTGCAAGGCATGGCATCACCTTCCTGATGTCACAGTCCTCTTCAAGAACGAAGGAGAGATAACAACAGTGACAACAACAAGAAGTAGTGTGGAGTAGAGAGAAGAGCTGTGCATTTAAAGTTGGAGTATCTGGATTTGAAAGTCAGCTAGGAGGTGGTTTACTACTCATGTGACCACAGTCTCCTTATCCATAAAATAAGGGGTTTGGACTATCTAATTTCTCATGTCCCTTCCAGTTCAGACATTCCGATGACTAGTACTCTGTAATTCCAAAGCACCTTCCAATGCTAACATTTTATAAGGTCTCTTCTAGCTTTAACAATCTTCGCTCTGGGTTCCCTTCTGGCTGTGGCATTCTGTGTTCTAAGGCTCTGTGTATCTCTGATATTCTGTGTCCTGTGTTTTAACATTATATGCTATAGGTCCTTTTCAACTTCTACATGATATGTTACAAGCTCAAATCTACCTCTAACATCCTGATTATGTTCTAACATTCCATATTTTACTCCCTCCCAGCTCTGACATGCTATGTTTTAAGGTCTATTTTAACATTCATCTATGACTGAATGAATGAATGAGGAAACTGATCAGTTTCCTGATGTTGACGAAGAACAGTGTTAGGGATATGTTCTTTTAAATTACTTTTCCTAAAGCAATATCACATCGGTTGATTCTGTGTATTTTTGTTTGTTAATAATCAGACAATTCTGTCTTGGTTTGTCTTTGTAACTCTTTTGGAAGGAAAGGTAGCAACTAAATCCAGGCATTATTATGATAATCTTCTTGGCAATTAAAATATGAAAATGCATTTTTAGAGATTGTTAACATTAATGTTGTTGCTAAAGAATTTTGGGGGGTGTTCAGAAGATAGGAATGCTTTCCACAGAACAATAACGATGGAGATGTTAATTACAGGGTGTTTTATTCTTTTAATTAATTTTCTCTAATTGTCTCTCTACTCAGGGTGTAGTTAGAAGTAAATGTCACTTGTTTAAAGAAATAGTTGTTTCTTGTTTGGGGAGATGAAGGGGAGGGAGGGAGGGGGAAAGGAGCAAAGGGGAAATGAGAGGAGGAGAAGGGACAGAGAGAGAGCGGAGGGGAGAGGAGGGGGGAGGGGAGAGGGAAAAGAAAGTAGGGGGGAAGAGGAGGGAAGCATTTCACAGACCTGTGATTAATAGCAGAATTGAATAATCACAGATCTCATTTTGCTAATAGAAAGAAAATTGTCCTTGCCAATGACTCCCCTAATGGTTTAAAGAAAAGCTGTCTTTGTAAAAAGACCTTCTTAGTCCTGATATAGGTTAGTCCTGAATATAGGCTGCAATCCCAAAGTGAGATATCTTTAAAAGGAAAAAAACCCACTGTATTTAGGTGTTGAAAAACTGAAAAATTATATTGGACATAAGACATGTAAGTTGTTAGTAGGTGATATCATAGGGTGATAGAGATCCATGCTTGGAGTCAGAAAGGTATGAGTTCAAGTAGTGCCTTTCACATATATTAGCTGTGACCATGGGCAAGTGAAAAGTGACTTAATCTTTCAGTTAGTTAACAAATATCTATTTAGTACCTGTCAATTATCTATGTTTTGGAGGATTTATCAGTGTAGACTAGTAAAGAGTGTTTCCATACTGAGCTCCCTAAACCAATGAAATCATAGTTCTTGGTCTTCCTCCCTTCCCCAAACAGTAAAAGCCACAGTCTGATTTTATATGAAGCAAGTTTGGGAAAAGGAGAATGTTTACTCTCCATAAAGAGCCATTCTGTTACTCCAGGGAAGCTATCCTCTAGCTTTATCATTTTGGGGTTTCCAAGAATTCTCAGGATAACTAGGGTGACCCTAGAAAGAAGCAAATCCCCCCATTTCAAAATTCCTCCCAATGAAATAATCACAGGGGTGTTTTGAGTTATTATCATTAGATCCTACTGAATCATTCAGTCTTTGCTGGAAGGGAACCAAGAGGTAGCTAGTCCAACCATGACCTGAAGAGGAATCATTCCCAACAAGTGTTTTTTAAGGCCACATTTGAATACCACCAAGTGAGATAGAATTCACTATGTGTTACTTAGCAGGCTACATGCTGTCAGTAAATTGGAGAGCTCAATGAACCTTCCCTGCCCAATCAAACAGTGACATTGATACATTTGGGTTGACCAGACTTGCCTGAGTGAGGCTGTCTCATTTCATCTAGGCACTGAGTCTTTGATCTGAGCCAAACTTTAACAGGTAAATAATCGTACCTAGGTTATCAAGAGGTAGCAAGCTTGATGAAGTAAGAAGAATGTTGGATGTGGAGTCAGGAAGGCCCGGGTCCAAATCCTACCTCAGAAACCTATGCGTTGTGTGAACCTGGGTAAAATACTTAGCTTTTCTAAGATTCAACCCACTCATCTACAAAACAGAGATAAGAAATAGGGCCTCTGCACAGATCAGGGCTGTCCAACCTTAGGTTATCTTAGCGCCGCATTAAAATAAAATAATTATTTGAGGGCTGCACCCAGAATAAAAAATACATTACACTAATAAAAAGTGGGGGAATGCACGTCATCACTATGACAGGTGAAGGCGCGAAGCACGAAAGCAAACACAAAACAACAAAGCAACAATACAACAGTATAAAGATAGGTGCATACTGACTAGTCTGCATCGTACAGAAGGAACACATTCCACAGATCGATTGAAAATTCCATGTGGTGTGTTCCATCCATAATACTGCTTAAAAACACCAAAGAAAATTAACATCAACGAAATTATTTATTAGTGAAGGAATTAAAAAATCTAATATGCATTCCATGCAAGTTATTATTTTATTTTTTCGCTCGTGAAAATTAAAACCCACAAAGGGCCGCATAAAATCGTATCACGGGCCGCATTTTGGACAGCCCTGGCATAGATTATTCATTGCTCTTGGATTTTGAGCCATAAGGACCCTTTCAGAATTCCTCGTTTTACAGATGTGGAAACCAAGAGGTGAAATGATTTGCCCCAAGTCACATGGACAGTAAGTAGCAGAGCCCAGATTTGAATCTAGGTCCTCAGACTCCAAATTGGGAGCTCTTTCCACTTACTATGATATATGATGATATATGGAAAGCACTTGGCAAACCTTGGCATTATATAAATGTCAATAAGTTTTTGATTCTCATAGAATGTAAGCTCCTTGAGACTAAGGCTATCTTATTTTTGTCTTTGTACTCCCAGCGCTTAGTATAAAGGCCAGTTCATAGTAGGTGCTTAATAAGTATATATTGACCAATTTGCCTGAAGAGCTTCCAACTTTATACAACATTGATGCATCCACCTCACAGGGTTGTTGTGAGGATCAGATGAGAGAATATTTGTAAAGTATTTAACCCAGGGCCTGGTACATAGTAGGTACTACATAGAATTCAATTCTGTCCTCAGACACTTACTAGCTGTGTGACTCTGGACAAGTCTCTTAACCCTGTTGGCCTCATTTGCTCATCTGTAGAATTAGTTGGAGAAAGAAATGTCAAACTCCAGTATCTTCACTAAGAAAACCCCAAATGGGATCACAGAGAGTCACACATGACTGAAATGATTCAACCACAAAAATATTTAAAGGTGCCTTTCAACTCTAGCCTATGTCCCATGTTCCAAGGTTCTTTCTAGCTCTGAAATTCTACATTCTAAAACTGCTTCTAGCTCCGATACTTTATTGTCTAAGATTCCTAGGTTATTCAGTAATTCTTACAAGGGCTACAGCAACCCACAAGATCAAAGAAAAGGACTGTGAAAGAATGCCACCTAGGGCTGTGGTAGTCTGGGAAGGAGCCTTATGGAAGAAGTGGGACTGTCCTTGAAGAGAAACCCTGGGACAAAACTTTGGAGCGAAGGGACGGAGCTATGATAGCATTTAAGCACCGAAAGCACTGACTGTAGTATCATAGGAAAGAAGCATTTCTTCTGCTCCACTGTTGGCCGGGCAGTGGCCTTTTCTGTTACTTACACCGGCAATGGCATTCCAGTAGCAACTTTGATGGTGGAGAAGCATGAAGCACCTTCAGGAGTATATTATTCACTTTGAGAAAATACCTTAACTCTAACCGGCCTCGAGGGAATAATATTGTAAATTACCTGTTATTAAGTCTCCTAAAACAGAATAATTGCCTCCTTTCTTTCTGTCAGCAACAGCTCAGGGGTTTACAATGGATTTTGAATTTCTCATAAGAAGTAACTTAACATTCGCTCATTCATTGTTGACATGACAGAGTGCAGTAGAATGATCAAATGCCTTGGGAGTGAAAGCCTTGGCTTTAGGGCTCAGCCCTGGCTCTTATTAACTGTGTGACCGCAGAAGAATCCTGTTGCCTCTTTGAGTCTCCTTTTCTTCTTCCCTAAAATGAAGATAGCAGACTAATGGAATAGGAAAGCTGGAAGAAACCCCAGCCACCTAGTTCAACACGTAAGTGAAAAGTCCTTACTGTAACAAACTTGATAAATGGTTGTTGGGCCTTTGCCCAACAGTGAACCCTTTACCTGTCAAGAAAGGCCATTTCACTTTTCCTTTCTAATTTTAAATTAAAAAAATTTTAATTTATGGGATATTTGAACTGCTACAATTGTTAACAAGTTTTTTTTTCTGACATCAACCCCAAATTTCCTTCTTTGTCTCTTCCTTGTATTGTGCTTTTTTCTACCTTTTGGATCAAACAGAACAAAAAGTCCAATCAATCCCTTCTCCTTGTGACAACTCTTCAAAAACTTGAACATAACTATCATGTCTATCCCGTGTTTTCTCTTCTCCAGGCTAACCACCTCCTGTTCCTTATAAGATTGGGTCAAGGCCCTTCACTCTCCTGATTACCTTCCTCTGGACACTCTCCAGCTTATCAAGGTCCTTTTTAAATCCACGTGCCCAGAACTGAACACAATACTTTCAATGTGGCCTGACCAGGACAGAATTCTTATCACTTCCTTATTCCTAGAACCTCTGCCCTTCTTAATGAAACCTAAAATTATATTCATTTTTTTCTTTTTGCCTACCTTGTCACACTGTCACTCATATTGAGTTTCATTTCACTAGAATTCTCCAATCCTTTTCAGGACAATTGCTGTCTAACTATGCCTCCTGGCAGCTAGGTGGATAGAATGGATAGAGTGCTGGGCCTGAAATCAGGGAGACTTGAGTTCAAATCTGGACTCAGACACTCATTAGGCTGTGTGACCTTGGGCAAATCATGTAACCTCTGTTTGCCTCAGTTTCCTCATTTGTGAAATGGGGACCATAATAGCACCTACCTCCCCAGGTTGTTGTGAGGCTCTATTGAGATAACAATTACAAAGTGTTTTAGCACAGTACCTGACGTATAGTAGGCACTATATAAATATTAGCTATTATTATATTTGAGGAGTTGATTGTTTCACACCCAAGAATTTACATTCATCCCTATTGAATTTCATCTTGTTAGAAGCAGTGTCACATTCTAGTCAATAAAGACCTTTTTAGATCCTAATAGTATCCAGTGTGTCAGATCTCCCTCCCAGCTTCATTTTATCTGCAAATTTGATGAGCATATCACTTATACCTTTATGCAAGTTAATGAAAAAAGATTATAAACAGAACAAGACCAAACATAGATCCCTGGGGCACTATGCTGGAGACGATACTGAATCATTAACAACCGCTCTCTGAGAGCAGCCAACCAATAAGTTCTAAGTCCATCTGATTGCAGTATTATCCAGTTCATATATTTCCATTTTCTCCACCAGAGGAGTTTGATAAAGTTCATTGAAAAGCTTTGCTAAAATATCATTAAAACATACTGACAGAATTACTCTCATCTCCTGGTTTGGTAATCCTATCATCAACAAGGAAATGAGGTTGGTCTGCCATGACTTGTTCTTGAGCAGGCCATGCTTGGTTTCCATGACTGCCTCTTCTTTTTCTGTATCTCAGCCAACAATCTCTTTAATGATCCAACCTAGAATTTCCCCAAGATCCAAAGTCAAGCCCATTGGTTGATCAGTGGCAGGCTCAGTTTCTCCTTTGCTGAACACTGGCACATTTGCTCTTCTGTACTCTCATGATGCTTCCTTCATTTTCTATGATCTTTCCAATATTACTATTAGTGGCTCAAGAATCATGGCTGCTGAGTTGTACCAGGGTAATAACACCTCTATCACCTACTTCACAGGGTTGAAGGGAGGATGATTAAAACATAGAAAGAAGAGTTATTATTCATTTATTCATTCAACAACGCTTGTGAATTGACCCCCGCAATCAATTATTCTAGATGCAGAGGAAGATACAAAGGATAAGACAGTCCCTGCTTTCAAGGAGATTGTAGTTTAGTGGTACAGAATCAAGAACAGTGGTATGATACAGTTGAAAACAAACAGAACACAAAGTATAATGTGATCAGGGCAGCAAAGTAATTGATTCAAAGTAGTAGGAGATCTTGAGATGATGGAGAAATTGCTACCTACTGAGAGGAAAAGTGGAAGATTTCAGAAGAGGCGGTGGCACCTGATATGGGCCTGGAAGAAAGTAAAGGCCTTCGACAGGTGAATATGTTGGGATGCAAGAGTGAAAAAGAGATAATTCCAGCTACAAAGTGATGGAAGTGAGGAACCAAGAGGCACCTCGAAGGGCTGACAAGTAATTTAAGTTATCTGGAACTTAAAATAAGAGAGGCTAGACAAAGCTGGAAAGGTCAGGTAGAGTCAGATTTCAGAAGAATGTAGAATGGCTAGCAGGGCATCTCAGCAGCACAGTGGATAGAGCCCTGAGTTTGGAATCAGGAAGACCCATCTTTATGAGTTCAAATCTGGCTTCAGACACTTACTAGCTGTGTGACCCTGGGCAAGTCACTTCACTCTGTTTGCCTCAGTTTCCTCATCTGTAAAATGAACTGGAGAAGGAAATGGCAAACCTTTCTAGTATCTTTGCCAAGAAAACCCTAAATGGGGTCACAGAAAACTGGACATGACTATCCAACAACAGAAGGGTGTTGGCCCTCTCTTTGTTAGGCAGTAGGGAGCTGGTGAGATCGTTTGAGCAAGAGCAGCCTGTGAATAGAGCCCTATGGCTACCCCCTGCATGCTGCTGCTGACTTTCTCCTCCCCACCTGGACCGGCGCCCTCCACATTGGACCTCCACACTGACTCTCCGTATCTAGGTCTTCCTGAATCCAGTCCTTAGTCTTTTGGAAAATTAATCCACTCATTTTGGAATTCCCACTCTATGACCCAACCTAGCTGATTGTTGACTGAATGTGTACAAACTGGCCCATTTAGCCCACTAAAAATATTTTACTAATTTTAGACACCAGACCACATTTCATCTTAATATCCATCCAGCCAGGCCATCTCACAATTTTCCTTCTCTGGTCACTATTTCCCTATATCTGCTGCCTTCCTCTATTAAAATAAGCTCCTTGAGGGCAGGGACTGTCTCTTTTTTAAAATATTTGTATCTTTAGAACTTAGTACAACGAGTGCCTGGCACAGAATAAGCACCTAATAAATCAATCAGTCAATTAGGTTATCCCTTCCATACTGTGACTTTCCCCACTGTGATTTTGATATATCATGGGTAGGTATAAGAAATCAAATGGGAATTTTTTGAGAGTTTTGCAGAAGCTGCAGATGACACAGGAAAAAGTTTAGAAACTTAGAAATGCAGGCATTCCAGTGGACTCTGGCATCATACAACAAAAGGCTAAGTCCTTATATGATTTCCTGAAGGAAATGAAAGTGAAGGGTCTAACCTAGACAGATTTTCCAGATTTCAGGGTGCCATGCCCCTAACCTCTGTGATATGGAAGGGATAACTGTATTAAGTTCCTTCTGGGTGCCAGCTACTGTGCTAAGTGCTGGTATTACAAAGAAAGGCAAAAGACAGTCCCTGCCCTCAAGGAGCACACTATCAAATGGGGGAAAACAATATGAAAAAATGCAGAAAAGTTGGGTAGGAGAAGGTACCTGGCTAGGGCGTATGATGGAGAAGTCCAGAGGAGAGCAGCCAAGGAAGAAATGGAAAATTGGTTGACCTGGGCACCTTCCTTAAAAGAGGGAGGGGAGTGGCCTCCACCTTCCAATCAGAGGAAGGGAGGGACCCCAGAGGCAGAGGAGACTGATAAGGTATTTGTTCTAGGGTTGATATGATCTTGCAGGATGATGAGGTTCCTAGGGTGTGAGGAAGAAATCTGTAGGAATGCAGCCTGGTGGGAAATGCTTTCACATTCATTTTCATGCATTTTAGGAAAATGACTGGCCACTAGGGAAGAAAGGATAGCAGGGGAGAGGGCCTCGAAGTAGGGGAAGCTGTTGTAAAAGTCCATTATATCCATGGGTGCCCTTTCACTTTGGAGGGTGGGGGAAGGAAGGGTAGGAAGATGCAAATTCCAAATTCAGACTGATGATGCTAGAGGCTCTTCTTTTTCTAAATGCTAGTCTGTAAGTAAGATGACCTTCAATGAACATCATCCTTTAGCCTGGACTTTTTACAAAAAAGCAAGGAAGAGCCATGTGCCTGAGAAAATGCAAAATGGGGGAAATATTTTAACATGGGTTCCCAGTGTCATTCGGGCTCCTCTTATCTCCACTTTTGCAGGCAGCTGTATTCTTGCTTTGGGTGTCATAGTAACTCCCCTGATTGTGCAAGCTCATTTTCATTAGAGGGATCCTTCACCACCACAGGAGAGCTCATTTCTCTCAAGCCCAGGCCACTCAGAAGCCAGGCACAGTAAGACACAAGGCCAACATGAAGCTTTTCTGTCTTTGTTTTGAGTACCTAGCTTCATTTCCATAAGAGAGAAGAGTTCATTGATTAATCCTAACTTGAGAAAGAGCTGAGCCCACCCCCAATGGAAAAAAAAAATCTGCATAAAACTATGTTCCTTATGGAACAGACAGGATATGGAGACAGATTTAAGTGCTTCAGCTCTATTTGGAAGGAGATAATGCAATTTATAATTAAAAAAAATCAGTTGTGTGTGCATGGACAAATCCCCTCACTGCTCCGAGCCTGTTACCCCTTATAAAGCTCATGCTCACTACCTCCTTGTGTTGTTGTGAAGGGTGTCCTTTGAGAGCTTTTGGGAAAATACCATAGAAATTTGAGCTTTTATTGAGATGAAACCCCAAAGTCATTCTCAAGTGGCTGCTAGAATCCTGCCTGGATTTTTAAAGGCTCTGTCACTGGTGCGTAAGCTCTAATATCAAGTAAGAAACAACCTGAATATTCACCCTGCAATTGTCTGTGTGCATCTGTCGTCTGAGGACAGCCTAGATACATTGGAAGGCCAACTACTAGGGGTTGAATCATTTTAGCTATAGAAACTTACAATGTAACGGTTTTGGTCTGGGTTGGTGAAGGGAGGCCTCACACTAATGGACTCATGAAGTAAGAAGTATTAATAAGTAATTAACAAATGGGTATACGGTCGGTAGAAAATAAGACTCTAGCTCCAATTCCAAGGACCACTTGTATGGGTAAGTCATTTCTTTCTTAGTTTTTCTCACCTGGGAAATGAAGGGATTAGGCTAGAGGTTCTTAACCTGGGGTCTATGAACTTTAATTCATTTAAAAAGTAAGGTATCCAGAGGCAGCTGGGTGGAGCAGTGGATAGAATTCTAGACCTGGAGTCAGGAAGACCTGAGTGCATATCTATCCTCAGTCACTTACTAGTTGTGTGACCCCGAGCAAGCCAACTCTGTCTGCCTTAATGTTCTCAACTGTAAAATGGGACCACCAGAAGATGGAAGGAATATTTAGCAGAAGACATCTAAGATAAAGGGAAGTTTGTTAAAGACATAACAGTGATAATAGAGGGCGCAGTGGAATGAATGGGCAAAGTTGGGTGGGGACATGGGAGAGGTTGAGCTGAGATGATTAATAGGAAGGAGATACTTAGGAAGCCAGGGAGCCATATTACTGGAATTTGAAGAGTAAAATGTGGGACCTTGCTAAGAATTATGATGGGACTATTACCTGTGGCTCCCTTCTTTAAGGGTACTATGAATGACTTAAAACACTGCCCCTTTCTTTTCATTTGTTGAGGAATAACAGGGGCTGGACATTTGTTAGTGATTCTTCCTATAAATGAAGTCCTGGCAGCAAGAGGAGGCATCAAGTCATCTGAGCCTTGAGAATAGGGACCTTCTCTCTGTTCTTTTAATATTCTGATAGCACTAAGCATCGCGCCTTATGTGTAGTTGGCTTTGGGTAGGGGTTCGTCTAATAGAATTGGACTGGAGACCAAATATCTGGATAACTGGCTGACTTTTTCCATTTTCATCTGAATATCAGTTTGTAAAGCTACAGTAAGATCAGCTATTTTATTTAGTTTCTCGAGGATCACACATTTGAAAAACCTTTCTTTAAGATGGTAGGCACTCTATAACATATTTGTGAATATGATTTCTTTTGTGGAGTAAGAGGAAAGTTTAAAATGCTTTCTAGGCACGTTGAAGGGGAGAAGCAAAATGAATGTGGCTAATGCACTGGAGTAGTGTAGAATATTGTGTCTTGGGAACTGGGATCAACATAATGACCAACCCTAATTCCATAAGATTCATGATCAAACATGCTGCCCATCTCCTGACAGAGAGGCGATGGATTCTGAATGCAGATTGAGACTGTTTTTTTTGGATAAAACCAATGTGGGAATTTGTTTTGCTTGACTATATGGTTTCTTCATGGGGAGAAGGGGAGGTAGGAGGGAGAAAAAGCAGAGCTTCACTTGAAAATAACATAAAGTAAGTTTTAAAAACCAAACAAAATGAACACTGCACTTAGAAACAGGAAGAGCAGGATTTGAAGTCAGGTGTCTGCTGCTTTCTGGTTGGGTGATAAATCCCTCAAGCCTCATTTTCCTCACCTATGAAATAAGCATAATCCCTACTGTGTTACCTATTTTACAGGACTGTTTGAAGATAAGTATTGTAAACCTTATAATCATGTATAGCAATGTACACAGGCACGTCTCTATTAATCTGAACTTGTGATTTCATTAGTATAGAGAATTTCCAGAGAGGAGGCTTCCTCTGTCAATGTCAATCAGTACTTGCTGTGTAACTTAAAGAGAGGTCTGGGGGTACAGAAAGCTAGTGACTTTTCTAGGGTCATACAGCCAGAATGTATAAGCAGAGATATGTCAATCCTCTTCTTCCTGACTCTGAGACTAGCTTTCTATCCATTACGACCCACTGTCTCGCATAGCATGAAATAAATGTGAATTATTATTAATAATATGGATGTATTATTGTGCTTGAGAATCATAAAATCATAGATTTAGAACTGGAAGGAACCTCAGAAATCATTAAGCACAATCACTGGAAGAGAGGGAAGAGATTCCTTAAGATTTCTTTTTTCTTATTATTAGAAATAACATGTTCTTCAAAAACCAATAGAATTCTAAATAGGCTATTAAAATGCTTGCATAGAATTACAAGATGCCAGAGCTGGAAGGGGCCTTAGATCAGAGGACACAAAATATTTGAACACAGAACAAAGAATTAGGCCTTGGATAGAACATATAAATTAAAATAATATTTATTTTAGAAATAAGTAAAATGAAGCCCAGAGAGGGAATTGATATGTCCAAGGTCACACAGCAGAAACCAGGACCAAAACCTGGGTCTCCTGGCTCCCAGGCAGATACCCTACCATAATTATGAAACCGAGGCTTGCCATCCACAAAGTTCACTTTGTATTAAAATGCATCACCTGAAAAGAAACCTCAAAGGCCTTAAGGACAATTTGATGCTGGGACCAGCTTCATCTTTAATGGACCCTTCTCAAGGACTTTTACATGTAAACAAGATCGTTAAACACTTAATTTGACATTTATTACCTTTAAATATTCATAAGCTACTGAATACTAAGGAAACACCTACTGCACTGTTCAAGCTTGACTGGATCCTTCAGAATATGATGTGCGCGTGAATTACTATGGAAGGTTTTTAGAGGAACTCGCTGGGACAACTCCCTTCTTGGAGACACCAATGGCTCCACCATCCCCAGGGCCAATGCCAAATTTATAGAATATGGTGTTTATCAATATGATGATGAATAGAGGTAGGAAGCCTCCTTGTGGCATGGAGAGGAAACCAGGCTCCCAATGACTGTGCCAATGAGGCATGAGTTCTGGAAGGTCCCACCAAGCTGAAAAGGCTTTGAGTTTGGGCCCAGACACTGAGCCAACAAGCATTTATTAAGCATTTACTGTCTTGGAAGCCCTCTGCTAAGTGCAAGCCATAGGTAGGTCTTGAGTCTGCATTTGGAAGGCTGCGTCATTGGAGAGGAAAAACCCGTGTGTGTGTGTGTGTGTGTGCACGTGCGGGCGCGCGCGCGCGCACACCTGCCCATGGAATTGGGGGTGTTGGGGTTGTCTTGATGTAGGGATGAGTCCCTGGAGATAGAAAGCAATGCTTTTCCCCCTCCCTCAGTAGCCTCTCTTGAAAATCCCATTTGAGTCATTCACAGCCCGATCCTGCCTCTTCCCCTGGAACCTGCAGACATCCCGGAGGAAGAGGGAGAGGGGGAGGGAATGTCACTTCTTGGGGCACAGTCAAGGAGAAAAGGAACCCAGCCTTACCAGGCTTTGGGAGACGGCTGAAGTCTACAAGCCGAGCCACAGGTTTTTGTGTTGAAACTCTGAGTTCTTATATGTTGTCTTTTTGCCCCTGGCCCCAGGTAGAGGTCTCAGGAGAAGGAGAGAGAAGGGTGGACAGCATTTTGCTTCACTGTTTGTCTTCCTTGTTGCAGTTTATGTTTCTAAAGAGCTTTTTCTTTGTGTTTTAACACGTTACAAACAATAAAAAATAAGATTCATCTATGAAAATAAATAGAGAACTGTGTTTCTTCCAAGGACCCCCAACTCCCATGTCATATATATATTTAGGCTTTATAAAGCATGTCCTCTCAAAAGCTGTATGAGGCAGAGGGGCTCATTATTCCCATTCTTCCAGAGGTAGAAACTGAGGCTCCAAGCAGCCACGTGACTTGGCAGCGGTTACATAGCCAGCAGATGTCATAACAGAATTCCAACCCAGGTTTCTTTCCTGATTCCCAGCTGAGCTGTCTTTAGCTAGGTCTGTAGAAACTCCTTGCCAGAAGAGGTAGCGTAGGTAAGATGATTAGGCCTAACCAGGCTCACAAACCTCACCCCCTATTACCTTCAGGCTCATTGCCTGCTCTCCAATCATCAACCTTATCCCTCTCTCTTTGGAATCCCCAGAACATAGTGCTCTAAGACGTGAGATTCGGCTTCATCCACACTGCCAGCCCATCCTTCCCCAATGCCTTTTCACTTCCCTTTTGGTGTTCTCTTCTTCTATTAGATTTTAAGCTCCGTGAGGCCAGGGTCTATCTCACTTGCTTTTTTTTTGTATCTCTAACAATTAGCCCAGTGTCTGGCATATAAATGGCTTAATAAATGCTCAGTCTATCGACAATGTCTTTGCCAAATGAAGGTCATTGTATTTGTATGGTCCTTTTCTATCTAACTTTGTTCTCTCTTTCCAGCCTCCTTTCACACTACTCTGTTTCAGCCAAATTGGCTTACTTGCCTTTCTCTTGCCTTGTCCATTCTTTTCCTTGTGCCTTTTACCCACACTGTGCCTAAAATAGACTCCGCCTTCTCTGCAATTCATCTCTCCACCTGTTCAAATCAATCTCTTCTTTCAAAGCTTAAG
Organism: Trichosurus vulpecula; assembly: GCF_011100635.1. Classification (NCBI taxonomy): domain Eukaryota; kingdom Metazoa; phylum Chordata; class Mammalia; order Diprotodontia; family Phalangeridae; genus Trichosurus; species Trichosurus vulpecula. Next base: position 115,593,575 of record NC_050574.1, on the reverse strand, counting down.
TCACATGTCACCTTCTCAGAGAACTCTCTCCTAATGCTCTCCAGGTGATAGCTATTTCTCCCTCTTCAAACCGTTCTGTGACACCATTTTGACCTCTCCTCTATATTTATATTCTAACTCACATTTTAATAATCTTGCCTGTGTCCTATCTCCTTTATCAGACTAAAAGTGTCTCAAGGATGGGAAATCCCCTCCCCACAATTATCTTTGCAGGCTTCCCATAGAAAAGATCTTGCATATATGTTTGCTAAATTAAAGTAGTAGAATAATTAATCGAATGATACTGCTTCAGTCAAAGCAGGGCTAACAGTGAATTTTGTTCAGTGACAGTAGAATAATTAATCGAATGATACTGTTTCAGTCTAAGCAGGGCTAACAATGGCTTGGTGAATTTTGCTGAGAAAGAAGAAATTTTTTTTCTTCCTTCCTTAAGGATATTTAAGGAAAGAATCAGCAGGATTAGATGTCTTGCTACAAAGCAGTAGAATGAACTGTATGATCTGATCATGGAACTCTTCTGATCAAAATTTTTCGGTGGATCTTTATTGCCTTCTGAATAAAATTTGAATGCTTCCGCTTGACATTCAAGGGCTTCCCCAGTGGGGTGACTCTCTACCTTTCTGGCCCTATTTTTCATTGTTTTTCTCAAACAGTGTAAGCTTGCCAACCTGCTTACCTCTCAGTGTCTGGAAAGCTCTTCTTCCCTCCCGCCCTACCCCTCCATGCATTGGCTCACACTATTCCTAAGGCCTGAAGGGCCCACCCATGCCCTGCCATCCTCCTTCCCCTGCTCTGGTTCTATTTACTCTTGAAAAAAAAACAGCTCAAATTCTCCCAAATCTAGGCAACTTTCTCTGGTCCTCTTGGTCAGTGACCTCTTGGTCAGCCTTCAGGCACAATATAGCACTTTATTTTGATGAAAGAACGTACGTTATATGGGAGGGAGAGATAAAATTTGTACAAATTAAATGAAAGCAAACGCAAAAATAATTTTCCAGAGGGTGGTAACAAGTAACCGGAGAGATGAGGGGTGGGAAACCAAAAACAGCCAAACATATATGAAATGCAGAAACCCTCAAGAGATAAATATAACTAGCTGCATCTTGTAAATGAAGAAGGCTTACGTGACCTGTCCTTGTTTCTCCAGAGAGTATGTGTAGGAGGCAAAATTTGAACCCAGCACCAAGCACAGGAGTCTTTTGGTTTGCTTGTTTGTTTTTGTTTTGGCCCACATTAAGTGCTTAATAAGTGTCTACTGAATTGGAATGGCTTCTAAAGCGCTTTGCCAGATCTGTGATTTTAGAGGATCATATTTTCTCAATTTTATCTGTTCTAAATGATATGTATGAGATGTGTGTGCATGCGTGCGTGTGTGTGTGCGCATACATATGTGTGTGTGTGTGTGTGAACACAGTTCATTCTCTTTCTCTCTCCCCCCCCCCCACCAAGATCTCTGGATCTCTGTCTCTTCCACACACACTCAAATATTCAAATGGATCATTAATTCAATTCATTCAGAAGTTACCTACAATGATGCAGCTGGCAGTCCATCCCAGCCCGCCCTCTTGTCCTTGTCCTTCCACAAATTTTTCACAGAAAGTCCATACAAAGTTTCTGTGTTTATGAGTGATAGATATATGTATATATGTACATACATGCACATATGCATATGTATACGAACATATACATGCCTATATGTACGTATACACATGAACACATGCACATATACACATGTATATACATATACCATGCCAAGTCATATTTTATGTATATACATATATATACACACATTATAATAATGGGAGCTGGTCATATATGTACATGTCTATAAGTGCTCTGTATGCTCTCTCTAGACATATGCTTATATATGTATATGTACATATATGCATATGACAAGTTTCCATTTCCATAGACTTTGTAGTTACAAAATACTTTCCTATGTATAACCCTTAGAACACACTGTAAAATAGGTAATGGCAGCATTAACCATTCCCTCTTACAGATGAAGAAAGGTGCAGAGAGGTCCACGCCACATAAAAAATTGAATGGGAACATCAAACAAGTAATATTAGGATTCCTGGTCCATCTTGCTCATCCACTGCACTGTTTGAAAGTTGGATGCCTTTCAAAACAACAACAAAAACCGTTGAGGAATCAGATGTCCGGAGAAGGAAAGCAACTTCGCTAACATACACAGGGATTAGAATGAGGATCTGTTCAGTCCCAGGCTAGGTCACTTTCCATCATTTTACTCTATTTATTGAAAACTTATGTGGTTTGCATACTTTTTTGACCCTGTTCCTTATAGGAGAAAAAGCCATGTTTCTTTCTACGAAAAATGTAGCTCAACAACCAACGAAAACTAATTTGCCTCCAAGTAAGAGCTTACTCTTCAACAGAGGGTGGTTTTGAACGCTTTCTCCCCCCCCTTCCAGTATGTATTCACTTTCACCATAGTTGGCTATGCTCCAAATACCAATTCATTGTAGCTTTTGGGGAGAGAAGATTACTATGTTTAAAACCTGTTATTTCAAGGGCAGATGAAAGATTTTTAAGGAATTAAGAAAACACTCCATCATTTACTGAGTTGGCGGAGTGTCCAAGTTCTACCCCCTCCTTCCCAACCCTCTTAGAAATTAATAGCATACCATATTCTGAAGTGACTGAAGATTAGCTGAAGAGAGAATTAACAAAGGAAAAGAAAGGGCCAAAGGGAGGCAAGATGATGTGGCGTAAAGATCCTTGGACAGAGTGTCAGGAGACCTGGGTTCTCTCTCATACTCTGACATTTTCCTAAGAGGGCATGATGTTTCATCTCTTTGATGCTTAATTTCCTTATCTGAAAAATAGAGTGAATTTTTACACTGATTACCTTAAAGGGTGACTGAGAGGATCAACTGAGATAATGAAGATAAATGCTTTGTTAGAGTATATAATATAATAAAAGTAGGGAAAAAGTATCTTAAATTTCCTGGTATTATAAATGGAGAAGAGTCATCTGGCACTAAACTTGGTTTCCTCAGCTATAAAGTGGACGTAATAATTTTTAAATTACCTATCTTATTACGAAGAATCTGTAAATTGGGTTCTATACCAATATGAGTTGATATGTCCTTTGAGTTACTTGTCTTTGTTTTGGGTAAAAATTGATTAGCCAGATCCATTATCACCAAGGTGGATTGTATAGTCAGACAGAGTTTGGCTTAGCATAAGGAAGATCGTAGTCAGAGCTGTCTGAAAACAGAAAAGTCTGCTTCTGGAAGGGGTGAGTTCCCCACTGAAGATCTTCAAGCAATGAGTTTATTGGGTTGGGATTGGACCAGATGGTTCCCATAGTCCCTTCCAGATCTAAGATCCTGTGATCCTTTGTCCATGCACCAACTAACCATCAATACATTTTCCCTCAATTTCCAGACTCAACAATGAGAATCAGATCTCAGAATTTTGACTTGAGGGCCCAAGAGATTGTCGGCAATTGAGGAAAAATTTCATTATGTTCACTATGTTTACTAACATGTGAAAGAGGATTAAGCCTTTTAGGAACATGTTTGCCTTGAAGAACTGAAACAAAAAAAGGATGCTTATGAACAACATTAATGCTTATAATGCATAAAGATTTGTAAAATCTTTTCCTTCCACAACTGTGGTGTGGTAGAGGTGGTATAGATGGTATAGGTATTAGCACACCCATTTTACAGATAAGCCACCTGAGATTAAGAGACCTTTCTGAAGGCCACACAGCTAAGGAGTAGCAGGTTTGAATCCGAAGCCAATTTTCCTGGCAACACAACATATTAAGAATAAAATTTCCATTAAACATACAAGAACATGTCTATATACGTATATGTGTGTATGTGTGTGTGTGTGTATATATGTCATATCTCAAATATTTACAGAACCTTGTTAAATCTATAAGAATAAAAGTCATTCCCCAGTTGATAAATGGTTAAAGGATATGAACAGGAAATTTGCCAATGAAGAAATCAAAACAATTTATAGTCACAAGAAAAAAATGCCTTAAATTATTATTGATTAGAGAAATGCAAATTAAAACAACCTTGAGATATCATTTTGTATCTGCCAAATTGACTAAAATGACTGAGGGGGAAAGTGATAAATGTTGGAGGGGATGTGGAAAAATTTGGGACACTAATTCATTGTTGGTAGAATTGTGAACTGATCCAACTATTTTGGAGAGCAATGTGGAATTACAACCAAAGGGTTATTAAATTCCCCATACCCTTTGATCCAGTGATACTACTCCTTAGTCTATTTCCAAAGATGATTAAGAAAAAAAGGGAAAGAACCTATATGTTCTAAAATGTTTACACCAGCTCTCTTTGTAGTGGCAAAGAACTAGAAGTTGTGAAGATGCCCATCAGTTGGGGAATGGCAGTACAAGCTGTATTGTGATGGAACGCTACTTCACTGTAAGGAATGAGCTCAATGATCTTAGAAAAAATGTGGATAGATTTGCACGAAATAATGAAGAATGAAATGAGCAGAACCAAGGAAACACTGTATACAGTAGCAGCAATATTGTGGTAAGAAGGACTTTGAGTGAATAAGTCATTTTGACTGTTATAAAAATCCAAAGTAACTATTAGGGACATGTGAAGAAAGCTGCCATCTGCATCCAGAAAAAGAACTAATAAATAGAAGTAAATACAGAATAATTTTAATATATGTACCTCTTTGTGTCTAGTAGTAGCGGTTTCTGGAGGTGGGGAAGGCATGAAAAAAAGCAGAGGGAAGAAAACTTATATGATAACTTTGTTGTGTATTTAAAAGGAATAGCAAGTTGTATGTAGTAGATTTCTGGTTTCATGCGTAATCATCTTTTTTATTGTACTATGTTATGAAAATGCTTGTTTTATTCCATAAATTAAAAGAAAATTTAAAAAAGGAAAAATAGAACAAAATGAATATTTTTTTTTTCTTCTCTCCTCCTTCCCAATTTTTCAAGCATTTCATTTAGTCTGGGTTTTGCTATATATCAGGAGAGGCAGGCAAGGTCTTTCAAATCAAAGCCTTTCCTTTCTGGACTTCAGTTTGGATTTGTGAAATGAGGAGGAAAAAAACAAAAACAAAACCTCTAGTTAACCAATGTAGATGTCACAAAGTTCATTAAATAAATCCATTGTATTTTTATTCCAAAGGGAGACTCTTTATTTAGAGCCTCCTTACTCTTACTTAACATACTATCCTAACAAGTTTTGTCACCTGACTTCTAAGGCCACAGAAAATTAAATATGAAAATATATTTGCCATCTCATTGATATGCCTATTTTCTGCACTGCCTCCTCTGTGTCTCCCTATCCTGTACAATGATTATCACATTCTCACATGTACAGAGATTAAAAACAAGAAACTGGAAGTGGGGAGAAGGGCTGCTGCAGGCAGGCGGAACTTGGGCAGCATATAAAAATGGCAGACTTGACACAGAGGACAGATACAGCACAACTGTAAAAAGCAGATCTAGGAACTCAATGAACATGGTACCAAGGAACCCTTCCCTTTTCTAGTATGGAGCAAAGAGTCCTATGGATCTCAGTATACCATGAGGATGACTGATTCGTGTGTTTGCCATAGCACAATAGAACTAACATTTATGTACTCCTTTAAGGTTTGCAAAGTACTTTACAGGTGTTCTGTCATTTACTGGTATTATGTCATTCCGTATTCTCACAACAACCTGTAATGTAAGTGCTACTATTATCTCTATTTTACAGAAATGGAAACTCAGGTAGAAAGAAGTTGAATGACTTGCCCAAGGTCACAGAGCCTGAACCAGGATTTGAACTCAGGTCTTCTTGTCTCAGCACTCAACTCACTATACCACCTGTCTCTTTGTAATGATGATTTGGTCTGCAGAGGTTCTTAACCTGGCTCAGTGAACTTGGTTTTGGTTGTTGCTGCTGCTATTTTGACGACTATATTTCAATATAATTGGTTTTCTTCCTAATGTGATGTGTGTTATTTTCTGTACTTTAACACATTATTCTAAGAAATAATAGTATAACAACGGCTAGCATTTATGTAGTACTTTCAGGTTTTCAAAGTTCCCTACAGATGTCTTATTTTATCCTCACGGTAACCCAAATGCTGCTGCATTTCGCAGATGAGGAAATGGAGACAAAGGTTAAGTGACTGATCCAGGGTCACATAGCTACTTTCTGAGGTCACGTTTAAATTCAGGTCTTCCTGAATTGGTCCAGGGGCTCTATCCGATGGCCCAGCGAAGGGCTCCATAGACTTCACCAGATTGCCGAAGGGGACCAAGACACCAAAAAGTTAAGAGGCTCTGCCATGGCCATCAAGAGAAGGTTATATTCAGTATCCTTTATTTCATGGGTTTCCATGGCCAAAGAATTAACGTCCTAGTGTTTAATTTACTGGTGATGAGCTTCTTCAAAAAGCTGGTCCTGGGTGCCAGGGGCATTTTAGCTTGGGCGGGGAGGAGAGGGGAATTAGAGTCATAAGATCTGAACTTAGGACCCTGCCCTGCCTTCTACAAGTTGTATGACCTTGGAAAAAATCATTTCACCTATCTGGGCCTCAGTTTCTCCCTTTTTAAAATCGGGGGTTGGACCAGATGGCTTTCGGGGGTCCCTTCTGGTCCTCAATACTATGATCTTATAATCCTCTACCTGAAACCTCGTCAGCCTGGTAGACATTGCTGGAGATTGTTTTCTGATGCCTTTGAGAGCCCATAATGAGGAAATGATTAACCACCACCACCACCACAACTTTTACATAATGCCAGGCACTGCACTAAATGCTTTCCAAATATTATCTCACAACAGTTCTAAGAGGTAGATGCTATCATTAACCTCATGGTAGAGATGAGGAAACTGAGGCAAACATTATGTGATTTGCCCAGGATCCCACAGCTAGTAAATCCGAGACCTGATCTGAACTCAGGTGTTCCTAGCTGGAGGCCCAGTGCTACCCAAGGACACCACCGAGCTACAATAAGATTTTGGTGGCAAAGGCAAGGACAGGCCATGAATCAGAGGAAATAGTGACCTTGAGGACTTCACAGAACCGCCAAAGTGTTGATGTGCCTTCCCTAGGCCCTTATCCTCAGAGCAGGAGTTCTTAACAGGGTTTGGGTCATGTGGCCTCTCAAAGCCTGTTCATGCCTATGGACCTGTCCTGAGAATATTTTTTAATGCAGAAAATAAAATATATAGAATTACAAAGGAAAACAATTATGTTGAAATACAGTTATCAAAATATATAAAAAGGCAAATTCATGGATCTCAGATTAAAAACTCCTTCCTTAAGGATATCCCAAGGTAGAATGGGGTTATAGGAAAGTAGCATGTTTTCCATCACTGGAGGTCTTCAAGGGAATGCTGGGTGCTCCTTTGGCAGATATGTTGAGGAGGAGAAAGCTCTTCAGGACTAGAGAATCTCCATAGTTCCACACAAAACTGAGATCCTTCAAATGTACTCTTTCCATTCAAGGTGGTTAAATCCAATTTGTTGGTATTTAAGGGAAAAACCCTCAGTGATGGGAGGGGAAGAGTTCTCTGTTCCCCTCTCCCATCATTTTCCAGGAAATTGGGAGAGGTGTCCTTCTTCTTAGCATCCACAGCGTCCTTTAGCAGCACACTGCCAGATGGCAATCAGAAGCCCATTATGGGTCAAGCCCTGAGAGAGGAGGACATGGTCAGGATGGAAGAGAAAGACGCACCCAGAGCAATTTGGGAAAGGAGAGGAAAATTCTGAAGGCACAAGGCAATAAAGTGGTTTATTGTATGAAGAACTAGAGTGAGAGTTAAGGAAGGAGCCCTGGGCTATTTCAAGCCTCAGCAGTGACAAGTCCTACAGCAATCAACAGGGCTTTGTGAAGAGAAAATTGGGCAGAAGCAATTTCATGTCCTTTTATGGAAGATCATTTACAGAACAGGGAATCTGGGTGTCTATGCCCCTATTTGGAAAAAAAAATGTTTTATTTATGCCTTTTCTTTTTCTCATCACAGCTATTTCCTAATATACACTCCCTCCCATCCATCCACCCTCCTTGGAACAAAGAACAGTTCATTACAAACCAAGGGACAACAGCAACCCCATGTGACAACACATGCAACACTCCTTCCCCTAATTCCCGCACCCCTGTCCTGAGAGCAAGGGAGTGTTTTTCGTCTGTTCCCTGGGACCAAGATTGATCATGGCAATTAATCTGAGTCGGGAGGCCTTTCAATGCTCTTTCCGTTTATACGGCTATAGGCATTGTATGTATTATTCTCCTGATCCTTTTTTTTCCTTCTATGCATCAGTTCATACAAGCCTTGTCAAGCTTCTCTTAACCCCTTTTGTCTGTCATTTCTTACGGCACCATAATACTCCATTACCATTCTTATACCATAATTTGTTTATCTATTCTTCAACTAATAGGCACCTGCCTTGTTGCCAGTTTTTTTCTCTTCTTTGCTACCATTAAAAAGTGCCCCACCATATATCTTGGTATCCATTCTACATTCCCTGCTTTTAAAGGCTGGCTTTTTCCAGGATGCCCCAGCCCAGGGTAAGAGAGGACTTAAGCCCTTAATTATATCAAAATCAAGTGGAACCTTAGCTAAAAGTTTACCAAACACTTTCCTCACAACAGCCTTTGTTGTCCAAATATTACTACCCTTACCTTAGGCGGGGCATAAATGACAGTCACTCAGTGATGGCAGAGACAGCTCAAGCCAGACTGGCATCTATCTCCCAACCCAGGGTGCACTTTGTACTATACCCTGGAGCAGGCATCTTCCTATGAATTTGATTTCTCCTGATATACCTAGATCCCTCTTAGTGTGAAGAATTATGAATCCCATGAAGTGGGCACATGTATTTAAATTCACACTATTTGAAGTTATAATTATGTAAAATATGTCAATTGGTCCCAACTGAAAGAAAATATGCAGTGTGAATGTAGATAATGTGACAACTTCACAGGATTCTTATTTGCACTAATTGGGACTTGGCTGTATTAAAACAACCTCAACAACCGCAACAACAACAGTAGACACACACACACACATATACATATATATTATATATAATATATATGCTATATATTATATATACTATATATTATATATACATATATTATATATACACATATATTATATATACATATATATTATATATACACACATATATTATATATACATATATATTATATATATATGCACACACACAAATACACACACTTCAAAGTTTGCAAAGCACTTTATACACATATACAATTGTTATCGTACTCATCGTACAGATGAGAGAACTAAAATAGAGGATGAAACTTTCCCGACCGGTATTATACAGATATTAAATGTCATAAACAGGTCTCAAACCCATGTCTTGACTCTAAGGCTAGGTGGTATAATGGAAATCAGGGCAGGACTTTTTTACTGTTTTCTCTTTTGGAGCACTTAGGTAATCATGTGCCTTTAATTAAGTCTTGCTAGGTGCAAAGTCCCAGGCCCACACCTTTTTGCTAATTAGATGTGCAGCCCCGGACCCACACCCTTTTGCTGATTAGGTATGGAGCCTTCAGGCCCTAAGAAGGGTATATAAACTCAGAGGTGAGCATTTTGTTTGGGGCTCTCACTAACTGGAAGAGTGTTGTGTGATTTGACCAGATGAAACTCTGGGTAGCCGTTGTTAAGGAGCAGCCCTTCCCCTCCTCTTCCCTCTACTCCCCTCAACTGCCTGTGCTTGAAAACCCAGATGTTGGTGCTTCTCTGGTAACTCTGTATACTGTGGTTTGGTTAGACAGAAATGTTTGCTCTGTTTATATTGTCTGTTTGTAATTTCTGTCTGTATTTTCTCTGAAGTTCAGGGTGCTGGCTTTTCCTCCTGAACTAAGTGAATGATATATGTATGCTTGATTAAACTGAGATTGTTAACCCCTTAAAGTTGCTTTCCTTAGAAAAGCAGATCAAAGAACCTGTGCTGGCAGTCTTCCTGTGTGCTGGTGGTGTTGGTCTTACGCAGCCACAGTAGTAGGAAGTAGCTTTGTTGTTACAGTTGGTACCTCTTCTGCTCTACTAGCTGTAAAGATAGGTTGAGGTCACAGCTTACATTGTGCTGGGAGAATATAACATGTACCCAGATAAGAAAATACAAAATATATACAAAGCAATTTTAGACAGCTAGGTGGCGCCATATTGCGCAGAGTGCTGGGCCAGGTGTCAGGAGGGCCTGAGTTCAAATCCTGCCTCAGGCACTTAATAGCTATGTGACTCTGGGCAAGTCATTTAGCCTCTATCTGCCTCAGTTTCCTGAGCTGTAAAATGGGTACAATATCACCTCCCTTGCAGTACTATTGTGAGGATCAAATGAAATAACATTTGGAAAGCATTTAATAAATGCATGTTTCCTTCTTTCCCTCCTTCCTTCCTTCTGTGAGAAGTGGTGGAAGCAGTTTTGTTTCCACATCTCCCCCTCTCAGCTTTAGCAGAATGTAAGTCAGGTGACTGATTAGAACCAGTTCTAATCAGAGCTGTGGCCTGGCAGAGACCAGGCTTCTGGTCGGGTGAAAGGTTAGAGGCTTGTATGCATGCTTAAATGAGCCATTTGAGGAGGGTATGACGCAGGCAGTCAGGGGTTACATCTGGCCAATGAAGGGCCAGGCAGTAGATTTGAATGAGGAGTCAATCAAAGAACTGCTGTTAGTCTGAGTCCTGGTACTCCCTTGTACTCTCTTCAGGGGATGTATCCATTTATTTAGGATGAATAAATGTAAAATATAATTAAAACCTTCCTGGCTTCCCAGCGAGTATTGTTTATTCCTACACAATGTAAGTATATTTATAACCCTTCCTTCCTTCCTTCCTTCCTTCCTTCCTTCCTTCCTTCCTTCCTTCCTTCCTTCCTTCCTTCCTTCCTTCCTCCCTCCTTCTCTCCCTTCCTTCCTTCTTTCCTCCCTTTCTTTTCTGAATGTTCTCTTTCTCTCCAGGGGTGGCTTACATGTAAAATTGTATGATTAATGTCTCCTGTGAACTGCATTTTGAACCTCGCCCCAATGTGGACAAATATATCTTATGTGTGTACACAGAGAGACAGACAGACACACATCTTACACATATGACAATGTTGGAATCCAAAAAAATCTCAGTAGCATAGGGTGTTGTATTAAATCTAGTAAGATGATATTTAATAAAGACAAAGTAATGTTCTACACAGGGGTTAAAGAATCAGCTTTGCAAGTGCCTTACCCTTCACAAATCAGCTAAGGAAGGCATAGCTAGATGATCTGTAGAAAAATCTGGGGATTTTCATGAACAGCAAGCTTAATGTGGGTCAAAAGCATAATTTGATGTGTAAAAAAGGCTCGTGCGTCCTCAGGCTGTATAAAGAAAGCATTATAACCAGAGCACGGGATGCATAGTTCTGCCGTAATCTGCCTTTGTGCCACGCCATCTGGAAAACTGTGTTCAATCCTGGGTACTACACTTTAGGACGGATGTGAACAAGCTGGAAGGCATCCAGAAGAAGATAGTGGATAGGGTGAGAGAGAGGGGGACAATGCCACAGAACTGTTAGAGAGGAAGACATACAGAGGATATGATTTTATCTGAGACATTATCATGTGGTTGAGGAAAGCCACCTTCCTAGCAGAGACTGAGGAGAGGAGAAGAGAGTGGAGGATTGTCTTTGAAAAGAAAGAGATGGGGTCTTGAGCCTAGAGATGGGGAGGGGGAGGTGTGGAAACCTTGAGGAGAGAAGACATGCTTTGGAACAGTTTTGTGGAGAACAAATCAATTAGAGAGACATACAAGGAGGGAGGGCTCCGTTGAGGTTAGATAACTTAATTTGTAGTGGACCCCATCAGCAGGGTTTCAGGGCTTCCTCCAGCTCTGTCCAGAAGCTTGTGTGTAGGTGGAAGGGGATGGTGGATGCTGGGAATAATCCAGGAATTGGGCTAGGCCTTGACAAGACCCGAGTGGTAAGAGAACAAGGGGGCCAGAGATTCAAAGCTAGAGGAGAGTAAGGTGTTCCACTGGTTAAGTAAAGGGACAAGATTGTGAAGGGAGGAAAGAGAAGGGAGAACAAATGTGATGAAGTGAGGGATGGAAAGACTTTAGGTCTCAATGAAAGTAAAGAACAGTTTTTTGGGGGGGAAGGGGGTGTATACGTGTGTGTATGATATTTAGGGAGTTACCCTGGAGAGTGGAATGGGGAATAATTAGTGAAAGCTGGAGAGAGGCAGATTTAGGTTCAATGTAAGGAAGCTTTATTATTATTATTTTAACAGTTAGATGACCAAAACCCAAATTGACTTCTCCCTCCCCTATTCCCCATTAAAAGTCTTTAATCTGAAACTGGACAGCCACCTCTCAGCTGGATTCTTGTCCAGAGATGGGTTAGATTAGAATTAAGGGGTGGGGAACCTGTAGCCTTGAAGCCATATGTGGCCCTCTGAATTCCTAGAGAGCCACATATGGCCTCAAGGCTGCAGGTTCCCCACCCCTGCATTAGATAGTTTGTGAGGTCACTTCTAGCTCTTAGGATCTATGCATATGTTCTATCCAGATTGTATTTTCTCTTCAGTTCACTCCAGGAGGCTTTCCTGACTCCCCCCACTGCCTTCTCCATAAAATTACATTGGATCTACGTATTTTTTACATATAATCACATGTGTACACGTTGTCTTTCTTGATAGAAAACAAGCTTTTGGAGGGGAGGGACTTTTTTCTTTGTATCCCCAGTAACTAGTACAGTGCCAGACACTTTATGTCTCTTGTCCCCTCTTGTTAAAAATTTATATAACATTAGCCTAGCGTTTACATAGTATTTTAAGATTTGCGTAGAGATTTACCTGTGAAACCTGGACAGTCTACCAGCACTATGCCAGGAAACTGAATCGCTTCCATTTGAATTGTTTTAGGAATATACTGAAGATCACCTGGCAGGCTGAGGTACCAGACACTGAGGTCCTTTCTTGAACTAAACTTCCAAGCATTCAAACTCTGCTTTAGAGAGCGCAACTCCGACGAGCTGGCCATGCTGTTCGAATGCCAAACACACCCTTGCCTAAAAGATTATTTTATGGAGGACTCACACAGGGCAAGCATTCACATGGTGGTCAGAAGAAGCAATACAAGAACTCACAAGCTCTCTCAAGAGCTTTGGAATTGACCCTGTGACATGGGAGACACTGACACAGGACCACTCAGCATGGCATGCCTTCATCAGATACCGTGCTGTGCTCTATGAGCAAAGCAGAACTGAAGTAGCACAAAAGAAACACGAGATATGCAAATTTAGGGAATCCATCCCAAATATTCACACGGACTATTTGTGTCCAACCTGTGGTAGAGCACTTGGAGCTCATATGGGTCTGATCAGTCACAGTTGCACACCCTGAAGCTTGACTGTGACATCGTGATGCCATTTTGGCCCTCTTTGAGAACGAAGGACAACCATAGATATGTTAATTAATTTCACTCTCATGACAATTTTGTGAGATAGAGATTATTTTCCCCATTTTGCAGGTGAAGAAACTGACACACAGAAAGATTAAGTGACCACACAGCTAGCAAGTTTCTAGGCAGAAATTTGGACTCAGGTCTTCCTTTCTTCAATTTCCATGCTGTATCCACTGTACCACCAAGCTGACCTAGGTAAGTTCTTTGAGGACAGGGAGTATGAGTTATTAATCTTTCTGTCTCCTTGGCACAGTTCATTGAACATATTATGTTTATAATATGTTTTTATTTAATGAATTAGCATTCTTCTCTTTCTCCTTAATAACAATTTTGCATACCAGCTTAAGTTTTACATTGTGCTTTCTCCATAACGATCCTATGAGCTATATGAAACAAGTGCTATTATGCTTATTTTATGGAATGGCACCTGGATATGAATCTGGGTCCCCTGACTTTGGATCTAGTGCTCTTTCTAGGAGGCCACACAGATTGCCTTTGTTCCTAAACTGTCGCATTAGCTGTCTACTGGAACATTAATCACTTTATATCTGTAAAGGATGCTTGTTTGAGAATGACCTTAAATAATCAACACGAAGTCTGTTTATTTTTATTATTAGTAACAATTCTCCTTGGCTCTTCCCAATTAGCCCTGTAAGACTACCCAGAAGGCCTTCTCTTTGTACCTGGCCAGAGCCTCCATGAGAACCTGGGCCTTGTGCCCAATCCAGCGGGAGAATGGTTTGGCTTTAGACGATGACCCTTGATGACTCTGTCTGAGGGAGGACGGTAAGTTGGATGGTTGGTGGGTCTGACTCTGTGTGGCATTTTTGATGTTCTCAGTAGTTTAGAATTGAATCCTGTTCCTTAAGCGCTCTGAGAAGAACCTGTCAGAAGGGGGCCCTGGTTGGCAGCCCTGGAGGATGCTAGGCTTTGTGAATTGCTAGATGCCTTTTCCTTGCTCAATTCTCATTAGCAGCAATTCTCTTTTTATCTCTTCCTTCGCCCACCCCCTGAACAATAGCAAATAAGCAAACAACAACACGTCCAGTTAGGAGCCTTCATAGACTCAGGGAATCTTGTGTGTCAGAACTGGAAGAGACTATGGCATAGAACACAGAATGTGACTGCAGCAAAGGATTTTAGAAGATACATAATATTTAACTACAGAATGTCAGAGTAAGAAAGGATCTTAGAGCACAATACCTTCATATTACAAATGTGGAAGCAATAGGGAATAGAGATTAGACCATTTATTTCATTGGTGTAGGGAATTGTTCAATTAGGAAACTCTCTCTTCCAATGCAAGGTGGGACCTTCTCTCCATCTTATAGTCTTAGGGACACTGACACATCAAATGACTAGCCTGGGTTTGTGTGTTGTGGTTCTGTCATTTTTCATTCCTGTCTGACTCTTTATGAACTCATTTGGGATCTTCTTGGCAAAGATACTGGACTGGTTTGCCATTTCTTTCTCCAGCTCATTTTTATAGAGGAGGAAACTGAGGCAAATAGATTTAAGTAACTTGACCAGGGTCACACAGTTAGTTAAGTGTCTGAGTTCATGCAGCAAATGTGTATCAGAGGTGGGACCTGAATGACTGAAGTAATGATTTCCTCAAAGTCACATAGCTTGTTAGTGACAAGGCTAGGATTAGGCCCCAGGGCCTCAGCCTTTCAGTCTACCATTCATTTAGCCTTGTAAGGGGAGTGAGGGACTCTATTCCATCCAGCCTCCATTCACCCATGGAAGGCCAACCTTGCCAAGTTTTCTTGGGATAGCAATCAGGCCCTAGGATTGAAAATTCAGGCTTTACTACTTAGTTGAATTTCAAGGCAGGGGAGTGACAGTTGATTTTCCTTGGGTGGTTTGGTATTTCAAGCCTGTGAAGCATACACACATCACACATCACAGTAGAAGTTGGTCTCTGGGCATGGATCCATACTGGTAGCATTTCTATTGCAGCTCCATGCCTTTTCCTTTCATCGTCTTCTCTTTGCGGCTGTCAGGGCCCACGTTGCCATAAAAGCCTTTTATTCAGAGGGGGGAAAATCTCACCACACAAACATCCCTGTGAAATAACACATCTGTGGGTGTGAAAGACATTCCCTTTAACGAGTGAAAATATGTTGGAAAGGGGCTAAAGTAAACAGATGTTTAATTTTCATTTCTGTGATTATCATCCTGGTTCCTCACTTCGTAAAAGAAGCTGCCTGGAGAAGAGATGAGATACAGCCCAACTTTTCTGCCGGATTCAAGTTACTTCACCCACATGATGGTTTCTCTGAGGTTTCTCCAAGTGAATAATGTTCCCAGAAGAGAAGAGCTGGCTTTAACCAGAATTCATGGCGCTCTCCAAATAGTTGAGTGGGAATTTTTTCGTATTGTTTTCATTTTGTCTAACTGCACCACCTCATTTCAATTGAAATTCTGCCATTCTAACTCCATTTGCCTCAACTCAACAAAATTCATTAAGTAGCTACTTCTTAGCCATAGTTTCCTTTTCTGGGTGAGAGAGAACTTTGTTCCTTAAGGTCCTTTTCATATCCAACTTTGATGTTTTGGATATCATTACTATAAACTACAATACCCAAAGGTGCTGTTATTTCATTCTCAAAAAGGGCCATTTTCATTCTCAAAAAAGACCTAACAAAGTTGGTCTTCCAAGGGTGAATGGAAAGGGCTCTGAGGCTGAAGACCTGGGTTCTAAACCTTCCACTTTCTAGTTGTGTGACTGTGGGCAAATTACTTGACTTCTCAGCTACCTCACTGTCAAAATGGGCCTAATACTTAAGACCGATATCTCAAATTTGTTTGAGGGTCCGTTGACATCATATATTATACAAAGCACTTGGTAAATTTTGCAATGTTACATCAATGAATGTTAGAGATGGATGTTAGAGGCCATCTAATCTAATCTCCCAAATTTTAAAGATGAGAAAACTGAGGCCCAGAGAGATGTGAATGACCCAAAGTTACTCAGGTCATAAAGATGGCATTCAAACTCATATTCTGGGAATCCAGATCCTTTTCTCTTTCCATCTTAGTTATAATTTAATCCAACCCATTCATTTTTCTGATGAAGAAGATGAAATTCAGAGTCAGACAACTTGCTTAAAGTCACACAACTAGTAATTATTGGATTTGGAACTTGAAGCAATGTCTTTTGATATCAAACTCAGTTCTTTTCCCATTACACTCTTTCTCTATGACATTAATATTACAATACATCCTGGGGAAACAAAGAAGAAACATGACATAGACCCTGCCCTCAAAGAACTTATAATTTAGTAGACAGATAAGACCTATACAAAATTAATGCACATGAAATGTCAAAGAGAATGATGAGAGATTATTTCTAGCTTGGAGACAAGGGCAGATTTAATGAAGAAAATGGTAATAGGTCTGAAAAAGTTTGGGGGACTTTATTGGACTGCAAATTCAATGACTCAATAGTCTTATTTGCTAGGTAAAAAGGCTAATGAAATCTTAGCTATGTTAAAAGAGACACGCTGTCCTGTAATAAAGGAGTGATAATCCTGAATAAATTAAAAAAAACTTCTGTACCAAGCATTGTGCTAAGCACAGGGAATGAAAGTATGAAAGTGAGCCAGTCTTTGTCCTCCAGGAGCTTACATTATAATAGAGGGAGGCAATACATATGTATATATACATATATACATATACATATATATACACATATGTATATATATGTATATATGTGTATGTATATATATGTATGTATATATATGTATATATATATGTAATATGTATAGCAATGGTGGCCATGGAAGAGATTGCTTTGGGAATCATAGGGTCGTAGGGATGGTGAGTTGATGATCCACAGGGAAGCCAATTGACATGGCTCCTTCTAGGAACAATGTCATTATTAATTGCATTAATGACCCAAGCAAGAGGTGGTAGAGAAGAGGAAAGGAGGGAATAGGTATGTTCATGACGGAAGAGAACTTGATAAGACGGCTAGCCAGATGCCATGTTGAGCATGGTCTGGCTGTTTGGGGCCAGAGGATAGCTAGATGAATTTGTGGTCAGTCATTCAGCAATCAAGGAGATCTTGGTCCCAGGATGAGAGAACTAAATGGTTGAACTCCTCTGATACCTGGTATGGAAGTTGTGGAGGGGAGTTTGCTAAGTGTCAAATTCTTAGGTTCTATTTAAGGTGGTTAGTGAGAAATGAGGCAATGAGAAGTCAGAAGATGGCCCTGTGGTGGACAACTGGACAGGACAGTAAGTAAACTCTCACAGTCTGAGCCTGTGGATGGTGACCTATAGTGAGTCAGTTGGGTTTGAGCTTACTCATTCACCAGTCTCCCAATCCTTCTATATTCTGCCCTGGTCAGACCACACCTAAAGCCCTCAATTCTGCATGTCGCAGTGAACAAGTGGGGTGTTTCCAGAGGACAGCAACCAGGATAGCAAATGGCCTTGAGTTTGTGGTAAATGAAGATGGGCCAAAGGAACAATATATACTTAGTGTAGAGAAGCTAGGACGTGTGAATATGATTCAGTCGTACTGTACCATAAGAAATGATGAAACGGGCAATTTTGGAGAAAATGGGAAGGTCCTTATGAACTGATGCAGAGTGCAGGGAACAGAACTAGGAGAACAATTTTACAACAAAAAATTATAGGGAAAAACAACTTTGAAAGACTTTAATAACCCTGATCAATGTACAATAAGCCGTAAGTAAAAAGAGAATGAAGATAAATCATACTACTCATCTCTTGACAGGGAGGTAATGAACTTAATATGCAGAAAGAGACACATTTTTGGAGACTCCTACTGTAGGAATTTATTTTGCCAAGTTATGTAGATATGTAAGGTAGCTAGGTGGCTCAATGGCTCTGGGCCTGGAATCGAGAAGACCCAGGTTCAGATTTTACTTCTGATACTTACTAGCAGTGTGACCCTGGGAAAGTCACTTAACCCTGTTTGCCTTCATCCGCTGTAAAAATAAATGGCAAGTCACTCTAGTATCTTTTCCAAGAAAACCCCATGGATAGTACTGGCATGCCGCAGTCCACAGGGTCACAAAGAGCCAGACACAACTAAACAACAACAAAAACATAGAGATATGTGTGGAGGGATTTATTTTTTCTTGTGTTTTTAAAATATGCTCAATGGAGGGGTCAGTAGGAAAGACAGGTTAATAAAATGAAACTTATGACTTGAAAAATAAAAAAAAATTAGAGGAAATAAATGTGTTAAGAAAGATAGGGCACTATCTCTGCCTTCAAACTTTGGAACGATTATCTTGGGGAAGATGGATTCCATTTGCTTTGCTTGGCCCCGGGGAAGAAAACTTGGAGCAGTAGGTAGAAACTGAAGAGAGGAAGATTTTAGTTCAATACATAGAAACTGCCCAACAGTTAGTTGTAGTTAGCACTGCCTGGGACATAGTGAGAACTCAGAAAGACCTTAGCTTAAAAAGGCCAAGGTTTCCCACTGCTTCCTGGGCCACCTCCAGTCGTCCTGATCTATATCTGGCCACTGGACCCAAATGGTTCTAGAAAAGAAAGTGGGGCTGGTGACTTCGAACAGTCTTTCCTCACTTAAATCCAATTCACTTGCCAGTCATGGCATCACCTCCATGATGTCATGGTCCTCTTTGAGACAGAAGGATGAACAACAGTAAGCTTCCTATGATCAGAGGTCTTGATGCAAAGAGTGTATGATTATGGAGTTTACTATAAAGGCAACTACTTTTCAGCAATAGATTAGAGGCCAGGGGTGGGGAACCTGTGGCCTCAAGGCTGCATGTGGCCCTCTGGGTCCTCAAGTGTGGTGAAGTTTGGATTCAGTCAAAGGATTGCACTTGAGGACCTAGAGAGCCACATGTGTCCTTGAAGTGTCAGGTTCCCTCCCCTGGTTAGACTATAATGGCCCCGAAGTACCTTCAGATCTATAATCCTGTAATTCTGTGAGTTTAAAGCACTGAAATCCTGCCAAAACTTCTCTCGGAATTTCTGACCCCTTTGGAAAACAGAAAAGGCCACAAATCTCCTTAGTAGAATTGGTCTCAAACCACATCCTTTCTGAGCTGGCAGCTCTATGTGGGAAGAGAATATGAACTGGTGGGCTTGTGTTCCTGTCTTTAACATCTTCCATGCACATTCCAATGTTCATATTACAATAAGCTTCAGATTCCATCCATTATCTTCCCCTTTCCCCTTCTAACATTTATTTAGAATCATAGACCTTTGTGGTGCCTTGCAGGTGGTGTGGTAGTAAGATCATCAGAGTTTGAAGAGACCTTAGAGATCATTTAGCTCAACTCCCATATATTTTAAGAAGAGGAAATGGAAGTCCAGAGAAGTCAAAGTGAGAGAGATTGTCAGTGGAAGAGTCTGGCCTAGGATAGAGGTCTAACTCCTTTGCCTCCAGAGGCTCTCCTATCAGTCCATGTATTCTAGTCCTCAATAGCTCTCTAACTTGCAGAGTCCCATTTCTCAATAAGACAAATAACCCCCTTGCTCTTTGGAACTTAAACAAGGATTTACCACATAATCTGCCCTGGTTTGGAGCCTAAATTTCTGAAGTGATGGGGCTTCTGTCCAAACCATATGGAATGTGTGGGAAATGTCTCCCATGACCATAAAGGCTGTAAGTCTAGAGTGGAAAGTTGAGCATTACTTGGGTTCTTGATTAAGCGTTCTCCATTAACACTGGTTGGCTTCAGCTTATGGACCATGTCAGTGAATCCCTCTTGTTGATTTCCCAAAGGTTAAGCTCCAACAATGCCTTCTGATTCCCTTTAAAGCAGATGCTCTTAACCTTTTTTTACATGTTATGGTCCCCTTTGGCAGTCTGATGAAGCCTGTAGACCTTTTTCTCAGAATAACATTTTGAAATCCATAGATAAAATACATAGGCTTACAAAGGAAATCAATTATGAAAATTATTTAAATATTGGCTTCTAAGTGGTAGAGTGGAGAGAATATTGGCCTTGAAGTCAGGAAGTCGAGTTCAAATCCACCCTTACATATCTACAAGCTGTGTGACTCTGGGCAAGTCACTTAAATTTCTTATTGTCTCAGTTTCATTATCTGTAAAGTGGGGATAATAATAGTACCTACTTCCTTCAGCAGTTGTGAGTATTAAATGTGATAATTGTAAAGTGTTTTACAACCCTTAAAGCAACACATAAGTGACAACTATTGTTTTTTTACTGAAAGAGTTTTATTGAATTGTACTATATCGAAATACAGTTTTTATTGAAATACAGAAATTTTTATTGAAATAATCAAATACTAAAAAGCCAAATTCCTGGACCTCAGGTCAAGAAGTACTTTAAAGGGTGTGCTCAGCTGCCCATTAGAAAAAGTACAGGTTCAGTAGCCTTTCAGGACAAGATGGCAGCTTTGCTGGAGCTGGGAGAAATCAGTGATGATAATATTTTTCATAATTAGGCTTCGGGAAATTGTTCTGACAAATCTGATAAAAAGGAAAAGCATACAGGCCACGGTGACATTATTGGGCTGACAGCACCTTCTGGAATTGCAGCAAACAGTGGTGGTATTGACATCACTGAAGACAGAGCTGACTGGCACCTACTTAGAGGACATCTAGTCCATTCCCTCACTTCACAGATAAGGAAACAAAGACCCAGAGAAAAGTCACTGGCCAAAAATCAGAAGGGGAATGAGTGTCAGAGCTAAGCTATTTCAGCTTTCTAATACCTTAATTGAGAAGCTTTACCTTCTCTTTTTTGCCAATGATTATCTCTGGCAGGGAATAAATTGCTGGACGTGTAGTCAGGTAGACCTGAGTTCAGAAACTGCCTCAGATACTTACTTAGCCCTGGGCCTGTGAGCAAGTTACTTTACCTTCCCATGTCAGAAATTTCTTTATGTTTTTTGTCTTTTATTTTTTTCCTTTTAAGTTTATTTATTTTCAGTTTACAACACTCAGTTCCACAAACTTTTGGGTTCCAAATTTTCTTCCCCTCCGTCTCTTCCCCCCTCCCCCTCCAAGACAGCATGCAATCCAATATAGGCTTTACATATACCTTCACATTAAACATATTTTCACATGTTGTAAAGAAGAATTATAACCAATGGAATGAACCACGAGAAAGAAGAAATGAAACAAAACAAAAAGAGAGAGAGAGCAAATAGTTTGCTTCAATCCACATTCAGACTCCTTAATTCTTTCTCTGGTTGTGGATACCTTTTTCCATCATGAGTGTTTTGGAGCTGTCTTTGAATCTTGTATTGCTGAGAGGAGCTAAGTCTATCAAAGTTATTCATCTCACAGTGTATCCGTAATTGTGTACAATGTTCTCCTGGTTCTGCTCCCCTCATTCAGCATCAGATCACCTAAGTCTTTCAAGGTTATTATGAAGTCCATCTGCTCCTCATTTCTTATAGCACAATAGAATTCCATTACATTCATATACCACAGCTTGTTTAGCCATTCCCCAATTCATGGGTATCCCCTTGATTTCCAATTCATTGCCACCACAAAAAGAGCTGCTATAAATATTTTTGTACATATGGGTCCTTTTCCCATTTGTATGATCTCTTTGGAATACAGTCCTAGAAGTGGTATTGCTGGGTCAAAGGGTATGCACATTTTTTAGTGCTTTGGGCATAGTTCCAAATTGCTTTCCAGAGTGGTTGGATCAGTTTGCAACTCCATCAACAATGCATTAGTGTTCCAATTTTCCCACATCCTCTCCAGCATTTATGATTTTCCTGTTTTGTCATGTTAGCCAATCTGATAGATGAGATGTGGTAACTAAGAGTTGTTTTGATTTACATTTCTCTAATCAATAATGATTTAGAGCATTTTTTTTCATATGCCTATAGATATCTTTAATTTTTTGCTCTGAAAATTGCCTGTTCATATCCTTTCAAGTTTCTTTATTTTTAACATGGGGATACTAATAATGCTTATCTCATAGGATTGGTGTGATCATGGAATGGAATTATATATATATATATATATGTATATGCATATATATGTGTGTGTATGTATGTATGTACGTATGTATAGATAGTATGTAAAGCATTTTGCAAACAGGAAAGTACCATATAAATGTTATTATTCATTATTCTCCTATTCTCCCCTAAGCAATGATGAGAGAGAGAGAGAGAGAGAGAGAGAGAGAGAGAGAGAGAGAGAGAGAGAGAGAAGGGAAGGGAAGAGAAGAGAAGAGAAGAAAAAGAAAGAGGGAGAGAGGAGAGCTCTAGAAAATATCTAGAAAATTGAAGTTCCCTATCGCTACCACATCATGCTTTTGTGCCAGGCTTATGATCTGTTTTCTGATCTCATCTGTTCCTTCTTTCTGTCCAGGTGGTCTGTAGAATAATTTGATGAGAAAATTGTTTCTGCTTATCCTTTAAGAGAAAACTGGCTTTCAAACTTCTACTTATTACCTATTTGACCAAGGGAGCTGGATGAGATGATCTTTCATGTCCTTTTCTTGCACTAAACAACATCATCCTTCTCTCTTGATAATGCTTACCCTTTTTGGTTCCTGAATTTTCTTACGTGAATATACTCTTTTCATATACAAAGCTACCTACCCCTTTCTCCATCTCATGTTTCTTTTGAATAAGCTTTACTTATCTTTAGGCATATTCCAGTCATGGGGCTGAGGCACTTGGGGAACCAAAATAGTTAAATTCATATTAAAACAAACAAAAAAAGTTCTAGTAATTTTAGTGAATGCAAACCCACTATCAGTCTACAATGTGAGCTGTTGGGCAGAAAAATTAGTATGATCTTTGGTTCATTTACAGAAGTATAGCATCTGGGACAAGAGACAATGCAGCTTCATTGGATCCTGCTCTGGTCAGATCACATTTGGAATATTGCTTTTAGTTTTAGGCACCATGTTTGACATTAGCCAACTTTTGTTGGAAGATGAGCCATCTGCATTGAATGGGGCTGTGTCCCACATATTAACATCCCCAGGAGCTTAATTCCTAGAAGGAAGCCCTCTTACTGTCTTCCAAGTCCCCATAAAATAACAATAAAGATATATATTATATCATACTATAATTAATATTACAGATACTATGTTATAATGCATTATATCTCATATGTTATTAAAGTTACAATTACTAATATATAAAATAAGAATTAGCTTTATATAATACTTTCTAAGTTATGCAAAGTGCTATACAGACAGATTATTTCGTTTGATGC
Source organism: Trichosurus vulpecula (assembly GCF_011100635.1). NCBI lineage: Eukaryota > Metazoa > Chordata > Mammalia > Diprotodontia > Phalangeridae > Trichosurus > Trichosurus vulpecula. Next base: position 115,569,974 of record NC_050574.1, on the reverse strand, counting down.
TTACATAGGTGCTATTTAAATCTCCATTTGATATAAGAGGAAACTGAAGCTAAGTAACTTGCCCAGAGTCACCCAGCTAGTACTTGAGCTTAAGTCTTCCTCACTCCAAGTACATCACCCTATTCACTAGATTACCGAACTGCCTCTCCCCATCCCCAGCATTTCCCAACTTCTCTTCGCTATTAGATTCTTATAGTTTTCTCACTCTGGGCTCTCTTCCTTCCCTTGGTGACTTCTCATCTTCCACTGGCCATCTGGCCTAGGGACTTGGCCTATGAAGAATACTGAGGATTAAGGTGGACTCAGCTAGCTACTGGCTGCACCCACACTGCCTGCTACTCCCCTCCTCCCAAACGGTAAATTCAGCCTCACCATTCCTTATTTTTTTTCCCCTCTCAATGTGCCCTCTACAGTTTTCCTCTATTGTGGAGCCCTAGAAAGACAGCTGAATTTAGAGTCAAGTGATCCAAATTCATACCCTAAAACTTCTACTTATTACCTATTTGACCAAGGGAGCTGGATGAGATGATCTTTCAGGTCCTTTTCTTGCACTAAACGATAATGCTAAATCTCTTCCTCTCACCTTTCTTCCATTTTGAAGCACTTATTGAAAGCCAGTTTTCTCTTAAAGACAGCACAAAGCTGTCTATTGCCTTCACTCCTACCTGAGACATCCAGGTCCAGGAAGAAGAACTGGTATATTCTTTGTTTCTCATTGATGCTTTCAGATCTCTCCCTCTGCCATCATCATTCAGCATTTTTTTCATTTAAAAAAAATCCTGCCCTCTTTTAACACCTTGGTCTCCTAGATCCTTACTATCCTTAGCTCTCAAGTCCCAGGCCTCCAGTCTATTCTTCCCTGCTCTCAGTTTGCCCCAGGTGCCAGAATTCTGAATTACGGCTCTGGTTGGCAGGGACTTAATGCTGCCAAGGACACCACCTGGTATCTTTGAGGAAAGAAGAGAAAAAAGTTAAATCCAACCTCTGATGAGGAAAAAGAGTTTTAAGGAGGTTAAGCAGAGCCTGTTTCACAAAGTTATGTGACTGCTAGAAATGGTCACTTCAGCAGCCAGAAAACTCTGCTCCCAGGAGACAGTAATTAAGTGTTCTCTGAATGAATGGTGGGATTTTAGCTGTACCGCTGGAAGAGCCCTATTTGTGACCATGCACAGTATTATATTTCCTGATCTCCAAGGTCAGCTGTTATTGGGCTGAACATCATTGCTCAGGTTTGGTTACAGGAATGAGGGTGCCCAGCTTTGGAATGTTCAGGGAAGAGGTTCCATGCAGTTCTCAGTGGGTTTGTTCCCTTTGATATCCCAGAGAGGCTTTCACATAGGTCAACTGATTTGTAGGCTGGCCTGTCAGATGTTCGTTTTGGTGGATGCCCAAACACTAGGAGAATGAGTGGTGGAAAACAAGGCATCGGTCCTCTCAATGCCTTTTCTTAGTTAATCTGCAATTTGCAAGCTACAGAAAAAAAATGCTTCAATGGCTAATACAAAGATATTTCAACACCAACTCAGGCAAAATGAAGTGAAATATTAAAGAGTGGGAGCAGATATCTCATGGAAATAAATTTCGCTTTTGCATTAAATACCTATGTATGCATCTTATTCCCCTATGAGATTATGAGTTCCATTAGGGCAGGGATTGTTTTTATTTGGGGCTTAATTTTTGCTGACCTAGATTGAATTATATAGGTATTTTAGACTGAAACGCTCTTTAACTTAAATTGTATTCTTTAAAAAAAAACTGTCTTGTTCAATACTTCTCTTTGTAAATGAGGCCATAATTGCTTGAATAAATAAACAGCCCTAAATTGCAGAGCAACAGTAACTTTATAGTCAAGGGCTAGGCACTTCTTCTTGTCCCATCTTCCCTATCTGAAAAATGGTGGGGAACTGTATTGGATCATCTCCGAGGTCTCTCTGGCTGCCTGTGTTTGCTTTGGGTTCTTTCATTCTTGTGTTTCCAAATCCTATATTTGAAGATTCTTTCTAGCTCTGATATATGGTTTATTTCACATTCTGTGTTCTGAAGCCCTTTCCAAGGTTAACCCTTGATGTTCTAAAATATCTGACAGTTTTGAAAAAATAATTAACAGAAGCATAACAGTCTATGCTTATGGTTCCTCCTCAGTCTCATATTCTATGAGACAGTCACTGGTGTGATCTCCTTTGAGTTAAGAAACCTGAACTTCAGGAGCCCTGAAGAAGTCACCAAGAAATTCAACCCAGAATTGGCTTGTTTAGCTGAGGAAGCTTACTGCAAGATGTTTGTAGAATTCTAGAACCAAAAGGGAGAGGACTCGCTAGGTCATTTAACTAATCTAATAAAATAATAAGTGTAAAACACAGAGTCAGCACGTAATAATAGCTAGCTTCCATATAGAACTTTAAGGTTTGCAAGGCTCTTAACAAATAGCAGCTCATTTGATCCTCACAACAACCCTGGAAGATGGATGCTATCATTATCCCCATTTTTAAAATAAGGAAACTGAGGCAGATGAAGGCCAAGTGACTTGTCCAGGGCCACACAGCTAGTAAATGTTTGAGGCTGGATTTGAACTCAGTTCTTCCTGATTCCACATCCATCCAGAGCTCTATCTACCATGCTGCCTAGCTGTGGAATTCATATAAATGTGTTACTTTTTATCATCACAGAAACACAGAATTTGAGAGTTGGAAGATACTGCGACTCAGTGAGCATCTAGTCCAGCCCATATATAAAAGGAATTCTCATTATCACATGCTTGACAAGTGGTCATTCAGCTTCTGTTAAAATATCTCCAAGGATAAGGAACCCAAGACCTTCTCAGACCCCCCATTCCACATTTGGACAACTTTACTTATTAGAAAATTTTTCCTGGCATCAGTCCTGTGTTGAGTCTTCTGTAACTTCTACTCATTGTTCCTAGTTCTATCCTTTGGGCCCAAACAAGTTAATCCCTTCCCCTGCAACAACTCTTAAAATACTTGAACACAGGCATGATATGAATCTTATCTTCTCCAGGCAGCTAGGTGGTACCATGGTGCACAAAGTACTGGGCCTGGAGTCAGGAAGACCTAAGTTCAAATCCAACCTCAGACACTTAATTAGGACCCTAGGCAAATCACTTAACCTTTCTTTGCCTCAGTTTCCCCAACTGTAAAATGGGGATAATAACAGAAAATAACTCACAGGCGTGCTGTGAAGATCAAATGAGATATATTCGCATAGGGTTTAACACAGTGTCTGGTACATAGTAGGCACAATATGATGCTTATTTTCTTCCCCTCTTTTCCCTTCCAGGCTAATCATGTGAAATTCCAAATAATTCTCATATTCTCATCAAAGTCCTCTGGATACTATGAAATGTTCTTAAACTTTGGTGCTTAGATCTTAACACAACACTCCAGATGAGACCTTACAAAGGCAGAATACATTGGAATGGATTATTGTCTTCCTATTCCTGGAAATTACGTCTCGCTTAATGCAGCCCAAGATTGCATTAGAATTTTTTTTTATTGCTACATCACATTATATTGCAACGTATGACTGCTATGAAGCTTTAAATCCCCTAAAACATCCACCTGTTTTATGAGAACTAGTGGTTCTCCCATGTGAAGTTGATCTTTTATACCCATGTATAAGACATAATGTTTACGTCTGCTAAATTTCTTATTATTGCATCTTCTTAGATTCTTCCCAGTGCTCCAGTCTAGTGTTCTTTATTGAAGGGCCTGGAGCCACATGGCAGGGAATGGGAGGGGAGAAATGGCATAATTTCAAAGGAGGAATGATCAATTAATTACAGGATGGAAAATGGTTTGAATCCCACCATCCCTGCAGTAGCCAGCTGTGGTATTTGTCTCCAACACAATCACAGTTCCCTTTTACCCACAATCCTCTAATGCTTCTTGAACTCTACCTCTTCCCACTTTTGTTGTACTCTCAGGGAAGTTTTAAAGAAATCGCTACCTCTACGCCCCACCCAGCCCCCACTCCTCAGCAGCAACTATGATGTCATTGGGAAAATTTTCTCCTCTCTTCAGCATACCCAGTCTTTACTTCCCACATTACAACATAGTTCAACTACCTTTATCGTCAGAGGGTGGACTCTGTCTGTGCATAATATATATACAAACATATCTACATATTTTTATCTATAAAATATGTCTATATACAAATATACATATATGTCCATGTACATAGACATATCTATCTATCTATCTATCTATCTATATAAATATACATATATTAGAGGTCTAGGCTAATTTTTTAACTGATAAAGGTACTCTGCCAAAAAAGTTTAAAGACCACTCTGCTCTACCCAGATCTTTTTGGACCCCTACTCTCTTCTCAATGCGATAGCTTGCCTTTGTAGCTTTCTGTCAACTGCAAATTTGAATTCAATCAAATAGTTGATAAAAATGTTAAACAGCGCAGGGCCAACAATAGATCCCTTGGGTCCTCCCATCAGGAACTCTTGCCATGCTAACATTGAACCACCAGGAACAATCCCTCTGCCTCTGGCCAACTAACCAGTTCTGAACTATGGATTTGTACTGCTATTTAGCTCACCCCTATCCATCTTCTCCATAAGAAGACTATGAAATAATCTCTCACAAATTTAGTTAAAATATAGGTAAAGTACGTCCATGGAATTCCCCTCCTCTACCGGTTTAGTAATCCCGTCAAAAAAGAGAAATCAGTTGAGTCTGGTGTGACCTGTTCTAGATGATCTAGATGAAGCCCACTGACCCTTTTGAAATGTTCAACAACTGTTTCTTTAATAATTTATCCTAGAATTTTCCCAGGGAAGTTGCCGTTGTTCAGTTGTGTCTGACTCTTCATGACCCAGTTTGAGGTTTTCTTGGCAAAGATACTGGAATGTTTTGCCATTTCCTTCTCTAGCTCACTTTTTTTACAAATGAGGAAACTGAGGCAAACAGGGTCAAGTGACTTGCCCAGGGTCACACAGACAGTAAGTGTCTGAAGTTGGATTTGAACTCAGGTCTTCCCAACTCCGGGCCTGCCACTTTATCCATTGTACTACATAGCTGCACAGGAAATAAAATCAAGATTACTAGTTTATAGTTTGCAGACTCTGTTCTTTTCCTTTTTTTTTTAAATCAAAACAACATTTGGGAATGCATTTTTCCAATTTCGCAGTATCTCTCTCATTCTCCACAATCATTCACATCTTACTGACAGTGGTTCAGCGGTCACATCTGACACTCCTTTCAGTACCTGCGGATGTCATTAGGTGACAATTTGTCAATACCAAATAGGTATCTTCAGTGTTATAGTCAGTTCCTCCCTAACTCCAGTGGTGATCCTTTTGGTCAACAGTTATTAAACTTTTTGTTCTCAGGATGCTTTTATACTCTTAAAAATATTGAGGATCCTGAAGTTTGTTTATGTAGATTGCATAAATTGATAATTACTCTATTAGAAATTAAAACTGACATATTAAAATACTTATTAATTCATTTAACAACTATAAACCTATATGGGTAAACAGAAATGACTTGTTGTGAAAAAACCCTATATTTCACAAAATAAAAATTATTGAGAAGAGAAGCATCATTTTACATATTTCTGAAAATTTCTTTAATGTCTGGCTTAATGCGAGATATTAGGATTCCCATATCTGCTTCTACATTTAATGTGTCATGATATATTGTTTTGATTGAAGTCTGTGATGAACATCTGGGCTCATACAGATATATAGTTGGAAAACGGAGGAGTATTGTAATAGGCAAATTATATTTTAGTATTATTATAAAAATAATTTTGATCTTACGGACCCCCCCATAAGGATCCTAGACCTTGTGGGTCTGTGGACCACACTTTGAGAATTGCTACTTTAGATCACTTGGTACTCCTTTGGTATTTTGTTCAACAAACTAAGTACTCCACACAGAAATTACAGAGTGTGCTGGGTTGAGAAGGTCATTCCCCTTTTCATCTTTTCATCATCTCTTCTTTCTCAGGCTTGATTGCCATTGTCCACTAAAGTTATATTCCAGAGAAGACATCCTTAGCATGTATGTGACTCCATGTCCTTAAAAGGAATGGAGGGCCACTACCTGTAATGTACCAACCTGGATGTTTTTCACCCATAGGCCTGGAGATATGTTATGCATCTGTCATCCAAGGACTAGCCTAGCTAACTTTGGAAAATGACTTTTTTCTAAACCTCTCACCTCAGCAGCTCCTAAAGACAGATATTTCCTGAGGTAATGAGTCAGAGTGGGCCAGATCCCTTCTGCTAGAAGCAGTCATCATACTGATGATGTTGCAAAGTATTTGAAATTTGGAAGTATTTATTTCTGTAGTTTATATATGTACATATATATTTATTGTATAGAATATATTTCTATATAGTCTCTATATATTCTAATATATTTCTAGATATTCTATACGTGTATTCTAATATATTTCTATATAGTCTCTATATTCTAATATATTTCTAGACTTCACAGAACAAATCCTATCAAATTCTATAGTTTCCAAACTTCACAGAACAAATCCCTTAATAAAAGGATTTGTTCTATAAAACTTGGACTCAGTCAAAAGGCTGTACCCAAGGACCTAGAAGGCCACATGCTGCCTCAAGGCTGCAGGTTCCCCAACCCCTGATCTATATACTTAAAACACAAACTACCTCATGCCTCTGCTCTGCATGTGTATTGTCTTATGTGTACACTGTCCAGGATGTGGCTAATGGAATTCCTTTAAAATAATCCGATAATTTTTCCTTGAGCAATGACAGAATTTTAAAGCCTTTTCTCAAGAGAGATTTTGATAAGAGTTTTAAGTTGATTACTTTTTCTATCACCTGTCCTGTTTGGCTGATAAGCTCCAATCTCACTGCTTCACATTGTTTTTATCTGCCTGGGCTGAAACCTTCTCCTCAATGTCATCTTTTCAGTTGTCAACGTGAAATGAAAGGAAGGACAGAGGGGAAATATTAGTGGATAGATGGGCTGGGCACCATAGCCTGAGGTGACAGGTCAGCTATTCTTATAGAAGGGAAAGTTCCATGGGCTAGAATTAAATTCATGATGTGTAGGAGGCTATCCAGTGTTTGCTCTCCTGGTAAACCAAATCTGGATCTCTGGATTGCTTGCTGCAATCTCAGTCCTCCTATTTCTTGTGCCTTGGGCTAAGGTAATACCTAATCTTTTAAATCCCTTGTTCAGTTCAATTTCTCACTTTCTCCCCTATAGTTTTGATGGAATAACCCAATTTATAGAATTTTAGGGCTCTTTAGAGTCTTAGAACAAAGACCATAGAATGTTAGAGTAAGAAGGACTTTTATAATGCAGACTATTAGAACACAAAAAAATAATGTTGGAGGCAGGAGGGAACTTCGAACAAAGAAAGGTCTAAAGGACCTTAATGATTATTTAATATAAACCTCCTGATTTGAAATGGGAAGACAGGCCTAGGAAAGGAAAATGCTCTGCCTAAGAATATATAGTGAGTTAGTGGCAGAAGGAGAATTAGATTTCAGGTCTTCCACAGTTTGGTATCACAGTAGATAGAGTTGAGAAGTCCTGAGTTCAAATTCATTCTTAGCCACTTAGCTGTGTGACCCTGGCAAAGTCACTTAATTTCTGTTTGCTTCAGTTGCCTCAATTGTAAAGTCAGGTTATAAAAGCACTTACCTCAAAGGGTTGTTGTGAGGATCAAATAAGATTTAAAGTGCCTAGCATATAGTAGGCACTTAATAAAAACTTATTCTCTTCCCTTCCCTTTCTGCTACATCTTGCCTTTCTCAAGATCAGTCTCCCTGTCCTCTAGCCTCTAGATCCAATCTTGCAAAGGACACTTGGGAAACTCATCATTCCCAGAACCCTCCATCTTCTCTGTTTTCTTTGCTTCTGCCATGCTTTTAACCTTTGGTCTTACCATCCCTTATGCCTGTAATTCCCTCATCAGTTGCTGAAATAGTACTTATCTTTCAAGACAGTTCAAATGACATCTCATTTACCAAACTCTCCGATTTTGCTCCTAACTGGAAGTCACCTGTACCCTTCCATGAAGTCTCATAACATTTTTAGCTAAATTCAAATATGTCCTAAGTGTTTACTCTATAAAATGCCCCAAAATCAGAACTGGAAATACTTTAATGATCCGTTGGATCTTCAGTCTCATCCATGTGGTCATTCCCTCCATAGGTACAAATTGTAACCCATGCACAACTGAACTAGGAGTTAATAGACCTGAGTGATCCAGCCACTTATTACCTATGTGGTGCTAGGCAGGCTTTAGCTTCTTCATCTGTAAAATGAAGATGATAATCTAGGTACTACTGACCTAACAGAACTGCAGAGAGGCAATGAAAAGACGGGAAAAGACTGCAATGTGCCAGGCGCTGTGCTAAGAGCTTTTAACAAATATTACCTCATTTCATCTTTACAACCCTGGGAGGCAGGTGTTATTATTATCCCCATTTTAATGTTGAGGAAACTGAGGCAAAAGAGATGTTAAGTGACTTGCCTATGGTCAAATAGACATTAAGTGTCTGAGGTTAGACTTGAATTCAGGACTTCCCAACTGCAGAGCTCTATCATGCTGTGCCACCAGCTACCTCTGACTGAGGAATAATGAAATCGTTTTGGAAATCTTAAAGCATCATTAAAATGTGAGTTATTATTGTTTACATTGTTATGATGTGTATAATGGATATTACAATGCTTGCTTTCTCAAGGGACTGAGAAAACAGAGAGAGTTTGGAACTCCAAATTTTTTAAAAAGAATGTTAAAAATAAATAAAGTGAAAACAAGGACAATATTGTTAGAATGACGATTCCATGCCTTACTCTGCCTCATATGAGCAATGGGAATAATACCTTAAAAAGTCATGAATATTCAAGATACACAGGGGAATAGATATGTATGTATATATGCATACACACATATACATATATATGAAACTACAAATGTATGAGACTAAAAGTCATTTCCCATTTGACAAGTGATCAAAGGTACAAACAACTGGCTCTCAGAAGAATTGCAAACTATTGACAACCAATCATATGAAACATTGCTCTAAATCACCAATAACAACAACAGAAACAAACACACAAACAAAACCTGAGGCTTTTTCTCATACCTAGAAAACTGGCAAAGATTAAAAGGCAAAGCAAAGTCAATGTTGGAGAGGCTGTGGGAAGACAGGCATGCCAATGCATTTTTCGTGCAACTGTGATGCGGTCGGATTATTCAGGAAAACAATTTGAATAATTCAAAAAGCATCTCTGTAATATCCATACTCTCTAACCCAGAGATTATACATCTAGGAAAATGCATCAAGGAGACTAAAGACAGAAAAAAGATCCTAAATACAGCCAGATATTCCGAGCAGCACTTTTTGTGGTAGCGAAGAATTGTAAACAAAATAGATACCCACTGATTTAGAAATGACTAAAATTGCTGTGTAATGGAATATTACCATATTGTAAGAAATGATGACTATGAAGAATTCAGAGAAGCAGGAACAGACACATATGAACTAAAGAAGAAAGAAGAAATAGAAATAGGAAAACATATATGCAGTGACTATAACAACGTAAATATGAGACTGACCACAATAAAAAAACAAATCCTCAAAATTTGAATCTACATGGTATGTAATTATAATGACCAAGCTTGGCCCTGCAGGAGAGTTGAGGAAATGCATCTCCCTCCATTTTTCCCCGCAGAGGTAGGGTAACTAAAGACTATTAACATATTACTCTCAGATCTGCTTGATGTGTTGGTTGGTTTTGTCAAGCTACCTTCTTCTCCTCTGTCTTAAAATTTTTGTTTCAGAGGATGGCTCACTCTATATGGAAGTGGGAGGAACATATTAGGACATTAGATAGTGCATGTAAAGTGTTTAGCAAACCTTAAAGAATGATATAAATGCTATTACTAAATGACGATTGAAAAATAAAAGTGTATCCATAAAACTAATAATAAAGTTGTGTAAACTGTCTGAGCTTGTTTCTTTACCTATGAATCAGGAATAATATTTACATGACTTACCATATGGCTGTTATGAGGATCTAGTAAAATGATGAATGTGAAAGTCCTTTGTGAACTTCTAGGAATACAAAGGTCTAAGAAGTTATCATTGTAATGGAGGCTGTGGCCCTCCAGGATGCTTTGTATCATTATTGAGACTTGAGATCATGGCTCTGAAGACAAACTAAACTTCGCTAATCCTGTCCTGCTATTAGCACTTGGGAAACTCACTTCCAGGGCATAGGGACATCGCTGAGACATTGTCAGTATCTCAGAAATGCAGCTAAGGAATGATGGAATGCAACTGTCCAGAATGTATATTTTATGATCGGAGGCACAGATACTTCATTTGTTCTCCTACTAATCAAAGTCTAGTCGATGAATTTCATCCCTCTCTACTGTTCTCCTTCAGCTTGGATAAACTTTATTCACATAAATTCATTTAGTATTTATCTGGTTCTGAGAATTTACTTGTTCATTCATTCATTCAACAATCAACCAAAACAATTTTATTAAGCACCTTCTATGCCACAATGGACTAGCTTACTGAAATATTTATAAGTAATGCTTAGCACAGTACTTTATAAATGCTTACTTGCTTGATCCAAGGATCACAGACCTAGAGCTGAAAGGGATCTTAGAGAAGGTTCTACAATAAACATTTCTTTTGGTTTTTTTTTTGGGGGTGGGGGGAGACGGAAGGCAAGGCAATTGGGTTAAATGACTTGCCCAAAGTCACACAGCTAGTAACTGTCAAGTGTCTGAGGCTGGATTTGAACTGTGCTCTATTCACTGTGCCACCAAGCTGCCCCAAGAAGTGTTTCTTAAATCAAATAAGAGAGAAGAGCAGAATCAGGGAGAGGTAGCCTAACAAAATCAAAAGAATATGACACAGAGTAAGAGGAACTGTATTCAATTTCTGATTGGTGTCCCCACCACAAGTATCTCTCTACTCTAGTCTATTCTCCATTCAATTATCAAAGTGATCTTTCTGATCATGTTAATCCTTCTACTCAATAAACTCCAGTGGGTTTCCTATGACCCATAGAATTCAAAATAAAATCTTGTTTGACACTCAAAGTCTTTCATTATCACTCTCTTCTAGCCTTCCGGTTGCACATCTTTTACCTCCTCCCTCTCTCATGTAGTCCGCCATCCATTTACACTGGCTTTCTTGCTATTTCTCAAATAAGACACTTCATCTTCCAACTCTGGGCACTTCCCCTGGCCAGTCCCCATGTCTGGAATGCTCTCCCTCTTCATCTCTGCTTCCTGGCTTTACCAAATTCCTTCAAGTCCCCGCGGGAGTCCCACCTTGTACAGGAAACTTTTCTTTATCTCCCTTAATTTTGGTGTGTTCTCCTTTGTTGGTTATTTGCAGTTTATATTGTATATAGCTTGAGTGTACATAGCTGTTTGGATGTTGTCTCCCATTAGACTGGGAGCTACTTGAGAGCAGAGACTGCCCATTACCTTTCTTTGGATTCTCAGTGCTTAACACAGGGCCTGAGAGATAGTAGGCAATAAATGTTTAATTGATACTTAGTAAATGTTGATTGACTGATTGACTATGTGACAGCCTCCAGGTCTCTATGAAGGGATTGACCAAGATTATCTCTAAGGTCTCTTCCAGCCATAATCATATGTGTGTGTTTGTGTATATATATGTGTATGTATATGTATATATGTACATGTATGTATATGTGTGTAGACCTATATGTATATACACATATGTATGTATACACACATATGATAATATATGAAATATATAAATATAAGTAAATAATTTTCATTTATAAGTTTTAACATATTTATTACGTTTATATCTATAACTTATTATATAATAAACATTTCCATTGTATGAATTGTATAATAAATTATTGATTATTAATAATATTAATAAACATTATTTACAAATAAATATATATTTATTAATTCCTCCTACCTTGGGGTTGTCAGTAGAAATATTGGTTATTAAACAGAAATATTCTCTTCTTTCCCTGAGCCTTCCCGTTCTTCTTTTCTTTGTTACTACTCCTTCTTTCTAACTTTCTGGCTACTAGTTCTAGGTCTACCCTAGGTCTTCCCAACAACAAGGAATTAGTGATTTCACAGAAGGTATGTATCTCCGTTTTGGGGGGAAAGGGGGATGATAACTTGAACCTTCCTAAAGATGCCTAATAGAGACATCAACGGAGCTGTAAATATCACTGACACTTGAAATTCTGCCAGCTTGAATAATACAAATACGGTAAATTGTACCAGCCAACTGCTGCAATTAGCAGCTAGCAAAACCGTCCCATCTGTTACAAAACCCCGAGTGCCACACAGCTCCAATGCCTCTACCTCCACTCTCTAAGCATAGCCCTGGCCTACCATTGAATCAGGCTGCCCTCCTACCTCCAGCACCTACCCTACTCTAATCCATACTGTATTTGTCTTCTTGGTACACGAGATTCCTTTATTCAAAAGCCTTTTGTGGCTCCCCATCCCCTATCAATAAAGGTCAGTTGTTCAGGGCTCTTCAAAATCTTGCTCTAACCCAGAATATTGTTTTTAGTTCTGGGAATCATATTTTAGGAAAAGTATCAATAGCAACCTGGAATGTGGCCCTCAGAGAGAAAAAAGACCAGGGAGGACATAAAAGACAACTTTAAGTCATCTAATAGTTGTCACATAAAAGAAAGAATAGGCTTTGTTCTATTTAGCCCCAGAAGGCAGAACTAGGCACAATGAGTAGAGGTCACAATGAAAAAAGAATATTATTTGACTTGATAGAAGGAAAAGCTTTCTAACAAGTAGAGAGATCCAAAAATAGACTGATGTACCTTGAGAGATAGTGTTTTACTCTTTGTTGGAGATCCTTAAGCAAAGGCTGCATGATAACAGTGAGGATTTTGTAAAGTGGATTCTTTTTCTCATGTGAGTTGGACTAGATGGCACTGAAATCCTTTCTAGCTCAGAAATTCTGCTCTTTTCTTTCTTCCTTTCATGCCTCTTGTGCTACAACAAACCTGGATTATTCATTGTTCCCCCAAATCTCCTGAACATTATAGTGGTAGAGAACAGCTATTTGTTAAAAGTGTTTCATTGAGACAAACACTTAGCTTCATGTTAAGTATCCTAGCTTAAGGAGATTGGTTGCTCATCTGGGGTGCCTAGACAGAGAAGAGAGTGACTCATTTTTTATTTGACCAATTGTTGGGCCATTTTTTAAACCATGGTGCCATTAGCAAACGCAAATGATACCTGTGGGACCCCCCTGACTGCTGTAAGGCATGGGAACAGAAGCAGGAAAAAAAGCAAAGGAAGAAATGGAGAAGACAAACAGAGAAAAAGGCTGGGGAGAGATGAGGAAGAAAAGGAAAATGGAAAGCGGGGGTGGGGGGAGAAGGAGAGAAGAGAAGAAAACAGAAGAATAAAGAAAATGGGTATAGTGATAAGGAATATCAGAGGACAACCAAGACTACAATTTAGAATGAAACTTTTCTACCAGAAGGAGTTAAACAAAATAGAATTTTAGAATGTAGACTACTAGAACTGGAAGGTACTTTTGGATATTTATTGAGTGTGACATCCAGAAGAAACTTTATAATTTAAGATCTTGAAAAGACCTTAGAATAGAATAGCCAAGGAGTATCTTAGAACAGAGAATGTCGGTGCTGGAAGGATCTTAGAAATCATCTTGTCCATTTTATAGATAAAATGGCAGCTCAGAGATTTACTCAAGGTCACCCAGAGAATGAAATCGTGGAGTCAGGCTCCCAGGCTAGAACTCTTTCCCTAATGCCAAATAGCTAATGTATAACCATGGGCTGCCCATCTTGTAACGGTGTGCCGCTGGTCTCAAGATGAAGTGAACAAGAATGCTTGCTGATTACCTCTGGTCACTCAGATCTTGTACAGCCAGGTCCTGAATAGTGCGAATAACAAATACCATGAAATGATCATATCATTGGCCATGAACCAATGACCAAATTTGATGTATCTATAATTCCAAAGAATAAGAATCTGAATACATGCGGAACACTTCATGGAGTTTATTATTCACATTAAGAGGGATCTAACTCCCCTGTATTGCTTTACTAAGGGATTGAGCTCCAAATCTTCAAAGCATCACAAAATCATAGATTTAGAGGTGGAAGGAACTTCAGATGTCTTCAAATCTTATAATCTTAATTTATAGATGAAGAAGCAGAGATAGGTACAAAAGGTAAGGTGATTTGACTGAGGTCAAACAGGTAGCACGTGACAAGGCCACACTTCAAACCAAAGTCCTCTGACCACAGTCCAGAGCTCTTTCATAGGTTCATAAATATTGGGCTTTGAAAGTATCTTAGAGACCATCTGGACCAACTGCATCATTTTATATATGAGGGAACTGAGCCCCAGGGAGGTTAAATAAATTTCCCAGTCACACAATTGAAGTGTCAGAGTTGGGATATGAATCCATGTTCCTTTGCGTCAGAGGTAGTCATTGTTACATGATACCATACTGCCTCTCTCTTCCCAATGTACCCATCTGGTTAGGATATACATGTGGACTGTCCTAATTATCTGGCTTCTTGCCTGCTCTAAAGATATTTACAGCTTTAACATTCATTATTCTAGGTTTTGAATTTTTATACCTAAAACTAGGGCTTCTAACGTCATTTTGAGGGGCCTCATTTAGAATATGGAAAGGAACGGATAAAGTGAGATTTAACCTTTTACCAGAATAGAGGACCTTCTGTCATTGATAGAGTATTCTGGGTTTCAAAATGCCCAAGAAAAAGGCATGAGACAGAACATGGAACTAAATGTATGGCCTGCTGTATGCATGGATTCAGTACCTGGTTGAGTGTTGGTCTGCTGGGAATTTTTTTCTTCACTTTTTAGGTTTTCCTCTGGTTTCCTCCTGGCTTTACAGTCAAAATAATTAGGTGCTAATCCTGGCTCTGGTGTTTACCCATTATGTTATTGTGAGCAAATTACTTCCCTTTTAACAGCTTTAGTTTTCTATAAAATCAGGATAATAATCATTGAATTTCCTCCCTCACAGAATTGTCCATAGACAGAGTCTATGGAAATAATGCATGTGAAAGTACATTTATGTCACTGGCTTAGAGATGGAAAGGGTCACATGGAGAACTAGTAGGACCCCTCCTCAAAACATGAATCCCATCAACATCAAACAGGTTTTTTCTTTAAAGAAGTCCTAATTCATTTCTACTTGCATTCTGCAGGCTGCATTTTTCTCCACTAGGATAACAGAATTTTTTTCAGTTATAATGACAATCTTAAAGGAAAACAAACAAACAAACAATTAAACAAGCAGACAAAAACTTCATTGCTTTCCTTGACCTGTTGGAATTACTACTGAATAAAGTGACTTGGGTAAACTAAAAAAAAAGAAAAAGAAATCATTAACTGTACAACTTTGTTGTTCAGTTTATTGGGGAGGGGGTGTTTCTTGGCAAAGATACTGGAGTGGTTCACCATTTCCTTCTCCAGCTCATTTTATAGGTGAGGAAACTGAAGCTAACATGGTTAAGTCACTTTGCCCAAGGTCACACAGCTACGAAGTGTCTGACGCTGGATTTGAACTCAGGTCTTCCTGACTCCAGGCCTGGCACTCTATCCACTGTGCTCCATTTTAGTGAAGGTCTAATTGTTAGAAAGTATTTGTGTTCATCTTAAATATACCTTTCTGAAATTTCTACCCATTAGTCCTAGTCCTGTTCTCCCATGCCAAGCAAAACAAGGGCTCTTCTGTCTGGCATCTAAGGCCTCTTCATCTAAGGTCCAACTTCAGTCTGTCTTTCCAGACTTATTTCATATCACATCCCCTCATGCATTTTATGTTCCAACCAGACTGGCCAGCTTAATGTTTCCAATAGGTAACAGGTTATCTCTCCTTTCCATTTTTTTGCATAGGCTGTTTACCTAGAATTCTCTCCCCCATCACCTTATCTTTCCACATGTAGAATTTCCTAATTCGCTTCAACTCAGCTTAGGTGCCACCTCCTTCATGAAGCCTCTCCTCTCCTCATCCCTGGTTCCCAGTTATTAGTACACTTGCTATCACCCTCAAATTATTTTCTATTTACTTTATAGACATATACCTTGTAGCCTTTACTTAGACTCTCAGTTGAATGTAAGCTCCCAAGGGGCAAGGCCTACATTTTTTTAATCTGTGTATTGCCACTGACTAGATTAATTGAAATGAAGTATTGGGATCCCACTTCCATAAATATATGAACACTCTGATCATGGTCCAATCTGTCCTCCCCAAAGCCTTCTCTTCTCTAGGCTTGTCAACCCCAGTTCCTTACTATGACATGATTTCTAATGTGATATATGCTTTGTAATCATAAAGCATTATAGAAATGGTTGGCAGACCTATTTTTATTATCCTTTAGGATCCTAAACCTTTCCCATTCTTTGAAGGGCAAAAAAAAAAATACAACCTTCCTTTGCAAGTGTAGGTACATTAAAACAATTGTTTTTCTCCTGCTTCATCCACCCTTCTGCATCTGTATTACTGAACCAGCCCTCAAACAAATGTGCCTGTTAAAATAGACACATCCTATACGGTCTCCATCTGCTTTATTGGTTTCTTTAAATAAAATATTACTGTGATGAATAATACTATCTAATTGTAAATGCAGAAGTAGCAGCTTGGCTAGTTTGTTCAGGCAGACTCCAGGAGTAAATTGCAGCCTTTCAATTCCAGGTCCCTAATGTTCTGGAGCTTGGGCCACCCAGGCATGGAAGCTCTCATCACCTTTCAGCCACATTGAGCACCATTATTAATGCTCAGACTATCTCTCACAGCCTGCAGGGTCCTTGGTGACCAAGGGCAGGACTTGCTTCATAAGCAAGTGAAAGGAAAGAATAGGAAAACACTTCCTGGGGAATTCTCAGTCACTTTGCTTTGACCAGGCATTTTTTTTCTCTCTTAACTACAAGGCATAAGTCAAAAGCCAGATACTAAAGAGGGGTGCCCTCTCTCTTGGCTTGGTTTCAATTCTTGTTGCCCTCTTTGGGACATAAAGGAAGAGAATGTTAGGCTGGGAGGAACCTTAGAGATGAAATCACTGGCGTTCTGGGCTCCAACTCTTTCTAGACAGCCACAAGGCCACTTTGAGAAAATTCTCTCTTTGGGGATCTCTTTTTCTTTTTGTGGACCTCCTCCCTGGGACTACCATTTTAGGAAGGACCCCAAGTATTCTTCACTTTACTCTTGCTATTCTCTACCTCCCTCTCCTCACCTTGACCTATCCTGCTCCCCTCCTTCCAGTTTCCCTTTATATGTTGCCTTCCCCATTAGAATGCAAGCACTTTGAGAGTAGGGAGAGACAGACAGTCTTGCTCGCTGGTGTTTATATTTCCAGTGTTTATTATAGTGTTTGGCCCCATTGTAAGTTCTTAATAAAGGCTTTATTGACCTAGCTATCAAAAGGAACCTAAATACGCATGTGATCTGCCCAGAATCTGCAGTGGTCGTCTAGCCTTGGGTCAAAGTCATGCAGTGATATGCAATTTCATTCAGGTCTAATTCCCTCATTCACTGTAGATTCAGAAAAAAAAAGGGAATTATCTAAGGTAGTAAAAAGCAAAGCATGGTTTTAAATCCAGATCCTTTGACCTTGTAGCTGGTTTGCTAGAGTCTATACTTAGATACTTTGGTGGATTCATGGTGTCATCTGGATGAGCAATCCTTTCCATCTATCAGGTTTCACTCTGAACCTTCTCATGTTGTATTATTCTTCACTATGACTCCCTATAAAAACCTTTCTATTGAAAGACTAGAGGCTTTCACCCCCTATTTTCTGAGTTAAGGATATTTAAAAAAAGGCCATGATACCTAATGTCAAGGAACTTACAGTGTAGTAGGGGAAATATTGCATATTATGTGGATACCTGTAATAAAAATTGAAAGATGTTAAATGCCTGAGAAGAGTTCAAAGTTCTACGAGATCATAGAAAGATCATACTTGCAGCAGGAAGGAATCTGGGAAGTCTCCATGGAGGAAGTGACATTTGAGATGAGCCTTAAAGAACAGAATGTCAACAGGCTGATATGAGTGGAAGGTATTCCAAACATAGGCAAAGTCACTGATGTAGGAAAAGAGAAAAAGGAACCGCAGTGACCGTCTTGCCCTCTCAGTAAACTAAGACCCAAAGAGTGTACATGACTTGTCCAAGGTCTCACAGAAAGTATAGTGGTATGAAAATTACTTGGGACAAAAGATAGTTTTAATATATTATGTCATTTTATGATAATGTTGCTTTTATGTGATTCTACTAACACTGAGAACAGCTGACCTTAACCAGATAACACTGGACTGAACTGGTTTCCCCATTTTTACTTAGTTCCCTGTGGCTGACTGCAAGATTTTTTTTGCCAGATATTATTGCTCTTTCACTGTGTTTTTAATTCTGTGGTTTTTAAGAATGGCTATTATTCCAAGAAAATATGCAAAACTTCTTAAGAAGTACACTCTAGTGACTTAAAGATATTACATTGACTGTTGTGGAGAAGTCAAGCATTTTAAGGATCACTGAAGTCCACAATGAAACAGGATTAATTAAACTGAAGTACAAAAGAAAGTGTAGTGCAAAACCACACAGAGACCAAGAACTCACAAATGGCAAACTATTGCTGTGCAGCAACCTAATTAATCCTTAAAGAACAAGCAAAGATCTTTGGGGTGGGAGGAACTGATGACTGGCATGGGTATTGGTATTGCTTCTTCTATCACGTGGCATAAGTTCTTGAAGTTGGAAGAGCAATGAGAAAACCAGTTTTTTTAAGCTTCTTTTTCTATGAAGAAAAAAAAAGTTGCGTTTTTTTTTGGAGGCAAGACAATACTAAGACAGGAATACTGAATATTGGAAAAAGGCAATTTTTACCGCTCAAACTCACTTTTTCATTCAGGGCTATACCACAACCATTGTCACACAAAGTCCAGGTGAGCCTGCAACATCTGGGCATCTCCATCAAAGTGTAAAACGTTCTTCCTGAGGGTGAGATCGAGAATTTTTTTAACTTCTGGTAGGTCTGGAGATCTTCTTTCCTTTGAAGAAATGATGACTATATTGAATTGTTTTGAAATTTGTTTTGAAGTTATAGAAATTCCCAAATGGAGATGGAATACCGTAACATGACCTTATACTCTAATGCATCACATAAACTTGAGAAATTTGTACAAGGGATAGAAATAAGTATGCCTCAGCATCTTGGGAACTTGCCTGATTTAAACCTCATTGGAAACCTATAGGCTATAGTCAAGTCTAGACTTGGAAAAATGGATTGTACATCAAGGATATGTTTAATATCCAATATGATTAAAGTGTGGTTTTGGGCTGATAAATTTTTAAAAAGTGTCAAAATCTTGTGAACTTATTGCCAAAGCAAATATAATAAATGACTACAGCAAAAGGATGCATTATATATGAAAAGTTTTGTAAAGATTTTTAAAAAGCTGTAATGCTTGTGGCATGTTGAAACATATAATTATTTCATTATGGGTAATTTGCACATGGCTGTAAGTAACAGAGCTAAGGTATGAATCCAGGTCTCCATATTAAGAGTTGAGTGTGCTTTCTGCTACAGATTGAGCCTCCCAGTCCATAGTAAGATCTCAATATTTTCCTGAGTGAGTGAATGAATGAATATAGCCACATGTAGCATCAGAGCATAAAAACTAGAATTCTGACTGGCCTTACCTTTGTCCCCAGAGCTATCATCACTGGGATTCATTAATAATATTCTGCCCTCTCCTATTTCTCTGTGGTTGGAGTATGACTTTCTTCCAGCAACCAAGGACCCTCTACACTGTCCTGGGCATTAAGCAAGGGAGAAGGTTTCTGCTCCCACTTATGTTTTTCCTGAATATTGACAGGTTAGCTATACTGTGCCTCCCCAGGTTTCTCTCCTCATTCTAGGGGGAGGGAGTGAGAGTGTGTTTGTGGGGAAATGATTCAGGAGGGTTCCCCCAGCATCACAATAGGCTCAGACCAAGGAAAACCAGTTGTTTGTTCAGTAGCCTGCTGTGAGCTAGCAGTGGGTGGGGAATGGGGGCTGGGGGCTGCTCTTCTTCCCTCCCCCATGGTGAGAGATACAGGAGCACAAGTCTTGAACGCAGTTTTCATTGCAAGGGATGAGCTCTGAGGAAAGAGATCTCTACAATGAAATGGACAAGACAAACTGGACTTCCAAAAGGAAAAATGGCCACAACACAGGTTTCATTGTTTAACTATAACAGGCAAGTTGGGGCAGCTAGGCGGTGCAGTGAGTAGAGCACTGGCCCTGTAGCCAGGAGGACCTGAGTTCAAATCTGGCCTCAGACTTGTACTAGCTGTGTGACCTTGGACAAGCCACTTAACCCCAATTGCCCAGCCAAAAAACAAAAACAAGCAAACAAAAATTATAATAGGCAAGTCATTTCTCTTTGGGCCTCAGGGTGCCCTTCTATAAAATGAAGGTTTGGATAAATTGATTTTTAAGCTCCCTTCCAATTGCAGCATTTTAAAAAAATAAGCATTTATTAAGTGCCTACTATATGCCTAACTATGCTAAGCACTTTACAGGCATTATCTCATCTGATACAACAACCCTGGGAAATAGGCATTCTGTCACAGATCACTATACTTTAAGGTTTCTTTCAGATCCATTATTCTATAATTTATGTTCTAAGGCCCATCTCAGGTCTGATATTCTGGGTCTTAAGGCCCCTCCCTCCCTGCTTTGACACAGGGATGCCCTAAGGCCCCTCCCTCCCAGCTCTGACATTTTTGGATGCTATAACAGAAAATTTACACTAGCCATTCCTTTTGGGAATTGAACCCACGTGTTGGCCATCCTAGCAAGTTGCTTGTTACATACAGAATCAAGCGAAATGGAAATAAAGGGCGGTAGCTAGGTGGCGCAGTGAGTAGAGCACCGGCCCTGGAGTCAGGAGGACCTGAGTTCAAATTCAGCCTCAGACATTTGACACACTTACTAGCTGTGTGACCTTGGGCAAGTCACTTAATCCCAATTGCCCTGCCTTCCCCCTCCAAAAAAAATGAAAAAGAAATGGAAACAAAGGCAGCCTAGTTGGGGGTACAGTGCAGGGATCCAGAGGGGGCTGTGCACATCACCTGTCTCTGAGTTTAATGGAGTGGGAAAACATTTCAGCGATTTCCAAATTTCTAAGCTCAGCGAATCTGGAATGGGTAAACGAGTTTAAAAAGGTTGATAGCTAGTAATTAATTTCACTCTGAGATACTAAGTCCAGAAATCATAGAGTCACAGAGTATTACAGCTACATGAGACCTTAAAAGATCACATAGTACAAACTCCTTATTTTATGATTGGGGAAACTGAGGCTCAGAGAAGTGAATGACTTTCCTCAGGTCACACAATAAGGTGGAAGGCCCGGGATTAATAGCATTTATATAGTGCTCACCATGTGCCAGGTACTATGGTAAGCATTTTACTTAGCAGAAGCCCCTTCCCTTGCTTAATACCCAGGGCAGTTTAGAGGGTCCCTGGCTGCCAGGGGAGATGTAGACACCAACGACAGAGAAATAGGAGAGGGCAGGCTATGATTGTTGGATCCCAGTGAAGGTAGCTCTGGGGACAAAGGTAAAGGCAGTCAGAGCTCTAAGGTTTATGCTCTGACACCACATGTGGCTATATTCACTTGTTCAGGAAAACTCTGAGATCCTGCTGTGGCCTGGGAGGGTCACTTCTCTGGCAGAAAGCACACTCAACTTGTAATGCATATCATTTGATCCTCACAACAAACCCTGGGAGGTAGGTGTTTTTGTTATCTCCATTTTACAGATGAGGAAACTGAGGCAAACAGGGGTTAAGTAACTTGCCTAGGGTCATGTAGCTAGTAAGTGTCTGATTCTGGATTCGAACTCATGTCTTCTAGACTCCAGGCCCAGGGCTCTATCTGTTGCACTACCTAGCTACCTGCACATAAATCAACAATCTTCATCCAATGAGCCTTTTAAAATACTAAGTATAAGGCACCATGAAAGGCTATGGGAAAGGTGCAGAGTGAAGACACATCCTCTTGTTAGCTCTATGAGGAAATGGATTAAGGTGCAAACACAGAAAACCATAACATTATCAGAGAAAGACAAAGCAGAGGGCGATGTGCAGTCAGGCACTCTGATTTAGAAATAGTTTAACTCTCATATTCCACCAATGAGGACAATGAAACCAGAGAATGTTAAAGGACTTGCCCAGAGTCATACAGCTATCAAGGGTCTAAGGTGGAATTTAAACCTACTTTTCCCAGATTCCAAGTCCACCACCCTATCCACTCACCAACAAAGTTAACGTCTATGCAGAAGGATCAAGGAAGACTTCACAGAGATGGTGTTATCCGAACTGGGCTTTGAAAGATGAGCAGTAATGTAATAGGCAAAGAGGTTGAGGGAGGACGTTCCAGTCCTTGGAGATGACATGAGCAAAGGCACAGGGATAAACCGCTACAGCCTAGGCTGGGAGGGAAAAATTGGCAGAGACCAGACCAGCTTGGAGGCTGTTCACGGGGGAAAATAATGGGAGATAACATTGCCAAGGCAGGACTGGCAGTAGATTGTGGAAGGCCCTGAATGCCAGGCAAAGCCCATGTCCTGGGCTTCTTCACCTAGCGCAATTCCCCTTGCCCTGTACTCTTCTTGCTTTAGTGTAACAAATTCTTTTCTCTCTCAATTTTCTTTTTTCCCAAGGAGCTTTGAAGGAAAGGCATACAACTAACTTGTCTTCCTTGTAATCCCCAAAGACTAATAGCCTTTGTCTGGTTGGTGGGAGCTGCTTGGGATCAGCAATGGGGGAAACGGTAAAATAAGCCAAGACAGATGGGAGCGTCACAGTCCTGGAGATGGTTCCAAATTTAGGAAGCCGCAGGCCATGGGGAAATTGAAAGGAGGCAATCCCTCCTTTCTCTGGCTGGGGCTGGCAGCCATAGGAGAAGAAAAGACTGGGAAAATGAAAAACAGGCTTTGTGTGGCCCAATGGTGCCTCTGCCACCTGGTGGACAGACATTAAAGCCAATTTAACCAATTAACAGACCCTGTCATTCCATCTCCTCACTGGCCGGAGCCTACCTTGAATGCAGTCAGAACTCCAAAGGGGCCGTCACCCTGGGCAGAGAGAGCCAAGGCCTGGAACTTGGGCACTAGCCCCTGTGGATTCCACTCCAGCCAACAGGCCCATAATAAACATGTCTTATCCGGTGACTGTTAATGTATCATCTGTTCTAGTGTGCTCAGGTACCATGCTCTTAATAATGACATTTATAGGGCACAGGAAGATGTCCAAAGTACTTCACATTATCTCTTCAGATCGAAATCCTGTGGTTAGGGGGTAGATGTTGTCCCAATTTTACAGATGAGCAAACCGAGTCTGAGATTAAGTGACTTGTCCTTAGGATCTTAGAGCTAGAAAGGACCCTAGAGGTTATCAAGTCCATTAAGTCATTTTACAGATGATTAAACTGAGGCAGATAGAGGTTAAGTGATTTGCCCAGGTTCACACACCTAATAAGTGCCTCTCAGGTCTTACCGAGTAAAGTCAATGCTCTATCTTCAACAGCCATGGTCTTGTAGTAAATGTAGGAGGCAGGATTTGAATCCAACACTTCTTTCTACTATACTATGCTGGCTCTTACAAGGAAGTGCAAAGATAGCAGAATGTTAGAGATGGAAGGGGCCTCAGGGCTCATTTGGCCTAATCTACATATTTTGCAGATGGGGAAACTGGGGCAAGTGACTTGTCTATGGCCACACACTTAAGGGTTGTAACCAGAGTGAGTTTTCTGATTCCAGAGTCAATGCTCTTCACCTACAGGCCAGCCATGAAATAAATATTAGGAGTGAACTTGTGAAAGTCACCAAGCTATGGATGTTCTGTCACTGTGATGTTCTAAACAGAACTTTGGAGAAGCTTAGCCCCCACTTATAAATCCCTCTGCCCACTTGGAACACTTCTCTGTAGAGTTAATGTGCCCCCCTCTAGCTTGCTACGTAACAATTCCCCAATCCCTGTCCATCAGGTGGACTATCATAGAAAGAAGTCTAACCCTGTAGCTATCTCCCCCAGGAATTTTGTCCACATTTAGCCAGGTGACTCTTCCCTCCTCCCATCCAGTCCCAAAGGTCTGCTGCCCACCTCTTTCACTGTATCCTTTGCAATCCATTCTATCCTTAACCCAGGCTTCTCTCAGGACCTACTTCTCTTGCATTCGTGCATTCTAACTCCTTAGACTGTCACTTTTCTTTTCCCTAAAGATTCTGTTGTCACTGTGATCTTCCTTTAAGTCCCAACTAAAACACCACTTCTTTCCCTAATTTAATTATTTTCTTTTTTTGTTCAGTCATTTCAGTTGTGTACAAGTCACCGTGACCACAGTTGGGGATTTCTTGGGAAAGATGCTGAAGTGGTTTACCATTTCCTTCTCCAACTCCTTTCACAGATGAGAAAACTGAGGTCGACAGAGTTAAGTGACTTGGCCAGGATCACACAAGCTAGTACGTGTCTGAGGACAGATTTGAACTTACGTCTTTCTGACTTCAGGCCCGGGGGCTCTATCCACTGTATCACCTAGCTGCCCACAATTTATTATTTCCTATCTAATACACACACACACACACACACACACACACACACATTCACACACACACATTCACACACACACACACACACACACACACATCTTTGTATATATTTGTTTGCATGTTGTCTCCTCCATTAGACTGTAAGCTCCTTAAAGGCAGGGACTGTCCTTTGCCTCTTTTTGTATCCCTAGGTCTTAGCACAGTGCCTGGCACATAAGCGCTTAGTAAGTTTATCACATTGAAAAAAAATTATCTGCCGGCTCCTGATCCTTCTTCCACCCTTCTCTTAGATTTTGACACCTTGCTTGTGGTCTTCCTTGCTACCTCTTCCTTGCTGTCAAAGGCATGAATATCCATATTGGTGACACTTATAACACCTGCTTTTGGAGTTTCTTTAACTCTTCAGGTCCTATGACCTCCACTTTTGTTCTACTTCAGCCACTCACCAGGTTGATCAGACCTTAATACTCACTATTCTCAGAAACTTTTTCGACTCCAAGGTATTAAACTATGAAATTCCCTTTACAAACCACAGTCGTCTGTCATTCCCTTTTCTCTACCACTTTCTTCCTCTCATACCTATTCTTCTCATTAGGAATGTTGGTTTTTTGATTCCTCCCTATTTCTCCAGGCTATCAGTCTTGCTCTGGCCTCACTTTCCCACTTACCCAGTCTCTGTGTATGTGTTTCATTTAATTTTATTTTTTAATTTAACAAGCATTTATTTGCTCTCCCTCCAATCCTCATCAACAATTAAAAAAAATAACATTGTGGCAAATAGTCAAGCAAGCAAATCCTCATCCAAATTGTCTATTTCCAAAAATATTGTCTCAGGCTATATCTTGAATCTATCATCTCTCTGTCAGGACGTGAGCAGTATATGTCATCACCTGTCCTCTGAAACTGTGGCTGGTCATTGACTTGATCGGTGTTGAGTCATTTGAAATGTTGTATTTTTATAATGTCATTATAGTATAAGCTGTTCTCTTGGTTCTACTCATTTTACTCTGTATTAATTCGTGAATCTTTCCAGGTTTCTCTGAAAAACTCTGTTTTGTTCATTCTTATGGTACAATAGTACTACATTACATTCATATAGCATAATTTGTTCAGATTTGGTCACAATTTCATCATTGTCTCTTCTGCTGACCTTGAATCCTTGGCCCTCTTCTCCCACTCTTCTCAACATGCCCCAAAATGACTGTTCCAAGCCTTTGCCTCAAATTACCAACTTTACCTACTCTGTCTCCTTCAGCAGATATCAGAAAGGAACAACAGATTTAGGGGAAGAACCTTAGACATTTTCTAACCCAACCACCTCGATTAATAGAGAAGAGAAAGTAACATGGCACAATTCATAGCTGCGGTTCAACCCAGGTCTTATATCATGCTTTACAGGGGTGAAGGCCCAGCTTCCTCAATTCTGGTACTTCAAACTTACAGTTTTCTCACTGTCCTCATCCAGCCTTACTTTCTTCTTTTCAGCCTCCAATAAAGCGGGAGACCTCCTTGTGAAGGCTGATCTATCTACTAGTAGACAAAATCCCATACCTTTTAATCACTCTTATATAAATGTTTTTCCACTAATCTTCTCCTCTCATTACTACTACCACCACTACCACTACCACTACTACTACTACTACCACCACCACTACTACTACTACTACTACCACCACCACTACTACTACTACTACCACCACTACTACTACTACCACTACCACTACTACTACTACTACTACTGCTACTACTACCACTACTACTACTACCACTGCCACCACTACCACTGCTACTAATTCCACCATTATCACCACTACCACTACTTCTTCTACCTAGGCATTCTACCAGCTAGCCCTACATTCTATTCATATAGTGCTTTAAGGTTTGAAAAGTAATTAATCCACATAATTACCCACACAACAATCCTGGGAGGTAGGCTATTAAAGCTGTTTATAAATGAGAACACTGAGGCTCAGTGACCTGCCCAGGGTTACACAGTTAGT
Organism: Trichosurus vulpecula; assembly: GCF_011100635.1. Taxonomy (NCBI): domain Eukaryota; kingdom Metazoa; phylum Chordata; class Mammalia; order Diprotodontia; family Phalangeridae; genus Trichosurus; species Trichosurus vulpecula. The sequence goes on along the minus strand of NC_050574.1, from coordinate 115,543,362 downwards.
AAGTGTCTGAGGTCAGATTTGAACTCAGGTTTTCCTGATTTCAGGTCCAACACTCTATCCACCATGAACTGCCTCATATTGAGTGCTCATACTGGTTTTTTCACCTCATCCTTTCCTGTCCCTCAGGACTCTCCTATCCTAAACCAACAGTCAACATTTAAGGATCTGCTTGTCTTGCAAACCCTTCGAAAAAGGTATAAAAAAGGGTTTTTTTGACTGAGTTATCTCTCTGTTTTTTTCTCTCTCTCTCTTTCTCTCTCTCTCTCTCTCTCTCTCTCTCTCTCTCTCTCATTTTCTCTTTCTAATTCTCACTTTTTCTCTTTCTCTCTCTCTCTCTAAATCTCTCTCTCTCTCTCTCTCCCTCTCTCTCTCCCTCTCTCTCCCTCTTTCAACCCCTTCATTGCAACTGTGTAGTATCCATCCTTGTATACAGCCCAACCATGTATACAGTAGGCTGTAAATATATGCTGGTATGTTATTAGATGAATATTGTAAATTATTAGATTAACAAAATGGAGGGCTTGAAGGATTCTTAAATATAGTAAAGGACTTCTACATACCGAATTAAAGAACCACAATGTTGAAAGAGACTTCAGGGCTCAACTAGTTGAACCTGAAACTGAACAGGAGTCCCTTCTCCAACATTCAAACATCTAAGTTCTACTTGAAGATTTCTAGTGACAAAGCGCTCACTACTTCAATTCCACTTTTGGGCAGCACTAGTTATTAGGAAGTTTTTCTTTACACGGCCACAAACTGCCTCTCTACAACTTCTAGTTGTCTAGTGTTGAGTTATTCCCCAATTTTCCTACTCCTTCTCCCATCTGACAGCCCTTTAAAGATTAGGATTATGGAGCTAGGGTTGGAAGGGTCCTCAGAGACCATGTAGCCTAAGCTGTCATCTTACAAATGAGGAAACTGAGGCACAAGGGGGTTCTGTGACTTGCCCATGGTCACTGTCAGAAGTGTGATTTAATTCCATCTTCTCTGACTTCACAGTCAGTGCCCTTCCCAGTGTACCATGCTGTCCCCCAGAATAGAACGATCACTATATTCTTTCAGATTGAACATTTAAAGCTTCTTCAGCTTCTTCTCATTTTCTACCTGGTTTCGAGTCCTGCTATCCACTCAGTTACACACAAAGCAAGAGCGCAGAGAGGGTTGCTTGCTGGAGACATCAACAAAGTCTCGACAATGACTCCTGTGTTCCCAGACCATGCTTGGCCTTCTGACCATCTCTTACGGCTCAGTTACAAAACACACAGAGCTAGAGGATGCTTCAGGGCCGGACTCTGTGGGTGGTTCCTTCTTTATTTATGGATGTATTGATTTCAAAATCCTTTAGAACACGGTCCCCACATTTCACTACCCCCATTTTCCTAATTTTCTGGGAAAGTGCTGAGTGATGGAACACACACCTGTCGCCACTCACCAATGTCCTGTTTGAAGCAAGGGGCCCAGATTTACTCTTTACAAACAAGAATAGGTTTTCAGGAGCCTGGGATTGTTTCTGGGTGGCCCTTTCCTGGAGTATAGGGATGGACCAGATGACTCGTATTCTTTGACTTCTGAAACTGAGCACCTCTAGCATTTGGGGATGGGGAGTAGGGGGTGGGATAACTAAATAATGGACACCACATTTGACCCTGGAAATTATAGGATCATAGCTACAGAGCTAAAAGGGTCCTTAGAGACCATCTAAGTCTAATGCTCTTATTTTAAAAGGGAAACTGAGGCCAAGAGGGAACACTAAGGTAGCATTGGGTCTGGAGTCAGGAAGACCTGGGTTCAAATCCAGCCTCAGACACTTACTGGCTTTGTGACCCTGGGCAAGTCACTTAACACTTTTTGCCTCAGTTTTCTCATATGTAAAATGAACTGGAGAAGGAAATGACAAGCCATTCCAGTATCTTTGTCAAGAAAAACCCCAAATGGGGTCACATAGAGTCGGACATGACTGAAAAACAACCCAACAGCCAGAAACTCAGAGGGGTGAAGAGATTTGTCCAAAGAACCATAGGTAGGGACAGAGAGAGCATGAACCCAGATTCTTTGATATCAAAGCCAGTACTCTGTCTACTGAACTGTGATAAAGGAAATAGATTACATTGTCTTAAAGGGTGAGGGAGGGTGATGGTGATGATGGTGATGATGATGGTGATGGTGATGATGGTGATCACAATGACAAGAGCTCACATTTCTATAGCACGTTTACCTTAGAAAGTGCTTTCTTCTCAACTGAGTTGTGAAGCAAGCAATAGGACTTGGTGGGATTGGGGAGAGAATTCTCCCTATTTTATAGATAAAGTATCTGGAACTCAGAAAGAATTGTCAGTCACACAGTTAATAGATGCTAGATCTATGTTCAAACTCAAGCCTGTGGGCTCTACATTAAGGGCTTCTTCCTCTAGACCAAGGTGCCACTTAAAAGTTCCCTCTTCTTTGAGGAGAGGACTAGTTAGGTAAGGATCTCATGTTCTCTTTCCACGGAGCCTCGGTTACAAGCCTCAGCCCATGCATTTCTTGTTCCACTTAACCTCAGCTGGTATGTACCAGAGATCCATATTCGGCATCGTAAGATTTCAAACTCAAAAGAGATCTTAAAGATGATCCAGTCTTATTCTTCATTTTCTAGATGACATACCTGAGTTCCACAAAAGAGAAGGGAGTTATCTGGGGATTCAAAAACTGTCTTTTGTCTCCAAATCTAATCTTCTTTCACTATAAACTTACTCTTCATTTAGCCTTATGGATTGGGGCTCCCATTCTCCTTCCTTACTGACTGATACGCCTGGGTTGCCAAGAACTGTTGAGTTCACAAATTCTGACAGGTCTCTGCTCTTATCTGTGTGTAGAAATCAGTCCCCTGCCTAGACCTTATCCCAGGTCAAAAGGCTAACTCCATTAGCTGAGCTCTCCTACCTTGTACTGGTCCAGCTGTTAGGAATGACTTTCTCCAGGCAGATTCTTCAAAGGATCAATTATTCCATTAAACCCTGCATACATTTCTCCAAAATCCCATTTATGATAGGTTGCCCATAGGACAGCAGTTACCTTCCATGGCATCAATTTCAGAAAATATTACCAAATATAACAAGAGGTAGATAAATTATTTGTTTGATTCATTCATTCACAAACACATATTAAGCACCTATTATGCTATCCTGTGCCAGGCACTAGAAGTACAAAGGCCAACACAAAACAGTCTCTACTTTTAAACAGGTTATATTCTATTGGAGGGTATGGGGGAAGGGGGTCCATGACATATGCAAGCATTACCTGTGGACACCAAGAAGTTTAGTGACTTATTCAGGACTGATTTAAATCCATGTCTTTCTTGTGCAGGACACTCCCTCCTCACTATGCCACCCACATGTGTACAAGATATACACAATTTCAACAACACGGAACACAAGGCACAGGGAGATGAAATTCCCTGGTAAAGAACAATGTTAGTGGGTGGTAGAGCTGGGACTCTAACCTGCATCCCTGGACTTCTTCTGGAGCTTTTCTCAATAATTGATTATAAATCCTATCTTCATTTAATTAATCTAAACCTGTCTGAGTCTATTTATATTTTCATCCTTGAACTTATTTGTAGAACTGCCTCTTGGGTGATGAATTCCATCCTTGTACTGAAGAGTAATTCTTAATTTCCTTTTTTCCTAAAGCTCTCTGCGCTCCTCTCCCTGCTTTGAAGTGGCTCCTAGGGTCTAGTATTTGAGAATGGGAAAGCCTCCATTCTAGGCTTTCCAGACTGATAAGTTCTACTTGGTTTATAAGAATAGCTATTTCAATATTAGGGTAAGGGGGGCAGCTGGATGGTGCAGTGAACAGAGCACGAGTCCTGGAGTCAGGAGGACCTGAGTTCAAATTTGGCCTTGATACTTACTAGCTGTGTGACCTTGGGCAGGTCACTTAGCCCCAACTGCCTAGTCTTCCCCCCTCCAAAAAAACAAAAAAACAACCAAAAACTAGGCCAAGAGCTGTGTTGAGGAGTCATATTGGGATCTCTGATATGGATTTTTCTCTCTTTTCATTATCAGATCTAGCTTCAGGATGGGGAGGTTTCAGTTGTACAAGATGTCTTCTGAACCCACCCTTTGGATGTTCTTTCTACTTCCCTTCTTCATCTTGCCCCAAGCTTCACCTGGGTGATTCCCACCCAACCTTCAAGGCCAACTTATCTCTTCCATGAACCCTTGTAAGCTTTTACCCTCCCTCCAGCTGGAAGTAATCATTATGTCCTACAGATCAGCACCATATCTGGTATGTATGTATTTATGTATGTATGTATCTATCATCTATCTAGACACACATACACACACACACAGAGGAATCAAGAAGACCTGAGTTCAAATTTAGCCTCAGACACATACTAGCTATGTGACCCTGGGCAAATCACTTCACCCTGTTTGCCTCAATTTCCTTGTTTGTAAAGTGAGCTGGAGAAGGAAATGGCAAACTATTCCAGTATCTTTGCCAAGAAAACCCCAAAGAGGGTCATGAAGAGTCAGACATGACTGAAAAATAATGTATATGTATAGCATATGTATATGCATATATGTGCATATCTTGTCCTAATTAGATCACAACTCCTTGAAAACAATGAGTAGGTTTTAGTCATCACTGCACACTCCTTGAGGCTAAGCACAGTGATTTACACATATTAGCAGTTCAATCAATACTTGTCACTATTTTCCAAGACTCTGTGCTGGGCTCTTTTCTTCTCCCACAATACTATTTCTATTATCTCATCAGTTCCCCTTAGATTCAACTACCATCCTTAAGCTGGTGATTCCCAGATCTACTTATCCAGCCATCTCTCTCCTAACCTCCATTCTGGTGTCTCCAACTGTTCATTCAACATCGCAAACTGGATGTCACATAGGCATCTTAAATTCAACACATCTAAAACTGAACTCATTATCTTTCCCACAAACCCTCCCCTCTTGCTGACTTCCTTATTATTCTCTAGGGTATCACCACCCTCCCATTTGCCAAGCTTACAACCTGGTTGTTATCCTGAACTTCTCCCTCCGTCTCGCTTACTCTCCATATCCAATCTCTTTCCAAGTCCTGTTGATTCTATCTTCGTAACATCTCTCACATGTACCCCCTTCTCTTCTCTTACACTACCACTATCTCGGTGAAGACCTTTATCATCTCATGCCTGGACTTTTGCAGCTGTCTGCTGGTTGGTTTTCCTGCCTCAAGTTTCTCCGCATTCCAATCCGTTCTCCCCTCCCCTGTCAAAGTGATCTTCCTAAAGTATAGGTCTGAGCATAACCTCTCTGGTCAATAAAGTGGGGTGGCTCCCTATTGCTTGCAGGATCAAGTATCAAATTCTCTGGCATTTGAAACCATTTATTCCCTGCCCCCTCCTACCTTTCTTTCCAGTCTTCTTGTGCCTTATACCTCCCTCTGCCCCTCCACTACATACTTGGAATTCTGAAGCACATGGTGTTCTTTATTGATCCTCACACAAGATCCTCTCCTGAATCCAGGCATTTTTCCTTCCTGTCCTCCACACCTGGAACTCTTTCCCTGCCCATCTCTTGGCTTCCTTCAAGAAACAGCTAAAATCCCATTGTCTGTAAGAAACCCTTCCTGATCCTCCTTAAATCTTAGTGCCTCTCTCTGTTGATTATTTCCATTTTATCCTGTATATAGCTTGTCTCTACGTAGCTCTTTGCATGCTGTCTCCCCTACTATACTGTTCTTTTAGGCATACGGCTGGGTACGTAATGAGAACTCAAAAATGCTTCTTGACTGACACTTATTTTCCCGCCAGGATCAACTTAGATGCCACCTTCTGCCTGAAATCTTTTCTAACCTTCATAATTATCAGCGATTCCTCCCTCCTCAAACTAAATTATATTCATCTATTTAAAGACTGCATGACCTCAGCAGAATAGGTAGAGCATTTATTAGGAAATTACCATGTGCCAGGCATTGGCCATACAAATATAAGTGAGCAAGATCAGCTTTGCCCTCAAGGAGCTTCTATTGGAATGAGGGAAGATAGCCCATAAAAGGGAGATAGGAGGGGGTGGCATAGGAGAGAGCCAGCACAGTTGGGGAATGGTGCTTGGTAAAGGATTGGAAGTCTATTCCAGACAACATAATGCAGATGATCACCTATTAGAGCCCAGGTCCCAAGGGCAGAGTCCAAGGATCTTGGGAGGAGGAAAGAGGACGAACAAAAACTCCTTTATCGTTTTTTGCTTTGTGGATACAAAACCTGGGCAAGGTGCCTCGTCCACAATAGGTGCTTAATAAGGATCGCTGGATTGAATTTCCCAGCATTTTTGAAATTAAGGATCTGGAGCAAAAAAACAAACCAAAACAAAACAAAACCTAATGCTAACTATTTAATATAGCCCTAATATGATAAAAGGCTGATAATCTTATTAAAAGTTGTTAGCACATTGTAATCACATTTCCTGAACTGACAAAAAAAATGATTAGCGTGTATATTTTCTTTCTTCACCAAGGCATCATAGACTGGTGGAAGGAGGGTAGGATTTGAAGAGGACCTGGTTTTGATCCAGGACTCTGCTATGGATCTGAGTCTGTGGGATGACCTTGGGAAAGTTGGCTTTGCTTTCTGGGCCTTAGCGACAAAATGAGAGGGTTGGAGCCATTGATATCTAAGGTCCCTTCTTCCACTTTTAACATTTTGTGATCTAACATTCACTCCCTCTTGAAAGTATGTACATTATTTTTATATACTGTGCATTTATTTATCTAATAGCAATACTACTAATAGCTAGCATTTATATAATACCTCAAGATTTGCAAAGTACTTTATGAATAATCCTCACAACAACGCTAGAAGGCATGTTATTATTATTATTTTATAATATTTTATATTTGAGAATTTTACAATTTATAAATGAGAAAACTAAAGCAGATTGATGTTAAGTGGCTTGCCCAGGGCCATGCAACTAGCATCCGAGGCTAGATTTCAACTCAGGACTTCCTGACTCCAAGTCTAATATTATCTACTGTTCCACTTAGTTGTCTTTCTGGGTACCTGTTGTGCTCCCCCCCTTCTGCCCCCCCCCTGCCAACTCCTAAACAGAATGTAAACTCCTTGAGGGAAGAAGATATTCGGCTTCTATTTCTGTATTCCTAGTGCCTAGCAAAGTGCCCATTATACTTAGCAGGCATTTAGTAGGCATCTGCTGAGTTAATTCGTTGAATTCCACAGGGGGCAGGTTGGTGCAGTGGGTAGATGCCTTCTTTTGGAGTCAGGAAGACCTAGGTCAAAGTCCTGCAGCTGGCTGGTTCCAGCTGTGTGCCCATGGGCAGGTCACTCTGGCCCAGAAAACACTATGACTCCCAATAACAGGGAAGTTGACAATCTGAATTCAGAGAGTTTTCATGCCAGGAATGCCTCACACTGATGAAGTCATGGGTTCAGACCTGGAGAGTCTAGATGAGAGGAGGATCACTTCTATCTAAGAGGAGCAGGAAAAGTGCTTCGCTAAGTATAAAACACTGTATACAAGAAAGATAACACTATCGCCTCAACCTGGAGGTCACCCAATCTAATAAGTATTTCATGGGCAGATGGATAGTCCTTCTGAAAGCACAAAAGATACCTGGGAAAAGATAAAAGCTATTGATTCCTGGCATATACAGAATTTACCACGTTTGGTGTTGTATTTTAAAATAAAAGTGAAGTCCACAGTAATTAGACTGGCACTATTGTGAACATTTGTTTAATGGTTGAACGATCAGAAATTTTTCTTCTGTCAACTTGGGCTGATTGGAATGGCATATAAATCTTTCCTTACACATAATTTTCAAAGTTTGAAGTGAGAAATTGTACTGAACTCAATTAAGGCAGCAGGTCTTATGTCCTTAATTGCTAGAGGTGGCTATGAATTTGAAAGATTCTTTTTCAGGCTGCAGCAAGGAGTAGGGATGTGGAGTGAGTTATGGTGCACAAACACACCCACCCACACAAACACATACACAAGCATGCACAAAAACATATATACACAGATCATTGACTGCAAAGGAGGTAAGGGCACGTCTCTACAAGTCCGGGGAATATTACTGGAGAAATAATACTGGCTCTACTTTGTAGTCCTGGAGGCTAGAACTAAAACCGTTGGGCAGAAGTTGAAGGGAAGTGGGTTTTGGCTTACTAAAATGAAAAAGTATTGGATACATAGAGCAGTTCCACATTACCCATAATGGAATGAAAGGCCTTGAAGGTAGTGAGTCCCTCATCACTGGAGGTCTTCAAGCAAAGTGTAGATGATTGCCAATCAGAGATTACACAGAAGGGATGTGTGGTACACCAGGGATTTGGAGTTGGATGATCTGGGTCTGAGCTCCCTGTATGACCTTGAGCAAATCACTTGACATTTTTTGGTTTGATTTCCTCATTTGTGAGATGAAAAGGTGGACTAGCTGGACTTTAAGGTCCTTCCATCTCTGTCTATGATATGTCAGGCTGAAGGTCCCTCCTGTCTCAAACATTACAGGGCTTTATTTTATTAATTCTGTTATTTGGGAGCTATTGCTGATGATCAGATGATGAATTCACAAGGGTTTCAATTTGTTAACACTGGTGTCTGATCAATTTAAAGATATGTTTGTGCTAAAAACTATTGTGAGTGCAATGAAAATGTGATATGTAAGGGGTAAAGGAAGGGATAGAGATCTCTACGTCCATTTGTGAGCAAAATATCTTCCTTAATGGGAAGGCAAGAATAAGCAAGTCACCCCTGAAATAACATTTAAACAGAAAGTAGAGATCAATAAATGTGATGGCATCTAAAATTTCACTTTCAACAAAATATTCTGATGATAAATTATAATAATTCATTTCTATAGCTTTTTAAAATTTATAAATTGTTGAGAGATAGTGTCAGCATTATTGGTTCCATTTTTAGATAGATTGGGAGACTGAGACCCAGAGGTTTTCTTTGCCACTCGTGAGATTTGTGACTTTGGGCCAGTCGCTTTGAGTCCCTGCATGTCAGCTGGCATTTATATAGAACTTTAAGGTTTACAAAATGCATTACAAATATTATCTTATTTTATCTTCACAATAAGTACAGGTGAGAAGGAGGTGCCTATAGATGAGGAAACCGAGTCAGGCAGAGATCAAAGTGACTTGCCCAGGGTCACACAGCTGGGAAATATCTGAGGCCACATTGAACTCAGGTCTTCCTGACTCCAGGCCCAGTGCTCTATCCACAGCACCACACACCGCTACCTCTGCCATGAAACACCATATAAATCATTGTTTAGAAAAGGTTCGGCAACAGTGTTTTGTAGCAGCATAGAATTCATTGACATGTTCATTGGACTAGGTTACTTGCATGTGATATTCACAGATAGGGCTGCTGGGTATCTTCACAGCCCACCCAGGTGAGGTGATTAATTATAATGATGATAATAATGCCTGATGCTGATCTTGTATATTGCAGTTTATAATACATTCCAGGCTCACGGTCTCATTTGACCCTCAGAACAGCCCTATGAAGTAGGCAGTGTAGGTCAGAGAACCTCCGTTTTACAGACAAGGAGATTGAGCCTCAGAGAAATGAAGTGATAGGTACAACGTAAAATGGGTTGAAAATAAGTCAGATTGGGAAAGAGATGGGTGTTTGGGGGCAGGGATCCATACGTGTATTAGTAATTCACTTAATTGGGCAACCTAAAAGTTGAGCCATGAAATTCAAATAAGTAGAGTGTTTAGATCTAGAAGGGACCTGAGAGACCATCTAATTTAGGTATTCTTAATTTGGGCTCTGTAAGCATGTTGTAGTTCTTTAAATTTTTTTTTGATAAATATATTTCGATATAATTGATTTCCTTTGTCCTTTTTTTTATACATTTAAAAACATCATTCTGAAAGGGGGTCCATATGCTCCTTGCTGTAGTCCAAGCCCTTCCTATTACAGATGAGCAAACTAAGTCTCAGAGAAGTGAAGTGACTTTACTAAGGTTCCATAGATAGTGACAGTGATGGCAGTGGAGGAAGGTTGATGGGCAAGCGAATGATGAAAGACAATGCAGAGACAGTAGGGGTTTTCTGGGAAAGACACTAGAAACTAGAGCCTTCTCGGACTGCAATCATAGCCCTAGCTCATAGCTAGCTGTGGGAATTTAGGCAAATCTGGTTCCTTCTTTGAGTCTCCCTTTCCTTCTCTGTAAAATGAGGAGAGAGATTTCTGCTCTCTCAATAGTACAAATGGGAGGGGCAAAAATGAGAAAAAATACGAGAAAGTCCTCTGGGAACTATAGAGACCTATGCAAAAATAAGGTAATTTTTTTTTCCTTTAAGATAACTCATTTTCATTTCCTCCTCCTCTTCCTTCTTCTCTCCCTCCTTCTCCTTCTTCTTCTCCTTCTTTCTTCTTCCACTTCATAGATTATAAAGTTCAAGGACTGTTGTCCCCATTTTACAGAGGAGAAAACCGAGACTCAGGAAGGCTGTCAATCAATTCACAAAATATTTATTAGTTTCTTCTGATATGCCAGGCACTGCACTAAGTGCTGATCAAACAAAGAAAAGGCAGACAGTCCTGAGAGACAGCATACAGCTAAGCCTACAGGGGAAGGCACTAGCAGCTGGGAAGACCAGAAAAGGTGTTTTGAGCTGAGTCTTAAAGGAAGCCAGGGATTCTACAAAAGGGGGAGGTGAGGAAGGAGAAGATTCCAGTCTTGGGGACCTTTAGCTAGTGGGTAAGTGAAAGAGCCAGGCTTTGGACCCAAGTGTCCTCACCCCAAGTCAGATTCAATTGCAATCCTCATTTCTCCACACTGTCCCTTAGTGTCTCTAAGCTGTCCAGGGTACCCAGTAATTGCCTAACTCCAGGCAGTTAGTCCCTATCAAAGGTTATTTGAAAGGAATTGAGATTCTTGGACTAGAAGAACTGGGTGGTCCTCTCAGGGCTATTAACTAACTGAGGGATTAGAGAGTCAGTTGAGCTGGGTACAAAACAGTACTGTGACTTCACAGCGCTAGGCCAGATTCTCACCCATTATCACCTCATTAGCTTAACACATCCCTTCACTCAGCCAGTGAGCAGACCTTAATGTGGTAATAATGGAGTCCAAATGTCCCAGACTCTGTGTAAGGGATAGCTGAGGAGTCCTGCAGAACAGGAGGAGCTTTGTTCAGTCCCTCTTTGACTTTTAACACCTCTTGGGCTTGCTGTGTTTGGCTCTTACCCCCTTCCTAGACCAGAAACTCCATGCAGGCAAAAGCCTCATTGGAGCTCAGCCTTCGGCTGCCTCATCCCTGAAGGAGTCTTGATGGCAAGAGTGCCAAAAAGAATGGGGACCCTCAGAGAAGGAATCTCTTTTTAAAGCTCATAGGTTCTAAGTCATAAGGACGTTATATTTGGTCATAAAGATAGTGTGTTCTGGCAAAAATAGGCAGTCAACAAACACTGGTGAGATGAAGCCAATATTTAACTTTGGAGGACTGTAATAACAACTCATGGACACTGTGCCTGGCACAGAGGTGGCACTTAATAAAAGCCTGCTGGTCAATTATTTTATATTATTATCATTCATTATATAATTAATAATAATTATCAATATTATATTATTGTGTTATATTATTGTTAGTATTAGGGACAGCCAGTGGCTCAGTAGATAGAGAGAGCACTGGGCCTGGAGTCAGGAAGACCTGAATTCAAATCCAGCCTCAGACACTGCCTAGCCATGTGATCCTGGGCAAGTCACTTAACCTGATTGCCTGACAAAATGGACCTACTGGATGCACTTGAGAAAGAAATGGCAAACTATTCCAGTGTCTTGGCCACAAAAACCACGGATGGGGTCAGGAAGGGTCAGACAGGACTGAAATGACTGAACAACAATAATTGTTTGTAGTATTGTTCCATTTTATAATAAAAATAGCTAACATTTATACAGGATATCTAGGTGGCTCAGTGGATAGAACACTGGGCTTGGAACCAGGAAGATTCACCTTCATGAATTCAAATCTAGCCTCAGACACTCATTAGTTGTGTGACCCTGGGCAAGTCACCTAACCCCGTTTGCCTCAGTTTCTCATCTGTAAAATGAGATGGAGAAGGAAATGGCAAACCACTCTAGCATCTTTGCCAAGAAAAACCCAAATGGGGTCGTGAAGAGTCGGACACCACTGAAATGACTCAACAACAACAAAGAATTTATACAGCGCTTTAAGTTTTCCAAAGCTCTTTAAAAATATGAACTCATTTGTTCCTCACAAGTGACTTGCCCAGGGTCACACGGCTAATAAGTGTCTGAAGTAGGATTTGAGCTCAGGTTTTCCTGACTCCAGGTCTAGAGCCCTACGCATGTGCCGTGTTGAATAAATGGACACTGGGGGAGGTCAGGTAGCTTGGTCCAAGATCACACTCTTACTAAATGCCAAAGCTGGAATTAGAATCCAGATGTTACAGGCTTGAGTCCATTTCACACTATATCCCAAATACCATGCTGCTTCAGTGAGGATACAAGTATTTTACTCTACCCTCTGGAGTCCAGAGGCAGCCTCTCATCAGCTTTGAGGTCTAACCAGGAAAGCCTGACTTTCTCCTTCATGCTCAGGACTTCAAGAAAATTAAGCTGAATAAATATACACCACATTCTTATTGTCTGCAAGGTGCTGTGTGTTCAGCTGTGGGGTAATTACAAAGATGAATTAAAAGCCATTCACCCTTTAGGTGTTTGTAGCCTAGCAGAGGAATGTGAATAGACATGGAACTGGATAAGTAGGATACAATCAGAATACACCTGGGTGACCTTAGCCAAGTCATTTAACTACCCTAGGACTCAGTTTCCTCTCCTGTAGAACAGAATACAAAGTAGAATGTGGGAAACACCATAGAAAAGACTAGGGGAGCCAAGAGGGAGTGCTTTCAGGGGGGGGAAATATACAGAAAGTTTATGGAGGAGAGGATGGATGGGTAGTATTTGATTTGGGACTTGAAGAAAACGTAAGAGTTTAACAAGTGGTGTTGGGGCCATAGAGTCACAGATTTAGCGCTGGAAGGAATTGTGGAGATCATCTAACCCAATCCCCTTATTTTCCAGTTGAGGAAGCTGGGAATTAGAGAGGTTAAGTGACTTCTCAAACCCATATAGGCTGCAAATGGAAGAGAAGCAATTTGAACCTATGTCATCTGTATCCAGGCAGTGCTGTTTCCAGGGTTGGGGGTTGAGGAGAGGGCAGGAATGTAGGGAGAGGACAATACCACTGTAGAAAGCAGTGTGAGCTATGATAATAATAAGAATAATTCACCTCCTGTATTTTCTGGCTTTCTAAGTATTTTCCTTGAAACAATCCTATGAGGTAGGAAACGGAAGCATTATTAGGCCCATTACACAAATGAGGACACTGAGACTCCGGGAAGTTAAGGATTTCGGACCAAGCCATATGCCGCTCACAAGCAGCCGAGGTAGTGCTTGAACCCAGGTCTCCTGGCTTCCCTTGCACTCACTGGTGAGTTCAGTGCTCTTTGGAAAAATGTGCAGTGTTATAGGGTCCTGCAGTTGGGATGCAGAGTGAAATAATGGAAAGAACCCTCTCTCTGGAGTCAGAGAACCTAGGTTCAAATCCTTTCTCTGATACTAATTTTGTGACTTTGAGTAAGGCACTTAACCTCCCTGGGCCTCTGTTTTCTCACCTGTAAAACAAAGGGGAGGTTGAGTTAGATGACCTCTGACATCCTATCCACCTCTAAATCCATATATCTTATGATTTTCAAGCTTGAAGACTGCTTGACCACCTAGTTCAGGGATGGGGAACTTGTGGCCTCAAGGTCATGTGTGGTCCTCTAGGTCCTCAAGTGCTGCCTTTTGACTGAGTTTTACAGAACAACTCCTTTTAATAAAAGGAGTTGTTCTGTAAAACTTGGACTCAGTCAAAAGGCCACACCCAAGGACCTAAAAGGCCACGTGTGGCCTTAAGGTTTCCCACCCCAATCTAGTTTAACCCTCTTATTTTACATATTTAATAAATGAGACTGTGAGTTTCAGTGGCCTGACCTAAGGCCCACAGGAGGTCAATAGGGTAACAGAGCTTCAAATTGGATCCAGATCCTCTGACTACAAAACCACTGTTTGTTGTTGTTGCTTTCTATCATAACATCCTACAGGGACCAAGAAGACTAACTTGGCTGTGGTATGTGAGATAGTTTGGACAGGTAAACCGAAGGCTTCTTGAAGGAGGTTTTCAGTGTCAGGATAAGGGACTTATGGGGGCCCTTGTGCTTCTCCTGGGTGGGCTGATCTTCAGGGTACAAGAATAAGGGCAATATAAGACCTAACCCACCTCCAAATATTTCTGCCCTTGCCCTATTGTGGCATCCCTCTCTTTATAACCGCCTAAAGCTTCCACCACTAGGCAGGTGGAACACTGAAGTGGAAAGATGGCTGCATCAGGAAGCTGAGGTTCGAGACTTAGCTTTCACACTCACTACCTATTGTGATATTGGGCAAATCATTTAGCCTTCTTGGGCCTCAGTTTCCTCATTTGTACAATGAGGGGATTGGATAGAAATGGCTCAGATCTACATATTGTGGCCCAAACTCTCTGGGCACCTCCAATCTTGCATCTCCAATTGTCTTTCAGACATGTGGATTCCAGTAGATATCTTAAATTTACTATGTCCAAAACTGAACTCATTATCTTTCCCCCTAAACCCTCCCCCAGCTCCTACCTTCCCATTACTGTAGAGGGCAACACCATCCTCCCAGTCCTCCAGGCTTTCAGCCCAGGAGTCAGTCAGGACTCTTTTCTATCTCTCACATCCCAAAGCCAAGCTGTCACAAAGAGCTATAGCCTTTACCTTTGTAACATCTCTGGAACACTCCCCCTTCTCTCCTCTGATGCTGCCACCCCTCCCCCCCTGAAGGCCCTCATCACCTCCCACCTGGATTATTGCCGCAGCCTGCTGGTGGGTCTGCCTGCTTCCCTGCTCTCCTCACTCTAATCTATTCTCCATTCAGTCATTAAAGTGATTTTCCTAAAGCAGATGTATCACATCGCTTCCCTCTTCAGTGAACTCCAGTGACTCTCTGTTACCTCCAGGTTCAAATACAAAATGCTCTGTTCGGCATTCAAAGCCCTCATGACCTAGCCCTCTCCTACCTTTCCAGTCTTTTTTATTCCTTATTCCCCAAAACATGGTCTCCAATCCAGTGATATTGGCCCCCTGGCTGTTTCATGAATAAGACAATCCATCTCTTAGCTCCAGGCATGGAGCTGTGCCCGGAACATTCTTCCTTCTCCACTCCTCCTTTGGATTCCTTTAAGTTAATTAATATCCCTTCTTTTACTAGAAGCCTTTCCCAGCCTCTTTTAACTCTAGTATCTTCCCTCTCTTAATTATTCCCAATTTTTTTTGAAGGGAGGAAGGCAGGGCAATTGGGGTTAAGTGACTTACCCAGGCTAGGAAGTGTGTTAAATGTCTGAAGCCCGATTTGAACTCAGGTCCTCCCACCTCCTGGGCCAGTGCTCTACTCACTGCGCCACTTAGCTGCCCCAATTATTCCCAGTTTATATAGCTGTGTATAGCTTGCTTTGTATCTATTTGTTTGCTGGTTGCTCCCCATTAAACTGTAAGCTCCTTGAAGGCAGGTTCCATCTTTTGCCTCTTTTTGTATCTCCAGAACTTAGTGCCTTGCCAGTTATAAGCAAGTGCTTAATAAGTATTGGGTTGAAATTGAATGATTGATAGTGATCTTGCTTCTAGCTCTAAATCTACAGTCTCATGAACTTCTCTGAAGCTTATAAAATGAGGAAAATAATCCTTACACTACCTACTTTCTAGGGCTGTTCTGGAGGTCTCATGAGCTAAAGTATGCAAAGAGTTTTGAACCTCTAAAGCACTATATACATATCAGTAATTATAGAATCCCAGGGGTAGAAAGCACCTTAGACACCATCGTGTTCAAATTCCTTTCCAAATCACAAACCTCTCTATGAGATCCCTGGCCAGGAGTGATGCAGGATCCAATGGAAACACTTTAGGGATGGGAAAGACTCTTCCTCCTGAGATAACCCATTCCATTGTTGGACAGTGGTAATTGTTAGGAAAGTCTGTTTTTAACTTTACACTGAAACAGCACCCCTGTAACTCCCCACATTGTTCCTAATTCTGTCCTCTAGGGCTGCACAGAACAATCTAATTTCTCTTTCCTGTGACAGTCCTCTTCCCTTGACTTTTGTGACTCAGAGTGCCAGTCATATCTGTCTTTGGATCTCTGCAATTTCACACTGCTCCTGTCCTGGTTTCCACTCTGCCCTCCAGCTCCCATCCAAACATCTTTCCTCCCCTCAGTGGAAAAGACCACTCAGGTGGAACTCAGTGCCAGCCAGACTGGCTTAGGTTACTCTGTCTGCTGCTGTCCATGACTTTGGTAAGAAAGAAACTCACCAGCACCTTGACTGTCATCCCAGCTGCACCCCCTCCCCCCAACTCCCCTCTCCTCCGCTTAAGACAAAATTGTCATTAAATTGCTCTTTCCTCACTTTCACTCAGCATTACAGCAGCTGAGATTTCTCCCAGCCTGTCAGGAAACTGTGCCTCAAAGGCTCTTATCCTTGATGTGTGAATCTGCTTTTATCAGAACAGGTAGGTCTCTGAGGCCCCTTCTAGCTGTTACATTCTAGGAGTCTAGCAGTGGCATCAGCCTGATCTGAGAGAGGCACCCCTCGGTCTGAATTGCCTTTGGGGTCTTTAATTAAGATGTGTCATGCCAGATCTGAGCAGTGGGGAGAGTAGAAAGGGTTTGGGGTTTGGGAGTCAGAAGACTGGGCCACAGATCTGCCACCCTGGCAATTTGGGGGAAGCCATTTAACCCACTCTCTGAACCTCAGAGTGGTCTTTGTTGTTGTTGTTTTGTTATTGTTTAAAAAAACTTTTATGAAGTGCTTTGGTCTAGGTCAGGTTCCCCAAACCAGCTAGGTAAAGTGTTCTTAACCTTTTTTGTGTCGGAGCTCTCTGGCAGTCTGATGAAGCCCATGGAACCCATCTTAGATTAATATTTGTTGCCTGTATTCATAATTGAAGGAAATATTAAATTTCATTGAGAGGTCAGTGAAAACAAAGATTCTTCTTTCAAAATTCACATACCCTCTGGAATCTATCAACAGACTGCCTAGGAGGTCCAAATAGCCTCTGAGGTTCCTCCAGCCCTAATATTCTCTCTTTTGTGCTCTAACATTCTGTGTTCTAAAGCCCCTTCCAGTTTTGACATTTTATGTTCCAAGGGCCCTTAAGCTGGAACATTCTATTCTTGGTCCCTTCCAGTTGTTAACATTCTAGGTATTATTTTTTTTCATTCTATGTTTTAAAGTCCCTTCTATTTTAAACATTCTGTGTTCTAAGGCCCCTTCCAGGTCTACGTGCCAAGGTCCATTTCAGCTTTAACATACTATGTTCTAAGGTACTACCCAGTTCTGACATTCTATTTGCCAAGACCCATTTCAGCTTTAACATTCTATGTTCTAAGGCACTACCCAGTTCTGACATTCTATGTGCCAAGGTCCATTGCAGCTTTAACATTCTATATTCTAAAGTACCTCTCAGTTCTGACATTCTATGTACCAAGATTTGTTTCAACTCAGTTTATATTTTCAGATCCCTCCCAGTCCTGCCATTCTATGTTCTAAGGTCCCTTTCAATTCTATTATTTTGAGACCATAAATTGCATTAGGCCAATATAAAAGGAGTTTATAGGGGCTTGAATTGCCTCTCCAATATGTTACAGACCAGATCTTTTTGGTTGCATTGTTTAGATTAGAATAAGGATTGAACCACCGTGACAGAAAAGTTGGTTAATACAATGTAAACTGTGCCTAGAATATCTCAGGAGGACCCAGGTCATTAGGATTTGGAATATGCAGCAATAATGTTTTCCAAATGAGAACCAGGATGTTGTAAAAACAAAATGAAATGATTAGGAAGTTGCTGAAGTGTGCTAGTGTTTTCCTTGAACAAATCTTTTAACCTTGCAGGGAGCTGACACTCTCAGGGGCACTGGTGACCATTTCAAGATTGAGGCATCAAGCTGAGCTCCACTTAATGTGTGTTAAATTGAGCCTGTCAGCCTTGACAAGGTCCCTTTAAGCAAACTAACTTAGAGGACACCTACCCAGCAGACAAGGGTCCTGAGGGGGTGGGGGTGAGGCAGGATGTAAAGAGTCCCCTGCCCAGGCTTTGTGAGAGGACAGGACCTCTTCTGAGGCTTTGCCCTTCCATCCAGGGAGAGGACTGCCCATGACCTGCAATCAGTGTTTCTCTATCCCAAGCCTGGGCATGGTTTCAGTCCCTGTCTCTTTCTCTCTGTCTCTGTCTCTGTTTGTCTCTGTTTCTGTCTATCTGTCTGTCTGTCTCTCCCTCTCCCTTCCTCCCTCTCTCTCTCTCTCTCTCTGGCTGTCTTCATAACTTTGTTGCTGGGCCAGGTCCATAAATGCTGTGTGGTGGCATGAAGCTGTTCTGGGCACACTTCAGAGAATTATAGAGAGGAAGAATCTTGGGAGCTTATCTAAGCCTTGTACTTTGCCTTTGGGGCAGCAAGCACCACAATACTCGTGTGGCACAGATAAAGTGTTTCAAGAGGGATTAGACTTGGTTTGCTTGGGAGAAGGATTAGATCAGTTCTGCTTAGCCCCAGAGGGCAGAACTAAGAGCAAAATGAGTAGAAGCCACAAAAGGGCTGATTTTAATCAGATACAGAGGAGGACTTCCTAAAATGGCTGTCCAAAAGGGAATGGTTAGCTTTGGAGAAAGAGTGATCCCTCTGACCATGGGGGTCTTCAAGTACAAGCTGGGAGACTACCTGTTAGGTATGCTATAGAGTAGAGGTTCTTAACTTGGAGTCTACAGACCCTTAACAGGTTAGGGAATATATTTCAGGGGGTCAAGGAACTTGAGTGGGAAAGAAATCAAATCATTATTTCAAAATAATTGATTTCCTTTGTGATTCTATGTATTTTATTTTATGCATTTAAAACCATGATTCTGAGAAGGAATCCATAGGCTTTACCAGACTTCCAAAGGCAGGGGCGGGGAACCTTCAACCTGAGGCCTAGAGGCCACATGTAGCCTTTTAGGTTCTTGGGTGCAGCCTTTTGACTGAGTTCAAACTTCACAGAACAAATCCTTTAATTCAGGGGATTTGTTCTGTGAAGTCTGGATTCAGTCAAAGGGCTGCACTTTAGGATCTAGGGGGTCACATGTGGCCCTGAAGCCTCAGGTTCCTCATCCATAGCCAAAGGGATCCACCACATAAAAACAATCCTCTGTTATAGAGTGCACATATGTTGGGTTAGTACTGGACAAGACTAGTGACCTCACATCAACGAGAGGAGAGAGAGTGCTCCTTACTCATGAACTGCTGAACAGAACTGGAGGATACTGACTGGATACACTACAATTTTATTTTATTAACTCTCAACTAGATTCTCGCTAAAACAAGGCAATCACCTCATTCCTCCCTAGTTGATGCACTAGCCCATTCTCCATGGCAATTAATCTAAATTTTCTTATCTCTTGTCAAGGCTCCAATGGTAAGTACCCCAAATATCCACTCATTCTGCTGACTCCATCTCATACTTAAGTGAAAAAAAAACAAAAAAAAAAACCATGATACCATTTGGAGAGACCTCCTGCTTGTCCCTTCCTTTTCATCTTAGATTACCCAGATATCTTTTCCTCCCTCTCTCCATGTTTATTCTGCTCCTGGATGAAGAGGTGGCCTTCTCCTCACCAAAGCCATTTGATCTACATGAATTCATGATCCTGTGTCTTGATTCCTTGGTCTTAAAAAAGAGTATGCATGATTACTAGTTTGCTATATTTTAGTTGGGACTAAGGAATTGTGCAAAGGTTGAACTACGTGACTGATGAGGTCCCTTTTATTTCTAAGTCCATGACAAAAGTGGGTACTGTATTCCCATACCCATTTCACAGATAAAGAAAGTAAGTGAATTGACTGATCTATCAAACCATAATTCATAAATGGCTAAGGTAGAACTCAGTCCAAAGTCCAAAGTGCAGACCCAGGAGTTTTAATTGCTGAAAATATCAAGGATCCTTTGTCTCGGGTTTGAGAGATAGTCATGCCTTGAAACAAAGGAATGATAGCAAATGAGTCTCAAAAAATTTTTCCAGCCAAATTCAATGATCTCAAGAGATCCATTCAAATTTCTATGTCATTAGCATTGATATGCTGCTTCACAGAAAGGAAGCTTCCAATCGCTTAGAAATTGTTTCCTCAGAAGTATGTTATCCCTTAGGGTAAAAGCAGAATGTTTATGAACCTTACTCTATCCATGGAACGCCTAGTGCTTTGTTTTGGGAGGAGGTCATAAATCCACCATCTAACTGGCAGCCAATATGGCCTGTGGGCTTGGCCACAAAATTTTTCGTCCAAATGTAAGATACTATTTTGGGCAGCCAGGTGGTGCAGTAGATAGAGTGCCAGGCTTGGAGTCAGGAAGACTCATCTGTCCAAGTTCAAATCCAACTTCAGACACTTACTAGCTATGCGATCTGGGGCAAGTAACTTAACTCTGTTTATCTCAGTTTCCTCATCTGTAAAGTGAGCTGGAGAAGGAAATGGCAAATCACTTCAACATCTTTGCCAAGAAAACTCCAAATGGGTTCACTAAGGGTCAGACATGATTGAAAAATCACTCAACAGCAAAAAGATACTACTTCATTTATTGGCTGTATGAAAAGACCCCTGGGCTTGTATTTAGACAATGTGGATTGGAATTTCAGCTCTGTATCTTACTTCGTGACAATGGTCAAGTCTCTTCTCTGAGGCTGTTTCCTTATCGTTAATACAAATAATAACACATGTACCACCACCTTTAAATATGGTCTTGAAGATCTACAGCCCTCTAAGTTACTGTAGTATAGACTATCATAGCACTGGATTTGGAGTCAGAAAACCTGGGTTCAAAACCTTACACTGGCATCACTTCACCTCTCTGTGCCTCAGTTTCCTCACCTGTAAAATATTGGGGCTGGAATCTACCCCCTCTAAGGTCTCTTCCAGTTTCAAATCTATGATCCTATTATATAATGATCCTTTAGAAATGTCCGTTATTAAATCATTATGTTATCATACTATTACAGTGATATAATAATTTTATTCTTTGATAAGATGTTCTTCTGATGCTTCCCTGATGTATAGAGGTGTGTCGGTAAGCAAAATGGGCTCCTTAGCACTTAGTTCAACTAGTGCCCTCAAAGAGTTTGGCTTTTGTTTGCTTTGAGTAATTTAGTGTATTTCATTGAGCCTTACTAGGTGCTAAGCCCCAGGCCCAAACCCCTATTAGGTGTAAAACCTATGTGGGTGTGGATTGGCAACTAAGGTGGGGCCCAAGGTGGGGCTAACTCCAGGAAGGGCCTAGTTTACATGTCTGGGACGGCAGAGACTCTTAGACCACGTGGGTTTAAGTCGCCTCTTTGTGACGATTTTGGGTCACATGTGTGACTCACCCCTGATGCTGAAAAAGATATAAAACCAGGGATTGGCCTCCTCTTCCTTGGAGCTCATTCCCGCAGCAGTGGTGGGCAAGTGACTCTGGGCCAGCCCTTGTTCTGAGCTCCCGGGCTGAACCTAGATGTTTGTAACTATGAATCTGTATTGGGTCTGTCTGTTGATGTTTGTACTTTGTTTGTAATTTGCTCTGAAGTTCAGGGTGCTGACTTTTTCCCCTGAACTAAGTGAATGATATTGGTACGCTGAATTAAAGTAATCTTGTCAACGCCTTCACCTTGCTTTCCTTAGTTAAGCAGATCAAAAGAACCTGTGCTGTTGGTACCTTTCTGGGTGCTGGCTGAGGGTGGATCTTACACCCCCACAGAAGCTGCTAGTTGGATTTTCTAAAATAAGCTGGTGGAGCACTGGCTCTGGCAGGTCCTGCCAAATTGGAAAGGCTTGGAGCATGAACCCCGCAACAGCCTTGGGATCTGTTGTCTGAGGACCAGCTGAGCTAATTGTGGAGAGCATCACCACTGGAGGGTTGGCAGGTGACAGCTTACTTTGTTACATGGTAAAGCTGATTGGGCACCATGATGGATGAGCGGCAGCGCTGTGTCCTAGAAAGAATTCTGGATTCAGGAGATCTGGTTCTGACATTTTCTAGGTTTGGAACCCTCTACTAGAATCCCTGTCCTATGGCTCCCTGGGACAAGGACAGGACCCTGGCTTCTCAAATGTCATGCTAATGGAAACACAAGCTTTGGCAAACCTACAACTTCATTAAGGCTCAAAGCACGAGTCCCAAGATAGCTCATTCCAGAGATCAGTCTAGGCAAGCTCATCTAGGTTTGTCACCTCACATTTTCAGTCATTTGCCAAATCTTGCCACTCCTCTCTCCACAACATCTTTCGCATCTGTCCCTTTCCCTTCACTCACAATAAAGTACCTTTTAGTTCAGGACCTGATCTTTTCTCTCCTAGATAATTGTGAAAGTCTCCTATTTGGTCTCCTTGCCTCAGGTCTTTCACTACCCAGGTCCATCCTACTCCCTGCTGCCAGAATGATTTTCCTTAAGCACAGATCTGATCAGGTGACTGACCTATTAATCAGCTACAGTCACTGCCTATTGCCTCATATGAAACTACTGTGTTTACTTTTTAAAGCCCTTTATGACCTGGCCCTATCCTATTTTCCCAGTCTCAATGGACATCATTCTCCCTCTTGCATTTTGCAACCCATTCAAACTAATCTTTTCTCAGTTCCAGACCTTTGCGATGACCATCTGACATACCCAGAAAGCACTCTTTCCTGGTGTCCCCCTCATAAAAAGTCTCTCTCCACCTTTAAAACACAGTTTCAACACCATTCTTTATTTGAAGCTTTCCCTGATCCCCTCAATTGCTAGTGCTTTTTCTCTCTAACTACCTTGTATTTAACTGATTTGTGTGTGTGCCTGTATATATATATATATATATATATATATATATAGTGCATATATTTGCGTATTTATACATGTATATATTTTTTCACTTGAAATTTATGCTGTATGTATTTTTCTATATACGTATAGTCTTCACCATTAGAATTATAAGCTTGTTGAATACACGTTATTTCACTTTTTTTTCTTTGCCAGTATCCCCAGCTTCTAGGACAGTATCTGACATGAAAAAGATTCAAATAAATGAATGTTGATTGATTGAACTCTTCCAGTAGAATGTAAACTCACTGAGGTCAGGGTGGGTTTCATCTTTGTTTTGTATGCCCAGCACCTAGCGCTGTTTCTGACACTTGATAAGCACTTAACAAATGCTTGGCGATTGATTGATTGATCACCAAGGGTTTGGCTATGAGGCAAAGAAAAATTGTTGCCATAGCAACTCATATAGCAATATACGAATATTAGAATAGAAAATAGAAAACTATCTATTAAGACATAAAGGGCTAAAAAGATGATGATCTAGAGTTGAAAGAGACCTTAGAAGCTAGGTAGTCTAGAGGTATCAAACACATGGTCTTCAAAGGGGTGAGGGGGTGTTCAACATGAGTGTCCTAACCAGATCAGAATGTAATTGGGAAATATTTAACAAAATAAATAAAAATATAGTAGAACACTGTAATATGTGGTTTTCCAAGTCCATATGCAATCTCTAGGGATCCTCCTGCATGATTTATTGGTCCAGTTTCTAGTTTAATTTGACACCACTGATCTAGTCCACCCTCTTCATTTTATATATGAGGAAATTGAGGCCCACAGAGGTTAAGCATCATGATCCATATTGGAGGAGGGACTACCCACACCAGTCTGATTGAGAATCCTAGAAGGACTGAAGCATAAGGATGGTATGTCATAATAATAGTTACTAATAATTAGTGATAGTACATAAATGACATGTGAAGTGCCCATAGTCACTTAGCAGTACTGCCAAACGAACAAGGAAAAGACTGTTAGTGCTCAGATGGGCCAGTGCTGTAAGATCTGCATGGAGTCAATAGGACAACATGACTGGCACAGCTTTGGTTGTAATGAATATTCCGTGAAGCAAAGTCCTGATTATAGAAAAATAAAAACCAAAAATCTCCCTTTCTGTTGAGATCATGAATTATTGTAGCAACAGGTACCACAGCTTGGTTCTCTTTCATCCCTAAAAATATGAGGCCTCAGAAGAATATTCAAATAGTCCCACTTGGGCTTTATAAATCATGTAGACTTTTTTTCCCAAAGCACGAGAGGGGAATTAATATTTCCTTTTAAAGAAAGGAGATGAAGCATCATGGAATAAAGAACAAGCAACAGGCACATCTAAGGACTTAGGAGTGGGGTAGAAAGATCATGAGGAAGGAGTCAACTTTGCTGAGTAAGTTCCAGATTTGGCCCCTCCCAGATGTTTTCTTCTAGCAAATCACCTGACTTCTGTTCTTTTGGTAAAATGAGTTTAAAAATCTTTGCAACATTGATCTCGGGGAAAAATACTATAGAAATTGGAGCTGTTACGATTTTGTGACTATAGTAGCATGGTAGATTCCTTTGATAGGGCCATCTTGCCAATTAGGGCCTATTAAATGTCTAGGTTTTGGAGAACCAAAACCTTTCCTCCATACAATGAAGCAAACAAGCAACTAGCCAAGAAGGTATCGATCTTCAATGTGCCTAGGTATTGTGCTCAGCTTTGGGGATACAAAAATAAAAATGAAAAAAAATCCCTGCCCTCAAGGAGCCTATATTCTAATGAGAAAGACAACATGAGTATACAAGATATCTATGAAATAAATACAACAAAGGCATTTTTTCTCTGGGAATAGTGTGGGGACTCTCTAGTAGCTTACTCAGTGAGAAAGAGGAGTTGCCTGAATAGCTTTTTGAAGGAAACAAGGAATTTTAAGGCATGGAGGAGATGTGAGAATGCAAATGGCTGTCAACGAAGCTAAATCAGAATCCTAGTGTAGATTGAACACTGCTCTGACTTTGAAAAAAATTTTTCTGTCTTGGGTAGAAAGGTATAATAATAACTTACATTTCTAAAGCACCTTAAGATTTACAAAGTTCCTAAGACTGTACGTTAGGTAGCCAAATTTCGTTATCCCCAACTTCTAATTCATAGAAATACAGATTGAGTGATGGAAGGGACCTCAGAAATCAAGTCTAATTCTCTGAGATAATTGAGTGGAGACACAGAAAGATGAGGTGATTTGCTCAGAGTCACACAGCTACGAGACAGGATAGAATCTCTAGGGTCCTGACTCCAAATCCAGTGATTTTTTTCTACTTTATTGTGGATGAGTCAAGAGAACTAGATTCTATTCTCAGTTCTCCCCCTTATCACTTGGGTCTCTGCCATCTTTCTTTTGCCCATACTCCTCTGGCATTTTGCCATTGGTGTGTACTCTGTGCTATGACCCAGCTGCACCCATTATATTGGTTTTCTTTGGGCAGGAGTGGGTGTGGGAATATGAATTATTAGCTTATTTTCTTAACTTCTAGTATAAAAAGACAAGTTAATTGTTTACTTCTTCTGGGATGTTACTGTGCAGCCAGTTTGTAAGAAGCATTTTCTGGAAGGGAGAAAATGAATCATCTTTGGGGTGTGGTGTGGCTGTGTGGGCGGGGAAGAGAGGGGGCAGAGGGGATGTGCTTCCAGGGAATAATGAAGACAGTGGAAACCGTGCCTTCATCCTTTGGCCTGTTCAGGCCCATTCTGCAATTAGGAAGAGGAAGACAGAAGTATTATTGTATCAGGATGCACTCACCTGCCTGTGCTGGTGGACTAGTTTTCCTTTTTTTTTTTTCCTCAGAGGGAAGGAGTGAAGGAGAGAAAACAAGGCTTTTGTTGAAAATGTGAATATACTTCTCAGTTTTTATTATATGACAACAACTTCATTCTCTTACGCTGGCTCTGACATTACCTGCTTGACTGTGGCAGTGGATTAGCCACTCTGGGCCTCAGTTTACTTCCATATAAAATGAAGGGATTGGACTAGTTGATCTCTAAGGTCCCTTTTAGCTCTAAATCTATGATCTATAATCCTTTGATCTAAGAGACAGTGCCTCTCTCCTCTCATAGAGGGGTCTAGCTATGAAGATTACCACAGTATCTATGGTACAGGCCTCTCCACCACCAAATACAGAATTACAGAATCTCAGAGGACTCCTCATACAATCATGATAATAGCAATATGTGTGTACACATACATATAATATATTCATACACACATGCATATATTATGTGTATGTATGTATGTATATATATATGCTATCTTTTTATGTAATCTATTTCTTTTTTTTACTGACACTATGATTTCATAAATAGGAATCTGCAAGTGAGGAAACTTCCTCAACCACATTGATAGATTTGTAATTTGTATTCTGCGCTTGGGATACTGGGAGGATAGTAGACTTGCTCAGAGTCACACAGTGAGGATATGTCAAAGGCTGGATTTGAGCCCAGTGCTTTCTGACTCTGAGGCCATCTTTCTTTCCACTATTCCACATTACCCATCACCACCACCATCATCATCATCTTCATCCTCCTCCTCCTCCTCATCTCTGACAGGTATATAGTCCTCTAGAGGACCTAAGACACTTTATGTACATGTTTCTATTTGTTTCTCTCAACGACCATGTGAGGGAGGTGTTCTGCTTATCACTATTTTAGGGATGAGGAAATTGGGCTTCAGATACTTTAAATGATTTGCTCAGGAGCTCAGGATCACATAGCTGGTAGGTGTGTGTGTGTGTGTGTGTGTGTGTGTGTGTGTGTGTGTGTGTGTGCTGGGGCTAGGGACGAGATTTGAACCTAGATCTTGTTTATTCCAAGTTCAGCACTCTACCATTAACATGCGGATCATGAATTCCTTCTAAAATATAGGTCGATTAATTTGATTTATTATATCAAAGGCTGATTCACTAGGAAATGAAGAAAGCCAAAAATAGCTTTGGGGAAATATGTAGATTTAAGAGAGAATAGGAGGATGGGGAAACTATTGGAGTACAGGGTTATAGTAGTGGAAGGCAACAAGAAAGAAAGAATAAACGTCAGGAAGGAAGGCATTATCAACTTGCCAAACAGGATGCAAGGAGAGTAGGGAGCCATATAAATTCAACAACAAATATTTATGAAGTGCCTATTGTGAACCAGGCTGTGTTGGCCACTGAGAGTATTATACGAAAAAGATAAATTTAAAAACAAAAGAGTCTTTGTGCTCATGGAAGATCATATTTATGTAGCACTTAAAGCTTTTAACATTATACGCATTTGACAAATGAGAAAACAGAGATCGCCAACTTGACCACGTTCCTACAGATGGAGGAACCAGGACTCAAACACATGTCTTTTGACTCGTTGATTTGGTGCATCTTCTATCATATGACAGTCACATAGGAAAAAACAAACAAACAGAACAAATGGGAATAAAAGCCCAATTTGGCATCCAGCTTCAAGGAGATTGGAAGTCTTACATCTGTTCTCTTCACATTCTCAACACAAAGTTGTGCCCTTAGTGATGGGAAAGCCAGAAGTAGCTGCCTCCCTGCTGTGTGGGAGGAAAGAAGCAATTTATTATGAAGCGAACTCTCTAAATCAATCTTGAAACCAGCACTGTAGGACCAAGAGCAGCTGTGACATGCAAAACTCCAAGGCATCCCAATAGCAGCCACTCTCGCTCCCCCTTGCTGGGCCTGGTGGACAGTGAGCCAAGCTTTGACAAGGTGCCTGAAATCCATTTTAAGTGTCACTATCTGAAAATGAGAAATGAGAAGAGATGGTTTTCCCTTTGATTCTTTTTCAAAACAGGCAGATGCCACCTTGGGCAAGTTCCGAGGGGGGGCGGGGCTCTCATAGGCCTTGGGCAAGGGGAGGGAACCTGTTGAATATTGAACTTCCCTTGTTACAGGAAACCTCTAATGAGAACCTAAGAGCTGCGGCCTGGGGATCTGCATTTGAAAGGGTCTGTGGCAGCTGAGACCAGTGAGCTTCTCCTGCATGTGCTGATGAAACTGTCCTGGGCAACAGTCTCTCCTTAATCAGGGTTTCAGAACACTGCATCACATTTTATTTTGTTATACTTATTGGAATATGTATTCCCTTCTCTGTTAGATTATAACCTTCCTGAAGACAAGAAACAATGTCTTATTCATCTTTGGATCTACTCTGATGCTCAGTGTGGGACCTAGAACACAGCTGAAGCCTAATAAGCACTTGCTGGGCAATGAATGAGTCACATGG
Source organism: Trichosurus vulpecula (assembly GCF_011100635.1). Lineage (NCBI taxonomy): Eukaryota > Metazoa > Chordata > Mammalia > Diprotodontia > Phalangeridae > Trichosurus > Trichosurus vulpecula. Next base: position 115,515,165 of record NC_050574.1, on the reverse strand, counting down.
AGCAGCACTTAGTCACATTAATCCTTTGTCCCTGCCCTTGCCGCTGCCATCACCATGTCGCAGATTTTATGTTAAAAGGGATGGTAGAGAGCATAAAGTCCAACTCTTTCCACGTTCAGAGAAGGAACTGAGGCCCAGAGAGAAGTCTCATTGCCCATAGTCAGCAAGTGGCATCATCATCATTGTCATCATCATCATCGTCATCATCACCGCATGGGTTCTGGCCTTGATCATCTCTAAGATCTATTTTAACTCTAGTTAAGTCTGAGCCTTTTTGCTTCTAATATCTTTATTGAATCCTTTCCACAAGTTTGTGAAGTAAGCAGGGTAGGGATTATAAATACATTTTACAGTGTAGGAAACCAAGACCTAGAGAAATTAAGTGACCTGCTTACAATTATCCAGAAAAGTTAATGTGATCTTTGGCTGCATTAAAATCAACATAATGGGAATGAAGAAAAGAAAGAAAGAAGGAAGGAAAGGAAGGAGGGAGGGAAAAAGGGAAGAAGAGAGAGAAAGGGAGAAAGGAAGGAAGGAAATAAGGAAGGAAGGAAATAAGGAAGGAAAGAAATAAGGGTGGGAGGGAGGAAGAATGGAAGGAAGGGAAGGAGGGAGAGAGGGAAAAAGAAGGAAGAAAGGAAAGAAGGAGGGAAGGAAGGGAGAGAGGAAGGAAGGAAGGAACAATGGAAGAAAGGAAGGAAGAAAAAAAGAAAGAATAGAAGGAAACATTTATTAAATACCTGCTATGTGTCAGGCACTGCGTAAGTGCTTTACAAATGTTATCTTATTTGATCCTCACTACAATTCTGTGAGGTAGGCATTATTATTACTCCCATTTTATAGATGGGGAAACTGAGGCAGACAGTGTTAAGTGACTTGCCCAGGGTCACAGAGCTGGTTAAGGTCTGGGGGTGGATTTGAATACAGGTCTTTCTGTCAGGCCCAGCTTTCCATCCAATGTCCCACCTAACTGCCTCTAATGTAGGACTAGGGAGATGATACGCCCACTCTGCTCTGGTAAGGCCGCACCTGAAGTCTCATGGTTAGCTCTGGGCACCATATTTTAGGAAGGACATTGTTTCTTGCATTGTCTTCCCCCATTAGAATGTAAGATCTTTGAAGCCAGGAATTATTTTTCTTTTTGCTGGTATTTGGATCCCCAGGGCTTAGCACAATGCCTGGGACATGGTAAGTATTTGATCCATGCTCGTTGACTTGTTAATAAAGAGTTACTACTGGATAAGTTGGAGAACATCCAAATGAGGATGATGAAGATGGTGAAGAGATTGGCCTTATCAAGGATAGCTCAAGAAAAAGGGAAGGCATCTACTAGGTGGCATGGTGGGTAGAGTGACTGGTGTGATGCTAGGAACACAGATTCAAATGCTTCCTCATACCCTTAGTAGATGGGCAAGCCACTGAACATCTTTGTGCCTCATTTTCTACATCTACAAAATGAGCTAGGTTGGACTAGAGGACCTCTCAGGTCCTCCCATTTCTAAGTCTAGGATCCTTTTGGATTTTTAACCTAAAGAATGATAGCTTTAGCTGTTCATATAACAGTGGTCTTCAAGTATTTGAATGACTGTCATGTGGAAAAGGAATTTTATTTTTTTTCTTCTTAATCCCAGAAATTAGAACTAGAAGTAAAAGGTGGTTATTACAGAGAATGAGATTTAGGCTTGAAGGAATTTTTCCCCTTAACAATTCTAGATATGCCAAAGAAGCGTGGCACCCTTGAAAGTGGATTCCCTCTCATTTGAGGTATTGAAGCAAAGGCCAAAAAACCTCATTCAGGCCCAGGTTGGACTAGATGGGCTCTGAGGTTCCTTCCTACTTGGAGATTCTACCATTCTCAGATCTATTAAGCGAAGGCAGCTAGGTGGCAGAGCGGCTAGAACTCCAGGCTAGGGTCAAGAAGACCTGAGTTCAAATACATCCTCAGACACTTATTAGCTGTATGATTCTGGGCATGTCACTTAACCTTTGTCTATCTCAGTTTCCTCCTCTGTACGATGAGAACAATAAGACCTCCCATAGTTGTCGTAAGGATAAAATGAGGCAATATTTGTAAAGTTTTTGCAAACCTTGAAACACCACATAAATGTTAGCTATTGTTATATAAATTATGGCTACTATACACACAGATAAATACAATATGAGATAAAATGTGGTAGGAGCAAAGAAAAGATCCAGACAAGGTCCTCTAGGAAATAGGAGAAGAGGGGATATCACTTTCAGCTGTGGGGGATCAAGGATGGCTTCTTGGAAGAGATGAGGCCTGAGGTGAAAGAAGACAAGGCTTGAGGGTTGTGATCATGTGTGATGATGGCGTTACAAAGAGTGAATTTTGTGACTTTACCTGGTCGAATGCATTGAGTTAAATATGCTGGTTACGTAAGAGGTTCATTTCTTCTATCTGGTTTTATAGTTTTATGTCTGGGAGTTCTTGATAACTGTGAGCAAAAGCTAGTTCCTTTGATTGATTGACTGATCTCACATCCCAGACCACTAGTGCGATGCTCACTATAGCTATCAACCCTCATGGCCTGCTTTGATCTAGAGCATACTCACTAGGCAGGCCTAGTGAAAGTCCACAAGGTTGAGGGGCTTTGACTCAATGAAATCAAGAATTGGGTAATAGAGCTAAGGGTAGTAGTTTCCAGAAGCAAATATTCTGCTCTTTAAACACTGCTACTGTTTCTTATTTTGCTCTTTTTTTCAAATGAAAAAAAAGCATCCTTCAATAACTGTTTATTTGCCATTAATTTTCTTCTTTCAATGGGTTTATGGAAGAATTTATTTCTACAGGACCTGGTGATACTAATAGAGACGATCTTCTCTACAGCTGCTGATGACAGAAAAATAGGACCTTGGAGCTGAAGGAGACTGTAGAACATAGAATGTCAGTACTGGAAGGGCTTAGAATGAAGTGTAGTGTGTTAAAGCTGAAAAGGATCTTAGAGGGTAGAATGTCAGTCAGAACCTGAAAGGACTTTAGAATATTGCATTTTAGAGCTAGAAGGGGCCATCAAACCCAAAACACCAGGGTCAGGAGGGTACTTTAGAACATAGAGTGAAAGAGATGGAAGGGCATGGATTTTAAGAGCCAGAAGGGAGTTTCAGACATACAATACCAGAGCTAGGTTAAAGAGAGACCTGGGAAAGACCTCAGCTTAAAAAGGCCAAGGACTCCCACTGCATCTAGGTCATTGCCAGTTGTCCTGACCTGTGTCTTGCCACTGGACTCTGGTGACTCTGGAGACAAGAGTGGGTCTGATGACTTTGCACAGCTCTGCCTCACTTAAATCCAATTCATTTGCAAGTCAAGGCATCGCCTTCCTGATGTGATTGGTCCTCTTTGAGAATGAAAGATGAGCAACAGCCACAATAAACAACTAGAGGTAGGAGGGGCTTTAGATCACAGAACATTAGAGCTAGAAGGCATCACAGGAATTTAAGGCTGGAAGTGCTTAGATATTCAGTGCTTCTTAAACTGTGTGTCATGACTGTCGGTCTAAGAAGTACTGAAGGGGCTGCGAGTAGAAAAAGTTTAAGAAGTTCTGATCTAGCTCAAGTTCCTCATTTGACAAAATAAATTCCTCCCTTTAGTACTTGGCTCAGTATCTTCACTTCACTATCTTCAGATCTAAGAACAGAAACATGGAGAAGGGAAGAGACAAATTCAAGGTCACACAGTAAGGTAGTGTCTTCCTTAGGACAAAATTCTCAAATACTTGCTCTGTCTATGAAGCCTCTTCCCTGATCATGTAACTCTCAATGTCTTCCGATTAATTCATTTTTGATCAGCTGGATCCTTCTACACTCCCATTCCTGCCTAATGCAGCCCCTGGAGTTTCCCCTCAGTACCAGAAGGCTCGTTGGCTGCTTGGAACAAATTGCCTAAGTTGTTAAATGAGATTTGGCAGTCTCCAGGAAATAAAAAATAAAAAGAGGAAAATGAATATCAATCATGCTCAACATGCACGAGGTTTAAATTCCATCCCAGATTGTTATCAGGATCATTGCTGATCTGCAAGTGGAAATGATGGCTCACAGGCATAGAAAGCTTCTCCTGTAAACCTCGAGGCAGAAGAGGAAGAGGCTCAGAAGTGCCCAAGGTCACATAGCTTTTAAATGTCAAAGTTAGGATTCAAACACAGGTCTTATTTAGTGCCAAGTCCAGGTTCCTTTCCAATACAATAAATCTCTTCCAGTGAGTTGAACTTAAATGGTAAATGTGAGTTAACCTTAATAGATGTTTCAAGCTTTGCCATCATTGCCAAAAATTTAATAATTATTTGATGTATCTACACAGTCAATAAACATTTATTAAGATCCTATTATATGCCAGGCACTCTACTAAGTGTTGGAGATACAATTAGTAAAAAGAAAACAGTCCCTCCCTACAAGGAGCTCACAATCTAAAGGGGTATGACAACACACTAAAGGATGCTGAAAAGGGGGGAAGGGTTGGAAGACATTTGGTGAGGAGGATGATGGAGTCCAGTTCAAAGTAATGCAGCCAGATAAGGATGTTAACCTGGGTACCTTCCTTCAATGGAAACTTTGAGAAGAATTCTTTGCTTTCCCCTCCAGCTCTCCAATCAGAGGGGAGCAGAGGGTGCTGAAGTTAATGATGAGGCATGAGTACCAGGACTGATGAAATCTTGCAAGATGTTGAGTTTCCTGATGAGATTTCCATAGGCACATGGAGTCTAGCCCAAAGGACTACAGATAGGTGGGAAATGAATATGTATTTACTTAATCCTTTGGTAAGTCCTACTGGGGAGCAGCTTGGTGGCTCAGTGGATAGAGTGCAGGGCCTAGAGTTAGGAAGACATCTTCCTGAGTTCAAATTTGGTCTCAGACACTTACTAGCTTTGTGACCCTGGGCAAGTAACTTAATCCTGTTTGCCTCAGTTTCCTTATCTGTAAAATGAGCTGAGATGGAAATGGCAAACCTCTCCATTTTTTTTTTTTTTGCTAATAAAACCCCAAATGGGGTCACAGAGTCAGACACGACTGAAACAACCGAACAACAACAACAAAAATTCCTACTAGGGATATATGGAAGCATATGATATGGCACCTATCCTGAAGAAGCAGTGTAATTGGGGAAGAGACAATGATATATGGAAACTTATTTAGAAATACACAGGAGCAAGAAAGTGCCAAATAATTTGCTGTTGGTGATAAATGGGATGGTAGTTTTGAGGAGGGAGAGAGATCACTGTGGGCTACTGTGATCAGGAAAGGCTTTCGAGAGGTGAGATCTGAGCCAAACCTTGAAGAGCAGGGAGTATTTTTGACAGCCAGAAGTCCCTGTGCTAGTTACAAAGAGAATCACAGAACCTCTAGTTTGGAAAGTACATCAGAGGACATCTTGTCAAATCCACATCAGAATAGATCAACCCACACCTCCATGCTATCCCTGACAAGTAGTCAACTAGTTTCTGCTCTCTCTTATGCTAGGGCAAATCAGTGGTAAAGACCCCTATCTTTTTGTTTTATACAGTAGATCCTGTGTGATATTGGTACTGATCTTGGCAACCTTCAGTTTGAACAGAGTAGAAAACCTCAACAACTGCTCTCTATGTAGCTGACTTGAAGTGATAGGTCAACTCTACATGATAGGTTTTTGAGTTCTGAAAAACAAGTACTAGCTTAAATGATCATGTCCAAATGGGGTTTAGACTGGATGAGAGCAAATCAAGAGAAATGATAAAAGAGCTCCCTGGATAGATAGAATTACTGTTAGGAGAGAGAGAATGATTGAAGACTCATCACTGGGGGAAATCTCTAAAGGGCTGGGCCTTTACTTGTATAAAGGTTGGGGGGGGGTCTCTTGAGTAATCACCCTGTTAAGAACTGTCAAGATGCTAAACCCTGACATCTTAAACATGTGAGAATTCTTCTCTTTAGAATCAATCAGTCATAGGCTTTTGAATAAGTGCAAAAAAGTCCTTGATCGACTGGAATGATGTTGCACAGAAAGTGTATATTGATTGGCTGACAAAACTTTGTCATGCCCTGTGGTTCATCTGTAAAATACCGAAGCAGTTCAGGCTTGTGAGATTCATGTGCCTTCTAGGAGAGAAGAATTCCAGTTACACCCATGAGAAGAAATCGCTTGGTGGTGTTGGGAAGGGAGAGTCCATGGCCTCCTTTTTTCTATCCCTTTGATTGGAGGAGGACCCTGTAAACTTTTTGGGTAGGAAGGATTAACCTCTGTTTGCCTCAGTTTCCTGATCTGTAAAATGGGGATAATAATAGTGCCTTCCACCCAGACTTGTAAGGATAACATGAGATAATATTTTTAAATTACTTTGCAATGCTTATGTACTATATACATTCTCTAATCATTATTGTCATGATTATTTTGTTTTAAGAACTTTTCTAGCTCTAACATTCTAAATATCATAAAGTAGGTCCCAACTCTAACATTCTATGACCTAAAGTCCCCTCTTAGGTCTAACATTTTATATTCTTAGGTCTGTTCCATCTGTGACATTCTATATTCTAAAGTCCCCTCTAGTTCCGACATTTTCTGTTCCAAGACCCCTTCCAGCTCTGATACTCTACCTTCTAAGATCTTGTCCGGTTTTGACATTCTGTGTTGTAAGGTCCCTTTCAGTTCTGACCTTCTCTTTTATGTTATGGCTTCATAAGACATCCACATAGCGCTAAGGTGAATCTACCAGGAATACAGTGAATTACCTCTACTGTGCTGGTGGGCAACACACCTATGGTGCAGCCCAAGCTACTGAATACTTTTGGTTCTGATGCACATCAGGTTTTCATAAATCATTTCCAACCTGTCAGCTTCAATCTCTGTTGGCAAAGAAAGGTATGCTCCTTTCTGATACAAGGCAGGAACATTGTGGAGCTGCCAAGACAGATAATAGGAGAGACTAAGAAGAGAGTATATGGGAGCGGGCTAGAGAGAAGTTGTGTATTTCAATGTACTCATATCAATAAAGGGGTGTGACCCACACCCAATGTTCTTTCTAAGAGGAGGAGGAAGAAGGATCCAAATAACACACCTGCATTGTGGTTGGACAGTAGCCCAGTTGGACTAAAGGATTTAAATTTCTCAGCAGTTGCTGAGTATTATGTATGGGAACATAATCTCTCGTTAGGTATTGTGGTATGGGGAGCAACAGGAATTGTGGAGCCCCACACAACAGCTCGATAGTGGGTGTAACAAGAACTGACAATCTGGAGACCAGGATATCAGGAAGGCCCTTGGGCCACATAGTTGTCACCTTACTCCTTGGCCTCAGCTTTTTCATATACCTTTTATATCAGGGTTCAAGAAGATCTGGGATCAGATTCTAGCTCTGTACTTAGAAAGGCTTTGTGGCTGTGGACAAGTCATCTTATTTCTCCGGGCCTTAGTTTCTTCATCTGTGAAAGGAGAGGATCGAACCAGATGATTTCTAAGGTTCCTCCCACCTCTAAAGCCTAATGTGAACCTTTCATAGCAAGAAGGTATGTGAGATTTTTGCTAGGTCTGACCATCTAATCATTCTTGAGGAGAAGCTTGGAGATAAGTGGATAGGAGGCAGAGTAGTGATCAGCAATTTTTGTGTCCAGGGTAAGAGATATAAAGTAACCCCAAATGACCCCTCATGGGTACGAGTCTCAGGATACCATGAAGTCACTGTGTAATAGACTGATATCCAGGGGTAACAGGTCCAGATAGGAAGATTTGAGGAGAAACTCTCTTGGGGGTGATGCATTTGGGGATGGGAAGCACATGGGAACCATTTTCTAGCTTTCTACTTTAGTAAATTACAATATGGCCTAGTGTTCCTTAAGATGCAGAGGTAGAGAGATGCCAAGTTCCAAGCATTCTTAGTGTGCATGGGAAGGTCAGACTGCAAAGCTCAGGGCTCTAGAGTTAGTAGCATCATGGGAGATGGTAAGGTCAGGTAGTCCTGAGGGCACAGTGGTGAATGTCTTTGTAATCCTTTCTCTTACCAGGAGGATTATTGTTGGTGAGGCGCTGCTCATGCAAGCAGTGGGAGCAGTCATTAAAGGTCCTTCAGACTGCTACATAAAAGTATAAGAGAATAGTAGGATAGTGACTTTTTGTAGGACTATTTCTGCCTGAATTTCATTGAGCAAGATGAGTGGGATGGGATGATAATAATTATAATAATAATATCATTTTATTATATCATTATTATGTTACACTATTATCACAATAATAATAATTATTATTGTAGGACCCATCACATTATTATTATGACTTTTATTCACAGGATAGATGGGCAAATGTGGCCTGTAATGCTAGAGAGAATTTTATATACTTCTATATACTTCTATATACATGGGCTTCACCTCACCATCTGAGAGAGAGAGAGAGAGAGAGAGAGAGAGAGAGAGAGAGAGAGAGAGGGAGGGAAAAGAAAAAATGTCAGATCCATGAATCAGGATCTGTTTTATTTTTGTCTTTGTATCACTAGGCCCCCGCACAATGCCCAGCAAATTGTAGATGCTTAATAAACATTTGTTGAATAGCTGGACGAATCACATTAGTATTATTAAGTAACTCAGAGGGCTGCTGTTCTAAAAGTCAATTGGGAAATACTATAAAGATGCTAGCTACTTATACATGACAGAGGGGAGATGAGAGCAAACACAAAGAAATGCACACACAAGTGACAGAAATTTACTAACATGTAAAGCTCTGCCTCCTGGGAACCTTCAGATGCCCTTGGGGCCCATCAGAACTCCAAGATTTTAGCAATGGTATTCAGACTCTCAAGAAAGGACAAGAAAGAACTATCAGGATCCTAAATTTATAGGCCCTTTCAGGAATGTTTGTGGTTTTTCCCCTCAGTGATGCTTAGCTGGCTAAAGTTATCTTCCCTTCACCGGCCCACTTTCATGAAATGTTGGCTGCTACAAAGCTACCTGGGTGAGAAATCTTGATGGGCTTCATTTCCTAGCATACACAGTCCATCAGAGAGATACACAAGGGTCAGTTGCTTCAGATTCATTGTGCAACTTGCGTGTATTTATGTGTGTGTGTGTGTGTGTGTGTGTGTGTGTGTTTCTGGAGATCTCCTATCTATCTTGGAAGTAAGCTCCAGTCTGTTGGAGAAGAAAAAAGACTTAGATCTCAAAGGACTTAAAATTCTTTTTGGTTTGCACATTATAGCCAAATTATCCCTAGGAAGTTGAACCTCTTGGATTTCAGACAACTTGCCAAAGTCCCTCCCTACTTTATGATTTGGGTGCTTTGGTGCAAATTCTTTTTATTTTATCAGGTGCACATATTTCTACCCACAGCACAGGATAATAGGTCTTGTGACGCCTTGGAAAATTAGTGTGGTGGTTTCAGGAGGAATTGGAGATGAACGTTTCCATAAGCAGTGTTGGTTCAGGTGCAAGGCGTCTCCTACAAAAGTTTCCTTAGGAATTGATTCAGGAGGCCTCCCTTGATCTATAGCCACCATGATCCTGACTGTGGGTTGATGAGTCATAAACCTTGAGAGGGGGGACTCACAGGTCATTTCATTCAAGTTCTGTTTGATGCATCAGTCTTCTCCAGGGAAACTTGCTAAATTATCAACCAGTCTCTGAATACCTTCATTATACGGAGCTCACTACCTGATGGTACACTGGGATAGGAATCAGGAAGATCTAAGTTCAAATCTAGCCTTAGACACTTACTAGTGTTGTGACCCTGGGCAAGTCACCTGACCTCTGCTTGCCTCAGTTTCTGAATCTGTAAAATGAGGATAATACAGCACCTACTTCCCAGGGTTATTATGAGGATCAAATTAGGCAAGATATGAAAGAACATTGAAAATCTTGAAACATTATATATGTGGCTGCTATTATATAAATTCTAGTATGTGTGTGAGTGTAAGTATAGTAGAGATAAGTATGGTATTGTGATAGGAACAAAGAAGAGATCTAGAGAAATACTTCTAGGACAGTTGTAAAGCATTAAGCATAGCACCTGGAACACAGCAGGGAATTAACAAATGCTTGTTTCCTTCACTTCTCCAATGATGAGGCAGCCTACGGGTGTGCAGAATGTCAAAATCCAAATGATTTGTCCGGAGGTGACTTGAAGTCTGCTGGATAACTTTAAAAGGTATGTTTTTTCTTCATTAAGGTGATTGAAATTAATGGATCCTAGACACCCATAAGTATACCTGAACATATATATCTATATCTATACATAGATACATCTATCTAAATATCTCTATCTATCTATCCACACATACACCTGCACACACTTAGAAATAACCAACTAAAGCTATTTTCTTACTATCTGGGTGTAAAGGTACTAGTTTTAAATCAGTGAGTGACCTTGGAAAAGTCACTTCTCCTCTGTTAGACTGAGTATCCTCATCTGTAAAACTGCCTAGGTAAGGAGGGAATGCAAGTAAAATGCTTTGTTGAGTGCCAAACACTACAAAATACAGACAATTTTGAAATTAATGGATGATTGAGCTCTACTTACCACCCTACTTACCCCACTTAGCACTTACCCTCTCACCCTGCTTACCACCATTTACTCTGGCTATGAGAACAATAATCATATCAACACTTCTGTAGCTACAGAAGGTGGTATGACTCTCAGCTGGCTTATGGCTCCATTGATCACTACTGTGACTCAGCAGTCCAAAACTCCCTTCTGTAGTGCCCAGTCTTACATATGCGTTCATTTCTCCGTTAGAATGTAAACTCTTTGAAGATGAGGACTGTAACAATTCTCGTACTCCACACATGACATATCTCTTGCTGCTGTGCCTTTGCAACGCTCTTCCCTCTACCTGAAAAGTTCTAGCTTCTAACTTCTGCATCATTGAATCTCAGGATCTCTTCAAAGATAAGCTCAGGCAGACATCCTATGGGAAACTTTGTCCTTTTCTCCTAATTGTTCATTGTTAGCAATTTCAGCCCTGTCACTCCACCACACATTTATTTTGTATTTAATTATTTCTGTACATGTTATATCATTCTAGAAGACTCTAAGCTCCCTGAAGAATGAGGCTATTTCTTTTTTTGGATTTGTATCTCTAGCACCTAGAGTGTAATAGGTGCTTAGTAAATGCTTATTTGATGTAAGTGAATATAAGTAATACACCTGCATTTAGTACACTGTAAATCCATGAGGTCAAACCTAAGTTCAAATCCAGCCTCAGACACTTACTACCTGTGTGACCCTGGGGAAGTCCCTTAACGCTGTTTGCCTCAGTTTCCTCATCTTAAAATTAGCTGGAGAAGGAAATGACAAACCACTCTAGTATTTTTGCCAAATGGGGTCATGGAGAGTAGGACATGACTGAAATGACTCAACAGCAAAAACTCCATGAAGGTAGAGACTGGATCCTATTGCTTCTTTGTATCTTCTCCTATCCAAATGCAGGCCAGTGCATCAAGTAAGTCCTTAATAGATGGTTGTTGAATTAATTTGAAGTTCCCTTGTTGGCAGAGGTAATTCTGGCATAGTGGAAAGAACACTGCATTAGGAGTTGTAAGGACTGGGGTTCAAAGCCCTGCTCTCTTTGTTATTATCTGTGTGACTTCGGGCAAGTCACTTTCCCCATGTGGGCCTGAGCTTCTTCATCTGAATAATGAGAGAGTTGGATTAAATGGCTTCTCAGTCCCTTTCTTACTTTAGATCCTGAGTAGTAATAATTAATAATAATAACAATAACAATAATAATAATAATAAACATTTTATAGCTCGTATGTGCCAGATACCATGCTAAGCGCAATTATCTTATTTGGTCCACTGACGCTATCATTATCCCCATTTTACAGAAGAGGAAACTGAAGCAAACAGAAATTAAGTCACTTGCCCAAGAAACACCCCCTGACAGGAAGTTTTCTCTCCAGTGCTGAAATAATTAACAAAACTCAGTCACCCCCAGAACTTGCAAGCTCAGATTACCTGTAAGTAAACCCAGACTATTTTTTTTCTCTCAGTAAGACACTGTTTCTACCTGTCTAGAGAAGAGAGGAATGTACACATGTGATTGTACTTGTGTGTTGGAGGGAGGAGAGAATTGATTTTTCCCCTCACCCCTGTTAAGACATATGTTTGTGCCAGATAAAGTTTTCTCTACCTATATTATGCATGTACTTCTCAGGACCCACACTTGATAGACAAGTGCTGGGGGTATGGGACAGCAATAACTCTTGCCCACTGCAATGTGAGTGATGGTGCAGTACAAGACAGAGAGCCATAACAAGGCAGTGGCTCCATCTCCTTTGAAGTAGCCAGGAAAATGATCACTCTCTTTGGCCAATAGAGAAGCATCAATCCTGGGATTTGCCTAATCGCCTCTGAGCCTGGAAGATCCATTAAGGCTCCCAGGCAGCCCTGTGTCTGTAATTCACTATCTTGGAGGCCAGGGTCAGCAACAATTTAGGGACTGAAGCCACCTCTGGTATTATTCCTCTTTGTATTCCCCTATTCCAAGGCCTTACAAAGGACCTTAAACCCTCTATAGTAGGTGCTTAATAAATGTTCATCAAATAATGAATAAATGTCTTTTTTTACATTAACTTGATATAAGAGAAAACTTCCTAACAAAGTGGAATGGGATTCATTAAGTGGTGGTGGTTTCCCATTATTAGAGGTCTTCAATCAGGGCCTGGATAGCCCCTTGTGGGAAATATTGTAGAGGGGATTCTTTTCAGGTATAAGTTGCACTAGATGGTCATTGAGTTTCCTGTTAATTCTGAAAATTCTATGATCATATAATCAGGCTCAAACACGGAGAACAAATGAGGTAATAGATAGAAGGGGCAAAAGACTGGTTTCACCTTGATACAGAGGTAGATAGAGAAGTAGATGTAGGTCCAGATGCAGAAGTAGATGTTATAGACATCAATGTTGACAAAGATGTAGCTTGATGTACATGTAGATAGACACAGATAGATAAAGATATATAGGTATAGATGTAAATAGATTCAGATGTAGATGTAGATACAGGCGTAGATGTAGATGTTGATATAGAAAGATGCAGATGTAGATGTTACAGAAATCAGAATTGACAAAGATATAGACATATAGGTGTAGATAGATATAGATAGATAAAATGTACAGGTATAGATGTAGATAGATATAGATATATGGAAACTGAGGTCCTGAAATATGAAGTGATTTGCCCAAGGTCACAGGACCATAGATCAAAACCTGGAAGTGATTTCAAAGGCCATCAACCCCCTCATTTTACAGATGAAGAAATGGAATCTTAGCGGCTTAACCAAAATCGTACAGTAAGTAGCAGAGTGAATATTTGAATTTGGGTTTTCTCCCCCCAAATCCAATGCTCTTTTCTTATAACTAGGATCAGATTTTGACATTAATAACTAATTCAGGGCTTTAGAAGCCACGGTAGAGTCTTTTTGGTTTTGTTTGTTTTTTTTTGTTTTTAGAAGGCAATGGTGTGTTATTAAGCTGTTTGAGGAAGGGACTTGGTTTTCCCAGTCTTCATGCTGAGCGTGTTGAAAGGAGAAATTTATTTCTGGGGAAATCTTTAAGAGATATTGAAAAGGGAATTTTTTTATTTTTTCATTTCTGTGGTATATACCTGAAGTCTTTAGATCAGGGGATCTTAAACTGGGATCTATATGCCCCACAAGGTTAGGTCTCAGGGAGTTCATAAACTTGGATGGAAAAAAATTACAACTTTCAGTAATCTTTGGTTTCCTTTTTTAATCCTAGGTATTTTATTCTACGCATATAAAAACTATCCTAAGAAGGGGCCTATAGGCTTTATCAGTTTCCTAAATAGGTCCATGATACTAAAAAGGTTAAGGACTCTTATTCTAGAGTATAGTAGTATATGCCAGAAACTGTACTCTACTGATATAATCTTCAATTACCCACCAGTCACCTCCAACCCCACAATAAGATGTCAATCAATAGTCAATCAATATCAGAGGTAATATGTTGATAACAATTACATTAATATAGTACTTTAAGGTTTACAAAGCATTTTAGATATATTATTTAATCCTCCCAGCAGCTATGTGGGGCAGGGGCTACTATTATCCCCATTTAACAGATCAGAAGATAGAGCTTCACAGAGGCTAAGCACCTTGCACACGGTCAACCAACTATTAAGTGTCTGTAGTGGGCACCTATCCATATCTTTTGACTAGTTCAGTGCCACCTAGACACCATCTAAGAACTTTAGTAAATGTTCATGGAAAGATGAATCTATAATGACATACCACTTATCCTTTTCAAAGTAGCAGCTGACCACAGAGTGAGTGGGGTATGTTTTCAAGTCAAAGTGGAAGAGAATTTGATTGATTCACAGTTTCACTCCCAGGGTCCTTTGTTGCTCTGTGCCTGTTACGCATTTTGCCAAGTCTTTCTATATATTCTATTCTGTTTTCTACTTTATATATCTTGAGTGGTGCTCTATCACCTTGACTAGAAAGAAGAAAATTATAGGCGATCATTAATCATTCATGAATATGATTTAAGTATAGGACTATGACTTATTTACAAATTGTGTCCTGGAGCTCTAAGAAAAATCGGAGAGCTACAGGGGGTTGCTCTGCTGATTGTCTCAGAGACCAACCTCAGTAAAAACAAAGGGCCTATGAACAAAATACTGCTCCCAAGAAACAGAGCATATCAAGGAATGTGGCCACAGTGGCTGGCATCGGCAGAAAAAGCACCAGTAGAGGATAGGCCAAAAGATGAAATTTGACTTATTCAAAGATATCTGATTGATGAGAAGGTGGACATGAAGATCAGAGCAGAAGTATTTAAATGCACAGTACGGCCTGCAGCAGTCATCTACCAAATCCTGGTCCACGACAAAATGAGAAGAGTGCAAGCTCATGGCCACCACATGCCAAATGCAAAGATCACTTTGCAAAACATTTTTGTGGTGCCTTGACAAATAAGGAATTTCATGGAATATTAAGGTGGCCTTGGAAATGGATATAGCCTACTGTGATAAATTCACTGGGCACACCGAATTAATAAGTAATTAATAATAAATAAAACCAAGAACTGGTTAAAAAATAACAGAATAGATAAACCATGAACTAGTTTGATTTATAAAAAGAAAGAGTGAAACAAAATTACCAATATAAAAAATGAAAAGATATATTCACAATGAATGAAGAAAAAATAAAGGAAAGTATTAGGAAATATTTTTTCCAAATATATAGGCCAATAAAACTGACAACCTAAATGAAAGGGATCAATATTTACAAAAATAGAACTCCCAGATTAACAGAACAAGAAATAGATGACTTATAATAACTCATACTCAGAAAAATAAATTAAATAGAACAAAAATGAGCTCTGAAAGGAAAATAAACAGATGGATTTCCAAGCAAATTCTATTAAACATTTAGAGAACTATTAATTTTGATAATATGTTAGCTGTCTGATGGAATGGGAAAAGAAGGACTACTACCAAATTCTTTCTATGATATAAATATAGTCTTCATACCTAAACCAGTGAAAGTTAAAAAAGAGAAATAAAACTATAGACCAATATCCTTCATGAATATTGGTGTGAAAATTTTAAATAAAATACTAGCAAGGAGACTCCAGCAACACATCACAGAGATTATACACTATGCCTAGGCTGAATTTATATGAGAACTGTAAGACTGATTCAATATCAGGAAAACTTTCAACATGATAGACAACGTCAAAAACATGAAACATACCAAAAAATAGCATATCAATAGAAGCAAAAAAAGGTTTTTTTTTTTTTGACAAGATACAACACCCATTCTTATTAAAAACTCTAAAAAAAATCTTTCCTTATTACATTAAGTAATATCTGTCTAAAACCAAGAGTCAGCACTATGAGTAATGGAGATAAACTGGAGGTATTTCCATTAAGTATAGTGGTAAAGAATATCTATTTCACCACTACTATTTGATATAGTCCTGGAAGATCTTTCTATAGCAATAAAACAAGAAAAAACGATTGAAGGAATAAGCATAGGCAAAGAGGAAAGAAAACCATAATTTATTTGTAGATGAGATAGCAGGTTATTTACAGAATTGACAGATTCAATGAAATGAATCTACAAAATCAATGAAAATTTTTTGAAAAAATAATTGCATAAAAGTTGCCATATATAAAATGCCCGCACAAATCACCAGCATTTCTGTATATTACAAGCAAAAACAAGCAAGAAGAGATAGAAACAGAAATTCCATTAAAATTAATTCAGAATGTATAAAACACTTGGGAGTCTACGTGCCAAGAAACACACAGAAGTATCTGAATACAACTACAAAACATTCTACACAAATACGGACCTAAATAAGTGGAGAATTATTATTGTAAATTAGAATGCCAACCTAGAGGGCAGCTAGATGGTGCAACACATAGAGTACTGGCATGAAGTCAGGAAGATTCATCTTCCTGAGTTCAAATCTAGCCTCAGATACTTCCTACCTGGACTAGTATCAGGTACTTCACTGGGCAAGTCACTTAACCCTGTTTGCCTCAGTTTCCTCATCTGTAAAATTAGCTGGAGAAGGAAATGGCAAACTTCTCTATTATCTTTGCCAAGAAAACCCCAAATAGGGTTACAAAGAATTGGATGTGACTGAAACAACTGAATAAGAACAATAAAAGGCCAACTTGATGTCATTAAAATGACAATACTACTTAAACTAATTTACTTCAGTACCATACCAATCAAACCAGGAAAGATTTACTTTAAAGAGCTAGGAAAAAAGTAAGCACAAAATTTATCTTTAGAAACAAAAGGTCAAGGGACCTTTTTCAAGGTAAACAATAAAATGAGGAGGAAGGGAACCTAGCAGTACCATATCTCAAACTATACCACAAAGTAGTAATTATTCAAATGATTTGGTAATTGTAAAGAAAGAGAGGAGTTGATCAGTGGAACCTATTAAGCATACAACTTTAGGAAGCAATCAGACACAATAGCATAATATTTGATAAACTCAAAGGTCCAAACAATTGGGACAAGAATTCTCTATTAAACACAAACTGCTTGGAAAACTGCAAAGCAATTTGCCAAAAACTAATTATAAAACGTCTCATACAATATACCAAGACAAGGTCCAAATGAGAAGATGACAGACACGAAGTGTAACAACATAAATTAGAGAACTAAGGAAAATAATGTCTTCTTGGATCTTGTGTATTAAATGTATGATAGAGAGGATACCAGAAGGGAAAATGGAGCATTTTGATTGCATAAAATTAAAAATATTTTGCACAAATGAAACCAATGCAGCTACAATTAGAGGGAACATAGATAAGCTGAGGGGAAAGCTTTGCAGAGAGATAAGATCTTGTTTTCAAGATAGATAGGGAAGTGATTTAAATTTATAAGAATTAGAGTCATTCCTCAATTGATGTATACTCAAGTGATCCTCCAAATAACTAATAATTACAGAAATGCAAAGTGGAGCAACTCAGAGTTTCCGTCTCATAACCATTAGATTGACAAATCTACAAAAAATGAAACTGACATGCCCAAGAGTCTGTAGGAAAACAGGTACATTAATGCAATATTAGTGGAGATATAAACTGATCCAGCCAGTACAGGAGGCAATTTGGAACTCAGCATATCATATGACCCAATGGTATGCTAAGTGCAAGAAAATCAGGCAAATAGGAAAATGATCCAGATGTACAAGAATATTTATAGCAGCTCTTTCTGTGGTGGAAAGGAACTGGAAACTGGTGGTAGATAACTATCACTTGGGGGAATTAATGAACAGATTATGTGTATAAATGTAATTGAATAATAATGTATCCTAATAAATTATTAAAGCAGCAGTTTCAGAGAAACTTGGGAATACTACTATGAACTGATGCAGAGTGAAATGAATGGAAGAGAATGATTTACACAATAGCAACATTGTAAATGCAACCAATTTGGAAGGCTTATGCTCTCTGATCAATGCCAATTCATGGCAAAATATGTTGACATATCTTCTGATAGTAAGGTGATGGACTCACGACATAGAATAAGACATCTACTTTTTGGACAGAGCCAATGTGGGAAATTGTTTTGCTTAACTGCGTAAATTTATTAAAAAAATATTTTTCTTTCTTTTTTTTTTTTAATTGAGAGGGGGTGGGAAAGGGAGAATTTTTGTTAACTGGAAAATAATTTTAAAAGGAAATGAGAGAGATAGAAGCAAAAGATATCAATAGACATATTTTTTTTAAAAAAAAGGCAAAGGAAAAGAAAAATAAATCAAGATTATTTATCCTGGAAAATAAAGTTTGGAAAGCTCTAAGATGGAAAAAAACACACTGCG
Source organism: Trichosurus vulpecula (assembly GCF_011100635.1). NCBI lineage: Eukaryota > Metazoa > Chordata > Mammalia > Diprotodontia > Phalangeridae > Trichosurus > Trichosurus vulpecula. Next base: position 115,496,885 of record NC_050574.1, on the reverse strand, counting down.
GGAGTCATGTAGCAAGACTGATAAACAGAAGAAGAGGTTATTTGTCCAAATAATAGATTCTGCATATCCACATTTGGCCAGCTTTCCAGTTGAAAACTTTATGAGATGATCCAACGTTGTGGTTATTTGAAGAAAGATGGAAGGAAAAGAGTTCAAAATAATCACTAGGTCTTGGCATTTTGGAACAATGAAAGATAACTATTTCAAATGCATATGTAAATGCAAATTAGATATGCTTTTTCAATGTTAGACATGAGGTGATACTGGTTTTCATGGTTTATTTTAATCTTTTAAAATATTTTATTTTTTCAAATTACATGTAAAACATTTTTAACATTCAGTTGAAAAATTTTGAGTTCCAAATTCTCTCCCTCCCTCTTCCCTTCCACCTCACTGAGAAGGCAAGCAATTTAATATAGGTTATACATGTGCAGTCATGCAAAGTATATTTCCATATTAGTTAAAAGCATTTCCATATTATGAAAGAAAACAGACCAAAAAAGTGAGTGAAATAAAAATGTTTCAGTCTGCATTCAGACCCCATCAGTTCTTTTTCTGGAGGTGGATAGCATTTTTCATCATAAGTCTTTAAAAACCGTCTTGGATCATTATGTTGCTGAGAATAACTAAGTCATTTGCAGCTGATCATCATATAATATTGCTGTTACTGTGTATAACATTCTCCTGGTTCTGCTCATTTTACTTTGCATCAGTTCTTGTAAGTCTTTGCAGGTTTTTTTTTCTGAAATCATCCTGCTTATCATTTATTACAGCACAATATTATGCCAACACAATCATATACCATAATTTGTTCAGCCATTCCCCAATTGATGAGCATCCCAGGTTTTCACTTTATTTTCTTCAACTATGATGAACGTATTACCTAAAGTGAAGTACTAGGAATTTATTGAATTCATTAAACTCTTCAAAAGAGAAGAGGAAAATGGGTATCATCAAAATTAATATTTAATAGTTTTTTTTCCAGGAGTGTGTGCTACGCTTAGGGATTCTCAGCAGCTCAAAATCACAATTCCATATACTAGGATTTTCCTAACTTCCTTCATGAAAAGTAGGATCTGACATGGCTGCCGAGGCGGGAAATGGTTTTACGTTAATGGGTTTGTGCTTCATTGGCTCTTTCCCATTAAAATCATGTTAACCATGCCCCCTGTTAATCATCCTGAAATCAGTTTATTAATTAACTCACTCTGGGAAATGGCAATTTAGTCAGTGCTATCCGACTAATTAACATGTTCCCTGGAAATGGCAAGTGGGCTTCAGTGAAATTTCTTATTTGCCTAGCCCACAGGGGCCTAAGTCTTCTACTTTGTTGGAATATGAATTTCCTAAGCTCTAAAATTCAGATAGCACTGTATGATTACAACAGACCCCACATATATTATTATCACAGGATTATGAAGCCTTGGGCAATGAATTGAAAACCATGGGGCATAGGTGGTATTTTCATGATTGTTCGCCACTGAAAGCAAGGGCGTCATAAGAGAATGGAATATTTGGGAAGTGAGTGGCTGGTTAAAAAGATAATATCTGAAAACAGCATTCAGATTTCTGGACTGTGGTTTGAAAATATGGTGATGTTTGCCTGGCATCTTCCAGATATAATAAGAAGGGTTTTAAAATGAAAAAAAAAATAAAAATAGGCAGGGCTAAAATTGCTTCTGTTTATTTATCAAGCAAGTTGCCCTAGAGAAGTGCTACAATGTAGGAATCAAAATAGCAGTGGGGGCACCCAAAAACTCACAGAAAATAAAATCTAAGAAAGAAAATAGCAATAAAACTCATGGCTTCCTGTTTCTACACAAATATACCAAGTAGAGATAAAAAATAAGGTTAATAAGGAAACAAATTTCATCTCATAGTTATTAGTGAGAGTTGGTGGGAATACCTATTATAGGGATCTGGAAGGGTACAGCTTATCTGTATGGAACAGGATTGTTAAAATATGTGTGTGTAGGAGGTCTGGGGGATATCATTACATATGAAAAATTATATTCATGTGAACCAAACAAGGAGTCAGAGAGGGGAATTATATTGGGCAACATTTGAATTCATATCAAAGGAGAAATATATATAATTGACATTTTTAAGTGTACTACAAACTAGCAAGCCAGAAAGTGGAAATGAATGAGTTTAGGAAACAGATCACAAGTCTGGAACATAACAAGAATTTAATAAACACTTGGAGATGTTATTTTCCATTCTCTCTTTTTCATACATACATATATATATAATATGATTATATATATAAAATATTTGTACCTAGTTATTCTCATGTGTCCTCTATTAGAATGTAGGATCCCTGAGGGTAGATACTTCTACCACCATATTCACATACCTGGCATTTAGCACAGTACCTGGCACATAGTTAGCACTTCTTGACTGACTGACGGAAGATGACATTTCTGAATGATGCTAAAAGGTCAAGGAAATGATGACTGAGAAAAGTCATTCGCATTTAATATTTAGGAAGCTGTTGGTAGCCTCTGAGCTAACAATTTTAGTATAGTAGTAGAGCCAAAAGCCAGACTTTAGGTGTCAGAGGAATGAAAAGAAGAGGAGAAAATGAGCACTTATTAAATGCCTACTGTGTATCAGGCACTGTGTTTTTACAAATATTATCTTATTTGATCCTTAGAACAAAGTATGTGAGGTATGTGTGATTATTATTATTATTACCATTTTATAGATGAAGAAACTGAGGCAGACAGAGGTTAAGTGATGACTTGCTCAGGGTCACATAACTAGTAAGGATGGATTTGAACTTGGATCTTTCTGACTCCAAGGCCAGTACTCTATCTACCGTGCCATCTAGCTGAAAGTGCTACAGGAGCAGAGACAGCAAGTTTAGATTAGTCCTCCTCTGAGTTTAGCAGTGAAAGAGAAGAGAGATATATGATGATAGCTTGAGGAGATGTCAAGGTCAAGAAAAGGTTTCATTAATGATAAGTGAGGCTTATTAATGAATGCTAATTGCCTGCAGCATGTTCTTTTGAATAAAACATGGTATAATGGAAAGATTGCTGGATTTGGATTCAGAAGAGAGAAGTACAAATCCAGCCGTCACTCACTTGGTATGACTGGACAATTTACTTTTCCCTATTTGAGCCTCAGTTTTCTCATCTATAATGTAAATGAAGGGTTTGGTTCAAACTCTAAAATCTTTTCCAGGTCTAACAATCACTGATATTAGGATCTTATCATTAGTCATTGGCAAAACTTCATCCTTGGGGGTAGATTTAGTTTTTGGCATTGGTTAGAAGTTATTCCAAGCCAAGACTGGTGAAAAAAGTGAATCATCAACATAGGAAACAGTATTTTCATTTTTTAAAAAAAGTTACCATAATGGAATCAGGCTGAATTTCTTGCCTGTCTTTGAGCCTGGCTCTGAAGGCCACTGCCAAAGAGAGCTATAGAAGGTCTGAACTATGTCAACCTGTTTGTGGTAAGGGAGCCATTTCATGCTCTGTTGTAAACAATGCTCCTCAGGATAGGTAAGTTCTCTTGTCTGCTTGCTAAAAAATACATCTTATCAGACTATGGCAACATAACACTATCTGTAAGTTCTTTTCTTTTCTTCCTGAGAAGGTGCCTAGAAGGGAAAATGATCTGTCTTCTGGAGGTCAGTCAGTGTGGCCGGATGGGAGTAGGGAAGCAGAGGGTTACTGCAACTAGGCATGGCTCCAGACTTCTTGAGTTTTATGGGAAAAATCAAGTTGATTGGCTGTTGGCAAGAAGAAGTCATTGGTGCATGCTAAGACATAAACCATTGGAGTGAGGCCATAGAAGTTTAAGTCATAGAAACTTGGCCCTGTTAGCATTTTGTAAAAGGGAAAATCTTGGGATTCTCAAGGATTCCATGATCCATTAGTCAGATCCCTTACTTTCAGAACCTATTAAGCAGATCCTCTCCTTTCAGTCATTCTGAATAAAGAATGTATTAACACAACCAAACTTGAAATAGAAGTCAGTGGTGGGACTTTAGACATAAACTTCAATTTTCTGTTATCTGGGAGTTAAAGTATCTTTTGTAATGTCTTTGGTAATTCTGAGATGATTTTTCCATAGGGAGATATTTCAATCTATTTTTGCTTAATGATAAAGGAGAAATATCATCCTAAGCTGCTCCCCAGGACAGAGGCCAATTTTTTTTGACAAAAAAATGTTCTCCCTGTGATAAAATAAGGCTTTAAACATTAGAATACCAAGTATAATCTTGAAGGAATAAAAATTACAGGCAATCTACAAGGCAATAAAAAGAGGCATGGTGGGTACAAGGACATAACTTCTTATTAACTTATCTGTTTATATCTTGTATTCCTTTCCTTCTGTAGTAGAATGTGTTCGTCAAAGGTAAGAGTTGAATTCCTCTTTGTCTTTGCATCTGTAGTACAAAGTGTGATGCTGCTTTGTAGACACTGAAGGAATGTTATTGAATTAAACTGATGTAGGCTAAAGCATATTTCCAGTGATGGCTCATAGGTCATAAGCAACATCATTGAGAAAATATATAATGGACAAAGGAGGTGGGTCAGTCATGTGGTGCAAAGGATGGGTAATAGACAGATCACCTAAGTGTCCTATTATAAGCCTGGGAATGGAGAGGGAGAGGGGAGACCTAGAAGAAGGCTTCCGGTATATTGGATGGATTCTCCCTGGAGGAACCATCAAAGTATGTGGACCAGCTTTGGATAGGGTGAGAATGATAGATGGGTTATGAACTGCAGCTCTGTAGTAAATACCCAAATGGATGTGATCATATTTCCATTGAAATAAGATTAATGGAACCGAGAAAAGGCCTTGAGGGGGTAGGGGTCATCTTCACAAGTGATTCTGTGATTAACCTACACTGAACAGAATCATAGAATTTCAGAGTTAGAAAGAACCTCTGAAGTTATCCAGTTCAGTCTCTTTTCTCAGGTGAGAATCCTGTCTATAACATCCTTGACATATGTTCATCCAGACTTAGCTTCCAATGATATGGATCTAGTTATTTCCTGAAGCAGCCAGTTCCACTGTTGGCCATTTCCAATTACAACATTCATTTCCTGTTAAGATGAAATCTATTTCCCTGGAAGTTTCCTCAGTTGTTCCTACAGTAATTCTGCTCTCTGGAGCCAAGAAGAATAATTCTTCCATGTGATCATCCTTCAGCTATTTGGAGACTTCCCAGACAATGCATATAAGGTACCTAATTCAACTCCCTTTATCTTACAGATAATGAAACTGAGACCCAATAAGGTTATGTCACATCTTTAATATCACATTGGTCATTAACAAAGCTGGAGTATGAACCTAATTCTAGCTGACTCCAGAAGCCGTGTTCCTCCCACTGTGCCATGACACCTCTTATAGTATTCACGGAGGATATTGCACTCTATATGAATTGAATATCTAAGAATGGGGCAGCTAAGTGGTGAATTAGATAAAGAAATGGGCATGGAGTCAGGAACTCCTGAGTCTAAATCAGGCCACAGACACATAATACCTGTGTGATCTTGGGCAAGTCACTTAACCTCTATTTGAATTTCTTCAACTTTAACATGGGGATAATAGTATCACTTGCCTTCCAGGATTGTGAGGTTCAAATGAGACATTTGGAAAAGTGCTTTGCATGGTGTACCCAGCACATAGTAGTTGCTTAGTAAATGCTTGTTCCTCCATTGCGTTAATTTAAGAGTTGCTAACCAATCCACTCATTGGCTGGACAATGCCTTATTAGGCAGAAAGGATGATTTTAGGCTGTCAACTTGAGGTACATTAGAGTCCTCACTCTTAACATCATACATACCTTGGCAAATGTGGCCATGCACCCAAGTACAGAAGATCATAGTAAGAAAAGCCACTTCATAGTTACCTTTTGACTTCCCAAGGGAAAAGCCATATTCCTAAACACTTAATTGAACAGAGGAAGCATCCAAGAGAATAATATGCCCATCTCAGGTTCCTCTTGGGAACTGTATAGCCAAAGATAGGGCAACGTAAGGGGAAACCTACAATACGTGTCAGGTTGTAGAATGCTAGAACATAGAACAGAGATGCTAAAGCTGGCAAAGGTCTTAGAAAACAAGCTTTTAGAATTGGAAGGAACCTTAGAACATTTACATGCTTAAGAAAAATGAGAATATTGAATATATTATAAGACAGTAATCATAAAATCGTATATGATATTGCTTTAAAAACACTCCAGAAAAGTAGATCAATAGAATAGACTAGGTAAATAAGAACCAGAAAAAATTGAATGTCCGTAATCAAATTGCCAATAAACCAGGAGTTATACATTACTTGGAGAAGAACTTGGCAAGAACTGATAAGAAAACTGGAAAATAGTTTGGGAGAAATTAGTTCTAGACAAACATGATAGTGTATATCATAATATGCTCAAAATAGATAAATAATATGAATACAAAAGTCATATAATAAAAAAATTTAGAAGAGTACAAGATAATCTCTCTTTTTTCAACTATTAGGAGAATTTCCAAAACAGGGATAGAAGCAATCACAAGAGACAAAATAACTTTGATTAAATTAAAATGAAGATATTTTGCACCAACAAAAACAATGAAGCCACAATAAGAAAAGTCATCAATTAGGGGAAAAAATTTTTGCATCAAATATTTCTCATAAAGCTCTGCTGTCCAAGATATACAGGCAATTAGTATAAACACATAAGATTAAGAGCCAATCTACAATGGATGTGCTTAAAGATAATAACAACTTGTTCTCAGAATTGCGGAATATGGTGTTTCAAACAATTCGGCTAGCAGCTGCTGTGGGGATGAAAAACCAACACAAGCCCAACAACAAGAATGCTGTGAGCACAGGTTCTTTTGATCTGCTTTACTAAGGAAAGCAACTTTAAGGGGTTAACAATCTTACTTTATTCCAACATACAAATATCATTCACTTAGCTCAGGGGGAAAAGCTAGCACCCTGAGTTCAGAGCAAATACAAACAGAACAAATAAACACAAATCAATAGACAGATTTCCATCTGACAAAATCACAATATACAGTTACCAGAGAAGCATCAACATCTGGGTTTTCTTCAAAGCTGGGGAGCTTATAACAATGGCTTGCCAAGAGTCATGTACCACTCCTGTTGTGGCTCAGGGCTCCAAAAGAGAAAGCCACCCTCTGGGTTTATATGTCTTGTTCAGGGTCAAAGGTGAGCCACACATGCGACTCACCCACATGACCTAAAATCATCACAATAATGTAACTTAAACCCACGTGGTCTAAAAGCCTGTGATATCACAAACATGTCACTCAAACCCACATAAACTAGGCTTTCCCTTGAAGCAAGGAGGTCATCAAGGACTCCTAATTTAATCAAGGAAACAAAGGCCAAACTCTTCAAAGGTACTTGGTTGAATAAGTGCTAAGAGCCCATCTTGATTCTAATACATATGGATAGCCATATTAAAGTATGAAAAAAATTACCAACAAGAAGAAAATTGCACATCAAAATGACTAAGAAGTTTGACCTCACATCTGGCAAGCTGGCTAAGACATCAAAATATGGAAACAGCTAATGTTAGAGAAGAAAAACACATTTACAATGCACTAGTAGGATTGTGAATTGGTCCAACCATTCTGGAAGGCAATTTGGTAAGTTATGTTTTAAAAAGTTACTTAAATTATGATAACATCTGATCTGGAGATTACATGCTAGGCATACACCTCAAGCCAGATAAAGATAGAAAACAATGTCTACACATACCAAACTACATACAGCAGCATTTTTTTAAAGTAGCAAAGAACTGGAACAAATTAGATACCCATTGATTGGGACATGACTAAACTACATTATGACACTTGAATGTAAAGGAAATTGATCTGCCATAAAAATAATACATAAAAATATGAAGAGAGGAAGACATGAATAGTTTAAAAAAAACTACACCACAACGATAAAAATGGAATGAACCAAAAATTCCCAACTAAATACTATATAATTATCATGACTAATTGTGAGCCCAAAGAAGAGATCTCTCTCTCTCTCTCTCTCTCTCTCTCTCTCTCTCTCTCTCTCTCTCTCTCTCTCCCCCCCCCCCCCCCGAAAAGGTAGGAGATGGTGGATACAGAGCATTGCAAATACTGTCAGAGTTGGTTGATGAGTTAATTTCATAGTTATTTTTTGTTAAACAGGGTGTGTTTTAGATGGGGGAGGGGACAGGATACACTTATAGATTAAGGTAATAAAATAACAAAAGGTATCAATAATTTTAAAGTAATTAATAAGCATAAAGTAACTTAAAAGAGAAATTCAATATTAGAAACTAGCTGGTCCAAATCCCTCTTCTTATAGATATCAGGAAACTGAGGTATATATAAAGAAAAATACCTTGCCAAAGAGACTCAATACTCTGCTATATCTATTCCTCCCTCTCTCCTGAATTTGTCTTGAATTTTTGGTTTCTGTTTTTTTGCAGATACTATATCCCACAGTAGACTCTTCTCACCCCAGTGGTTACTTTTCGGAATGCCTCTTCCTGTAAGGTCTAGCTCAGGTATATACTTCTCCACACAGCCTTAACTGGTACTCTAGCTAAAAATTGCATCTCTACTCAAATTCTTAATAGCACTTTGCTATCAAGTAGAAAAAAGACCTCATTTTTCCTTGATACTACTTTCCATTTTATCATAATTGTTATTGTTTGTGTAAATTTCTTATGCCCTATCCCTATTAGACTTAAAGCTTCTTTAATGGAGATACTGTATCTTAATTCATCTTGGCATATAGGGACGAGTTAAGGTCCTTGCACATACAAGTTTAATAAACATTGGCTTAATCAAATTAAATTAAGCCTAAACTCCATATGCTATGGAGAGAGAGCAGGATCTGGACCCAGATGATTTAGGTTGGAATCCTGGCTGTTCCACTTGTTACTGTACCTGTGAGACATTGGTCAAGTTACAGAACACCTTTTTTTTTTCTCCCTGGTAAAATTTGGGGGTTGGACTAGTTGACCTGTATGTTTTCTTCCAGCTCTAATTTCATGATTGTAAGTTTTTTCTCACTCTGATCCTATGATGGTAATTACTACACATTGGTGACAAAGATCACAGGACTGGGTCACCCATCAACACCCTAGTAAGAAGGAAGAGTCCATGGCTGCTGAAGGAGAGAAAAACACTATTACCACCCTAAAATTACAGGATGCTCTGTCATGTATCCGGTAAGAGACACAATCCAGTTTTAATGGAGCCTGTGATTACAAGGATGCAAATGAGCCAACCCCAAATGAGACAGTGCAATAAACAATCAGGTGTTTCTGGGTCTGATGTGATGAGCTGAGAGGGCTGTGAGTGCCATCCTGCTTCAGGTGTTTCGACGGAGAATTTGGTGACACAGCATCTCCCTCCCAGTGAGATTAAACCTATTTATCAGACAGCTGAAGGAGTCATACTTTTTTTTCTTTCTGGGAGACATAGGAGATGCAAATTAATATGCAAATACACTGTTAGCAAGAACTCCATGGAAACCTGAGGGGCTGAAATGAGTTGTTGATTTTCCAGGCTGCTGTTCTCAGCCAAAAGGTGCACCTGGGTTCAGGCCTGCAACTGACCGTGGTCATCTCCATCTTTACCTGGTGACTGAAGAATGGGGAGAGACTGATGGGGGATACTTAAGTACTTGGTGAACATATGTGTCTTTGTAAGTCATAGTATTTAATATACCTTGACCCTCCACATGCCTTTCAGTACCTTGGTGAGTCTTAGCACTTGTAAGTATCTTCGATCAACATTGCTATGAGCTTTAGAGCGTGGGATACTTTGAAATTTAGTAGAACTTTGTGAACCTTAGTACATATTCCATCTTGGAGTATTTATAACATTTTAGAATATTAAGTAAACCTTAGTACTTATGATACTTTTATCCACCTCATTGAATTTGTACAACTTAGTGCTTAGTAATTAAAGGCAGTCTGGTGATAATGAATAGAAGGATGGAATTAGTCAGGTAGCCTTGGGTTCTAATCCTGTCTCATACACTTATTTGCTGTGTGATCCTAGGCAACTCACAACTTCTCTGGGACTATTTTCTTATCTTCCAATTAGAGAGAATAATAGTACCCGCCTCAGAGGAGTGTTAGGAGGATCAAATGAGACAATGTACATGGAGTACATTCATATATGAGTTCTTATTAATTCCATATTTACTTTTGTGCAAATTTCTACCTAGCACATCTTAGTATATGTACATCTTAGATCTTAGTATGATATTGTATTTGCTATACTTTAGAGTGGAAGTTGCATGATGCGGTGGTAAGAGAGCTGGGTTTGAAGCCAAGAAACCTGGGTTCAAATTCTACATGTGAATGACCTTGGACAAGTTACTTCATTTTTGAGGCTTTTTGTTTACTTAAGCTGCAAAATTATTAGGATGGATTCCTAACCTGGACTCCATGGATGGTCTCTGAACTTTCAATTCCTTCCTTTTCTCAAAAATAATCAGAGGTACACATTATTTGATATAGAGAGGACTTTTGTCATCATCTAAACTATTTCATTCATTTTTCCTAAGAGGAAAGAGAAGCAGGGAGAAGTGAAGTCACTAGTGTGAGTTCACATAACCAGTGAGTTGTCAAGCTAAGACTGAACTGAGATTTCCAATGTCCAATCTAATGCTCTTTCCATTTCAATGCTATTGATGAGAAAACAGTGGGAATGGAAGGCAGCCAAGTGATTAAATAGCATTTGACAAGCATCTTCCACAGGCTAAGCACTGGGAATATAGATAGAAGGGAAATGGCTCCTGCCCTCAAAGGGCTTACATTCTAATGGAAGAGAGAACATATCTATGGAAAAGCACACAGAGGACATATACAAAAGTAATACAAGGAAGTTTGGGGGTGTAAGGCATAATAACTGGGTGGCCTACAGGAAAGTCTTCATGTAGGACATAGTGCTTGAGCTGAATCTTGAAGGAAACCAGGGATTTCCAGGAGGCAGAAGCAAACGATTGTATTCTAGGAATGTGGGATGGCCAGAGCAAAGGCAGAGAGATGAACCATAGAGCATTGAATGTGCAGATCAGCAAGTGGATCTGTGTGGAGGAAAGAAATGTGTAAGAAGACTGAAAAGGTAGGACGTGACTGGGGTTAGGAAAAATTTTAAATGACAAGTAAAAGACTTTCTATTTGATCCTGGAAGCAATTGGAAGCTGCTAGATTATGTTGAGTGAAGGTAGGTGGGAGTGATATGGATAGTGATATGGTATACCCCAAATAAATCATTCTGGTGGTTGTATGGATGATGGAATGGAATGGAGAATCAATTGCCTCCCAATCAGGAGACAATCTCTAGGCAAGGGATAAAGTCTGAAGTAAGGTGGTGGTTGTCTAAGTGGTAAGAACAGGAAGATAGACTATGGAGATATGAAGCCCTATGTTTTTTGCCTGACTGGATATGTGGAGTGAATGACAGTGAGAGGTAAAGAATGATGCTGAGGTTGAGAACCTGGAGGGTGGTGATGGACTTGACAGTAATTGGCAAGTATGGAGGAAGGGTAAGTTTTGGGGGAATTATGTTTTGGATATATTGAATTTAAGATGCCTACAAGACATCTAGTTTAATATGTCCAACAGGCCATTGGACTAGAGCTCAAGAGAGGGACTGGAGACACACACACATGCACCATGAGCATAGAAATGATACTTAAACACATTGGTGTTGATGAGGTCATCATGTGAGACAACATAAGGAATACATGAGAAGTGGGTTTAGAACAGAGCTTTGAGGACCACCTCCTTAGCAGGCATCACCTGTATTATGAATCAGCAAAAGAGATTGACAAGTAGTGGTCAAATGAGTAGGAAGGGAACCATGAAAGAATAATGTCATGAAACCCAGATGAGGACTCTGAAGCAACCAGGAGTTAAGTGACCTGCCCAGGCAACACAGCTAGTGTCTGAGGCTAGATTTGAATTCAGGCCTCCATGACTCCAGGCCCTATGCTCTATCCATTGTACTATCTGATTGCCCTTAAGCCTATGAATTGAATTTCATCCCGATCCAGAATGTCTATTTGCTTAGTCCCATGTTCTGCCCAGCACACACTCATTTCCCATTTCTCTCTAAGCAGAGAGACTGGGTTTATGTGAATGATGGCCTCTCTTCCTCATTTTTCCCATCCTTGGGACTCACTGGCCTTTCTCCTGTCAGCCCACATCAGGATTTGTACAGGATCCCCTGCATTATATATTGCCTCATGGGGTCCAAGCTGAACTGGAATTTGTCAGCTCCTAAGGGTTCCCACTCTTCTATGGATTCTGCTTGATGACTAGGGCTGATGACATATACCACTGAATAAGTGTGAATTCCTTCCATCACTTTCCCTTGAAGTCTTGGCCTAGTGCAAATTTGAGTTTAGAGATGACAATTGAAAAACCCCAAGAGCTGTTGAATGGTAACAGGTAAATATCTAATCCAGTCTTCCTTTTCACCCCAGTATCTACCAGACCTGCTGCTAAGAGAAATTGGTCTAAGGCTTTATGGCAAATATTAAAGCACTATATAAATGCTGGTTATATAAATGTGTTGGGAGACCAGGGGTCTTGACGCCTTTGTTCACCAGCAAAATTGAATCTCATAAAACAAAGACTGAATTGCGCTCATGGAAGAAATTCAACAGTAATGAGCAAACACTTGGACTATTAGAGGAAATTAAATCAATATAGACCTACTGTCAAGCATATGGAATATTGGGGGGAACAATGAGTAATGCAATATGAAACTAGCCAAAATGGAATTACATAATTAAAAGCCAATAATGAATAATAATCCTAACAATGTCAAACACTCAGTTATTCCTGGAAAGAGATGGCATTGATTTAAAATCAATACTTGTCCTCAACCCAAGGTGGGGAGCTGCTGTCTGGATTTGAGGCCAAGTGGATTCTCTCTCAACTCTAAATAGAGAAGGAAAAACACAAGCCTGAAAACAGGATTTAGATTCTGATCCTCTGCTCAAGACTCTAGAAAGAGGGGAATAGAGAAAGAGCACCAGAAGCCTTCACTTAACAACCCAGTAGAACAGAAGGATAAGGATAGAGTCAAAAAGTTATTGTCAGTCAGAGGGGTAGAGGGGCCTGTAGAGTAAACCAGCAGTTGTTCTCTTGATAACAGCAAGAAGAAACCAAAAGCTCAACATGGAAAGACTCACAGAAACCAGTCCCTTGAAACTTACTATTTCTTGTCAAGTTAGGTCACAAGCTTCTAGTTCACTATGCATGCTCCTTAATTCTAACCCAAGGCTGATGCAAATTCTCATAAAAGTTGTGTTAGGAAGAAGTCATGTGTGAATCTAAATGTTTCCAACTCCATTAGTGTGCAGAGAGTGACATCCTTAATCTAGTATGCTTGAACCATTGGGGATCAACCCTATTGATCCCCTAGCTACCCACATCCCTCATATCTGAGTGAGAAGTGATTGATACAACCTGTCTAACACACACACACACACACATATTCTTGTTTTGTTGTTGTCGTTTGTCCTTCATCTTCGAAAAGAACTAATGATATTACAGGGTGAAGTCTCGACTTATATGTGAGTTGGATTAAAGTGAGATAGAGTTGCACAAAGTCATTATCCTCACTCTGTCTCCCTGAGTCATTGAAGTCCAGTGGCAAGACAAAACTCAGGACAACTGGTGATAGCCCAGGATGCAGTGGATGACCTTGGCATCTTTGATATCTGACCAGACTCTAAGCATTCCACAGTCCCTGCTTTAGCCACCTTCATAGCCTTTTGAACAAATTGTTCTCATCCACTCATTCACCTTCAGGAAGTCTTCACATGTTTTGAAAGATATCCTCCTAATTCACCAATGGGTTTAAGATCCATTGGTTACCCTCAACCTGGTTCAGTCCATCTATTGAGATGATTTTATTAGGTTGTAGCCACTGTACATGCCACTGCTTGTATATAATTGTATATATAATATGAAGATATGTTATGTTAAATTAGGTTATGTTATGTTATATTATATTACATTATATTATATCATAGTAATACATTTCACTGATGGCTTGGTTAAGCTCCCAGAATCCTCTGCCCCCTTGAACTTTCCCCTCTTCTCCACAGTGCCAATCATTAAATCTAGGAATCTTGCACCATATTATCTTTCTGCTTCCACTTTTAGGTAGCCAAGTAATGCTGGAGAAAGTCACAGAACAGTAGTCACTGGGTCTACCACAGATGTATGCCATTTAACCCCAGCTGGGTCCTCACTGCAGCTTGGAAATATGTAAGTTATATTATTACATAATATATTTTATTATTATTACTTACACAGCATTTTAAGGTTTGCAAAGTGCTTAACAAACATCTTTTTGTCCTCATAACTTACTAGAAAGAAGATAGAGAGAAAATGGGAAAATAATAGGAGAGGGAAGAGATCAAAGCCTTGGGAGAACTTATGAGAAGGCAGCAGAAGGAAGAGCAGCTACTCCAGAAGATAGTCGTTGAATGTTATTAGCAAGGCAATAATCACAATATAGGTGATAATTGTCAATATGCCTATGTAGTTCTGTATCACAAAATATAAGAGACTCTCCATATAGAAGGTAGAAGCAAACCATTTATTCAGACACCAGAGAACCAGATCCAAAAACCAATAAGCCCAATCCATCACAGCAGCGAAGAATTCAATACATAGTATCACAGCAGAGAAATACTCCACCCCATAACCTTCCTCCCCACGCTGGGGCCTTCCCACAAACACAGTCACTGCGCAGCCACCACATCTGCTCTCTCCCTCCATTCTAACTGCTCTCTTCAAATTTCCTGTGGCATACTTTCCTTTTCCTCTCACCACATGTGACTTAGGCTTCCTGTGGTGTAAGCAAGTCACATGGCCTATTAATGTGTGGGCAAGATCCAAGTTTAAATTACCATTACAGTGAGATAGGACAAATAAAGTAGTACAAATTTCTTTTAACAGAAGCCCAAGGAAGCTTGAGTATCAAGAGAAAGGGTAGAGTTAACAAAGTACTACAGAGAAGTAAAGGATGAGAACTTGGGAGGGGCCATGCCAAAAAAGTTATGTCTTATTTGTCATTAATCTTAAGTGTGTCCTTGTTTATCAGAAAAATGGATAGCTTGTTTTGTCTGTGGTCCTTTGAAATTGGCTACTACATTGGTCAGAGTTCTTAAGTATTTCAAAATTGGTTGTCTTGACAATATTGCTGTTATCGTTTAAGCTGATTTCCTGGTTCTGTTCACTTCACTCTGTATCAGTTCATACAAATCATCTCAGGTTACACTGAAACCATCCCTTTCATTATTTCTTAGGGGACAATAGTATCCTATTACATCCATATATTGTACTTTGGCCAGCCATTCACTAATTGATGAGTACCCCCTTAGATCCTAGCTCTTTGCCACATAGTTGCCTCTGATACCAGGAAGAGTAGGAAGCTAGTCTTCAGCCAGATAAATCCCTCTTGGGGATTTTAGAAATCAGATTAGAAAGTACCAAGTATAAAACAGCCATCATTAGCCACGTTAATCCATAACTTCAATGTTTCCTTATTTCATCTAGGACAAAATGAAATTTCCCCCAGTTCAACATTTAAAGCCTGTCACAGTCTGACTCCAGCCAACCTTTTAGGGCTCACTATACATCACTGTCTTTTGCATACTCTATACTGCAGCCAAATTGGCCTCATTGTGATTTCCTGAAATCAACACCATGTCTTTTACCTCCATATCTTTGCACAAACTATTCCCTATACTTGTAATGCATTCCTTCCCCACATTTGCTTCATAAAATCCCTGTCATCTCTTAAGGCTCAGCTCAAGTATAATCTACTGGAAGCCTTTTTTGGTCTCCTTGTTAGTACTCGAACCATCCTATCCTCAAATTATCATGTATGTATATAATTGCCTGTTACCATACTGTATTCTCCCTTCCCCCAACCAAGAGAATGAGAAATCCTTGAAGAAAGGAACCGTTTTTTTTTTCACTTTGCACACAGAAGTAGTTCAATAAATGCTTGCTGGATTAGATTGCTAAAAAATAAGAACAGAAAAAAATCAAAAGGAAATAACACAGACAGGGAACCAGGGCTAGCTCAGTGATTAAGGAAACACAGCTATTTGTTTCCTGGGGCTCAGAAAGGGAGTTTGAGGAATGTGTAAAAGGTTTGGAAGTGACACCCTGGAGAGACATGGCTTGTCAACTAGAGATGAATAAAATGATTTCCAAGCTGCAGTGAGGACCCAGCTGGAGTTAAATGGCATATATCTGTGGTAGATCCAGTGACTATTGTTCTGTGACTTTCTCTGGTATCACTTGGCTTCCTAGAAGTGGAAGCAGAAAAATAATGTGGTGAAAGGCTCCTAGATTTAAGGATTGGCATTATGGAGAAGAGGAGAAAGTTCAAGGGGACAGAGGATTCTGGGATCTTAACCAAGCCATTGGTGAAGTGGCTGGACATAAGGTCCTCAGCCAATTCACATAATAATAAACTACATTCTCACATAGGTCTACTGCATTTCTTTTTTGGTCTTCCAGCTCATGATTCAGTCTGATATTCGGGCTCAGAAAGTACAGCACCTATGAGACCTTTCTTCCTCCACTGAGTGATAGTGATAGAACAATAAATTATTTTATGGCCGGTAGTAATTAGAAGAGGGGCTTGCTAGCAAAATCCCACTCTCGACTCCCAGTGAATCTTTATGGTGCTCTATAGGGCAGTCATTTACCATTTCCCCAGCACGTGCACTATTTTCAGTCTTCATTGGCCTCTCTGGATGTAGGACAGAGACAGAATGGATGCTTACTATAACTTCTTTCATTTGATAACTCAATAGTTCTCTTGGTCTCTGGGGTTTTAGCTCTTTCAGAGGATAGCAACAACATCCTGGGGCCCTAAATCCAAGGAGTGAACATCATTCTATCTGAATCTTTGTAACAGGTTTCTAGAGTGTCGGGTAGACTGGCTTTACCTGCAGACAAAGGAGGGACTGCTTATCTGTAATGCTTTCATCATGTATAGCATTTTGTACTTGTGACTTGGAGTCAGGCGAGACCTGGATTTGAATCATATTCGAATATGTACAAGTTGCTTTGTGTGTCTCAAACTTGATTTCTTTACTGGCAAAATGAGGATAATATTTATAGTAACTACCTTATAAGCTTGCTATGAAAATTGAAGGAGCTAATGTATATTAAATATTTCACAAGTTAAAAATACTATATAAATGTCAGCTTTTCTGGTTCAGATACATTTCATATATCTTTTATTTTTCCCTCTGCTAGACTATAAACTCCATGAGGGCAGGGACAATATTTTCCTTATCTTTTTATGTTCACCATGGACTAGCACAGCCTCTGAAAACATTAATTAATTCAACTTGAATTTCACAAGAACAGGAAGATACCTGAGTTTCCCCTCCCAAATCACTTCCATCAGCAATTCCTTTAAAACAGGAAGCCCCCAATTAGTTTACTAAGAGACAAAGCATGCCTGTCCACAGTCTTGGAGAACATCTAATTTAATCTGCTCATTTGCTCAGGAAAGAAAGTGAAGCCTAGAGAGGTCACACTGAACATTAATGGCAGAGCTAGGACCAGAATCCAGGTCCCCTGACTCCTAGCCTAAAACTCTTTCTCAACTATTCCATACTATTTGTTGTTTGGTTGTTTCAGTTGTGTTTGACTCTTCGTGATTTCATTTGGGGTTTTCTTGGCAAAAATACTGGAGTGGTTTCCCATTTTCTTCTCTAGCTCAGATGAGAAAACTCAGGCAACCAGGTTTAAAAGTGACTTGCCCAGGGTCACACAGCTAGTAAGTTTCTGTCTACTGCACTACCTAGTTGCCTATGCTGTAGATAAAGTTTAAAATGCAAATGCCCTTTGAATAAACAATATTACATTGGTTTACATCATACTAAACACATACAACTGATAGTAGGTACTTATTTTGAGGAGGATATAGGTGGGAACACAAAAGCCTGGGCTTTTGGGACGGGGGTTGCTATAGAAGGGGAGAAGGGTATATCAAAATTTTGCCTGTTGTATTCCCTGTGGGTCACAGTGCATATGCATCTGAACGCTGTAAAGGTCTCTCTGCTCATGTCAGGGAGACATAGTACAAGGGAAAGAGTCTTGGATTTAAAAGTCAGGAGCATGGCCACTGACTAGCTGTGTGACCCTGGACCAATCACTTCTCTCTTGGAACTTAGGATCCCTCATGTGTAAAACAGGGACAATAATAATTGCTGTCTTTACTTCAGAGGACCATTTTAAAGAAATCGTGTTGTAACCTGTACTGAGTTACATGTAAGTGAAGGATCCTTCTCATGGAAATCATATTTCCCAGCTATTTCCAAACCATGCTGCCAAAACTCTAGGTGTCTTCCTCGTGTCTCTTCTTTCAGAACTTGGACTGTATGCCAGGAACCGTGAGCTCTGCCTCCACATCACTTCCTGGCATGTTTCAATCCCACCTCCCTCTTTTGAGCATCTTTTTATATGTTGTCTTCTTCCATTGGGTTATAAGGTCCTTGGTACTACCTTGCTTGCTTATATTTATATCCCCTGAACATAGCGTAGACAATGGCATATAGCAAATATTTAACTTATTTCTCATTCATTCTCTCATTCATTCATTCATTTACCCATCCATCCATTTATTCAGCATTTCAAGGATGTGAGATTTCATCAGTGAGGGTCTCCTTTCATTACTATAGGACCAAATCTTATACTCATGCTTTAGAAAAGAGTTTCATGAGTTCCCCTTTCCCCAAAACAAAATTCACCCCTTAGTGGCCAGTCTTAGGGACTGGTTCAGCCTATCACCACTTTGATAGGGTGATCCCGATATATTGGATGTGTAACTCTTCTCTGCTTGATGGACTTGCTAGAGCTTTTGCTTTGGTGGCACAACTGCTTTTTAGTATCCAGTGACACACTTATCTCATGGGGAGGCACCGGAGGTGCACCTTAGCCAAAGTCTCATTCAACACAAGGAATACTTTTTTAAATTGCCATTGATGATAACAACTCACATCGATATAAAACATTTAAAGATATACAGGAACCCTGTAAATTAGAGAGTATAAATATTATTATATTCATAGATGAGGACATAGAGCGGTGCAGTAAGAACAGTACTGAAAGTGGCAGAATCAGGATTCAATCTCAGGTATCTTGATGCCAAACCTAGCTCTCTTTCCAAAGCATCATGCTTCTCTCTCTCTTAATCTTTCTTCTTTCCATGTCTAGGTTGGGATGGATTTTTCTCTTACAGATGACCCCTGGGATCAGATCCATTAAATTTCTAACAGTATGTCCTCTCACCCAACTGCCAGGCACGATCAATTTAAAAGCTCTGGGCAGCATATGCAACCTTCTGATTGATCTGATAATATTGTCTCTCTCCCTTTTTAAACTACCTGTTCTTTAAATTGCATATAAAAATGCAGTCAATGAAATATTAATATGCCAATGAATAATACACTAACAATTTAAAGCCGGCAAATGTACCCAAAGATTTCATATCTTCTGCTTGCATCATCTGAAGCACTCGCTATAAACTGAAGAATGATAGAAAAAATGATAATAAGGACGAAATAAATATAGAGCAATATTAACATTGTAAAGAAGAGTGGAAATTCTCAATAATAAATGAGAAGGAAGCTGCTAGTGCAGAGAAGGCCTCTGGACCTGGAGTCACAAGACTTGGGTTAGAATACAGACTCTGTCCTTTTACAAGGGCAGGGCATTCTACATTTCCAGACCTCAGTATTTCCTTCTGAAAAATGGGAATAACACTAGCTTCTCCATCTAACTCATGAGATATTTTGAGAAGGAAGTTAGATAATGGCTACAAAGTGTTTTATAATTGTAAAGTGCAACCTAAATGTGAGGCACTGTCCGAGGTACTGTCCTTAGAGAACTGTGTGCAAGGGATCTAAGAAAATGCATGCATGTGGTTATGTATCACTGAAAGCTGAGTGTGTTTATGGAGAAAAATGCCAACAGTGTCACTGAGGAATGAGGTCTTTAAAGAAATGATGAGACAATTATCGTGGGAAGAACATCTAGTCAGAAGACAGGGGTTTGAATCCAGGCTTTGCACCTTATTAGATGTACAATATTGGGCAAGTCTTAAGTTCTCTGAGCCTCAGTAGCTTCACCACTCAAATGGCAATCAAAATATCTTCACTTCTCACAGGAATGTTGTAAGAATCAAATGAGATGAAGTTTGTAAAGTGTTTCTTAGACTATAAAACAATATATAAACTATTCTTATTATTATTGAGGTGCAGTATAATCTAATGGATACAAAGCTCTTTGGAGTCAGAAAGACCTTAGTTCAAGTCCTACCTCTGACACAGCTTATCTAGTGCCCCTGGGCAAGTCATTTACCCTGCACCCTCCCTGATCCCCAGCCCCAGGTAACTCTCTAAGATTATAAGTTATAGAAGAGTTGGCAGTCTGAATCAGTGGAGGGAGTTGCCTCATTGGGCATAACAATCAATAATAATGACATCAAAGATCTGGATACCCGCCTCCAAATATATATGTATGTAATTATTATCATGTCCATATTACTGAAGCTTAGCCCCATGTGTAAAATTAAATTTTCTTTTTTATTATGAACTTCATCATCATCAATGAATTTAAGCATTTCAATATACAAAGAACAAGAAAGATGCTTGTAGAAGATACTTTGAAGTGCTTATATACCTTTTGTAAAAAATAAATTTATATATGATACATTTTAGCAGGATAGTATTAAAACTGTTCTATGTGTTCTGTGTCCTCTTCTCTACTTTTTTTGTTTCTTTCTGCATTGTAAAAAATATTTTAATGATTTTTTTCCATATTTTCCATTACCCTTTAACCTATAATTCTATCCCTCCTTTGTGAGTAGTAGTTTTTCCTTGTAATTTAGACTCCAGGGAAACAAATCAACACACTGGTCATGTCTGAGAATGCATATTTCATTCTGCATCTTGAGTCTCTGACCTTCCTGTCAATAGGTAGGAGCTCTGTTTCATGACTACTTTTTTGAAGTCACTACAGTACAGCACTTTGATCAGAGTTCTGAGGTATTTCAAAATCACTTTTCTTCATTTTACTCTTGGTATCATCATGTAAATTGTTGTCTTGGTCCTGCTCACTTGACTCTGCATCAATTGATACCACTCCTCTCATGCTTTTTCAGAATTCATCATATCCATCATTTCTTACAATGCAATAACATTACATTACCTTCATATACTGTAGTTTGTTCAGGCATTCTCCAATGGAAAGGTACCTATTTCATTTCTAGTTCTTTATTACTTTAAAAAGCATTATTATAAATATTCCTTTATGTACGAGTCCTTTCTCTTTATCCTCAATCTCTTTGGATACCTAATTGTAGATTTATTGAATCAAGAGTATGTACTATTTAGTGATTCTTGGGATGTGGTTCTACTTTTTGAAGAGAAGCCTCTTTAGTAGAGAAGTATCTGTAGGAAAGACTGCATCACATATCCCAACCAACCTCCATGCAAACACATATAAATAGGCAAGAGAGTATATATGGCTTACTCTTGTCAATTTCCATTGCAATATTATTCAGTAAATGATAATCATAAAAAGAAAAAGAATCCCATAATTCCATAGTGTTTTACAAAGCACTTTCTTGGCAAGAAAGCTTCCCTTGAGATTATTATCTCTGTTTTCCAGATAAAGAAACTGAGGTGTAGTGAACTTTAATGCTTTGCTCAAGATGGCAGTGTTAATAAAATACAGAAGAATCAGGGATTCTAGGTTCAAGTCTTGATTGTTCTAATTACTATGTGATCTTAGTCGAGTCACCTAATCTCTTTTATACAGATTTAGATTTATTGTGTATTAAATAAGATACTTAGGTTATTTGGCCTTGATGATCTTCCTTATTCTACTATTCTGTATTTTAACACTGTTCTAAGATCCCTCCAACTTTTAAGGTTCTGTGTTTTAAAAGTTCTGTGTTCTGTGATATCCAGCTACAACATTCTCTCTCCTTACTTCCACACTGTACATTTTGTGTTCTAATATATAATATCAGATATATCCTAATAATGAGATCAGATATTCCTTCAAAAGTTTCTTCTAGGACTAATGTTCTCCCTTCTAAGGTTTTTCCCCAGTTCATACGTACTAAGTTCTAAGGTTCCTTCCAGCTCTGACATTTCAGTCAAGTCACTTCACCTGGCATCTCCTGCCCTGCCTGTTTTCAACTTCATGAAATAAGATGCCCTTTTCAGGATAAGTTCATCCATCACTTCTAAACTCACCAACATGCTGCTAACTCAAGCCTTGATTGACTCCACTGCCCTCAGCCTCCTTTTCTCTCTGGACGTCAGAGTATCAAACTTCTCCAAATGTTTTCCTTTATAGAGAGTAGACACTGGACTCTCAGTTCACCCCCTGTTACGTTACTGTCCTGCCTGGGTTCAACTCCACAAAACAAGATGTCTGGGAATGCCCCAGTGTCCCATCTCCCTACTTGCTTTGAGTACCCTCCTCTCATCCCCTCCTCTACCTATTGTGTGTTGTTGCTTCCTTTAGATTGTAAGCTCATGGAGGGCAGAGACTATTTTTCTTTTTATTAACTGTATCCTCACTGCTTAGCACAATGGCATGTTATAGATGCTTAACAAATGTTGATTGGATTGGAAGTAATGTCAACAAGCATTTAAAGCATCTACTATATGCCAGGCACTGTGCTAAGCACTGGGGATACAAACAGAATCTGCCCTCAAGGAGCTCACAGTTTATTGGGGGAAACAACTTGTAAACAGCTATGTACCAATAAGATATATACAGGACAAATGGAAGAAATCTCAGAGCTTTTATGTTGTTGTTTAGTTATTTTTATGTCATGTCCAACTCTTTCTGACCCCATTAGGGGTTTTCTTGGCAAAGATATTGGAGTGGTTTGCCATTTCCTTCTCCAGCTCATTTTATAGATGAAGAAACTGAGGCAAAGATGGTTAAGGGACTTGCCCAGGGTCACACAGCTAGTAAGGGTCTGAGGCCAGATTTGAACTCAAGAAGATGAGTTTTCCTGACTCCAGGCCCAGCACGCCATCCACTGGGCCATCTGGCTGCCCCTCAGAGAGAAAGTTCTAGCATTGAGGGGGAAGGTAAACACTCTTTTTTTCAGAATGTGGGATATGAGATGAGAATTGAAGGAAGTATTGTATAAGGTAGAGATCACTGAATTTGGGGTTAGAGGACCTGATTTTGGGTCACAGTCCTGCTACTCACTACTTCTGTGAACTTGGAAAAATGACTTAATGTCTCTAGTCCCCAGTCCCTCATATAACATGAGAGGGTGGATTAGATGTCCCGTAAGGTCTCTTACACATATGTCCCATGGAGCCCTTCTAGTTCTGCTGTTTTAATAAGTCTGTTTCAAGAAAAGGTGGAAATTTGCCCCCAAATAACTTTCTAGGACCATTCCAAAGGTGCAAGGTAAACAAAAAAAAAAAAGGATTTTGAATTTGTTCAAAGAAAAGTGCTCCTTAAAGCCCAGGGATTATAATCGCAGTGAAAAATTCTCACTTAATTACTTAAAACTCCAAAAAAGGTATTGTTCCAGGAGAAGAGGCATTGACCAATTAGAAGCTACCCCTGTTAGATCTCATGACAGGTAACAACCACCACGTTGGCTTCGCATTGCAGCAACACTGATTTGACACCCAACTCTTGTAAATGGTGTTACTTAGCACCTTGGAACCACAGAAGAGCTACTGATACCTGTCACTAACATGTCAGTCACCCTTCTGGCATTAGGTAGATTCATATCTGCATTGAAAATCAGAAGGCCTGGTTTCCAATTCAGACTCTGTAGCTAATGAGCTGTGTGATTTCAGTCAGGACTCTCTGGGTCTCAGTTTCCTCTTAGAAAAAGTGAAAATTGGATTTGAAAAAATCTCAGGTCCTATCTAGCTCTAACACTGAAAGCTTTACATTCTAACATGCCATAAGACCTCCTATAACTTGAAAATTCTGTGTTTTAAACATCCACCCAGTTGTAACACCTGGCTTTCTACATTCTAAGAGCCTTTGAAACTCTAACATTTTGTATTATAGCATGGATTTCCCAATGTGGCATTTTTTAGCCCATACAAGGATGATGGGTTTTGTTTGTGTGTTCTCTTTTTGCCTTTTGAAAAAGTATTCCCAGAGCTTAGCACAGTGCCTGGCATATGCTAAATACTTAATAAATGCTTGTTGATTGATATTGTATGGTAAGGGATTTAAATTATTTGGACGTATACTGGTGGCCTCTCTCTGAATCAGAGAAGCTGATGCATTTGTGACTACTTTAATGCAAATTTAATCCTTCAAAAGGTGAACTGCTATCCTGTACCTGACTCTGACCAATAAGGCGGAACTACGGACGTAGTTGCAGGAACAACAGGAAACTTGGAGGCAAGTGACCACTCCATCATAGAGTTTATGAGAGAGGAAAGGAATGCCAGGTGCAAAATGGCACGTGATATAGATTTTGGGAGAACAGATTTCAAAGAATTCTGGGAAATGATAGGCAGTATTTGGTGGGCAACTATTTATGGTGGAAGTTGGTCCAAGACGGAGGAGGGTAAGCTTTCAGGAATGAAATTTTAAAGACACAAGTAGGATTGATTATAAAGAGGATGGAAATAAAGGAGGTGTATGAAAAGACAGGTGCCTGTGCCCAGTGAACTCATCAACCAAATTAGACTGAATTTTTTATAAAAGAAGGTTTTCTGGGTACTATAAAGATGAATGCTTTTAGAAATATATGAAACATGAGACTCAGCATGACACTTCGGAACTTAAGACAGTGGGGAGCAGTGAAAAGAGTCCTGAACTTGGAATCACACAATTTGAATTCAAATACTGACTGCCACTTGTTGCTTTTGTGACCTTGGACAAAGTGATTTAATCTCTCTGAGTTTCATGTTTCTCATTTGTAAGAAGAGTGGATGAGATAATCTTGACTTTCCTTCATGGTTCTAACTCTTTTAGAAGTGTCGTCAAGACAACTCCAGGAGTAGACAGAACTATAGGGAATTGATAGGTGCTCATTTCTATTCCCACAAGTTTTTTATTTATTCCACTAGATCCCTATACCATGAAAACTTTTGGTTCCATGTACTTTGGAGGTTCTGAGTGATTGCCATAGAAATCTCTCTCTCTCTCTCTCTCTCTCTCTCTCTCTCTCTCTCTCTCTCTTTCTCTCTTTCTCTCCCCCCCCCACTTCCTTCCTCCCTAAAAACAACTTATTTCTTAAATTTTTAGGGATCAACGTTATATTCAGGAGATTAAAAATGATAGTTTTATCTTTCATAATGCTCTGTTTCCAGTAAAGTTAATTAAATGCTCAAGGATATGCTTGTGGGAATGTTTGATGAGCACAAAAGAAGAGCAAGGTTCTGCAAGAATTGTGTCATGAGCACTATTGAGATGTGGGGTGGGGTGAATGATAAAAACAAGAAACAAGGGTTTTTTCCCTTACTTTTTCTATTTTAGGGGCATAGGGGTATAATACTATGATTTAGTGTAGATGGGATGATCAGTGACAAGAGAGAGCAGTCGGAACTTCTAAATTTTTATTTTGTTAGTGTTTATTTTGCTACTTCTGTTTTCTCTGCTAGGAAGAATGCTCTTATAGTAACTAGGTGGCTCAATATATAGAGTGCTAGACCTGGAGGCAGAGACCTAAGTACAAATCCAGACTCAGAAACCAACTAGTTGTATAACCCCGGGAATATCACTTCACTTCAGCCTGCCTCAGTTCCCTCAACTGGAAAATGGGGGGCGGGGTAATGATAGCCACTACCTCCCACAGATGTTTTGAGAATCAAATAAGATAGTATTTGCAAAACAGTTAGCACAATGCTTGGTACTTAATAGGCAATTAATAAATGCATATTCTAACCCCTTCCCTTTGAGAAGCATAGAACAAAATGGTTAGCAGGGAACTGAAGGAAAACAATGTGAAGATCTCCTCATAGGACATGACAATAACAGCAATAGTAAAACTAAGGACAATATAGAAATAAACAGATGACTGAGTGAATAGATGAATGAATAAATACATGAATGAATAAATAAATAGATAATAATAAATCAAGCCATTGCAACTGAAAGCTATAGGAAACTCATTCTTAAGGACTAATTGATTCAGAGTTAGCAAGGAAATGGTACAAAATATGCGACATATTACTATCATTTGCAAAAAAAATAGCAGTGGACTTTACATACTTATTATAAAGGGTTTCTTTTTCTTCTGTAAGTGGGGGATGGAGTGGGTAGGAGGAAGAATGGGGTTAGGCTCAGGATCCCCTCCAAAAAAATCAGAACAGAGCAGACGTTAGGCTAGAAGGAATCACAGACAAACAGGATGGTCTAGAGACTCTAAAAAATTACATGTTGAATTTATTATTCAAAAAGAAAAGCCAGTTTAGTGTAATAAAGATTTGCAAGTTCATGTATGATTGTCTCCTTAAGTGGTCAAATGGTAAAAAAAAATATTCATGCTGTATTTCTGAGATATAGTATAAAAGCTAACATTTATATAAAGCCTACTATGTGCCAGCCACTGTGCTAAGCACTCATTTGATCTCATTTGATCGTCATGGCAACCCTGAGAGGCTGATGCTACTACTGGTCCCATTTTACAGATGAGGAAACTGAGGCAAACAAGTGAAGTGGCTTGCTCAGGGCAGGCACAGCTAGTAAGTATGTGAAGTGGAATTTGAATTCAGGTCTTCCTGATTCTAGGTCCAGTGCTCTATCCACTGTGCTACCTAGCTGCCAAAATATCAACACAAGTAACAGAATATATTTAAGACAAAATCCATTCCCCAATAGATAAGTGTTCAATGGATATGAGTTATTCTTGTTGTTGTTGTTCATCCTTCCTTTTCAGAAAGGACCAATGACATCAAACGATTTTGATTTAATGGAGGCAGTGCTGTGCAAAGTCATCCATCTCATTCTTTCCTCCCGAGTCATATGAGTCCAGTGGCAAGACATAGATCAGGATAACTGGAGATGGCTCCTGATGCAGTGGGAGACCTTGGCCTTTTTAAGCTAAGATCTTCCCCAGGCCTCAGTTTGTCTGAGGCAATGGCTATTCAGTAGTTAAAGGGTAGGTAAGAATCGAGGCAGAAGATGGCATAGTTTGCTGTCATAAAAGAATCAATCTGAGAGGAGAAGACTCTCAGGGTTTCTGACCAGAACAGAAACAATTGCTATTTACATTCACTCAGAGCCATCAAAACCCAAAAAATGAGCAAGTGATTCTTGGGCTGGGACCTATTATTGGACGATAAGTGAAAGCCAGAGTGATTTGAATTTAAATGCATAGTCAAATAGCTCCATTTGAATCCCAATGGGCTGGTTTTCCAGAACTATATTTCAAGAAATCATAAATGAAAACTACATGACACAAAAGAGCTAACTGTCCTAATTTTTTTAGGAAAAAGCAAATGATAGAAAAAATAAATAGGGAAGAAAAAAATCTAGCTCCCAAAGCCCAAAATCCCTTGTGAAGTATACGTGATTGAACTTGGAGCAGATATGAGTAAGCTGTTCTCATAAGACAAATTGTAAACTATTAGCAACAACAACAAAAATGCTTTAAGTTGCTAATAATGAATGAGAAAGTCTAAACCACTGTGAGAATTTATATCACACACAGCAAATTACTAAAGATAACAAAAGATAAAAAGAGTCAATATCAGAGAGGTGGTGGAAAGGAAGACATACTAATGCATAGTTAGTAGAGCTGTAAATTAATATAACTATTTTACAAAGCAATTTGATATTATCCAAAATGGCTAAAATATCCATACTAGGTATCTAACTTTAGTTGTTTATATCCCACAGAAGTTACTATTTCTAAAAAAAGCCTCGTATTAATTTATAGCAGCAATTTTTGTTGTAGCAAAGAATTGAAAAGAAAGTAGAAGTCCATCCATTGGCCAAAGGAAGGCTAGAGAAATTATGGCACGTGAACGTAATCGAATACTACTGTGTAGTTCAAAATGGTGAATGTGACAACTGCAGAGAAACATAGAAAGACTTATTTGAACTGATGTAGAATTAGGTAAGCTAGGCCAGGAAAATAATATACACAGTGATTACAAGAATCTAAAGGGAAAGAACAACTAATACAAAATTTTGAAAATGAATATCGCAAGATGACAAAGAATAAGCTTGACCCCAAAGAAGACATCTACTTTCCCCAGCTTCTTGGCAGAGCTAGTGGTAATGGTGCAGCTTATGGGTGTGAAACATTGTATATATAACCAAGTTTTTCTATGTATTGATCAGCCTTGCTGATTTTTCTCTTCTTTCTCTTTTTTTAAATTCTTTGTTATTTGGGATGGCCCTCTGGGAATTGGAAGGGATAGATGTGGAAATCTAGGTGATGGGGAACAAAAGATATTAATAACATTTATTTTTAAAGATCATCTATTTCATAATGTATATGAAACACTCGTTTTATTTGATTTTGGTAAGTTTACAATAAAAATATGTATCACCAACAAAGCTTTAGAAAGACACGACAGAATTATAAAACTTGCTATTCTTCATAAGTTAACAAGACAAATACAAATCTCAAAATATCTTTGAGAATTGAAGAAATAAATTACACTGGAATGAGAACATTATCCTAGGAGAAAACCATCATCCATAATCTCCTGGACATAAAATTGCTCCATAAAAATTCGAGAATAAAATTTTAATTGATGTGGTCATAGCAAACACTGGAAATACATGGAATGGAAAGCTTTCAAAGCATAGAAGCCTTTTGGAACAAATAAAAACCATGTGGGAACAGAAAGAACATCTCCGCAGCTCTGTGTTATTGGAGTTGTTTCAGCTATGATTTCTGAGAGCCTACAAAAGCCTACATCCTAATACCTTTATCCAATACCAAAACCAATCATTTCATCCCCTTTCATATTAGTTTGATGAATATTAAACCTAAAAGAATAATAACAGGACTATGGATTGCCTTAGGACCACTTCTATCCGAACTCCATCAAAGATAAAGATGAGAATGCAATTATAATAATATTAATAATGGATATTTACACAACACTTTAAAGGTTGCAAAGTGCTTTACCTATGTTGTTTCATTTGAGTTGCCTAGCAACCTTGTGAAGTATCTACTATGAGGAAACTGAGGCTTAGAAAGATTAAGTGACTTGTTCAAGATTATACAGTGAATATGTGGGGACTCGATGTCAGGAGTTCCTTGCTTCAAATCCCAAACACTATCTATTGCATCATGCTCTCAGTAGCCAAGCCTGGCTAAACTACAGTTTTGAGTAGGTTGATAGATGTGATTTCTAAACTTCTGTTCAAAGATCTTGGAGAATGGGAAAAGTGCCATATGATTGGAGAAAGGCAAACGTGCCAGTTTTAAAGGTTTTTGAAGAGAATAATATGTGTAAACTACAGAAGTGTGGGCTTTTGTTTTTTCTATTCCTAGTACAAATCTAAAACACTCTATTATGGAACTGGTTTGTAAACCCTTAGAAGAGGAAGCAGTTATCATCAAAAGTCAAAATGGCTTCACTAAGAAGAGGTCATGTCAGACTAACCTATTATCCCTTTGAAAAAGATAGAGTAGGGGCAGAGCCAAGATGGTGGCTGGAAAGCAGGGACTAGCGTGAGCTCCCCACCAAGTCCCTCCAAAAACCTATAAAAAATGGCTCTGAACCAATTCTAGAACTGCAGAACCCACAAAGTGACAGAGGGAAGCAGGGCTCTAGCCCAGGACAGTCTGGATAGTCTCTGGGTAAGGTCTATCCCGCACGGAGCTGGGAGCAGAGGGGAGCAGAGCTGAGCAGAGCAGAGCCCAGCATGGGCGGTGCAGACCAACCAGACCAGGAGCCGGGCGGAGCGTGCCCTAGCACTCTGAATCAGTGAGCTGTGGCTGTTACCAAACTTCTCAACCCACAAACATCAAAGACAACAGAGTAGGTTAGTAGGAAAAGCTGCTGGGGACTGGAATATATGCCATCTTGGAGTGGGGGGGATAGAAATAGGGAGAAAATTTGTAATTCAAACTCCTGTGAAAATCAATGCTGAAAACTAAATATATTAAATAAAAAAAAGAGAAATGTATTTAACAGGACTCATGACACTTAGATTTCATTTTTACTTCATCAAATACTTAAGGCAAATAAATAGACACAAAGAATAGAGCAGAATGGCAACTACTATCTGTGTGATTATGTCAATAAATTTAGTTCTTTTGATTGTTGAAAAAAAAGAAAAAGATAGGGTATTAGACTGGTAGATCAAGGAAATATTATAAACATAAGATACCTAGATTTTAATAAAAAATTTGACAACATTATGCTTGTTACTAAAATGGATGGATAAGAGCTAAATGATGGCATAGTTATGTGAATTATGAAGCATTTGAATGGGAAGTTCCAAAGATTAGTCATTAAAAGTTTGATTTCAAATATGGAAAGAACTCTAGTGGAGATCTATGCTTGGTCTTCTGTAACTCAATGCTTCTATCAATAATTTGGATGATGGCATCAGTGATATTTTTGTCAAATCTGCAGAAGCTTGGAGAGCTTTCTGACACATTGAATGACAGTGTTTGGATATGATACTCTTGAAAGCCAGAATAGTGCTTTAAAGATGATGTTTAATAGTGATAAATATAATGTTCAACATGTGGGTATAAAAAATCAAGTTCAAATGTAGGATGAGGGAAGCATGGCTAGACAGTAATTCTTTTGGAAAAAGAAATCTGTGGATTTTAATGAAGTATTGTTATGAGTCACGAATTCAACATGGTAACCAAAAAGGACAATAATAAAATGGGCTGCATTAAGAGAAAAGGCATTGTGTCCAGAATAATGGTGATACATGTTTAATTATACTCTATTCTGGTTAGCTCACATTGGGATTACCATGTTGAGTTCATGGAACCACGTTTTAGGAAATACCTAGACCCACAGGAACATATGTAGAGGAAAGTGAACAACATGGTTAGAGAACTAAAAAAAAATATGTAAAGAGGTAGAAGGAATTGAGGATAAAATAGAAAAGTAAAGGCTAATGAGTGGCTATCTTTGAAAAGTGAAAAACTTTCTTGTAGGAAATGGAATCAATTTATTCTGTTTGGTCTCCTAAAGCAGAACTACATGGAATTTCTAAGAAGCAGCTTTATGTTTGATTTAAGGGCACCTTTACTCAAAATTGGAGCTACCTCAAAGTTGAATGGGCTATATTGGGAAGTAGTGGATTCCTTCTTTGGAGATTTTCAAACAGAGGCCTCAGTTTCCCTATCTGTACAATGAGAGAATTGGACTCAGTTGCCTCCAGAGTTCCTTCCATGTCTACATCGATGATCCTATAATCTTATGAACCTAGTTTGGGGCTGATTCTAACTTACAGAAGAAAGAACTAGGAATATGATTCAGTGAGATCAGCTTCTGTTCCTTCCCAAAATATGCATATAGACACAATCAAGAGCCCTACCTAGGGACTCTACTTCCTGGGAAAATTCACAAGAGACATAGATCCCCAGACTCTAAGTCAAATGGGCAGATTCTAAGGTCGACACACTGAGAGACACATGCTAAAAATAAGAGTAAAGAATCCCAGGACAATAAATAAGAAAGTTCCTGGTTTTATTATTATCCCACTCTTAAAGTTCCAATATGTCCCTCAGTAATAATTTACCTTGTGTGATCAGAGGCAAGCAACCAGTCCAGATCACCAGTGTTGAGCTTTCCCTGCCATTTATCTTTCCGAGTCACTGCCTTTACAAAGTGGACGAAGCATGAACAGATGAGAATGTCTTCCAACTGCAAGCTTCCTATTGCTCCTCCTCCCCTGTTTGAAGTTGTGCATTTATGCTTCCTCTATCCTAGTGTTTTGCATTTTCATCCAGGGTAGTGTCTGTGATGACAGAAGGCTAGTTTTGCTCTAGCACACAAGGTTCTTCTGGACTGCCTTTTGCTATCATCAGTCAGGGTGTGCTCAGGAAATGAAAACCTGATTTACATATTAGCCTAAGCAAAGCATAATTGGGCTGCAGAGTAATCGCAGTACATTCCAAAGCCAAACACAAGTGATTTGGGGATTATCCACTGTTTAGGCTTATCCAAGCCATGGATCCCCTCCATTGGTGCAGATAATTGAGTTCAGAACTTAATTCATCCAATTGTCCCTACTGAGTTTGGAAGGACACAGGCAGCACTTTGCCTTCCCTCTCCTGATTCTATGTAGTGGCAAAGCTTATGACTGACAGCATCTGGAGAATTACCCAGTGGCCATGTCAATTAGCCTTGGGTACCTCAAAAGGGCCATTATTCTCCCCTAATATGACACACAATTAAGACTGCTTGGCAACACAGGTAGTATATCCACCCACCTACATGGTCTGCTTTGCAGGGTGATGGAAAGGTGTTTCCCTTTAGCCCTCAAATTCTTTCCCTTCATGCTCCCTATAGACCTACCACTTGTCTTACCAGACATTATAAGGTAGAAGTTTCAGGCTAGCTGCAGTGTGGCTTGGAAGAAGTAAGCTTCTTTGACCTCAAACAATACAGAGTTCTCACTACAGGGAAGGGAGAAAGGAGGCTAGAACACGGAGCAGAGATTAAATGGAGGTTGGAAGTATTCATTCAAAGTCACAAAGCAATATTCCTCGAGAAGAGTGCCAAGTCAGAGAATAGTAGAATTGGCATGCTGGGAAATACCAAAGTCAGACTGTGAGAGCCTCCATATTCTCTCACGTGCTCACGTTACGAATGGAGTATTGTGTTCTCTTCTGGGCACTGAATTTTATGAAAGACATTAGACAACCTAAAATATGTCCTGGGGAGGGTGATGTGATTTGAAATCATGATATATAAAGATCAGTAGAAAGAACTGGGAATATTTATCTTGAATATTAAAAAAATGATTGGAATGGAGCAAGGGAATGATAAGAATCTTTAAATAGCTGAAGGCTTGCTATGATTGGTATCTGAATGGAAGAGACAATCTACTTGGATGAGGGGAAGAATAAGTGCTAGTGAGTGGACTTTATGAAGAGGTAGGGCCCTCTCAACTTAACATAAGGGACAACTTTCTCATAATTAGAGCTATCCCCAAAATTAAATGGGCTGTCTCATCTGGTAGTGAGTTCCCCATTACCAGCAATATTTAAGTAGAGGTTAGACATCTTTCTCAGGATCTTGAAGCAGGGAGGGATTTCTTGTCTGGTATTGTTGGTGGTGGTGGTGAGTGTCTGACTCTTCATGAGCTTGGGGTTACTGTCCATGGGGTTTTCTTGGCAAAGAACTGGAGTACTTTGCCACTTCCTTCTTCTCTGAGGTACTTCCTAATTCTAATACTCTGCAAACTCTAAAAAATGTATGGAATTTGGGCATAAACTTTTTCTTCTCCCTTCTTTATAAGTGCTTTACCGAGAAAAATAAAGAGTATAGAAGAGAATCAGAAAATTACCAGGAGAGAAACAAATATTCTTTAAGTAGATATATTAATAATTTTATTATAACAAATTTGTATAGCATTTTGAAGCAACAAATCACTTTCAGATACATCATTTCGCTTCACCCTTTGTTGAAGCTAATGGTCACAACAGAGCTATGAGCTTCGTGACACAGATATTATTTCCATTTTAAAGATAAGAGAACCATGGCTCTAAGAGGGATGTAACATGTCCAAAGGCGCACATCTGTAAGTAGCTGGCTAGCTTTGCAAGCCAGGACTATGCCTAGATTGTTATAATTAGCACATTAACTAGGGGAAGCAATGGAACCAAGAGCTGGTAAACTGCCTAGCTAGTCATGGTGCTACCATTACCAGAATGCAGAAGTGGTTAAGTTTTGCAGGAATACTTGAGAAGGAGCAGGACAATACTGGTGGATCA
This sequence comes from Trichosurus vulpecula, assembly GCF_011100635.1. Taxonomy (NCBI): domain Eukaryota; kingdom Metazoa; phylum Chordata; class Mammalia; order Diprotodontia; family Phalangeridae; genus Trichosurus; species Trichosurus vulpecula. The sequence goes on along the minus strand of NC_050574.1, from coordinate 115,462,950 downwards.
TTACTCCATCTCCAATCCCTTTTCCTTGAAGTATTTTTGGCTCATTGTAAGGTGATGACCATAATGGAAGTTAGCCTCTTCGAATTTAGGAAGAGTGTATGCCTGGTTCCCCCACTGGGGAATTTCCTTGTAGATAACTTTTCCACCAAATTTCCATGTAGGTACCTTCATGTCATCAGTTTGTGTTATCGGTTTGCTACATTATAGCAAGTGCAGGGTTAATTTAGTTCATCGTACCTTGATATGGAGTGTTAGATCAGGGAAGGTCGTTTAAATGAATAAACGAATGAATACGTGAAAAAGCCATTATTAAGCTATAGTATTTTTCAGGCTTGAACTCAGTCCTTGAAATCAAGAAGCTCATATTTCAAAGGGGAAGATAACACATAGGGAAGTGGCAGCTGGGGAAAGGAATTTTGTTCTGGGAAGTCAGAGTACAGTGTCGATACATAGCATAGTTGAGTGGTACCCTTTCGGCCACTGACAGCAAAGATATACTTTCTGTGCCCAAAGGAGGAAAGGAGGGAGAGTAGAGAGAGAGGAGAATGCACACAACAGCAAAAGTGATGGTATGATATTTAGAGTGGATGACTAGATGGGGTATGAAACCCAGTCTGGTGTGAGTCTGGCAAAATATAGCTAGCTAGGTAAATTTGCATTCACTTCCTCATCAGGCAAGATAGCTCATTCTCTGAGAGGTGGAAGGGATCTTGGTAATTATCAATAATCAGCTAGTCTCTCTCATTATATAGAGGAAGAAACTAAAGTCCATAGTGGTCAAGGCTTATATAAGTCGTAATGTAAGTTAGTGGAGGTGTCAGGACTAAAACCTAGCCACCATTCTAGTGCTCTCTATTGTATCAAGGTACCATCTAAATGGCTGTTATCATTTGGAGCCCATCCTTATTTCCAACATCCTTTCTCCAAGTCCTGCTCAGCCCTCCCTCTCCCTCTGTACCATTCCTATCTTTCTCACTACATTACAAAAATCAGGGGAACTGAGAGAGGGTGGCAGCCCTCCAAGCTGGTGAAATACAGGACTTTGTTTTTAAAGAAAGAAAGTAGGAGTGAGGATAGTAGCAACGCTGATGAGTGAGCATTTGCCTTCCTATTTAAAATCACAGAGCCCAAGATAAGGCGCCTGTCCCATTGATACAATATCCCAAGAATGTCATTATATTTGTTGAAAAGGAACAGGTGGGAAGAAACACTGAGAGGTGCCATTAAGACCCATTTTTTTCCCCATGGAGTAGAGAAGGGAGAGAAACTGGTGCACAGTGTACTTCTAAACATGCCAATCAGGGGTCATTTGCGGAATTATAGACTCCCACATACCAGATGGCAGCCATTCAACTCTCACCTAGATGGCTGCCTAGATTTAAATAGGGGTGTTTAGGCCGCTTCTACTTAGTGCCAATTACCTGAATAATTCTGGCAAAATATGTTCTCCTTGCCATTGAGGAACAGTTTAAAAACAACAACAGAAAAGCCGGGGGATACTGTAAGCTACAAAGAAAAGCAGCGGTGTATTGGAAAGAGTATTGGGTTTGGAGTAGGGTGACCTGGGTTCCAATCTTGGCTCTGCTGCTTAGAAGTTGTGGGATCATGCGTGAGTCCCTTTTTCTTTTTGTGTTTCAGTCTCCTGGACTATAACGTGAGAGAATCTAAGTTCTCTTCCCTTTCTCAGTCTTACAATCCAATTAATCACTTGACTTTTCAGTTCCTTAGTTTATTCATCTTTAGAAGGGAGATACTAATGACTGCCCAACTGCTGGAGCGAGTCTGTTGCTAAGTCTAAAGGGGCTTTGCAGAAGAACGAGATGGAGCAGTCAGCGCTGAAAGCTATTGGGTCCTTTTCTTTGGCATTCTCAAGGGCAGACGATGTAGTTCAACTGGAATCACCAAAAAGAAAATGAAGGGAAAAGCCAGAGTAAGAAGGGGAATGTACTATCGCTCCCATCCTGAGGCCAAGACTCATACCTGCAAAGCTAGATTGAGAAGGGCAGAAGAAGGGATACAAGGAGAGATGATGTTATGGCACTGGGGTACAATGTTTTTCCAAGAGGATGTCCGTGATAGTGTTGGAGAGAGTGTTACCAAGACTTGGTGTGTCATTAAAGCTGGCTCTCTTTGGCATCCCTAAGAACCAGGTAACCTCAGGGAAATTGGTGTTTAAGGGAAAAGAGGCAGATTTAGCCATGGATGGGTGGGGTTCTGATCAGAATGCTTTCATTGGTCCTCTCCTCTAAGGTCATAGGCAGGGAAGAAGCAACGGTTATATTTCCTAGCACAAAGAATTCTGAGGTGTATGGGGTGGGGGTCTGTCTCACATAGAGAGTGCCTTGATGATATCTGCCTGGGTAGCAGCCATTAAAGATCTTCTTTCTGAAGAAGGAAAGCCATAGATTGGAAGTACCTTAGAGAGACTGTGGGACATGTATGTACAGACATTTAATAACTAGTTTCAATTGGTGATGAGGGCATTCTGCTTTAGCTACTTTCTCAGCCTCATTTGATGATTCTTTCATTTATGGTGTCTGGTGAGAGAAAATGGTGAAAAAGTAGGGTCTGTGGAGCCTTCTCCCTGCCTGAAGTCACATGCCTCTGTGAAAGGGTCTTGGTCCTTGGTCTTTGTGTTGGTTCTCTTTTATTTTTTAGATAAAGGACATTGGACTTCCCATGACCTTGTGAGTTCAAAAGGGTTTTCCAGAATCTTTTTTTTTACAGAGTCAAGACAGTATTGATGTTCAAAGGAACAAGAAGTGTGACTTTCAGGAATGACCCCTGGGACCTTCATGTCAGAGCATCTGGGAGTCATGATATATTGGGACATGAATTTGATGTAGGAACAGCTAAGTTGAACCTAATACCTCCCAGAGACTGAAATGGTGTAAGAGAAAATATGCTTCTGAGGTATTAGGAGACAATGCTTGCATGTATGTTTTTGCTATAACTATGAAGTAAATATCTCTGTGTATAAGTCAAACGATAATTAAGTGGTTAAATGGAATTTGGGTACCAATCACTAACAGAATACTCTAACAGTGGAGGGAACATAGCCAGTGAGGGCTCATGCAGATGGCAGTGGAGACAGAGACATTTATCAGGATACCCTAGAACCTTGTAGCAGACCTTCCCTAGGAGAGAATCAGATTAGAGTCACTACAGAGGTATAACTGATACTTAACTTTGGAACATTCCAGAGGAGAGGTAGGGAAGTTGAGAGTACTAGGTCAATGTGGGGACTTTAATATACTTCCCTTTCTTATCTTTGCCTTCTTGGGTGATCCAGTTAAGCCATGCGGTTTTCCCTTAAACAAGTCAAATAAAAGAGCCTAGAGCTTTCAGTATTGATAGCCTCATCTAGTTCTTGGCAAAGTCCCTTTCAGACCCACCAATAAATCTCAACAGTAAAGAAGTCATTATATATCCATTTTAAAAGTAAGGAAACCAAAGCCCAGAAAGGTTAAGTGACTCATAGGATCAAAAGCCAGAAAACTGGGAGAAACCTTAGTCCGACCCCTCCACTTTATAATGGAGGACACAGGCTAGGACTTGGAGAAAGTCTAGACCAGAAAAAAATTAGATTTTGGGAGTATTACAACATTTACTTATCTCACAGGGCTTTTGGGAAGATGAGGATCACGTGAGATGTTGATAGGGTCTGTAGTTGCATAAACATAAGTTATCATAATTATTGGAAGATCCTATAATTACAAAGGAAGAAGGGGCTGTCTAGTTAGGATTTTTGTTGTTTGGAAACAAAGATGTTGCTACTCATCCATCATCAACAGAAGAATGTTTTGCAGACTTTCCCCTTCAGTAGTGGTGAGGTCTTACATTACTGCCCAAAACAGAATGACAAATATCAAGAATTCGGACAAATGGAAGGGTCTGTATAAACTGATGTAGCACAAAATAAGCAAAGCCAAGAGAATAATATATACAGTCACTGTAACAGTGTAAATGAAGAGATTCACTAAAAGAAAGCTAAACTCTGAGTAATGGAAAAACCAAGGAAGGCCCTGAAGAAGAGAAAATGAAAACCACCAGCTCCCTTAGGGCAGAGAAGTAGGAAACGAACAGGATGGAATATGGTGTACATTGTTGGATACAGTCTCTGCGTAGTATACTCTCGCTCAATTATGTATCTTAGCCATGAAGGAGATTTCATTTTGGAGCTTGGGGTGGGTAATTATTGTCATGAAAAGGCAAAAAAGCATCAGTAAAATGTTCAAATATGGGGAGACCAAGTAGGATGATAACAGAAAAAAAGGCCAAGGATATTAGTAGTTAAGAAACCATTCCTAACAATTGATAGTAATGTTTATTAAGCAAGAATTGAGAGAGTAATCTCAGTAAAATAGTGGGATTTGAAGCCAGATTGCAAGAGGTGCAGATCTCAGTGGGAAACGGGGAAGTAGAGGAAGAAAGGGTAGATGCCTCAGTGTTCTAATATTCTAACTCCCTTAGAAAACCAAAAAATTCTCTAACATTCCAAATCCGAAGGTCCCTTCTAACTCTGACATTCAGTGTTCTAAGATCCTTCTGGTTCCTTAAGTCTATGATTCAAGGTCTTTCCAGGTTTATATTCTACAATTCTGTAAGTCCAAAGACATTATGCAGAAAAGGAAACTAATTTCATATGAGTGAATTTCAGCTACTGATATTATTGCTTAAAAGATCTTCCACATCAAGATATTCATTCAACTTCCCCTCCCCCCCACCCCTGGGCAGTTTCTTACCTGTAGCAAACCTGAAAGCTTCTCTCAGTAGATAATATTTCCTGCATGTTAGAGTCCACTTAATTAAATCCAATGTGGGTTTAATAGAACAATTCTTTCTGAACAAAAGCTAGTTTCAGGATCAAATCTGACTTTGGATGGAACCTGTTTCTGATTGAGCTGTGCAGAAATAACTGCATCTTAAACTATTCTTGTGACTTGTCTGCTATTTAAGGTGTGGAGAGGGCTACAGGAGGTGATCCCCTGGCATGTATTTTTTTTAAGAGGAGAGAAGGCAGGAATGTGAGTACAATGCTTATAGGCTATCTGGCAGTCCATCTTGTAATACAGCAAGGAAGGCTGGAGAAGTATTCCAGGGATGGTTTGGACAAGATGCTAGCTCAGGTCTCTTTCGGTCCTAAGACTCTAATTTTTATCCAAGGTAGTCCAACAGTTTTAGCATGAAACTGCACTAAGACTTTTGAACCCCTTGTATTTTAATATTTTAAAGACCCTTCCAGCTTTAATATACTTTTCTAACGTTCCACTTTCTAAGCTCACCTCCTCAACAAAATCTTAGAATTCTAGAATCCAAATGAATAAGTCACTTCTCCTCTCTGGGATGTGGTTTTCTTATTTGCAAAAGGGTATGGATCAGATGAGCAGCTGACCACTAAGATATTTTCTAGGTCTAGTATTCTATACTATAATTTTGTATCATATATATATATATGTGCATACATACATATATGTATATATGCATTTATAGAAGTTTCCATATTCACCATGTCAGGATTAAGGATTTATAATTTTGTTGCTATAAATATTCCATGACTCAAATAATACCTCTTTTATGACTTGGGAAAACACAGAGTTGGAGAGTTTGAAGGAATTTTAGGGGGCACCAAGTTTAATCCATAACTCAAAGAGAATCCCTACTATTGCATATACAACAAGTGGCCATCTAGGTGCTGCTTGAAGATATCCAAGGAGAACAAGCCACTCCCCAATCCCCTTGAGGAAGCCCATTTCTCTTCTGGAGAGTTCCAAACACTAACAGGTATTTTTTTTCCTGAAATCAAGCATAAAATGGCCTCTTTGCAGTTTTTACCTGGTGCTCCTGGTTTTTGCCCTCTGGGATCAAGCATAACAAATCTAACCCTAGGTAGTTGCTAGGTTGTGGTACTAGATAGAATGCTAAGCCTGGAGTCAAGAAGACTTGAGTTCAAATCCTGCCTGAGACACTTACAAGTTGTGTGACCCTGGACAAGTCACTCAACCTTTGTCTGACTTGGTCTCCTTAAATGTAAAATGGGGGTAAGAATAGTACCTACCTCCTAGAGTTATGAAGATAAAATGAGATATGTACAAAGTGTTTATTAGTACAGTAGCTGGCACACAACAGGCACTAAATGAAAACTTCTTTGCTGTGCCCTGATAATGAGAAAACAAATTGCTAATAAAGACTAATTGCTAATAAGGACTAATTGCTAGTAAGGACTCATTAGATGGACACATACTCAAGACTCAAGGTCCTTCACCATCCTGTTTGCTATCTTCTGGATATTCTCTGGCTTATCAATGCTCTTGTTACACTCCAGATGGAATAGGATCCAAGCAGAGAGCAGAGAAATTATTACTAGAACCTTCGCCTCTCAGTGCTGCCCCAAATCACATTAGCTCTTTTGGCTTCCGTATCATCCTTCTGACCCATATGGGTCCACTAAAGCTCCTAGATTTTTTTAATACTGATGCTTAATTATGGTTCTGATGTTGTCTCATTAGATTAAGCACAATAACACAACCTATTTAGAACTTCTTATAAGGATTTTGATTCTGCAATCCAGGTTCTTAACTATTCCTCCCAATTATAAGACAACTGTAAATCTGGTGGTCATGTCATTTGTTCCTTTATCCAAGTCATTGATAAAATAGCATAGGGCCAAGCATGGATCTCTTGAGCACTCCACTGGAGACCTCCTGACAAGTGGCCACTGAACCAATAATGACCACTCTTTGAGTCTAGCTATTCATCCAGCTCTGAATTCCTCTATGTGGAAATTGTTAACATCAAGGTTAACTATATTTCAAATATTCTCCTGTTGACAATAATGTTAGTCTAGCACAATTTGTTCTTGATTAAGCCATGATGGGAACCACCATATCCCTTTCTAGACACTTGCTAACCATCTTTTTAATGATTTGTTTTAGATTTTTTCTAGGAATTAAAGTCAAGCTCCTCGGCCTATAGTTTGCAGTATCCACTCTCTTTTTTCTCCTCTAGTGTCGTGATGACTCTCTCATTTTCCATGAACTTTCAGATGTCACTGACATAAGTAATTACATTTGCCAATTCTTGTAGTACCCAAGAATCAGTCATCTGGGCCAGGTGACAAATTCATCAAGGGTAATTCCATGCTCTCTGTATCTATCTCCCCTTGGAACTAGGGTGTTAGCTCCTTATTAGCCATTTTTGTTTTGTCATTTTCAGGGCACAGAAAATAGAAGCAAAATAAAAAATATGAATAGCACTTTTGCAACGGATAGAGTGTTGGGACTGGAGTGAGGAAGACTTGAGTTCAAGTCTAGTCTCTAACATTGAGTGACCCTGGGCAAGTCACTTAACTTTTGTCTCTTTCAGTTTCCACTTTGCAAAATGAGGTGAATGATAGCACCTGCCTCCCAGTGTTGTGAGGATAAAATGAGATATCTGTAAAACATTTTTCAAAGCTTAAAGTGTTATGTAAATGCTAGCTATTATCGTCATCCTCCATAATCATCCTCCCATTCACCTCAAGAAGTGGTCTTATCCAGGGATGATTAGCAATCGACTCTCTGGGGGGAAAATGGTATGCAATACACACTTTTAAGTTTAATCTGCATCATTCACGTTTTTTCTGTCACTTTCTTAAGCCTTAACCATCAAAACAATCAACCAGGCCCTGATTTATAGCATTTACTGGTATCTGAATTGTAAATGTTCACAATGAAAATTTAATAATCAGCTCTCAGAGTTGGTAGGAGGTGGCTCCAGCACACCCCTGGTCCTCTTCCTTCTTTGATTCTCTTTCCTCCCATATTGCCAAGAAAGTCCTTTTTGGGAACATTAGCTTTCCTCACCAGTCATAGATCATTCTATGGCTGATGAAGAGAATTCCATTACTTTTGTTGTTATTTAGTTGTTTTCGGTCACGTCCAACTCTTGTGACCCCATTTTGGTGTTTCCTTGGCAAAGATACTAGAGTCATTTGATATTCTCTTCTCTGGCTCATTTTACAGATGAGGTAACTGAGGCAACCAGGGTTAAGTGATTTGCCCGGGGTCACACAGTTAACAAGTGTCTAAGGCCAGATTTGAACTCAGGAAGATGAGTCTTTCTGACTCCAGGCCTGGCACTCTATTCACTGTGCCACTTAGCTGCCCCCCCATTCCACTGTATACATATACATACACAATATGTATAATATGACTTGTGAATAACATTCTAATGACATATAGATTGTTTTCAATAACTACTGGGGCTGAAATGTTCATCACCTTTTTGGTTGGTTGGGAGGTTTCTTGAAAGTTAATCCTTGGAAGTACACAGTCCATCCCTGGTCCCACACTTGAAGTCTCTCCATCTTGTTGGGACATTGAAGCCAGTGTGCTGGTAAAGCCTTTAAGTAGTGGTTTTAGAAGCAAGATTGCTAATGGTCAGAAACCCAGTGGGAAATGGAGGCAGCCATTGAAGATGACTCTAGGTGACCCAGTGACACTCTGGGCCACAATCAGGTATTGGAGGAAGACTCTTATGGTTTTGTCATTCTAAACGATAAAACCGAGAGCTAAATATACAACTGAAAGAAATAAAACCTAGATAGTTTATTTCTGGTGAGTAAGAAAGATTATGATGTTCTTTGGCTACTCCAAGCTAGAAATCCTTACTCACACATTTCCAATTCAGCCTACTAAGAGATACCATTTATCCTTCTTGGCAAGGCAAAGCAAGTATTCTTCATGGAAATTGATGGGAAAATAAGATTTACTTTAGAGAAGTTTGCTTTATGAACCATTCATTTGGAATAGAAATCAACTTGCCAATCATATCCAATATATTCTACATACAAGGGGAAACAGTCTCTGGCCTCAAATAGCTTATATTCTTATGGGAATGTATAACTTGTGCAAATAAGGAAATACAACATATATTTTAAAAAATAGAAGGAATTTCAAAACTGCAAAATAAGTGGGGAGGAGAGGGGAAGGACAGGAAGGGCTGTGCAGGAGGAAGCACCAGAGGTGAGCTTTGAAGAAAGCTAGGGATTCTATAGAGCTGAAATAAAAACAGAATATTGGCAGGGAGCCGCTAGTGCAATGTCATCAAAGGAGGAAAAAATGTTGTATCTGGGGAATAGTAAGCAGTCATTTTTCATAAAGGGAGGAATCCCGGTCATTTGTCTTTAATTTCCCTTTAGCATCTAAAATCCACAAAGTTTCTCCATCTCTTCTCTATGTCTCCACAGGCTCCTTTTCTGCCTCAGAGAAGTCCCTACTCCATTAAATCTTTTAACTCCTGTTCCATTCTTCTCCCTTCTTATGCATCTCCTCCCTCCCCTTGGAGTCCCTAGGTGCCCTAATGCCTGTCTGCTTTCAAACAGAGGGTGCAATAGGGAGAAACAGGTTCTTCCCAATTAGCCCATTTTAACTGGATTACATTGCACATTTAATGAAACCTTTTGCTGCTTAGTCTCCAAGGGTATTTTCACACACAGAGTTGGGCATGCACATAAATAAATGTCACCAGACTGAAATATTCATTACGCCTCCATAGGTGTGAGATTATCCGATCTACCCTGTCAATTATCCCAAAGCCTATAACTTTGAGTGTCTCTCCAGTCTACAATCCCTCCTTCACCCTCTTGAACCATCAGGCAAATAGCAAATTTATCTTATTATGACATTAAGCAGTAGGGTAAGGTGGTTGCAGCTTTTTCTAATATTCAGGACCCATAAGGTTTCTTCAGGTTTTGCAAAGTTTAGGCCAATCATATTTAGGATCAGGACTAGAAAACCCAATAGACCAGCAATCAGAACACTTCCTTTGGTAACCAAGGTCCTCCTCAGCCTGATTTCAACCTGTTGTTAGGAATCTGTCTGCCCACTTAGCAATGTTATGACTACATTATATTAATTTCTATGATACTAATTAATTATATAGTTATATATTATATTAATTTAAAATCATTATAATAATGCCAAGACCTTCTAGCTGTTTGGTGGGGCTTAATAATTTACTCCTTCCTAATACTGTTCCTTCCAGAAACATAGAAAATTGCATTTCAATATAATTTGTTTCCTTTGTAATCCTATATATTTTTTCAATCATTTAAAGACAATGTTTTGGAGTGGGGTCCTTAGTTTCACCAGATTGCCAAAGGGGTGCTTAACACACACACACACACACACACACACACACACACACTCACACACGTACAGTCAAGAATCCCTGAATAATTAGGGTCTACCCCAGGAACAAACTGCTCTATAAAATCTTCGATAAGAACCTCTGGATTTTCCCATCCATTTTCTAAATGATCTTTCTCATCTATATTGTATTCCCCAGTTCAAAAGTGAGTTCCTTCAAATGAGAGATCTTGCTTTTCCGTTTGTATCCCAGAACTCAGCAGAGAAGTATTTGGCATAGACTTACTTAATAAGTTACTTTCTTTAATTTATTAATAGCTTTCTTGATTTCCCAGCTAGAAGGAATGTCTCCCTTTTCATATTTTCTTATACCACTGTCAGGACCTATCCTTTGTCCTTCCACATTCTACTTTATAATAAAGATTACCTGTCATGCATGTTTTAATCTTTGGATTAGATTTTAAGTTCGATGAAGGTGAAGGTACATAATATGGGGTTTTTCATCTACAGAGCCGAGGTAAAGAGGTAGTATAAGCAGGGAAGGACACTTGTGCAAAGTGATCACAGTAGGAAATAGAATGTTGTATCTGGGGAAGAATACGTAGTTGTATTTCCTGAAGGGAGGGATACTGGTCATTTGTCTTTAATCTCCCTTTCACATCTAAAATCCACAAGATTTCTCCCTTTCTTCTCTATCTTCCCACAGGCCCTCCGTTCCCACCTAGCCCACTAAATCTCTTCACTCCTGTTTCATTTTCTCCTTTCTTGTGTGTCTGCTCCCCACCCGTGGAGTCCTCAGGCATCCTAATGCTTGTCTGCTTTCAAACAATGTGCTTGTATCCCTAGCACAGTGCCTTACACATACATAGTAGATGTTTAAAATATCTATTGAATTGGAAAACTGCATTCTAATTGTGGCTTGCCACTAACTAGGCATGTGACCTTGCACAAGTGATTTTACCTCGCTGAGCCTCAAGCAATCATCTGAAGGAAGGATATCACAAGGCCTGCCTTGTCCCTTACAGAGTCTTTGTGAAAGGCATTTTTATAAGCTGTCAAACACCAAAATGAATCATTACAGCCGAATCAGGAGAGCAATATACACAAGGCCACAATAAAGAGTTTGTGCCTTCATCAGTAAGCATGGGGGAACTGCTTTAACATTTTTGAGCTGAGGAGTGTCAGAATTGAAATAGATGATTTATACGGCGCCTTCTTATTTTAAATCCTATTGTCCTATCATTAAATATTGCATTAGAAAGATTATGTGGACAGTGGGATGAAATGCCAGGAGAAGTGGTATAGAGAACTAGCCTTGGGTTCAAGAAGGTTTGAATAAAGCCCATTTCTGACACATAATGACTGTGTTACCCTGGGCAAGTCACTTAACTCTTTGATGCCCCCAGTCAACAGTCTCACAGGATAAAATGAAGAGAATAATCATATTGAGATTGGTAAAGGAAGTTCTTAAACCAGCATTCCATAGATGAATGAAATCACAGGTCTGGGGGAAAAAAATAAGTAACTTTCATAGACTGTTGAACTCCAGTGGCTCCCTATTACTTCTAGGACTAAATAGGAACTTCCCTTTTTAGCATATAAATCTCTTACAATCTGGTCCCTTCTTCCCATTCCAGGTTTGAGTCATACTGACTTATATGCTATTTCTTGCTTATGATACTTCATCCCCAATTTCTATATCTTTTCATTGACTTTTACCCTGTCTCCCTTTAAGAATCAGCTCAAATGCTACTTCCTGTAGGAGGCTTTTCGTGTCTCCCCCAGATTCTAGTTCTCCTCAAAGGCTGCCTCATATCTTTGTATGTACCTTGTACTTATGCATGTGTTATCACCCTCATGAGAATGTAAACTTCTTGGGAACAGGGACCAAGTTTTTGAACTAACCAACTCTCTCTCTGTCTCTTGTCTCTTTCTCTGTCTGTCTCTCTGTCTCTCTCTGTTTCTCTTTTCTCCCTCCCCCTTTTCTCTTCTCTTTCTCTATATATGTATATAGATATAGATAGATATAGATATGTAATTAGACATAGATGATAGATAGATAGTAAAAATGGTATGTTTAATGTCTTTTGATTCATGCATAAATAGGATTTAAGTGAGGCAGAGCTGTGTGAAGTTGTCAACCTCACTACCTCTTCCAGAGTTACTGGAAGACAAAAGTCAAGATGACTGGCAATGGCTTGGGAGGCAGTGGATGACCTTCAGTGTCTTTGATGTCTAACCAGCCTCTAAGTGCTCCACATGGCCTGCTTCAGCTGCCTTAGTGGTCCTTGGAACAAATGGTTTTTATTTGCCCGTTCCTCCTGAGGAAGTCTTCACATGCTTGAGATAGCCATCCCATTAACTGACTGACGGATCTGAGACCTCTCGGTTCCCCTCAACCTGGTTTAACTTGTCTGCCAAAACAGTTCACTGAAGTGTGGCCTCTATGTGTGCTTCAATTTCGGAGCCACAGGTGGATAAGCTCAGGAAGCCCTCCCACCAAAGGTGCTAGTCTTCCCTGAATGTCCTACATCATATCTATCTATCTATCTACCTATGTGTACATGCACACACACACACATACGCAAACACACATATATACACACATGGATCGATAGAAAGGTAGACAGATAGACAGGTAGACAGATGAGATAGAGAGATAGATAGATAAATGAGATAGATACATAGATGGATATAGATAGATGAGATAGAAAGACAGACAGATAGATAGATAGATAGGTAGATAGATAGATATCTCTAGTGCTTAAAACAGTACCTGACACATAGTAAGGACTCCTGAGGATACTGTAGTGATTTTTCCAGTGACAGTTTGGATTCTGTTGAGGGTAGGGATTCTTCTTGTCTTTCTTTGTATTCCCAGGGCTAAGCACATTGCCCAACACAGAGTAAACACTTAAGAAATGATTATTGACTGACTGATGTTGCTGAGGTCCCTTTAACCTATGAAACTGTATGATTCTCACCTATGCCAGGTCATGCAATGAGTCCGTAGGGGAGATAGCACTAGAATTTCAGTCCAATAAAAAGCATCCTGGCTTTCCAAGTAGAGTCCTATTTCTGATGCTTACTTTTGACATGCCATTAGGAAAGTCACTCATCCTCCGATTTGTTTCCTCCAAGGCCTCGCTTTCCTTTCTGTAAAATGAAAGGTCGGACTAGGTAGCCTGGGACGTCTTTTCTAGCTCTTTAAAGTGGGAATGATAATACACTAAACACCTTGTAGCAACACATGAAATAGTATAGTGAAAGAAGTTTTATTCTATAGCTATCTAATTAAGGAATCCATCAGTTGATTCACTGTGAGTGTCCCATAGGGTTCTGTGCTGGACCTTTTCTTCTTCCTCTATACAATTTAACTTGGTAATCTCATCAGCTCTCCTGGATTCAATTACCATCTCCATGCAGATGATTCTCATATCTATTTATCCAGCTCTAACCTCTCTGTTGACCTCCAGATTTGTCTCTGAGACTGCTGTATCATATCTTGAACTGTATGTCCTGTAAAGACATCTTCAACTCACCTAGTCCAAGACTGAACTCAATATTTCCTCCCCTAAATTCTCCCCATTCCAAAATTCCCTATTGCAAGGAAGGTAACACATTTCTCACAGCCCCCCACCCCAGGCTTGCGATGTAGGTAAAATATGAGACTCCTCACTCTCTCTCATTCCCCCTCCCCACCACATCCAAGTTGTTGCCAATACCCATTTTGCTTTTGTAACCAACACTTCTTGCATATGCACCCTTCTGCCCTCTGACACTGCCCACCTTGGTGCAGGCTCTCATTGCCTTATGCCTGAACTGCTGCAAAAACCTGCTGGTTAATCCAACTGCCACAGATCTGTCCTCACTACAGTCTGTTCTCTTCTCCGCTGTCAAATGGAACTTCCTAAAGTGAAAGTTAACTATGTCACCACCCCCTTCCCTTCCTGAATAAACTTCACTGGTTCCCTATCATCTTTAGGAACAAATATAAAATCCTGTCTGGCATTCAAAGCCCTTCATAACCTGGCACCTCCCTATCTTTCCAGTCTTCTTATACCCTACATCCCATTATATATTTTGCAGTCAGGTGACACTGGCCTGTTTGTTGTCCTTCAGGGGAGACATTCCCTCTTCCACCTCCAGGTATTTTCACAGTCTGTCTGTCCCTGAGGCATGGGATGTTCTCTATCCTTATCTCTCCCTCTTATTTCCCTTGCTTCCTTCAAGTCCAAGCTAAAAATCTCATAGAGGAAGCTTTGCCCAATGCCTGTTAATTCTAGTGCCTTCCCTCTATTGATTATTTCCAATGTCTCCTGTATATATCTGATTATACATAATTGTTTGTATGTTTTCTCCCCCATCAACTTGTGACCTCCATGAGAGCAGGGACTGGCTTTTACTTTTCTCTTTATTCCTAGTCCTGAGTACAGTGCCTGGCACTTAGCAGGTGCTTAATAAATGTTTGTTATCGCTCCTCCTTGTTCTCCATGAGGACCATGCCATCAGGTAGGTGATGCCTTGGCATGCAAGTGAATTGGATTTAAGTGACAGAAGTCTGTGCAAAGTCACCAGCCTAAGTTTCTCTTCCGGAGCCATCTGTGTCCAGTGACCAGATATAGATCAGAACAACTGGAGATGGCCTAGGATGCAGTAGGAGAACTTGGCCTTTTCAAGCTAAGGTCTTTAACAGGTTTCAGTTTGACTGACTGATTGATTAGAAGCATTTTCCAAGGACCTACTATGTGTTGGGCACTGTGTTAAGTGCTGGGGATAAAACAGAAACAATCTATGGTCTCGAGGATCTTACTCTCTAGCTGGGAGAGAAAAAAAAAGGCTCCTATAAAAGCATATTTGAATAGATACAAAGTAATTTATGGAGGGATGGCCTTGATTCTAGTTCATAGATTTTTTCTGGCATGAGTGAAAATAGCTGACAGTTTGGTGCCTCTCTTCCTCTGATCCTTCACATGTTTGGACCTAGCTGTAAACATAGACGTACACACACACACACACACACACACACACACACACACACACACATACACACACCTCCAAATTCATTGGAGAAAAAAAATCCTTTTGATTTTACTCACTAATGGCTGGAGGCTCTAGGTTCATATTATGAAGGGGGAAAAAAGGGGCCGTTTCCAGGGAGCCTCAGCTGGCCAGCGAAGCAGAGTAAATTATTCCCAGGCGGGGATAAGATTTAGTAGACCCTTTGAATTTAGAAATATGTCTGAAAATTATTATTATTGTTTCACGGCCAAAGCTGTAGGCCTAGGCCCTCCAATTAACCTGCAGAGTGCCCTGCTAATAAATAAGCCTTTTGACTTCCCATTGTGTTATGAAGGAAAAGAAGGACCCAGCTAGGCAAAGGGTTCACGCTGAGACATGCCCACAATTAATTTTTAGGGTTTGCCAGTTTCATGATTTCTTACATGAATTGCTAAAGAAGGAGCACAGATTCTAACTCTATTGAACCATTTTTAGTAGATAGAAAGATTCAGGAACTACAGCATTCTATTTGATCCAGTTCAATCCAATTCAATTCATTCAATAAGTATTTCCATTCAATTTGATTTAATTATATAGGATATAATTAGGCACCTACTAAGTGCTAGTCCCCTCTGGATTTCTTTAATCGTGATCCTCTGCCTCTGCCTCTGCTCCGCTCTTTAAAGGAAGGTAAATTTTGATGGCCAAAAGCTGCCTAGTTAGCTTGGGGTTTGCTGGCTAGATCTCTTTCTCAAAGACCAAGCCTTAAACCCATTTCACTCTAGTGTTCATAGATTGGACAACAATAGGTCCCTGCCCAAGCACCACTCCATGGCTATTTTTTGGGCTCTCTTGGCTCAGAGTGAATGTAAATAGTAGCTGTTTCTCTTTTAGTCAGCAACTCTGAGGGTCTTCCCCTCCTGGTTTGATTTTTCTTTTTGTTATTAAAGAGACCATCCCTCAACTCACTTCTTAAAGAGTCCTATACACTGAATGGGTGTTACCTCACTCAAAGTTAGAATCTGAAAAGACTTTAGCCAAAAAGAGCTAGGGTCTCCCATTGCATCCTGGGCCATCCCCAGTCATTCTGACCTATATCTGGCCACTGGACCCAGATGGCTCTGGAGGAGAAAGTGAGGTTGCTGACCTTGTACAGCCCTCCCTCACTTAAATCCAGTTCACTTGCAAGTCATGTCATCATCTCCCTGATGTCACTGTCCTCTTTGAGAACAAAGGACAAACACAGCTCATTTCCAACTGGTACTAGATTGATATGAATAAATACAATAGTAGTTATCCTGAGAAGTCTCAATTCAATTTGGCAAGCATTCATTAAACTCCTACCATGTGCTAGTACAAGAAATTTAAACACACACACACACACACACACACACACACACACACACACACACACACAAATCAAAGTGGTCTAGCCTTCAGGCAACTCTCCTAAGGTGAATATATTACTTATGGCCTGATAAGTAAATACAAACACAAAGCTATATGGGTGGGGATGAGGGGAACAAAAGGTGTTAGAAGAGAGATGGGAGGGTAGAAGAACCTTATTTAGTCAGTGGTACCTTTTCTAAACCTTGAAAGGATCTAGAGATTCCAAGATGGGAGGCAGAGGGAGAGCACTGAACTCATGGAGCATAGCCTGTGCAAAGGGTCGGAGGGAGGAGATGACACTATAGGACAGAAGAGCAGGAAGGCCAACTGGGCTTGGAAATAGAATGTAGGAGGGACAGGTAATGGCAAATAAGTTGGAAAAATAGGCTGGTGCTAGATTTGTGAAGACCATGTAGCTGAAGAGTTTATATCTTATCCTGCATACAACAAGGAACCATTAAAGCTTCTGGAGCAGAAGATGATTTAGTCAGACATTTAGATCTGACTTTAAGAGTTCCAGAGAACATTTTTCACAACAGTCATGTCGGGTTAATAGTAGACATGTTATTACCGCCATTTTATGGATGAGCAAATTGAGGCTTCAAGACTTGATGTGATTTGCTCTTGGTCATACAGTTAAAGAGTTGACAGGGATTCACCCCACTAATATCTTGTTATGAATAATGGCTATGGATTGAGCCAGGGCTGTGCAGTATTCAGAATATTAGGCCTGAATATTCTCTGCTGCCGCTTATTAACTGTGTGACCATGGACAAATAACTGCATCTCTCTGAGCCTCGGTTTCCGATGGGTATAATAATAGTCGGGCTCCTTACTTAGCTATTGTAAAGAACAAATGGGATGATGGTTTTAAAAGTGCTTTTTAAATTTCTATATAATTAAAGGGAATATTGCTGTTATTATGTTGTTTTTATAATCTAGCCCTGCCTTAATTTAAATATTTGGTCTGGACAAGAAGTTTCACTGGAGTAGGTAGCGACTGGTAAGGGAGATCTATCAATGAAAATTGCCAGCTGTTTGGCAATTACAGTCTTCGACCATTGTCTGGGGATTCCAATGAGTTAAGAGATCTGAAGAGGGTAACAATATTTATCAGAAGCAGGCCTTAAACTTGTGTCTTTTTGACATCAAGGCCGGCTCCCTGTCCATTACACTATGCGATCTCTCAAATATGACCAGAGATGAATAGGCTATTAGGAATTGAAACCACCTGTTAGATATCTCTATGAAACATGGCTTCACAATGCAGCCAGAGACAGAATATTGGGTGGGTCAGCCTTCTTAGCTTCTCAACTCTCAAGCAGCCAGAGCAGTGATGACATAGTTGAACTGTTATTTGGGGCTCCCTGTTTCTTTTGTCCCATTCTTTGTCCCACTTTGTCCATTTCCCAACTGTGTAATACCACCAAAAGAAGGTTGGTGGTAGAAATGAAGAATCCTTACAACCTAGAGTTGGAAGGGTCTTCAGCAATTATGTAATCTAACCTTAAATTAACTTGAATCCTTTTCATGACAGCTCTAAAACGTGATTATCCAGGCTCTGTGTGGATACCTCCAATGATCAGGCATTCACTACATGCTATTAGATTTCTTTTAGTATTAGGAAGTTCTCTCTACTGAAATAAATTCTTCTTCCTGGTACTTTCAACCTAGTTATTAATAGGATCCTAGATCTGGAGCTGGGAGGGACATAAGAGGTCAAGTCCAACCCCCTCATTGCACAGATGAGGAAATGAGGCAAAGACAGGTCTAAGTGACTTGCTTAGTCACACAGCTAGTTAGTAACAGAAGTAGGATCTGAACTGTCTTTTCTTAGTTCTACCTTCTAGAAGAAAGCAGAATAATTCTAATACTGCCACATGAGAGTCCTTGAACTACTTGAGAATATTTATCACATTTCCCCTTGCTCTTCTCTGGAGTAAGCATCCCTTCAGAAACTTTGGGGGTCTTCCCTTCCCAGACTGATTCTTTTGGAAAGTCAAACCAGGCTGTCTTTTCCCTCAATTCCCACCTAGCCTTTGATCACCGGATGGGTATTGCCTCAGACAATCAGAGACCTGGGAAAGACCTTAGCTTAAAAAGGCCAATGTCTCCCACTGCATCCGGGGCCATGGCCAGTTGTCTTGATCTATATTCTTGCTACTGGATTCAGATGACTCTGGAGGAGAGAGTGAAGCTGATGGCTTTGCATCGCCCTGCCTTACTTAAATTCAATTCACTTGCAAGTCAGAACATCACCCTCCTGGTGACATTGGTCCTTTTGGAAAAGGAAGGATGAACAATGACAAACAACAACAGCAAACATCCCCAGGCCCTTTGACTCATCTTCACAGGTCTTGACCTTAATAGTCATGCCTTCTTCTGGTCGCTCTTACGAATGTCCTCCTTAAAATGTAGTGTCAAGAAATAACGAGGGCAGAGGACAAGGGGACCGTGACCGCCCCCATCCTGAATAATAAGATTAAAAATAAGAAGATTTGGCATCTCAGTTTTACAAACATGTATTGTCTTATCTGGGTCTCACAAAGTGAGATGGGCACTGTGGGTAAGCAGTGAAGAAGGGAACGTGCTTTCAGATAGTGCCCGTTACGTGCCAAGCACCGTGCTAAGCATTTTTAACAAATATTTTCTCATTTGATCCTCACAACAACCCTACAAGGCAGGTACTGTTGCTATTCCCGTTTTATACATGAGGAAACTGAGGCAAACCGAGGTTCAATGACTTGCCCAAGGTCACACAGCTATTGAGCGTCTGAGGCCACATTTAAACTCATACCTTCTGACTTTCTGCTTGGTATTCTATCTACTCTGTTACCAGTTGCCTTGGGATAATACGATCTCTGTTTTACCAATGAGAAAGCTGAGGCTCACAGGTGGTGGGACTGATTCATCGTCACCCAGCTGGTGAGCGTTGAGGGCAAGATAGGAATACAGCTCTGTGCCTCACCATTTATCCAGACTAAGCCTGGCTAAGCTGCTGACTCACCATCATCTGTGGGAATGTGTGAGCTTTATTTCTCCAACATGTAAGTTAGCTAGGCACGGGGCCAGGGGGGAGGGGGAGAAGGACTGTTTTCATCCTGGAGTTTCTGGCACCATTCTCCAGGTCTTTACACTGCCCCTACCTCTACCTCCGCACGCCCTCCCCACCAACCCTCACCCCGCAAAGGGCTTTGCAGTGGAATCTGTCCTTCTGCTAAATGGCACATGCTGATACTGACTGGGCTTTGCCAGGTAACTTTATTAGATGAAGGGTCAGATACAATAAAATGCTTGGAGGCTTTTAAGAAAACATTAGGAACATTTACCCTGACGTTATTGACAATCAGGTTAATAAGCTGCCCTGACTAGTGTGGTCCTACAGGGTACTGGCCCTCCTAATCTCTTTTGCTTTCCTCCTTCCCATTCACCGGGGGACGATTCTCAATAGATTACATATTAGGGGAAAGATTTTCTGAATATTTTCTGTCCCATCATTCAAGGTTTCAATCACTATCATGCCCTGGTCATAAGCCTTTGTTATAACATAGGGATCACAGGATTTAAAACTTGAAGGGGCCTTCAAGATTATCAAGTTCCACCCCTTTGTTTTGCAGAATAAATACTTAAGACTCGGAGAAGGGAAGAAGCAGTCCCTGGTCACCCAGGTAGTAAGAACTTGGATTCAAGTTCTGGTCTTCTGACTTGAGATCCAATGTTCTCTCTGCTATACTGTGGTATCTCTTGGGAGCAGGCAGAACCAGAAAATTGCACTTGGGAGGAATCTCAGGTGCCATCTACTCCTACATATATGTGCTACATTGGTGAGAGCACAAGCTCTTCAACACAAAACCCTACCTCACTTTGGCCAATTGAAGTTTCATCTATAAAATGGGAGATAAAATCATTGAATTTATAGTGAGGAGATCTGGGTTCAAGTCTTAGCTCTGACCACAAATTACTGTCCATATAACCTTGGTCAAATAACTTCACCTACTTGGGTCTGTTCCTCCCCCTGTAAAATACAAGGATTGGTTCTGATGAGCTTCTAAGGTCCCTCACACCTCTAGCCATCTGCCTACTAATGTGCCATGTTTTAAGATCCTTTCCAGCTTCCACATTTGGTGGTGAAAGACCTTGTCCAGCTGCAACATTTTAGGACAGAGGGAAAAAGCCAACGCCTCTTCTTTCTCCTTACTGTTCTGCCTTTTGGAGCTGGAGAAGGAATGCCCTCCATCTTCACTATTTTCCTCATGTAGGCTCCACTCTAATTCAGCCCAGATATTTGCCATTAGTCCAATAGAAAAGGGCTTGTCCAACATGCATTCTACCTGAAAAGGCAGGTGTTGCTTCAACCCTCTTCAGTTCACGCCAGCTTTTAATGAGCACCCATCGTAACTGTTCAATTATCCATCCATTTATTCACTCAACAAATAGTTATTAAGCACTTGCTGTATATAAAAAATTGTGTCCCAAGAGGGACACAAAGAGAATGCAGTAAATAATTTCCTGCCTTCAGGAAATTTATATCCTATGAAAGGGGATATGACATTTATAAAGATAAGAAAAAATAAAATATATACCAAGTCTATATTCTCACTTATTTCTTGATTTATTCAGCAGACATGTATTAATAACCAACTACTATGTGTGGATAATATGGTGTTGGCACTTGGAAAGTTAAAAAATAGTCAATAAAAATGGTCCCTGAGCCCTTTTGGTTACTCTCTGTTTTATGTATATTTATATATGTAAATTTTGTCTCCTGTTAGACTGTAAGGTCCTTTCAGGAAATGACCGTTTAATTTTTTTCTTTGTATCATGGATCCTAGGGGCGCATAGCTCTTACTTGGCACATAGTAGGCACACGGATCATATACATGCTTATTGACTGGCTGCTATATATACATGATATACATATGTACATATTTGATACATAGGAAAAGTTGTAATCATGACATAAAAATAATACCTTTGGACGATGGAGTGTTTGCTTCCATTTGGAAAGATAAGGGAAGGATTCATGAAGAAGCTGACCTTAGAGCAGGGCTTTAGAATGTGGGTGAAGGGCCAATGGACAGAGAGGAGTGAACAGAGGGCACCCTCATTGCTGTTTTTTACACTGATCTCTGCTTATGTCATCTCAAGAAAGGCAGAGGAAGATAGATGGGAAATGGGACATTGGAGCTAATTCTGACCAATGAAGAGCAGTTACCTGATGAAAAGGAAATGACAGGAACCTTGAGAAAGAGTCATCATGTCACCCTGGAACAGGGAAAGAGCAAAGAGGAGGGTACTGGGAACAATTTACTCACATTCCTTCCTGTGTCTCTGATCTCCATTGATCTCTAAGGCACTACATATGATGCAATTAAAAGAACTATGGATTTAGTGCTAGAAAAATCTGGGTTTGAATCCCACCTCTGTTCATTACCATCTTTATGTAAGTCACTTCCTCTCAGTTGGCCCTACTTTCCATACTTCTAAAAAGAGGGGCTGGACCAGATGATTTTTAAAGTCCTTTCTGGATTGACCTATGACTTGCCTGAGGTCACACAGCTAGAAAAGGGCAAAGTTGGGTTTTGAATCCAGCATTTCGACTATAAAAACCAGTACTCTTTTGCTGTACCACAGTGCCTATCATGATGGCCACCTCTCATCTCTACACTATTAGAATAGCCTTCATTTGTCTTCCCTGCCTCAAGTCTTCCCCCATTCCATTCTACTTTGCTGCCAAAGTGATTTTTTTAATGTGCAGGTTTGATCACATCACCTTCACCACCCTCCTTGCTTGTGTCATTTAATAAACTTCAGCAGCCTCCTGTCACCCCTTGTATTAACCATAAAGTCCTCTGTCTCACATTTAAAGATCTTCACAAGCTGGTTCCTCCCTCTCCAGAATTCTTACTCCTCCCATCTATGTACTCTATGATCCAGCCACAGGAGCCTTCCTGTTGGTCCTCACACAGGACACTCCATTTCCTTTCTCTATGTTTTCATACTGGCTGTATCCCATGCCTTGAATGCTCTCCTCACCTCTTAAAATAGGTGGCTTCCTTCAAGACTCAACTCAAATGCCACCTTTCTACTCAAGTCCTTTTCTGGTCCAACCAGCTCTTGGCATCTTCTGAGGTTACTTTCCACTTACGCACACACACACACACCCACACACACACACATATTCCTTTTCACAGACATGTTGTTTCCTCCATTAGAATGTAATCTCCTTGAGCGCAGGGACCGTTTTTGTCTTTCTTTGTCTCACCAGCAAAATACTTAGCACATAGTCAACTAACTGAGATTGCTTAATAAATATGTGTTGATTAATTAACTAATTGAGTGACTGAGGCAAAGTTTGAAGGTTTCTTTTGACCTTAGAGTGTCCACAGGTGATAAATTCAGTCTCCTCCCTCCTATTAGTGACTTTTTCTCTGAGACGCTCTATTAGGGAGGTGGTGGTTGTTGCTTTTTCCCTCCTCCAGTTTGTTAAACTCTCACTAAGAGAATTGAGCAGTTGAAAATTGTTTTTCGAGATACGTTTTGTCATTTAATTATACACATACTCCTCTTTAGTTATAACTTCACTTGTCATGTCGATAACAAACATGGGCTTTGATCTGCCCAAACAGATTTCCTTCCTAGGGCTTACAAAATTTTATGATATGACAATAAGTTGTCAGGAAAATATAGCTTGGACATACAGGCAACTTAATTATCTCTCCTCCTTTTCACATCTATAGAATTAATAAATACAACTCTAGTTTCTGGGAGCAACTAGGTGGTGCAGTGGTTAGAGCACAAGAAAGTCAGGAAGATCTGAGTTAAAATTCAGCCTCAGATACTTACTAGCTGTATGACCCTGGGCAAGTCATTTAACTCCTATTTGCCTCAGTTTCTCATCTGTAAAACAGGGACACATTGGAGAAGGAAATGGTGAACACTCCAGTATCTTTGCCAAGAAAACCCCATGGATAAGTCGATGGGGTCAGAAAGTTAATGATTGAACAACAACACTTCTAGTTTCTATGGGTTAAAGAACAAATGAGAAGCATCATGGCACAGCCTGTAGAGGGCTGGTCTTGGAGTCAGGAAGACCTGGGATGAAATCTTGTGTCTGACACATGGGGGATCATGGAAAATTCCTTCAACTCTTCAGTGACCCCAGAAAACTCCCTAAGGCTGTAAGTTACAGATATATTGTTTATTTGCATTAATGGAGAGGATTGGCAACCTGGAATTTCTTCATCCTTATGGAATCACAAGTTTGTAATGAAAACAAATAAAAGTAACAGAGCCATAAACAGATAAGGGGATATAGAGCTTTTCCCTAAGGAGTGAAATTTAGAGGTACGGGTCATCTTGGCAGTCCTTTCGCATCACAGAAATAGTGTGGTTTAAGGAAAATAAGTGCAAGTAGGAAGTTGTCACCAGATGAGTGGTGACTCAAGAGTCTCTGCCTCACTGCCATTGGGTGGTGTCCTGTCCCCAGCTTGTGACTGAAGCTGAGCTTCATGCCATTTATTTCAGGTGTGAAAATTCCTAATCATGGCTCTAATCAGTGCCCTCTCTTTCTGACCATATTTAATCCACAATGAATTTGACCTGAGAGTCGAAGTAAGCTAAGGGGAAGGATTACTACTTTTTCAGTCTTATCAATTTTTCATAATCCCATTTAGGGTTTTCTTGGTAAAGATACTTTTTCTTCAGCAGCTCATTTTACAAATGAGTGACTGAGGCAAACAGTAAGGTCATGTGACTTGCCCAGGGTCACACAGTAAGTGTCTGAGGCCAGATTTGAACTCTTGACGTTGAATCTTCCAAACTCTAGGCCTAATGCTCTATCCACTGTACCATGTGGCTGCCATGTAGCTGCCCCTAAGACTGTCACAGCAGCTAGGTTTAGATCTTAAATTCTGACTAGTCCAAGCCTTTCCCTCATTTTGCAGATGAGGAAACTAAGGTATAGACAGGTTAAATAACTTGCCAAAGGTCACCCAGGTAGTAAGCGGCAGGTTACTCAAGTCATCTGATTTGATTATCCACTGTTCCTTCCACAGTACCATATTAATAAGAGAGAGGGAAGAAATGAATGTCAGTGGCTCTCTATTGCCTCCAGAGTCCATTACAAAGTCCTTAGATTGGTGTTGAAAGTTCTTACTAACTTGGTCCCTTCTTACCTTCCCAGTTTTCTTATGCTTTGCCCACCTCCATACATTCTCTAAGCTGGTCTACTTCCTGTTCTTTTCATACCACACCCATAAGGATCCTGCTCCTATAAACTTACTTTTCAGGGTGAGCATTTATATCTTGGAAATTAAAAAATAATGCTGCAAATCAAGAATTTATTTTATGTTTTGTTGATTTGCTAGACCTCAAAAAGTGATGGAGAAAATATTAATGCAGATTAAATTTTATAGTATGTCCTGGTTTGGGAGAACCATTTGTTAAACACTTATCTGCATTATACCTTTGTTTGGAATACTCTGCATCCTGACATCTACCTTTAGTTTCCCTGGTTTCTTTCAACTCTCACCTTAAATCCCACCATTTATAAGAGGTCTTTCCCAGTCCTCTAAGCTGGTATTGCCTTCCCTTCTGAGAGTACCAACCATATACTTTTCCCATATCTTTTTGTTTCTACCTGTTCACAGTAGACAGTGAACTCCTTGAGGTCAGGTACTGTCTTGTTGTCTTTCTTTGTATCCCCAGCCCTCAGCACAGTGCCTGACACAGAGTAGGCACTTAATAAATGCTTTTTAAAAAATTTGATTTTGTTTTGAAAAAGGAAGTATTGAGACCAAGGACACAAGGGGAGAGATTATCTTAGGAAGAAGAAGAGCCATCACTTCCTTGGAGACAAGGCTATGGGAGCATAAGTAAAGAGGCAGAAAGGTGTGGAGGTTCAGAACATGGTAGATCAGAGGCTTTACCATAAATAGACTAGATTTCCTCAGGTAAACCGGAGGTGAAGTTGTATGCTATAAGATGGAGGGATGAAGCTTTGAGAAAAAGGAGGTTTAGAGCACCTCCTACTGGTAGGGGGATAGTGAGTGAATCAGGGAGACAAGAAAGAATTGCCATGGAGCAGCAAAGGCCCAATCAAGGTTAGATAGCATGATGATGTAGTGGACCCAGTTGGCATAGTCGTGTGACTTATTCCAGAATCATTTTATAGATTAGAAGTAGCACCAGAGAAGGCAGATGCTTGGGGTGAGCCGAGGCTGAGGGCTGGTAAGACATGAATGATAAGAGGAAAAGGGTTATAGGATGCAAGAGTAGAGAATATAGCCTGGTCTCTCCATTATGGAGAAGAATGAATTTCCCTAAAGTGATCACTTGTGTTCAAATTCACATTATTCAAAGTTAGAATTATGTAAAATAGTCATTGGATTTAGTCCAATGGAACTATGCACTGTGATTTTTAAATAATGCTACCACATAAGGAGATTCCTTGTTCTTACTACAACTGTAGTACATTATGGAACTGGTTAACTATACGCCAGGTCTATAAATGGAGGAAAGAAGGGCTAGAACAAAGGTGATAGATGGAATGGGCATAGAAGGAGGAAGAGACAGAGAGGCTTTTTTCATTGCAAAGAGTAAGTTTAGAAGGAAGGGAGTGAGAAACTAGGCCAAGTAGAAGGACAAGATTCTGTGATTGGGGGCGGGGAGAGGTACATGTCAGAGCTGCAGAAAATTTAGGTGCAACAGTTTTGTTTGATATTGAGATCTAAGATGTTCTTGAATTATTACATCCCCTTCTCTGGTTGTTGGTCTACCTCTCCAAGGACCTCCCTCTAGTGCATGGAGAAGTGTAATATAGTACAGTGAGAAGAGCCCTGAATTTGGTATCAGAGAACTTGGGTTCATATTTAGACAATAATAATAGTAATGATAATAAATAATCATAATAGTTAAGATTTATATAGCACTTTAAAGTTTGTAAAGCACTTTAAAATATATCATTTGATCCTTATAATAACCCTGGGAGGTAGGTAGTAGTAATAGTAATCATAATTAATAATAACAATCAGCATTTATATAGAGCCTACTATGTGCCAGGAACTATGCTAAATGCTTTACAAATATCATCCCTTTTGATCCTCATAACAACTCTGGGAAGTTGGTACTATTATTTTCCCAATTTTTACAGATAAGGAAACTGAGGCAGTGGTTAAGTGATTTACCCAGAGTCACACAGCTAGTAAATATCTGAGGCAGAATTTGAAGTTGTCTTCCTGACTTTCTGGTGCTTTCTTCTCTGTACCTCCTAGCTACTACTTATTTATTATCTGCGTGATCTTGCATAAGTCTTATAGAATCACAGAATCTGAAAGTTGAAAGAGTATCTTGCACCATCCACACTTAAAAGAAATCCCTACTCTAACACGTCTGACAAGTTGTCATCCAACCTCTGCTAGAGAGCAAGGGAGAATCATCGTCTCCCAAGGCAGCTCATTCCACTTTCAGACACCTCTAATTGTTATAAAGTTTTCCCTCGTATCACATCAATCCCACATTTGCTTCTTTGCAATTTTTTCCCATTTCTCTCTAGGCTGAGCTTTGCTCTTTACTCATCCATTAAATGCGAAGGTGAGATGACAGGATCTCTTAGGTCCTTTCCTGGTCTCAACCCAAGAAGTGACTAGGAGACCATACAGACTTCTATGTGAGATCCTGGTGTGGGGGTTGGAGGGTGAAAGTCCTCATATGGCTTTGTCTCTAATCCTTTCATCATCCCAATTGCCTTTCTCTAGATACTCCTGGGCTAATCAAGGTCCCTCCTAAAATATGTTCCCTCTTTCTCTTTTAACATCTAGCCAAGAGGAGCAGGGTGTGGGAAGGCCTGGCTGGCAGTGAACAGCAATAGAGGTCTGTCAGGAATTAACCTGGATCCCGTGTCAGATCCTATCTCAGGCCTTTGATGGAGGGAAGGAGTTCTGGGGAACAGTCCTAATGTGGAACTTCTGTACTTCATTGTAAGAGCTGTTGAGGTGTGGCTTCGTGGCATAGCTAAACCAGGTGGGGCACCCTAAAATGTGGGGGTAGAATGAGAAAGAGCCAGGGAACTGTGGGGGTGGTTATGGAAAATGTGGGTGTCCAGAAAAGAAATCATGCTCCAGAAAAGACTGAAACTAAGTCCCTATGGATTGTAAACTTTCCCAGCAGTTCTGCCGGGTCTATATCCCAGAGTCAACTACTTTAGCAGGTGTGTAACTTTAAATCACTTTGAAGATACATTATTATTAGTCATATTGGTACTGGTAATTATACCCAAAGGAAGTAAGACATAAGCTAGCTCTCAGTTGTGACATACATTTCATCTTTGGCTGGATGCTAATATCTCTTAACTTCCTAAAGGTGTTGACTAATTTTCAGCAAATCTGGCATAGCAGGAAAAAAGATTAGGGAGAAGTAGAAGAAGCTCTGGGTTAGCAGCAACAGCAAAAGTCAATAGTCATTAAAAATTTACTAAGATCCTGCTTTGTGCCAGGCAAGATACTAAGCACTGGGGATGCAAATAAGAACAAAAGCAAGATAGACCCTGTCCTCAAGAAGCTTATAATCTAAGGGGGAAAGACAATGCATAAAAGGAAGTATAGGTAGGAGAGGGAGGAGAAGGTACCT
The DNA here is from genome assembly GCF_011100635.1 of Trichosurus vulpecula. Classification (NCBI taxonomy): domain Eukaryota; kingdom Metazoa; phylum Chordata; class Mammalia; order Diprotodontia; family Phalangeridae; genus Trichosurus; species Trichosurus vulpecula. The sequence goes on along the minus strand of NC_050574.1, from coordinate 115,434,802 downwards.
GACTCTGGGGAATGGAGGCAGAGTCAAAGAAATGCCAAAGTATAGTAGCCAGGTGAGAAAGGGGATGTCTGAGCTGAGCTACCTCCTTCAATGGAGGTTGGGAGTTCATGGCCCCATCCTCCAATCAGAGAAGTAGAGGGTAGTGATGAGGTGGAGAATCAAGGAGGATGAGGTCTGACAAAATGATGAGGTGATCCCAATAATGAGGTTCCTGGGGCAAGGTAGAGAAATCAGTCAAAGAAGTCTCAAGGAATGTAGCCAGGTGAGAAATTAGTAGTAGCAGTAGTAGTAGTGGTAGCAGCAGTAGCAGTAGTGGTGATGGTGATAGTAGTAGTAGCAGTAGTAGCAGCAGAGGTGGTGGTGGTGGTGGTGGTAATGGTAGTGGTAGTGGTAGTAGTAATAGTAGTAGTAGCTAGAGGAGGAGGAGGAGGAAGAAGAAGATGAGGAAGAGGAAGAGAAGTAACTAGAATTTTTATAGAGCTTTAAGGTTTGAAAAGTACTTTACAACTATTAAGTCATTTTATTCTCACAGCAACCCTGGGAGGTAGGTGCTATTATTATCCTCATTTGCAGATGGGGAAATTGAGGCAGACAGGGTTATGTGACTTGCCCAAGGACACACAGCTAGTAAAGGTCTGAGGCCTGATTTGAACTCAGGTCTTCCTGACTCCAGAGCCACTGCTTCACTTAGTTGCCAGATTGTCTGCCTGGTAATTAGTTTCATATCATTTTCAAAGACTGATTTCTACTAATTGTGGTAGAGCACAATAAGGTGTCAAGATAATAGATACTTCAATATGTGGTTTAGTCTGAGACCTGGAAAATAAATGAGAATTGACAAATATTTCAAAGGACCCTACCTCCTATAACTCAAACAAATTTCAAAGAAATTTTGTCATAGAAGAGATAATCAGCTCTCTTTTTCTCTCTCTCTGTCTCTCTTCTCCCTAACCCTTCTTCCCCTTGCTCCCTCTCCACTCTGCTTCCTCTTAATGAGATGCACAAATAGCTTACATTTATATTGTATTTGACGTTCTTCGCAACAATCCCAAAGCTCATTTTACCTTGAAAAAAGGAGCCCCATTGTGCACAAGATTGATCCTATTTTGAAAATATTCCCTTGCCTGGATAGGGTGATGTTTACTTTGTGGAATGAAAGCCATAACTAAGACAGAGCAAATGGAGTTTTGTTCAGGTAGCTAGAATTTAGAGCACTGATAGCATTTGTACTCCAGAAGGCAGAAACAACTGAGCTTAACATCGATTTAGCAAGAGCAATTAGTTTAAAATACAGTGCTACATCGAGGGGTGGCTTTCTTAGCCTCCATTTCTTCACCACTGCCAGCTGCCAGCTGCGTCCTAGATGATCCCCAGCTCTTGGACTGTCCTGCTTCCTCGCCCCAAAGATCTTCCTAATAACCTTATAGTATCTGGGGTTTTGCCCCTTTCTCTGTCTCCCCATTCTGCGTGCTCTCTCTCTCTCTCCCTCTCCCTCTCTCCCTTCCTCCCTCTTTCCGTCTCTCTCTCTCTGACTCTCTCTGTCTCTCTCTCTCTCTGTCTCTCTCTCTCTCTCTCTCTCTCTCTCTCTCTCTCTCTCTCTCTCTCTCACACACACACACACACACACACAAACACCCACACACTGATTTCCCAGTCTCTCTCTGCCAGAAACAGTACATATTGAGTTCTGATGTCCCTCACTGCTCCAAAGTTCATGTCGGGGCACTTTTCCCACGGTTTTTCCCACTTTGTGATCCAGAGTACTTTTGATATTTGCTCTGGTCATCAGAAACTCTAGTTGTCTCTTACGTAGTTGCCCTGAGAGATGGCAGAATGTTTAATTTTCTCAGTTTCATTCATCATTGAATTGGTTATTACCCATCACCTGAGAGAGAAGGATTCATTTACATGAACTGAGGCTAACAAAACAACCTAGAAGGGTCTTTCTGAAAAAGATTGTGTCGGACAACTTCTAGACACTCATAGTTGGAAAGCAATCTAGAACTTGTCCAACACAATCTTCTTCAGGTAGGCTTTCCTCATTCTTACTTTTCACCCCCTCCCACCTCCCTGGTCTTTTCTCCAAGGCTGATCGCATCTCTCTTGAATACTTTGCATGTATTATTTTGTACTAGAGTTCTTTGTGAGTATAACCCATATCAGAAGTAGACAACATGACTCATGAAGGCAGAGACTGCCTCTTGTAGGTCTATTATAGGATATCAAGTTGGAAAGTACCTTCTATGGTCTAACTCCTTCCTGACAAGGAACCTGAGGTCCACAATGGGGACTTAGTAGCAGGTGACAGAACCAGGATATAAGTTCCATCCACTGACTCCCAGGACAGTGTGCTGGTCACCAAATCACAATCTTTCCTAGAACCTAGTTCAATGCTGTGCACACAGGAACATAACACATGTTTGTAAATTTTAATTATGTTTCTCATACAGTGAAGAGAAGAGAAATATAACTGTAGAAAAGGGTTTAAGCTTATTCTGTTTGGCTTCAGAAGGCAGGACAAGAACCATGGGGCGGAAATGATAGAGGAGCAATTTGCACCTCAATATAAGGAAAATCTGTCTAGCTCTTAGAGATGTCCACAAGTGGCCTTGGGCACTTTTAGAGGGCATAGATTCTCCCTGCCTGGAGGTCTTCAGCCAGAGGCTAGATGGCCCCTTGTCACAGATACAGGAGAAGAGCAAACACATTTACATTGAAGGCTGGGCTACATGATCTCTGAGTTCCAAATCTGGGATTCTATGATTCTTTAAATTGTCTATATAGTCTTCCAGGCAGGTGGCCATTTAACTTGACCTTCTCCAGATGGGGAGATCACTACCTTGTCAGGTAATCCATTCCAGTGTTGGATAACTCTAAACTGTTAGAAAGTGATTTCTCATATTGAGCCAAAACCAGCATCCCTGTACAGGGCCATCTCCAGTCGCCCTGATCTATATCTTGCCACTGGACCAAGATGGCTCCAGAGGAGAAAGTAAGGCTGGGGACTTTGCATAACTCTCCCTCACTTAAATGAAATTCATTTGCAAGTCTTGGCATCACTTTCCTGATGTCATGGTCCTCTTCAAGAATGAAGGACAAACAACAGTTTCCCTGTAATTCCATTCATTGGTCCTGGTTGCATCCTCTAGGGCCAAGAGAGAGGAAAAAAATCTAATCCCTTTTCTATATGTGAATCTCTGTCTTTGAAGATAGAGATCATAGTTTCTCCTGAAGTCTTGGTAATGAGATAAGCCTTTGAATGCTCTTCCTTAGCGTGACATCCTAAGGAGCTAAAATAATACTTCCAAGAAAACCCAAGATTTCTACCTAGAAGATATTTTTAAAATAATCTAGTTTTATTTCTTTCATTTTTCATGGGAAGTAGCTGATGACAAGAGAAATGAGTGATTTTCTTGAGGTCACACAGCTAGTAAGCAACAGCACTAATACTAAAAATAGTTTGTCGAGTGAGAAGATGCCACAAAGAGTGCCTTGGTTGAATCTCTCAATCCTGCTGTTTGCTGATGTCGATTGCTGTCTGTACGGGAGTATTGGAGGGTGAAGCCCCAAGTGAATGACTGCGTGTTCCCTACACTTTGTGCATAAGTGGGTGGAGCCTTACTGTGGTTTGTTTCTATGGCTATTAGATATCTAACCTGTGGCTATTGCGTGACTCTCTCTCTTGGCCTCCTAGCCTGCCAAAAAAGAGCCAATCTGTTCCTGAATGTTGCCCTATGAGCCAATAGAGCTGAAAGAAAGAATTCCTGGGTCTGTGTTTGACTTTGGACAAGTCACTCCCCCTCTCTGGGGGTCACTGTCCTCCTGTGTAAAATGAGAGGGCTGCCTTCTGTGGCCGCTCTGATCCTCTTCAGTTATAAGACTGTAGGTGTCTGAATGCTGCGCTGGCCAAGAGGGCCCTAGTCACTGATCAGTCATAGTCCCTGGTTTTAAGGTCTTTGTCAAAGGTGTCTCTCTGCTCAAACACTTCAGCTCCCTGAAGCAGCTGCTGAAGTGAAGGAATTGGGCCCTTTCTCTGCTCATGTCCTATGCGATTCCCACTGCAGGCTAGTCCCAGTTTATTGCTCCAACATCAATTTCCATTAATCTCCACAAATCCCACTGGTTCAGCCAGAAAAGAGAATGGACTCCTAACCCTTTGGTAGAGGAGGAAGCAGCAACACGTTCTAGAAGAAAAACACCAGTTATCAGAGGACCTGAGTTCAAATCCTGTTTTTCCCATTTAATACCCGTGTGACCTTAGGTAAGTCCCTGAAACTCCCTATGCTTCACCTCCCTCATATGCAAAATGAAGGGGTTGGACTGGGTGGTCTCTAAGCTTCCTTCCAGCATAAGATCTGTGATTCTGATAGTGACCTCCTCTGAAGGTGTTCACAAAGGATGTCATTTTCCACTTCTCTCCTGAATTTAACAACGGGTTACTGTGCATTACAGTTGTCTGTGCATGTTTTCCCTATGAGGCCCTAAGTTCATGGAGGAACCGCATCTTATCAAAACTTTCCGTGTTCCTCTCCCCACCCCCACCCCCACAGTGAGGTACAGTGAGCTCCTTAGGGTTACACAGTTACTGAGTATATAGGGAAGGATTGGAACCCAAGTTCTCTGATCCCAGAGCCATTTCTTTTTCTACAATGCCAGGCTGCTTCTCTAGAAAATCTCTAAGTTGTTAACCTGGGATCTACAAAATTAAGCATTTTTTAAAATCACTATTTCAAAGTAATTCATTACTTATGGAATCCTGCGTACTTCATGATGTGCATTTGAAAACCTTACTCTGAGAAGGAGTATGATGGCTTCACGAGACTGTCAAAGGGGTCTGTAACCCCAAAATTGTTGAGTCCTAAGGTCCCGTCCAGTAGGCTATCACTGTGTCAGACCACAGTCAACCACAGATCTAGAGATGGAGGCCAACTTAGACAGGCTCCCCTGCTTCCTATTGTATATGAAGGCCAGAAAGTTGCCATGACATGCAGAGAGAGTAAGCATAAGAGGCAGGATTTGAATCCATGTCCTCTCACTCTACTGTGCATGCCCTTTCCACTTGGTGACATCGCCTCCCTATATAACCTTGAAGGTCCAATGCTGCTCTAAAATTCTCTGAGACAATGTCATGGCCGATGTTGCATGAAATGAGACTGTGACTCTCCTTTTTCTACCTATTCCTATACTGATTTGACATGCTGTTCTAGGAAGGTGCTTTTCCAGAAAGATCTCTTTTTCTTGCAGGAAGAGAAATTTCCCCCCCCCCCCCAAGTCATAAAAAGCTGTTGCCCTCCACAGGATTTAGCTAATTCAGCTCACTGTTTTGTCTTAATGGTTCACCAAGTGGTGATTTCTTACAGTAATGACAGTAAATGCATTTGAAATGTAGATATCGACCGAGGCAACAGCCCACACTCTCCTCATCAAATTTTCATGTTAAAATTAAAATCCTTATTTTTGATTGGAGGAATCAAAGCAGAATGATTGATTCTAATTTACCACCCAGGTTTTTGTTTTTTTATGGAGAACAGCCCCCTCCTCCAACAATTCACTCTCAATCCCACAACTCTCCAAAGAAGTACTAGAAATACAAATACTATGCACATCTCCAAGCTGGTTAGGCACAATTGCAGAAAGCCAGAGCTGGAATCTAGCCCATGCCTCTTAACCATGACCAAAGGGGTCACTGACTCCTTTAGCATTCTTTTGAAGCCCATGGACCCCTTCTCTGAATAGTGTTTTTAAATTCATAAAACAAACAAAAATAGAGTTGTAAAGGAAGCCAATTATATTGAAATAGTTATCATGGACTATGGATTAAGAACTTCTAGTTCAACCTATACCTGGCCATGAATCCCCTTTACAACAGTATCTAGTTTCCTTTAGAAGCCTTCCCATGACAGGGAGCTCACTACTCTCTGAGACACCCCTTTTTCAATTCGGGATATTTATTTTTTAAAAGAAAAATGAGTTTATATTAAGTCAAAATATGTTATTCTTCTGGATCGTCTTAATTCTTTTTCTTTTTTTCAAGCAAAAACCTGCCTTCCTGAAATATCATTGGATTTCATAGGATTTACGTAGCACTTTAAAGTTTCTATTCTCTCTTTTTTTTCTTTTTTTGGCAGGACAATCGGGGTTAAGTGACTTGCCCAAGGTCACACAGCTAGTAAGTGTGTGTCAAGTGTCTGAGGCTGGGTTTGAACTCAGGTCTTCCTGACACTCGAGGGCCAGTACTCTACTCACTGAGCCACCTAGCTGCCCCTGAGCACTTTAAAGTTTACATGACACTTTCGTATGTTATCTCATTTGACTTCAGACTACAAGGAACATTAAGGTATCATCTAATCCAACCCCCTCCCCGCATCCTCATTTTGCAAAGGAGGAAACTAAGTCCGAAAGGAATTGTGTGACTTTTCCAAGGTTACCCAGCTAGAACGTTGCTTGAGCTGGTAATAGAATCTAGATCTAGAAATTCTTTCCTCTACCAGAGCTTAAGCTCTTTGAGGTCAAGAAAGATGTTATGTTCTAGCTTTGTATCCCTATTGCAACTGAAGCTTCATAAGTAATTTCATGACATATTGGATAGAGAGAAAGGCTTTGAGTCAAGAAGGCATGAGTTACACTTAGACACCCATTGGCTGGACAAGTCACTGCTTTCAGCCTCATTTATCTCACCTTGAATCTTGACTCAAGGATAGTGACGTCATTTTGGTCCTCTTCGAGAACGAAGGACTGGGACAACAACCAACCAACTAACCAACCAAAGATCTCATTTGTAAAATGGAGATAATAAGCTTATCTCACCAAATTGTTGTGAGGATAAAATGAGACAAGCTAGGAAAGGCCTACTTTAAAGTGCTTCGTAAATTTTAGGTATTACTATTATAAGAAGACTTTTCACCATCGGCCCTTAATGTTTATTGACTTGACCCTTTGGACTTGCAGGCTCTGCTCTTTCTGCTAGATCAGGTTGCCTCTCATAACTTTGCTTCTTATTTCAGAACTAAACAAAACAATTTACCCAAAGCCATGTGGGACTCTTCCGTTGGCCTACTTAGCACTCATTTTTTTTTGAAATAAACAGGTTCTGTGTGCTAAGCAGGCCTTTTCTTTCTTCAGGAATAGAACCCCATGTACTTAGGAGGACACGGGCTGGGAAACTCACTTCAGATTACCCTGGCTAGCTCAACTTCCAGCTCTTGTTTCTCTTGTAATACATGACCTAGGCCCCCCACTCCATCCCGTCTTGCCTTTCCTTGTCCTGCTCTCACAAAGTTCAGGTCCAGTCTTGGGAGTTACCCTGAGACAGAAATATTTTTTCACTTGCATTTCCTTCACTCAGAATTTACTTTGGAAAGATTGTTACATCTTAGGTCTAGGTTTCTGCAGATATGGTAATAAAAGGGGTCCCCACTCTGATCCCAACTAAACAATCATACCAATTACCTAAGCAATCTAACTTTCCTAACCTTTTTGTAATTATATGAATAATGGTGATAATGACAAATTTAAATTTATACATTTTATAAATTTTATATATTTATATATAGTATTTATATATAGTGGATATATAGAAATTATATATAGTAATAGCTCACATGTCCTTAGCACCTCACAGTTTTCAAATCATTTTCCTAACAACACTCAATAGTGCCAGAATTATCCCCTTGATGATAGAATTGAGGCTCAAAGAGAAGTGATTTCTCCAAGGTCAGACAAGAGACTATCAAAGCTGAGACTTAAAGTGGGTCCGTAGGACTTACAGCTGGGGTTCTTTCTATTTCCCTGAGGTATCTCTTTGACTGTCACCTGCATTTTAAAGATGGGAAAAGAATGAATCAAATATAAGTGACAAACAACTCACCGGAAGGCTATTACCTATCAAGTTAGTGCCAGTGCTAGGAAAAGAACCCAAGCCTTCAAATTCAAAGAGGGGGTGGGGGTGAGGGGAAAAGAATGAAAAAATCCAGGCAATAGCTTGAGCAAAGATACCAGGATGGATCCAGGTAAGTCTAGTTAGAGCACAGAGCAATGGCAGACACTATTGGAAGATAATACTTGAAGTATAGATTAAAGCCAGATAGTAGAGGACCTTGAATGCCAACATAAAGAGTTTTTGTATTTCTGGTAGAAAATGAGCAGGTACTGAAGTTTTTTTTTTGAATGGGCAAATGTCAGAGGCTGGATTAAATATTCTTAGACTCCTTATAACACATCATGCTCCTATGTTCAGAGCATTGCATTAAAAAGATTATTGGAACAGAGACTGATATGAAATGCCAGAGACAATTTAGTATAGTGGATAGAGAATTAGACTTGGAATCAGTGTGGACATGGGTTCAGATCTTGCATCGGGTACTTATTAGATGTGTAACTTAGCCTCTCTGAGCTTTAACTTTCCTTATCTGTAAGATGGAGATAACAATTTCAATAGTATGGGTCTCATGGGTTGCTGTGAGGTTCAAATGAAATGATGTAAGCATATTTCAAAATTTAAAATGTATGAATATCAGTTGTTAAGGGTTCAAGTCCTAGCTTTGCTGTAGTTTTGGGGAAGCTATTTAACTTCTCTGTGCCTCTGTTTCCTCATCTGTAAAATGTGAAGATTTGACTCAATGTCCTTTTATCTCCTAAAAAAAATTTTGTTTATCTACTCTGTATCAAGAAAGTTCTAGAATTTTTCATTCCCAGCCTAAACTGACCTTTGTTGTGATCTCTTCTCAGGTCTCTAGTGAAAAATAATTGGCAGACTGCAGCTCCTATTTCTATAGTACTTTCAAGTGTACAGAATGTTTTCCTCACAACCATGTGAGAAAAGCAATGTGAGTCCTATTATCCCAATTTTTAAAATGGGAAGATTGACTCTTGGAAAAGAAAAGTGCCACAAACCTAAGTAAATGTTTGGCTGGGATTCAAACTCGGATCTTCTCCTGAATCAAAGTTTTGGACTTTTTTCTGTATTTTTTTCCCCTCACGTGTACTAAAAATAATAGTAACTAGAATTTTTATGGCACTTTTAAAGTTTGCAAACCACTTGGAATATGTCATCTCATCTAATCTTCCCAACAACCCTGTGAGCTACATCCGATTTTTACTTTCATTTTACAGACAGGAAACAGACTGAAAAAGGGTACCATATTTCCCCATGTATAAGATGCACTCTTTTCCGAAAAATTTGGGGTCTAAAAACTGTGTCTTATACAGTGGCTGTTTACTTGCATTTCCTGCTTTTCGAGCTTGTTGTCTTTGCGCTCATTGTTTCACATTTGTTACTGGTATATTAGGTTATGTTTTTGCCACATTCTGCCCAGAAGTGGCTCAGAAAAGATTTTTGTACAGTGCTTAATTCAAGTTAAAAGTGATTCAGTTTGCAAAAGTGAATGGAAATCATGCTGCTGAATGGTAAGTTTGGTCCTCCTCCAATTGAGAAAACAATCCGAGACTGGCTATGGGAAGAAGAAACCCTACTGAAAGCGCCATGGCAGAAGAAGGCCATGAGAGGCAAGTCAGCAAAATGGCCTGATTTAGAGAGGGAATTGAAGATATGGATTGAAGAGCAAAAGGCAATTGGAATTCCTGTGTCCACAAAGATGGTTCAGCATGAGGTAAGAAGAATTGCTGATGAAAAAGAACTTACTGATTTCAAAGGAGGACACAATTGGTGCTTCAGGTTCATGAAATAGAATGGACTAAGCATGCATACATGCACCAGACTTGCCCAAAAGATGCCTGAAAGCTGTGAGCAGGTAAATAAAATTTGACTTCAATAACTTTATGTAATACATTTTTTTCAAATTTCGGTCCCCCAAATTAGGGTGCGTCTTATACATGGGGAAATATGGTATGTGACTTGCCTACTGTCTTGCTAGGAAGTACTTAAAGCAGTATTTGAAGTCAGATCCTCCTGAAACCAAGTCTAGCACTCTATTCACTTTATTATATAGTTGCCTCTTATTAACTTAACTTCCCAGCATTATTGGATTAGGGAATACTATAGCTTATCTGTGCAGACACCAAATCCAAACAAAGCATGTCCCAAAAGTCTTAGTGCTGTTTTAAGTTGTTGTTGGTCCTTTGTTCTCAAAGAAGACCATGACATCTGGAAGATGATGTCATGACTTGCAAGTGAATTGGGTTTAAGTGAGGCAGGGTTTTGCAAAGTCACCAGACTCCTTTTCTCCTCCTAAGCCATCTTGGTCCAGCGGCAAGATATAGGTCAGGATGACTGGACATGACTCCGGATATGGTGGAGACCTCGGACTTTTTGAGCTAAGGTTTTTCTAGGTCTCAGTTTGTCTGAAGCAATGTGCATTCATTGATTAAGGCTAGATAAGAAATGAAGCAAAGAACAGCCTCTTTCACCTAGTCAAAAAAGAAAAAAAAATCGATCTGGTTGGGGAGGACCCTCAGGGTTTCTGGGCAAAATAGAAAAAAACTGCTGTTTACACTCACTCTGAGCCATCATAGCCCAAACAATGAACAAATGAGGCTTGGGCTGGGAGCTATTGTTGGCCAATCAATGAGAGCCAGAGTGGTTGCAGTTTTAAGTAACATAAGGACAATATACTAATAGCTTAAAATGGCACTGAGACTTTTGGGATGCCTTATATTGGCTTAATTTCATTCATTAATGTACTAATTTTATCTTTAGCCCAAGGACAGAGGGAGGTGCTAATATTACATGTGACTTCTTTTCACAATGAGCCAGAATCTAATTGTAGACCTCCAGTGATGGGAACCCATTGTCTCCAGAGAAACACCATTCCATTGTTGGATAGCTCCAACTTTTAAGATGGTCTTCCTCTATCCAATCATAATCTTCTACATGTATGACTTCTGGTTCTTCTCTCTAGAGCCAAGCAATACCTTCTTCCACACAACATCCCTTCAAATACTTGAAGACAACATTCCTTCAACAAATATCCCCTGGGTGCATGCTATGTGGAAGGCCTCGTGTTTGCGTTCCTTGCATTCTCTCCTTCCTTCCTTCCAACTAACTATCTGAATTCTTCCCATTCTTCAAGGCTTAGCTCTTCCATTAAAGTCTCCCTGACTAATGCATCTCAGAGTGATATCACACTCCTTTGAACTTACTTTATATTTTTCATAGTAGCTGTTTGTAAAAACTTACTTGTTAATTATCTGTGTGATATTCATTGATCCATTTGCTAATTGTTGAGAACCTGTGATGGGTTTATGAACTGTGATAGGCCCTTCAAGAGGATATCCAGATCAAGAACAGTCTTCTCAAGGGCTCGATGAATTTATTGTCTATTAATGATAATGTACATCTTTAAAGTTTTCAAAGGACTTTCTCTATAAGACCCTTCTGAAGTAGGTAGTGCAAGATTGTTATTTCCATCTTATGGTTGAGGAAAGAAACTTCAAGAGGCTGTGACATAGCCCTAAAGTACCAGTGGTGGGAATCAAAACCCAGGTCTTCACATGGCATGTTTCTACTCTTTCCACTAAATCACACTGTAGTATGGTAGGAGAAGTAAAGGTCTATCACTCACTTAAGTAAGTTATTTTTCCTCTTGGTGTCTCAGTTTCCCTGTCCTTAAAATAGTGAAAATAATACTTATTTGATCTACATCATAGGGCTCTTGTATGGAATGCACTTTGCAAATCTTAAATATGAGTTATTATGAGTGCCATGGCAACCATATGTCAAGGGTTTTCTCAGATAATCTTGATTTCAAATATAACCCATTCTCCAAACCACTGAAATCACCTGGAAATTAGAAAATTTTGGCAGAATGACTTAACTGAGCAAACAAAGTGGTATGATAAAAACAGGCATGTCACAAAAGAGTGAGAGCTACAAAAGATGGAAAATCAAAAGCTAAATAAAGCACAATTACTTGCAAAAATGCAAAGACATAAAACAGGATGAAGTGTGGTATGTGGGCTTATGAGTTAGGAGATCTAGGTTTGAGTTTTCACAGCTCTGATACTATCAAGTGGTGTGATAGTGGGCAATTTGTACAGGGGAGAGATTTATTATCTCCTAGGATAGATTATGACTAGATGATTTCGAAGGGCACTTCCAGGTCTGACATTGTATGTTTTAAGATTCTCTTTGTTCTGACAATCTATGTCTTAAGGTCTCTTCTAGCTCTAACATTCTATATTCAAAAATTCCTTCTAATGCCGTCATTCTATGTTCTAAGATTCCTTCCAGATTGATTCTATATTCAAAAATTCCTTCTAATGCTGTCATTCAATGTTCTAACATTTCTTCTAGCTTCGACATTCAGTGGTTGAAAGGACTTTCCTGTTTTAACCTTCCATATGGGATCATGGATCTAAATTTGAAACGGAACTTAGAGGCCCTCTAATCTAAAATCTTCATTTTGACAATACAGTGCCTCAGTTTCCCCATCCTTAAAATAGGGAAAACAATACTTATTTCAACTACATCACAGGGCTGTTGTGAGGAAAGTACTTTGTAAATCTTATATTAGAACTATTATGAATGCCCCTGGAAGAGAGGTTAAATGATCTTCCCAGGATCACACAGTATCAGAAAACAGAATTTGAACTGAATCCTCTGACCCTAATTGATGTGTTCTTTTTGCCATAGCACAATTTCCTCTAACCCCTGACATTTCCCATTCTAAGGTCCCTCTAGTTCTGGTATGCTATGTTCTAAGGTCCCTTCCTGCCTTACAATGCTCTGCATTAAGGTCCCTTCCGTTTCTGCCATCCTCTACTGTCAGTCCTTTCCCATTTGAACATTTTATATTCCTTTCTTTACATTTATATTCCTTTCTTTAGCCCATAAGATTTATATTGACAATAACCCATATAACATACATACATTTGGCATAGAGGTGTCAGTAATTATTGTAAAGGCCAAGAACAATGGCCTTCTTGATAGAAACGAAAACCTGGAACAAATGTGACATGAAGGTGGAACTCATTGACCATGTGTTTGATTTTTGTTTCAGGAAGCAGAGTCATCGTTGTTATAGGTGGGGGTATCCCCCAACTACAAAAAGGTAGTTAAGGAGCTTAGAGATGGGGGATTGCTGGGTTGGAATCTGCCCTAAAACTCTTATTAGTTAGATAATTATGGGCAAATCACTGGTTTTCTGTTCCTTAATTTCTACGTTTGTAAATGGAGGGAGTGAGAGAATACTAATATTGGTACTTTAATTACTTGAGGCAACCATGGTGTAAGAGAGGGCAGCACCCTTGGAGTCAGGAAGACCTGGGTTCGAGTCCCCGACTAAGATGTTTACTAGCTATGTGACCCTAGGTAAATGGCAACTTCTCTGTGCCTTGTTTTCCTCTTCCATAAAATTAGGGGATTGAACTGAATGGCCTCCGATGTACCTTCAGGCTCTAAATCTGCGGTCCTGTGATCTCTGTCCCTCACATACAACTCGCCATCTCTCGTCTTTGTGCCTTGATCCTGGTTATGCCACAAGCCTGGGATCTCCTCCTTACATCTGCCTCTTAGGTTTCCTGTCTTCCTTTAAGATGCAGCCTAGGGGGGCAGCTAGGTGGCGCAGTGAGGGCCCTAGAGTCAGGATGACCTGAGTTCAAATCCAATCTCAGACACTTGACATGTGTACTAGCTGTGTGGCCTTGGGCAAGTCACTTAACCCCAATTGCCCTGACCAAAAAAACCCAAAAAAACAAAAAAAACCCCAAAAAACTCTTAAAAAAAAGAAAGAATGCTGCTTCTAATTCAACTAAATAAACATTAGAAAAAAAAGATGCAGCCTAGGAAATACCTCCCACAGGAAACCAAGAGACTGTGACTCTGATGTTCCTCCTGTGAGTGGTGTCCATTTTTTCCTGCTTTTAGGTAAAGGAGATTTGAGATGGCTATGACCTTGGGACCTTCAAAAGGTCAGGAGAGTAGGTCATGATTAGGTCCAGGAATGGAGTGCATGCTCGATTATGTGGCCAGTCAGTCCAGTGTCGAAGTCCCTAGAAGTGATGCTAGGGATGAATTCCAAGGGTAGCAGAGATGCAGACCCACTCATCCTACAACCATGCATGCCCATTTGGAAATAAACTTGGTAAGCTGATTATTTTGTAGAAACTTCATTTAGTCTGACCCCACTCTCCTCAGAGATGAAGTGGGGAAAGGAACATTATGCCTACCCAGGTCATTGTGGGGTGGGCGGGAACAGCAGGGGCAGAAATGTTCATTTACGTTTTTCCTTGCTATATCTTTGAAGTAAATAGCTCTTTGTAAAAGCTAATTGATTTTAATTGATTCAATAGAACTGTGTCATTAATCACTGGCAGTTAAAAGTGGGGAGAACACACTTAAGCTGATGGCATTAAGGAAAGATAGTTTCAACTCCTCAGGGGTACTCATAGAGCCCCAAGGGGCTGATGTAAGTGGCCTCTCTCACTCCAGAGAATGAGGCCAGAGTTATCCCTACACAAGCCTTAAAGTGCTAAATGTGAGTTATTATTATTACTACCCAGGAGAGTGTTTAATGAGCATCTCTCAGTCCTTCCTTTCCCCTAGATTCAACCTGTAAATGGATCTACCTCTGTTGAGCTCTAGCTCCCGACAAAGTGACTAGCAGGAGAATAGGTGCCCAGCCTGAGATACGGCCGATAGAATTAGCTGTATCTTCTGCGCCTGAGAAGCATGACAGCAAGCTGGCACTTTTTCCCCAAGGTCCTCAACCTCTAGGGACCAACTGCTAATCCTCACACTGCCCATGCCCCCTGTGTTTTCTCCCAGTTGTCATACATCTGTTATCAGAAACAAAGGCCCCTCCGGTTCATAGCCCATCTGCCTTGCCACAGTTTATTTTTAAAAAGATGAGGAAAATGGACCCAAGCCCTTCATTCCGAAAAGATGAAAAGGAGGCACTCTGATTTCCTGCTGTTACTTGAACACTGGGGAGGAGTCAAGCAGTTGACAACACGGGGGACCCACTTCATATTCAGAGCTGGGCTCAGAGCATCAGTAGTGGCGGCGGATACAACCTCATCCACACCCACCTAGCAATAATCTTCTGATCTGGAAGCCTCCAAGTTTGGGGGTGAAAACAGAAGGTAATAGGCAGGAAAGTTAAATTAGTAAGGTTATATAATCACAGATTGAGAACCGAGGGAGATATTAAAAATTGTCTAGTCTAACTGTCTCATTGTGCATATCAGGAAAATGAGATCCAAAAGGGCTGCCCATTGTTTGATTCTTTATATTTCCAGCATTTAGAACAATAGCTGAAATGTAATGGCATTACTAAATGCCTGTTGATTAATGGGCTATCTATGTTCACGGTTACTAAGTGGTAGAGGTAGAATTCCAACCTAGGTCTTATGACTCCAAATTCAATTTTCTTTCAGTTACAATACACTGGTCTAGAGTATTTGGGTAAGTATCAATGGAGAGAGAAACAGGAATGATATTGCCATAGGACTATATCCCAAACCACCTGGACAGAAGGAAAAATCAGCCAAGGATTCTGGGAAACTGGCCTCAAAGCATGATATTGCAGATCATCCTCAATCATGTGGACAGTTATTTGTGTTCTCTCTCTGCCAAAAGCCAAGGAGATGACAAATCTGTGACTTGCCTTCATGAAAATGTCGCCCTTCATAAAGAGGAGGAAATATTCATCTGGATCCAATGCTGACCAACCAGGAGAAAATAGATGCAGAGGCGAGCATTGAGAGAATGCAGAGAGCAAGTGATTAGTCTATCATCAAATGTGTAATAAATAGAGCAGGAGAGGACAGCAAGCATAGGTTGGTATGTGGCATATGTCTGAGGAAAGCAGATTTTAAATAATTCAAAGAAAAGCTAGGTAAGACCCAATGGCTTCATATTTTTTTCACCTCAAGGGAAATTCTCCCTCTTTCCTTCTCACAAAGAAGCTCTTGAGAATGAAATTCAGAAGACAAAATCAAAAATGATTCTGATAAGAAGGAAAAGGTGAGGGGGGAGCTATTCAAAGGGACCAATGTAGATCCAAATTCAATTAAGACAGAGAAGGATAGTTGAAAAGAAAGACAAATTACTGAAAATGAATATAAAAGATGAACATAGTCCTTTAAGAATTGTGTCATTAACGTTGAAACCTATGGTGATCTAAGGCTGGTGAAAAATGAATGCTAAGGACCAAAAAAAAAAAATAAAGGTTATTTTTGGGAGGTGAGAGGCCTGGTGTGCTAGGGACAAGGGAAGAATAATAGAACCAGAGATTTATAGTTGGATGAGACTTTAAAAGCCATTGAATCCAACTCTCTTATTTTACAGGTAAGAAACTTGAAGGACAAAGAAATTAACTCATTTGCTCTGTGTTATACAGCTAATGAGTGTCTGTACCAGAATTTGAACTCAGGTTTTCCTGACTCCAAATCTAATTTATTCTCTATTCCACCTATCTAGGATAGGAGTCCTAATCAGGATGGATGTGTTTATGATGATGGAACACAATGAGAAACCTGAACTATTCAACTTTTATTTTTGCTTATTTTCTCTTCCAAGGAGAAAATTAAAATCAGGTAGGATAGAAATAAAAAGATTAGCAGGGAGTGAAAAGCAAACATAGGAGAGGAGATAAGTAGCCTTTAGATTCTCTCAATGAGTTGAAGTCGCAAAGCCTTGATGAACTGAATCCTAAAATACATAAAAGTAGCAGAATATGGTTTCTGAGATATTGTTGTCAATCCTTGAAAGATCTTGGGGAAAGGGAGAGATGTCACAGAACTGAAGAAGGGCAAATATTGTTTCAATTTTAAAATATTGGAGAGTGGAATTCTTAAAATATGCACCCAGGATCTTGACTTCAATTCCTTGCAAAATTCTAGAGAGTATTAATAAAGAAATGGTTTGTGAAGAATCTGTAGGACTTTAACAGGAATAGGTCATGTCAGACTAACCTGATTTCCTTTTCTGATAGAGTTGTTGGATTGAGAATGCTGTAGATGGAGCATATTTAAATGTTAGAAAAGCATTAGACAAAATCTTTTATGCAACATTTGTGTTCAAGAGGCAAGGAAACAAGCATTTATTAAGTACTTACTATGTTCCAGAGGGAGTAAATATGGGCCTTGAATGTCAGGAAGAAGTGTTAAGCCTTGGTAAAATAGGGAGACGATGACGATGTGAGTAGAGGTCTGACATGGTCAAGGTGCTGCTTCAGGAAAACTAGTCTGGCATTGATATATAAGACAGATGGAAGGTGAATGGTAGGAAATTGATAACTAGAACTAAGAAACTATAATTCATGGGTTAAGAAACAAGGTTCTGAACTACAGTACGGGCAAGGGAGGTAAAGGAGGATCAAGAGAGGAGTTATTTCTATGGTAATTTTTTTTGGGGGGGGGAGGTCTAGATTTGTGGCAGTTGGGTGGCACAGTGAATAGAGCACAGGGCTTGGAATCAGGAAGACTCATCTTTGTGAGTTCAAATATGGCCTCGGAAACTTAGTAACTGTGTGACCTGGTCAAGTCACTTACCCCTGTTTGCCTCAATTTCCTCCTCCGTAAAATGAGCTGGAGAAGGAAATGGCAAACCACTCCAGTATCTTTGCAAGAAAACCCCAAATGGGGTCACAGAGAATCGGACATGACTGAAACAGCTCAACAACAACAGAGATTTTTATGGCTTTAGCACTGTAGGGAACTTCTAGAATAGAAACTCTCTCCATCAAAGCAGACGGGCAACTGTTTCTAATTCAGTCTTACAAAGTTTCTTGGGAAATGGACAGGTTCTGTGGGAGTGTATTACAGTGGAGAGAATGAAGGATTTGGAATCAGATGACCTTGGTTCAAACTCTAACTCTGTTACTTATGCTTTGTGTGAGCATGGTCAAATTACTTAACCTCCCTGGACCCCAACTGTCAACTGTAAAATGAGGGGCTTAGGCTAACGGGCCTCTAAGATTGCTTCTGGTTTTTAAATCATGATCCTATGATTCTAGCTGGGGTTGCAGAGATAGTATGAGCCATAAGGAGGACTTGAATTCAGGTCTTAAGGACTCTAAGGCCGGCCTTCTGTGCCACATACTATTTCTAAGGTAGAATAAATGGCTAAAAAGTGAAATGCACAAGATATAGTAGCTTACTATTCCACAGTACATTTCTACACGTTCACAAAACACTTTCCTCATAAGAACTCTATAACGTGGGCAGTGAAGTGTTTATTACGACCCCACCATAACAGATTAATTCATGATAAGGGAAATCTCACCCAGGGAGGAAGACCTGGGTTCACATCCTGCCTCTGAAACATACTGTGTGACCCTGGGCAAGTCACTTAACTTTCCAGTGATCTAGGCCACAGCTGTCAAACACAACCCACTACCCAAGTGAAGCCCGAACCAGATCAAAATGCAACTGGGAAATATTTAACAAAATAAATAAAAACACACTAAAACATAGATAGAATTACATCTTAAAACCAAGTTAGTACAAGGCCCACAGGGATCCTTATGTATGGAGTGCTGGCCTCCATTTCTTTGTGAGTTTGACACGACTGCTCTAGAGAACTCCCAAAGATCATAAATTGCAGACAAGGTGTTGATTTGCAATTGGCAGAGTGAGCTCCCTCACACTATACCAATGACATCCCAAGTGTGGTGTCCTAAGGACATCGGCATTTTCAGGCTAGAAAATCCCATTGTCCGTAGCATGAAGGGATTTATTTTGAGAGAAGTTAAGTCCACCCCACTGAAGTCCTCTCTGCAGCCTCCTTGCAACATGACAGTCACCAAGGTTTCTGGAAAACTCTCTGATAGGTCCCACCAAGCGGCAGAGGCTTTGACAATGGGGGTGGTGACTGACAAATAGTGTTCCATCCTGGCTAAATATGCAGCATTCATCCCCGGAAGATCGACCATCAAGGGATGAATTTTTTTCTAGTCCCCTCAACTCACAAAAACTTACTTATTAAGCCAGGGTCTAAGTCAGTGAAGGGAGCATTTACAAGTATGCAATGAGGTATCCCTTTAAACATGAAAAGAATGATATTTCAGATTTTAAAGTGAAGACTTAAAGCCTCCTGTGGGTTGAATAATTTAAAAAACCTTCCTAAAGGGATGTGACTATTTCATTCTTCCACTATATAGGAAGGTAAAATTATCTGCACCAAATCACAAGGTAATTTATTTTCATGTCTCACATCTTCTACTAAAGTAAATGTGGTATAGTGGATAGAAAGTTGGACTTGAAACCTGGAAGACTGTAAGGATTTTAGTAGCCTTTCAGATTCACTTAACAGCAGAAAATTCCTCTTCCCTCTTTTGGTTAGTTTGAATATCACAGAGCCACCATTTCCCTGGGGGTTTCACCTAGATCAAATAAGGCTTCATTCCCTACCTCCAGGATCCTCATTCCCTCCCCTCAGTGCCTAGTCCTGCTTGGCCCAGATAAGAACCCTATAAAAAAGCATCAGACTACACTGGCATTGGTACCTCCTCCCACTGGGCCCCAGTGGAGCTGACAGGATTCCACTGTCCCTAATTGCCCTTTCTTGTTGTTTTCACTCAATAAAACTGGATTGCTTTATTTTCTCTATGCTGACTCTATCTTTTTGTACTCTGAGCTCCCTGTAGCAAGCCTTGGAATTCTAAAACTAACTTAGAGGATTAAGATAGAGATCCTGGTTCAAGTCTCGCCCACTGACATATTGACCATGTGACCCTGGACAAGTCACTAAATCTCTCAGTGCTCTAGACAATTTTCTAAGGCTATAAAATGAAGAGAAGGTACTAAGTTGCATTAGTAGAGGGAGGCTCTTCGTCATCATTGCCGACAATGATGAAATTGGTCCAGTCTCTCTTCCTGTTCCTATTCCCTATCACCTACTAGATTGTAAGCTCCATGGGGACAGACACCTTGTCAGATTTATCTTTATAACCAGCACTCCTCCCACTCTCTCAGAAGTGCCTAAGACCTTACACTTAGTGGAAGCTTAATAAATGTTTAACAAAAGCAACCAACATTTATTAGATACCTATTGTATACAGAAGACTCTGTTGCACCCTGATAGGAGATTTTATTTTCACATTATGAATTACAAAGTTGGTTTGAAGACATACTTCTCAGTCTTTTTGCTAGTCTTTTTGCTTTGCTTTGCTTTCCTTTTCTGTGCTGTCTGCTCAGGGTGCCAAAAGTGCAAGTTACTGTCCTGCAAGATTGTAAATTCCTTGAAGTCAAGCTTATTTGTCTTGTCATGTCTCCCACTGCCTAGCACCAAATACCTAGTGGATCCAATCAATAAGGATTTAAATTAACAAAGATAAGTAAGTTCCTACTCCATGGCAGGAGCTGTACTAAACTAGTAGGTTCTCAATAAATATTTTGGAGTGTACATGGGTCTACATTGCATTACATTCCACTTCTGTGGAAGCAGACATATTGGTAGACACTGTCATCCCATCCATACAATCAGCCTGTGGTGGATAGAATCATTTTAGAGACACTTCTGGGTTTTGTAAACTTGGCCATGGTATTCAAAGCTTGGCTTACTTTCCCAATACAAAGAGCCACTGTGTTCTACTGGAAATAGCCCTGGACACAGTGGTGAGATTCAAATAAATTAACACTGGTTCTCCATGGAATCAAGCTGAGGCGTTGCTGCCTCCAATGATGTGGCAAGTGCAGACCCTGTCCCTGCTAACAACTGGTTTGCAGAACTCAACTTAAAATTCGGTACTAGTTCTCCTGAACCAGTGTGAACAAGCTGAATCCCACCACTGCCTGGACATAGACACTGAGGATCTTGATTGGAATCTGGCTTCACCACTTATGGGCCAGTCACATACGGGCAAGCCTTTTGACCTCTCTGAACCCCAATGTCTCCATCTGTAAAAATGAATCGACGATTCCTAACATTATATGACTCATGGAATTGTCACACCATAAGTGCTTGGTAGAAATTTATACCTCTATAAAAATATGCTTCTTAAGCTATAATAAATATGGGAGTCTCCCTATGACTGTACCTGTCTGTTTCCAAATGCATCCTCCCCATTCTGTAAACCCTTATCTGCAACAAGGATCTATCTCCTTATTGGGAAGAGAATAATAGAAAAGATTTAACTTTATTTTCACTGCTCATTGGGTAAGGGTATGTATATGGTGGGGCAGCTAGATGGTACAGTGGTTCTGGGCCTTGAGTCAGGAAGACCTGAATTTGAATCTGCCCTCAGACACTTACTAGCTGTGTAATGTTGGACAAGTCACAGCCTGGTTTGCCTCAGTTCGTCATCTGTAAAATGAGTTGGATAAGGAAATGGCAAACCACTCCATGATCTCTGCTTTGAAAATCCCAAGTGCAGTCACAGAGAGTCAGACATGACTGAACAACAACAGATGTATATGCGGTAAGTTTGCCAAGGGTCTTTGAGGGAGTGAGGATCAGAGCTCCAGGAAGCACACAGTGAGATAGCTTTTTAAAAATCCATGTGTCAGGGTCCTCCAACCACCACCACCTTCTGTGCCCACTTAAGTAACCGTTTTCATGTCAAGCATCCCAGAGCACTGTGCATCCTCTAGCTCCAATCAATTAGGCTCTCCAGTCATTACTGCAAAGCTCAGCTCAGCCCATTAAAAAGAAAAGCTTCCATCAAAAGGTAATGAAAGCATGCCGCTGACTTGGTGTTTTTAGTATGTCAGGCCAAGGGAAACCAAGCCCCTCCTCTCATAAAAAATAAAATTGTTTAAGGGCATTCTTAGCGGAGATGACAAGTACTTTGGGTAAATGCTTGCTACCAAAGCCTAAGGAGGATCCGCAGGAGTCAGACTTAGTGTATCATCAGCTGTAGAACTCATTAATTCACGGATTTCATAGGACTGGACAGCCAGGGACCCCAAAGAGCATCTAGTCCAATCCTTTCCTCTTTCAGAAAAGATTACAGAGGCCCCTCCAGATTAGGTAATTTACTCTCCAGGGCTTCTTAAACTTTTCCCACTCATGAGCACTTCTTAAACTGTGAGTCATGACCCCATATGGGATTTAAGAAGTGCTAAGTCACACTGGTGACCCAGAAGAGCTGAGATTCAAACCTTAATTCACTGGCTCCAAACTTACAGTTTCTTCCACTGTACCATGTTGCCTCTTGCTGTACTTCAACAAACATTAGACTAGGGGTTCTTAACCTGGGATCCATAGACCCCCTAAGAGGTGTGTGGGTAGATTTCTGAGAATTCATAAACTTGGATGGAGAAAAGTCATCTTTATTTTTCACTAATCTAGAGCTTAATTTCATATTTCCTTCCATTATGAATGTAGGCAACAGAATATTATTCTGATAAGTGGTCCATACCAGATTGCCAAAGATGTCCATAACATAAAAATGTTCAGCAACTATTTGTTTAAACTTAAAGTCCATGAGGTCAGAGATCATCCTGTTTAAACTTTGTATCTCTCCCTGTTGGTGAAATGAGAGGACTTCCAAAATCTCTTTCAATTCTTAAGAGTCTATCCCCTTAGTCACTAATAACTAATTATCTCCCTTGCATCCATCGATGCCTTCTGCTATGCTACATGGGCCTGCTAAATTTTGGTGCCCTGCCCTAAGTCTGGGTGTACAATCTAGTATTGATAAGAGGATATGAGAATAAATGAATATGACTGAGTATATTATAGGGAGAGATTACTTCCAGCTAGGAAGGATCTAGGAAACCTTCTTGGAGGAAGCGGCATTTGAGCTTGCTTTCACGAATGCGCAGACTTTCAATACTCAGAGATCATACAGAACACTATTTGTGGAAAATGGAACATCACAAGCGCTAGTTTAGAGTCAGAAAGGCGTTTCAATTTTTAGTTTTGCTAGATCTAGAAGCCAATCTCTTTTTCTTCTTTACCTCTTCCCATATACAGCAGAACTCTTATGCTTATCCCAAGGGATTTATTTACATAGAGAAAGAGGACTTGCAGAACCAACCCAAATGAAGCCAAGGAAATCCCAAAGTGGGTTTAAAATGGGGGGGGGCGGTTAACCTCAGGTCTATAGACCCCTAATGGGTCCATACAAAAACTTCACAATTTAAACTTCAACTTCCCATAAATTTGGATGGGAAAAATGACATCTTTGTTGTCTTTAATCTTGTGAATTCTTTGTAATCCTATGAACTTTATTTTATGCATTTAAAAACCATATTCTGAGAAGGAAACTATTGGCTTCGCCAGACTACAAAAGGAGTCCAAAAAGCAAAAAAATTAAAAAAAATAAAAAAGTTTGAGAAGCCCTAGCCTAAAATCTAGTCCTTTAATATAGAAGGTATTTAACAAATCTTTTTTGACTTTGGGACTTTTATGTCTCAACTAGTCTGTAGTGAATAGAATCATGTCTACTAAGGCAAGGTATTGTGTACTAAGAAGTAATATCTGAAAGAAAATCACAGCCTGTATTTACAATATATTAGGGGAAATATAGGTACATATAAAGTAGAATGTGATAGAAACAAAAGGGAGCCCTAGGCAATATTTTAGGGAAATCTGAGGATAGAAAGCTCACTTTTAACTGAGAGGATCAGGGAAGACTTAAAGGAGGAGGTAGCACTTGAGCTAAGCCTCGAAGGAAGGGGATAAAGAAACGAAGTCAGGGAGAGTTGGTGACCACTTGCTGCCTGTGTGACCCTGATAAGTTACTTCACCTCCCTAGGCCTCAGTAAGAAGAAAGCATGGTGTCAGTTCACATCCCACCTCAGTCAGTCAGGTCTGTGCGATTTACTGTGTGATCTTCAGCAAGCTACTGAACCTTTCTGGGACTCAGTTTCCTCATCTGTTAAATAAGGAAGGTTAGTTTGGACTAGATATCCTATGAATCCTCTTCTAGTTAAAAATCTGAAAACCTCATCTGAAGTGAGGGCATTGGTCTGGATAATCAATAAGATTCCTTCCAGCTCCCACTTGTGATCCTAATGACTTGACTATGGTCATACAATTTATTAAGCATCAGAGGCTATGTCTAAACCCACCTTTCTCCTGACTCCAAGAGCAGAACTCCTTCTACTGTATGATAGTGTCTGAGAATTGTGGAGAATTCACTAAAATCTCTTAAAGGTGGTCGGGAGGAGTCAATACTAAAGCACCTGCTTCTACTTCCATCAAGAGTCTGAACCAATCATAGATTGGAGAACTACCAGGTCAAATTTTCAATCAGTGAATCAATCAACATTTATTAAACAGATACTAAGTTGCAGGAACTGTGCTAAGTCCTGGGGACACAAAAAGCGGCAAAAGATGGTTCCTGCCCTTAAGGAGCTTATGATCTAATGGAGAAAACAATGTGCAAACAAATATATACAACCAAGCTATATAAAGGGGATACATATATACACACATAAATACACACACACATATATGGAAGGAGGACCCTGGAATTAATAGGAATTGGGAAAAGCTTGCTGTAGAAGATGATATTTTGTTGTTGTTGTTGTTTGTCCTTAAGGACATTGGGAAAGTGATGTCATGTCTTGCAAGTGAATTGGATTTAAGTGAGGCAGGGTTGTGCAAAGTCACCAGCCTCACTTTCTCCTCTGGAGCAATCTGGGTTCAGTGGCAAGATATAGATCAAGAAGACTAGATATGGTCCTGGATGAAGTTGGCCTTTTCCAACTAAGGTCTTTCCCAGGTAGAAGATGAGATTTTAGTTGGGACTTAAATGAAGCCAGGGAAGCCAGTAAGGAGAACATTCCAGGTATGAGGAATAGCCAGAGAAAATGCCCAGTCAAGATATAAAATATCTTGTTCATGGAACAGCCACAACGCAACTATCACTTTGTAATTCATTCATTCATTCAGCATGCATCTAACACTCATTTATAAAGTCTCTACTATGTGCATAACACTCTTTTGGGAAATGGGGAAGCTACACAGATAATTAGGATGCGGCTTTTCCTCCAAATGGAGATGCTGATCTCCAATTTTGGGACCCATTGTGTGTGGCTTTATAATGATTATTTAATGTTAATTAAAGAATCCTCCAAATGTTTTATGGTGATGCAGAGGAGATGTTGGGCTCTTGAAGGCTATACTAGAGGCACACAAGATTTGGCAGGTCCCCAAACATAGACAGGTTTTAAAATGTGCCAGGTAATGGACTCTGTCTGTAATGGAGGACCATTCTAGCTAAATTCAAAATCTCATAACAGATAAAGTAATAATAGGCAAATATTTTCAAGCTTCAAATCATTAAACCATTTTAAAAGGGGCAAATTGACTTTCATCTGCCTCAGTGAAGGGAACACCTACACGGATGATATTATAGAATATATAATATACATCATTGAATTATAAAAACATTTTTATTTTATTTTAATTTTTTTATTTTTATTTTATTTTATTTATTTTTTATATTTTATTTTATTAAAAAAAACATTTTACTTTATTTTAACCAAAATTTATGGGATGCAGCAAAAGCAGTTCTTAGGGGAAGTTTAATATCCCTAAATGCTTACATGAATAAAATAGGGAAAAAGGAGATCAATGATCTGGGCATACAGCTGAAAAAGCTAGAAAAAGAGCAAATTGAAAATCCCCAATTAAATATCAAATTAGAAATACTGAAAATCAAAGGAGAGATTAATAAAATTGAAACCAAGAAAACTATTGAATTAATAAATAAAACAAAGAGCTAGTTTTATGAAAAAACCATTAAAATTGATAAACCTTTGGTCAATTTGATTAAAAAAAAGAAAGAAGAAAATCAAATTACCAGTATCAAAAATGAAAAGGGTGAGTTCACCTCTAATGAAGAGGAAATCAAAACAAGAATTAGGAATTATTTTGCATAATTGTATGCCCGTAAATTTGACAACCTTAGAGATATGGATGAATATCTACAAAAACATAAACTGCCCAGGTTAACAGAAAAGGAAGTAAAATTTCTAAATAACCCCATCTCAGAAAAAGAAATTGAGTATGCCATCAATGAACTCCCTAGGAAAAAATCTCCAGGGCCAGATGGTTTTACATGTGAATTCTATCAAACATTTAAAGAACAACCAATTCCAATACTTTGTAGACTATTTGGGAAAATAGGTGAAGAAGGACTCCTACGAAATTCTTTCTATGACACAAATATGGTACTAATACCCAAACCATGTAGAGTCAAAACAGAGAAAGAAAATTATAGACTAATTTCTCTAATGAATATTGATGCAAAAAATTTTAAATAAAATATTAGTAAAAGATTGCAGCAACTTATCACGAGCATAATACACTATGACCAGGTAGGATTTATTCCAGGAATGCAAGGCTGGTTCAATATTAGGAAAACTATTAGCATAATTGACCATATCAACAACAAATCTAGCAGAAACCATATGATCATCTCAATAGATGCAGAAAAAGCCTTTGACAAAATACAACACCCATTCCTATTAAAACCACTAGAAAGCATAGGAATAAATGGAACCTTCCTTAAAATTATAAATAGAATCTACCTAAAACCATCAACAAGCATTATTTGTAATGGGGATAAGCTAGATGAATTCCCAATAAGATCACAAGGATGTCCATTATCACCCCTACTATTCAATTTGGTACCAGAAACGTTAGCTGTAGCAATAAGAGAAGAAAAAGAAATTGAAGGAATTAGAATAGGAAAAGAAGAAACTAAATTATCACTTTTTGCAGATGATATGATGATTTATTTAGAGAATCCTAGAGAATCAAGTAAAAAACTACTTTAAATAATAAACAACTTTAGCAAAGTTGCAGGATATAAAATAAACCCACATAAATCCTCAGCATTCCTATACATTACTGACAAAGCCCAACAGCAAGAGATAGAAAGAGAAATTCCATTCAAAGTTACTGTAGATACTATAAAATATTTGGGAGTCTATTTGCCAAGACAAACCCAGGGCCTATATGAACATAACTATGACACACTTTTCACGCGAATAAAGTCAGATCTAAATAAATGGAAAAATATCAGTTGCTCATGGTTAGGCTGAGCTAATATAATAAAAATGACAATATTACCTAAATTAATCTATCTATTCAGTGCCATACCAATTGAACTACCAAAAATTATTTTACTGAACTGGACAAAATAATAACAAAATTCATCTGGAAAAACAAGAGGTCTAGAATATCTAGAGTATTAATGAAAAGACATGCTAGAGAAGGTGGCCTAGCAATACCAGATATTGAACAGTACTACAGAGCAGCAGTCATCAAAACTGCCTGGTACTGGTTAAGAAACAGGGGTGTGGATCAGTGGAATAGGATAGGTACACAAGTAGGAGAAATCAACAAGTTTAGCAATCTACTCTTTGATAAACCCAAAGAAGCCTGCTTCTGGGCTAATAATTCATTATTTCACAAAAACTGTTGGGAAAATTGGAAAATGGTAGGGCAGAAACTGGGCATAGACCAATATCTTACACCATATACCAAAATAAAGTCAAAATGGGTTCATGATTTAGGAGTAAAGGCCGATACTATAAGTAATTTGGGAGAGCAAGGTATAGTCTATTTATCAGATTTATGGAAAAGAAAAGAATTCATGACCCAACAAGAGATAGAGAGCATTACAAAATGCAAAATGGATAATTTTGATTATGTCAAATTGAAATGTTTTTGTACAAAAAAGCCAATGCAACAAAAATTAGGAGGGAAGCAGAAAATTGGGAGAAAATCTTTGCAACTAGTATCTCTGATAAAGGCCTCATTTCTAAAATATACAGGGAACTGAGCCAAATATATAGGAATACAAGCCATTCCCCAATTGAGAAATGGTAAAAGGATATGAACAGGCAGTTTTCAGAGGAAGAAATTAAAGCTATCTATAGGCATATGAAAAAAAGCTCTAAATCACTACTGATTAGAGAAATGCAAATCAAAACAACTCTTAGATACCCCATCTCTCCTGTCAGATTGGCTAAAATAACAAAACAGGAAAATGATAAATGCTGGAGAGGATGTGGGAAAATTGGAACATTGTTACATTGCTGGTGGAGTTGTGAGATGATCCAGCCATTTTGGAGAGTAATTTGGAACTATGCCCAAAGGGCCATAAAAATGTTCATACCCTTTGACCCAGCAATACCACTTCTAGGGTTGTATCCCAAAGAAATCACACAAGTGGGAAAAGGACCCATACGTACAAAAATATTTACAGCGGCTCTTTTTGTTGTAGCCAAGAATTGGAAATCAAAGGGATGCCCATCAATTGGGGAATGACTGAACAAGCTGTGGTATATGAAGGTAATGGAATACTATCGTGCCATAAGAAATGGGGATGATACGGACTTCATAACAACCTGGAAAAACCTACATGACATAATGCTGAGTGAGCGGAGCAGAGCCAGGAGAACATTATACACAACCACAGATATATGTATTCCGTGAGGACCAACCCTGACAGACTTTGCTCTTCTCAGCAACACAAGGTACAAAGACAACTCCAAAGGACTCACGATGGAGAATGCTATCTACATCCAGAGAAAGAACTATGAAGTTTGAATGCAGACTGAGGCAGACTACATGCTCACCTTTTTCTCTTCTCTTTTGTTTTTGTTTTTGGTTATTTTTTGGTTCTGTCTCTTCTTTCTCATGATTCATTCCATTGGTCATAATTCTTTTTCCACAACTTGACTAGTGTATAAATTAATTCAATGTGAAGTTATACGTGGTAGTTATATGAGATTCCATGCCATCTTGGGGAGGGAGTGGGGAGGGAGGGGAGAAAATCTGGAACTCAAAATTATGTAGAACCGTGTGTTGTAAACTAAAAATAAAAAAAAAAATTTTATTTAACTGAACCAGGGAATACACTGGTGTCTCTTTAAACAAACTATACTCTAAGGGAGGGTAAAGACATATAATGAGGCATTTTATTCTGTAAAATCCATTTCCTTCATTGCCGAATATGAAATTCTGTAATCCTAGAATTGCATGATTTTACATCTGGAAGTGACTCCACCTACCCTAACTATATTTGAATAAGGATTCCCTGCAGATAGTCCCAGAAAAAGAGGTAATTCTACTTTTTTGTTAGGAAGTTTCTTCCCCCTATAAAAAGTGACCCTCTGCCTGTCTTGCATCCACTATGACAAGGTGGATTGTTGTGGTTGTGTGTTTGTCCTTCATTTTCGAAGAGGACCATGACATCAGGAAAATGATGACATGACTTGCAGTTGACTTTGATTTGAGTGACAGAGGGATGTGCAAGGTCACCAGCTTCACTTTCTCTCCTCTGGATCCATTGGCCTGATATTCATCAGAAGCACTGGAGATGGTCCAGGATGCAGTGGGAGACCTTGGCCCTTTCAGGCCAAGGCCTTTTTAGGTTCTCACTTTGAGTGAGGTAATGCCCATTCAGTGAATAGGCCTGTTTAAGAAGTCAAGGGATGACCCCTATAATTAGAAAAAAGAGAAAAAAAACAGAGAGGGGAAGACCCTCAGAGTTGCTAGTCTAAAGAGAAACAGTTACCACTGACATTCACTCTGATCCAGGAGGGCCCAAATGTGGTCCAATTTATGAGCTTCAGAGTGAAATGGGAAAGAAAAATTGAGGGAGGGAGAGAGTGAGAGAGAGAGAGCGAGAGAGAGAGAGAAAGAGAGAGAGAGAGAGAGAAAGAAAGAAAGAAAGAAAGAAAGAAAGGAAAAGAAAAAAGAAAATAAAAGAGGAAAAGAAAGAAAGACAGGAAGGCAGGAATCTAATCAGTAAACCCCAAGTTAACTGGGGAGCTTCTGGCCATCAAAATTTACCTTCTTTTGGAGAGGAGAAGGAGAGGAAGAGGTCAAGCTGAGTTACTCAACTGGTTAGGTTCCCATTCAGGCAGCTCAGACTACTCACAGGTTGAAGTATGGGAAATAATGAAGATGAAAATGGAGTAAAGTCAACGTGTATAATTGCTGACATTTTCAGGTGGGAAAAACTTTTCACTGCATTCTTTTATGTTTAAAACAGTAAAAAGCAAAGGAATAAATGTATCTTCCTTTGAAGTAATTAAAAATATTTCATTTAAACCAAGATCTAGAATTATTTTCAGTGGAAAAGAACAACAATAACACTGAAAGCTTTCTCTAAAAGGCCAGGGTTAAAGCAAGGATACCCACTGTTTCCTTTATCATTTGTCATCGTGTCATAGCAATTAGACAAAAAAAATGAGAAAATAAATTTAAGCAAAGAAGCAAAATTTCCCTTCTTGCAGATAATATGATGATTTAAATTTTTTAAAAAAGGGAATAAATTTAAAAAATAAGTAAGATAAATAACAACTTTAGTGAGGGGCAAGATAAAAAAATATATCCATAAAAATCATAAGGCTTTCTATATATTGCTGATAAAATGCTTAAGGAAGGAACAGGAAATGAAATTCCATTTCAGATCACAAAATACATTTTAAATATCTCAAAATTAGAATTTCCATAAATACAACTACAAAGAAAAGATAAATTACTGAATAGTTAACATAAACAACAGACCTGAGCCAACATAATAAAAAAGATGACGTTGCCTAAATTATTCTATACATTTATTAGAGCATTCAAGTGACCAAAAGGGGTACTTTTCAGAGTTCAATGAAATTATAACCATAGTCATTTAGGAGGAAAAAACAATATCAATAATGTTAAGGTATATAATGAAAAAATAGGAAGAAAGTTAAGGGAGCAAGGCTTGGTGTCACCAGCTTTGTATACCACAAAACAGTATTATCAAAAGTATCTCATACAAGATTGAAAAAAAAAAGACCAGTGGAACAGACAAGATAACAGGAACTTGAAACAAATTTGCACATCTGTGTAGTGTTTTATAATCCCAAGAAAACAAATTATTAGGCAAAGGACTTTTCGCTGGACAAAAATTTTTGAAAAAACTAGAACACAGTGTAGGCAGGGGGGAAGCTTAGCTCAGCATATTATGTTTTATCCCAAAATGACTTTCAAATGCATGAAATTTACATGTAAAATGCCCCACCATAAAAAGAGAAAAATATAAGATTATATCTTCTATAATTTTGGATGGGGGAAGGAATTCATTAATGAACACAGGATATGAAAAGATATTAAAAACCTACCCAGTCTTCTTATACTGGCCTACGTGGCATTCTTCAACAGGACACAAATCTCCCATCTCCATGTCTTTGTACTAGCTGCCCCTCATACCTTGCATGCTTTTCCTTCTTACCTCTGTCTCTTGGTTTCCCTGGCTACCTTCAAGACCTGGCTCATAATCTACCTTCTTTTGCAGGAAGTCTTTCCTGGTACCCCCAGATTTAAAGACAAATTTGACCAAATATTAGTGTCAAATATTAGTCAAACAAAATCATACAGAATTAAAAGGCTTTTTTTCCACAAAAAGAAGCTGAAGTAATTAGAATAAGAAGAAAAGCTAAGGAATGGGGGAAATTTTTTGCATTGAATATTCCTTATAAAAGCCTGTTATCTACTATCTATAGGGAACTGATACAAATATAAAATTAAGACCCATTAGAGCCCTAATAGACAAGAAGTCAAAGACTATTAACAACTTTTAAAAAAGAAGTAATAAGAATTACCATTTGTTACCTAAAAATGTTCAAGATCACCACTAATTATAAAAATTCAAATTAAAACAATTCTGAGGTATCATTTTATACCCATCAAGCAAGCAAAAGTGCTAAAAAAAGATGTGGAAATGAATTGTTTCATGGGCTGCTGGAAGACAATCATGCTAATCCACCTTTAGCAAAGCTGTGAATTGCTTCAAACTTTCTAGAAAATAACTTGAAATTATGCAAGAAATTTTTCATAGCCATTGACCTAGAGATTTCATCATATCCCTCAAACTTTACTGACAGCAAAACAGCAACAAAACAGACTCATATGTACAGAAATGTTCATAGTAGCATTATTTGTGGTGACATAAAGCTGGAAAAAAGGTTAGATGCTCAATGATTGGGGTGAGGGGCAGTGGAGCAAATTATGGTATCAACAACCAAGCAATCAATGAAAAATATCAAATAAGTCCTTACTATGTGTCAAGTACTGTGCTGAATCCTAGGGATGCAAAGAAAGATGAAAATTCTTTAGCCTCAAAGATTTCACGTCCTATCAATGGAGATGGTGTGAAAAGAATTAGGTGGAGAAAAAAGATATAGACAGAAGACAAGGGAGGTAATCTCAGAGGGGAAGGTACTAGCTTGTTGAGGGACTAGAACTGGCTGGATTAGTGTTCCTGAGGAAGGTGGGATTTGAGCTGAGACTTGAAGAAAGCCATGAGAATTAAGAGGTGAGGAGGAAGCATTAGATACATTGAGAACAGCCAGGTCCAAGACACAAAGATGAGAGATGGGGTGTCCTGTTCGAGAAAGTAAAAATGGGCTAGCTTAGCTTTATATAGTACAGTACATAGAATGGAGTAAAGTTTAAAATAACTAGAAAGGTAGCAAGGAAGCAGATTATAAATGGCTTTAAATGTCAAACTAAGCACTTTATATTTGTTCCTGGAAGTAGCAGGGAACCTTGGGAGTTTAATGAATTGGGGGAGAGGGTCACATGGTCAGACCTATATTTTAGGAAAATCAATTTGGAAGTTGAGTGGTGCATATGAATGTAATGCTATAACAGGGCTTCTCAAAGAAGGAGGAATAAGAATTCAGAAAACAAACACATTTGGAAGATCTCCTCAAAAGTAAGGCATAGTGAAGAAAGCAGATCCCAAAGAATAATACGTGCAACGAATATAGTAAAACAAATGAAACTAAAAGCAAAGGCAACAGAAATCTGGTCAAAGTCAATGGTTAAAATGAGCAGCATGCAATCAGAGTCAAAGGACACAAGGACATCTCTTTTCTGTTAACAATTATTAATCCTTTTTTGGGTGTCACAAGGGTATTCGTTGGAAAGTAACTTTTGTGTTGTTTGGTTGTACTTCATTCTCGAAAAGGACTAAAATGACATCACTATGTTAGAGTCAAGTTAGAACTGCCTGACTATGGCTTAGAATGTTCTACCACAGGCACAAATAGTCCATGTGAACATCTGGGGTGGATTCTCTAAATTTGTGCATCTCACATTTCTTTTCAGCTCTCATGTAAAAACAACATATATCAATAACAACATGTATCAATAAACTTATTAAAAACTAATCTGCTGACTGTGAAGTGAATCATCAGATTTAGAGTGAGAAGAAAACCCAGAGTAACACCTTCATTTTTTTGATAAGGCAACGGAGGTTCAGAGAAGAGAAATGACTTGGCCAGAGTCTCACAGCTGATAAATAGCCCTGATTTGCAGTTTTTATTTCATGCACCACACTGCCTCTCCAATTCACTTTTATGTTGTTTGATCCACTGCAGGACATATCAGTGAATGTTCAAGAAAAGTTTGTTGAGTATTTGCTGAATTTATAAATAAGCGAATTTTCTGAATGGTCCTTTCATCTCCATCACATTCTTATGAAACCCTAGAGAATCTTTTAGTCTTTGAAGAGGTGCTGTGAAATTCAGGAAAGAAAAACACATACACACACATGAAAATGCCAAAGAAAATTAGTTCAAATACAAACATTTATGTTGATATTTGAATTATTCATAAACATTAATACATGCATTAAATTACACACATTTAAACATTTCCTTTGGCCTTTTTCCCCTTTGAAGTATTTATAAATACCCATAATCTAGCATTTTTAGTGAATGTGGGGTTTGGGGTGGGTTGTCAGGAAATTGAACAAATAGGGCTTGTGTTGCCAAAATATTGGGGAATCATTTTGCTGAAGTCAGATCTAAGATTCAAATTGCCATTTAGTGCAGGGGTTTCCAACTTTTTCTGTATCCCTTGGCTTTCAGTAAACTTTCCAGTACTCTCTAATCAGTTTGAAAGGAAACAAATTCTAGAATTTGGCATGAATGTGAGCATAAGAAATAAAAGATACCCATTAATTTTCATTTAAAAACTAAGAATGGGATATGTTTCACCAAAGGTATTCCACAGTTCGTAACTTAATTGACCAGAAATTAATTCAAAAATTCAAATAAAATATTCTCCATACAGCCTGGATATGCTTGACACCCCTTAGAGGTTCATCTGACCTAGAGTGGGAATACCTAACCTAGTAAACATAGTTGGATAACATATATGGACATGTATATATGGATAATAGAGAAAATTTGGACTCTTAAGTAAACTAAATGAACATATGGAAATAAAGAGAGAATTGTCTTAGATTTTGGAAGGAGCCTTTCTAGTCTAATGTCACCCACTGTGTAAGAATCTTCTCTATAGCTTTCCTGATAAATGGTCATCAATCTCTCAGGCCCCCTCCAAGATTTCTAAGGTTATTTCTTTTCTTTAATTTATTTTTTAGTTTTAGTTTAAAACACTTGGTTCCACAAGTTTTTGAGTTCTAAATTTTCTCCCCCTCCCTCTCTACCCACTCCCCCGCAAGATGGCATGTAATCTGATAAAGGTTCTACATATACCTTCACATTAAACATATTTACACAATAGTCAAGTTATAAAGAAAAATTACAACCAATGAAATGAATCATAAGAAAGAAGAAACAAAACCAAAAAAGAAGGAAAAAGAAAAAAAGAGAGAGAGCAAATAGTTTGCTTCAATCTGTATTCAGACTCCGTAATTCTTTCTCTGGATGTGGATAGCTTTTCCTATTATGTCTTTTGGAGTTATCTTTGAACCTTGCATTGCTGAGAAGAGCCAGGTCTATCAAAGTTAGTCACCATAGATACTGTGTGTCTGTAACCGTGTATAATGTTCTCCTAGTTCCACTCCCCTCACTCAGCATCAGATCACGTAAGTCTTTCAAGGTTATTATGAAGTCTGTCTGCTCCTCATTTCTTTTAGCACAATAGAATTCCATTACATTTATATACCACAACTTGTTTAGCCATTCTCCAATTGATGGGCATCCCCTTGATTTCCAATTCTTTGCCATCACAAAAAGAGCTGCTATAAATATTTTTGTACATACGGGTCCTTTGGGATGCAGCCCTAGAAGTGGTATTGCTGAGTCAAAGGGTATGCACATTTCTATAGCCCTTTGGGCATAGTTCCAAATTGGTCTCCAGAATGCCTGGATCAGTTCACAACTCCACCAACAATGTAACCGTGTTCCTATTTTCCCACATCTTCTTCAGCATTTATCATTTTCCTGTTTTGTCATGTTAGCCAATCTAAAAGGAGAGATGTGGTACCTGAGAGTTGTTTTGTTTTGCATTCCTCTAATCAATAGAGATTTAGAGCATTTTTTCATATGACTAGATATCTTTAATTTCTTCCTCTGAAAACTGCCTGTTCATATCATTTGACCATTTATCAATTGGGGAACGATTTGTATTCCTATAAATTTGACTCAATTCCTTGTATATTTTAGAGATGAGGGCATTGTCAGAGACACTGGTTGTAAAAATTCTTTCTCATTACAAAAACTTTTCAATTTGACATAATCACAATTATCCATTTTGCATTTTGTAATGCTCTCTCTCTCTCTTGTTTGGCCATAAATTCTTCCCTTCTCCATAAATCTGATAAGTAAACTATTCCTTGCTCTCCTAAACTGCTTATAGTATCAGCCTTTATTCTTAGACCATGAACCCATTTTGACTTTGTTTTGGTATACGGTGTAAGATATGGTCTATGCCCAGTTTCTGCCATACTATTTTCCAGTTTTCCCAGCAGTTTTTGTGAAATAGTGAATTCTTAACCCAGAAGCTGGACTCTTTGGGTTTATCAAAGTGTACATTGCTATAGTCATGGACTACTGCTTCTTGTGTACCTAACCTATTCCACTGATTCATCACTCTATTTCTTAGCCAGTTTTGATGACTGCTGCTTTATAATACAGTCTAAGATCTGGTATGGCTAGCTAGGTCACCTTCCCTAGCATTTCTTTTCATTAATTCCCTTGATATTCTGGACCTTTTGTTCTTCCAGATGAATTTGGTTATTATTTTATCCAACTCTGTAAAATAATTTTTTGGTAGTTTGATTGGTATGGCAATGAATAAGTAAATTAATTTAGGTAAAATTGTCATTGTTATTATATTTGCTCAGCCTAATCATGAGCAACTAATGTTTTTCCATTTATTTAGATCTGACCTTATTTGTGTAAAAAGTGTTTTGTAACTGTGTTCATATAGGTCCCGGGTTTGTCATGGCAGGTAGACTCCCAAATATTTCATAGTGTCTACAGTAACTTTAAATGGAATTTCTCTTTCTATCTCTTGCTGTTGGGCTTTGTTCCCACATATAGGAAAGCTGAGGATTCATATGGGTTTGTTTTATATCCTGCAATTTTGATAAAGTTATTTATTATTTCAAGTAGTTTTTTACTTAATTCTCTAGGATTTTCTAAGTATATCATCAAAGAGCGATAACTTAGTTTCTTCTTTGCCTATTCTAATTCCTTCAATTTCTTTTTCTTCGGTTATTATTAAAGCTAACATTTCTAGTACCAAATTTAATAATAGTAGTGATAATGGATATCCTTATTTCACCACTGATCTCATTGGAAATGCATCTAACTTATCCGCATTACATATAATGCTTGCTAACGGTTTTAGGTAGATGCTATTTATCATTTTAAGGAAGGTTCCATTTATTCCTATGCTTTCTAGTGTTTTTAATAGGAATGGGTGTTGTATTTCATCAAAAGCTTTTTCTGCATCTATTGAGATAATCATATGGTTTCTGCTAGTTTTGTTGTTGATATGATCAATTATGCTGACACTTTGCCTAATACTGAACCAGCCTTGCACTCCTGGCATAAATCCTGTCTGTATTATTCTCATGATAAGTGGCTGTAATCTTTTTGCTAATATTTTATTTAAAAATTTTGTATTTATATTCATTAGGGAAATTGGACTATAATTTTCTTTCTCTGTTTTGATTCATCCCGGTTTAGGTATTAGTACCATATTTGTATCATAAAAACAATTTGGTAGGACTCCACCTATTTTCCCAAATAGTCTATAAAGTATGGGAAATAAACGTTCTTTTAATGTTTGATAGAATTCACTTGTAAATTCATCTGGCCTGGGAGATTTTTTTCCTAGGGAGTTCATTGATGACTTGCTCAATTTCTTTTTCTGAGATGGGGTTTATTTAGGTATTTTACTTCCTCTTCTGTTAACATGGGCAATTTCTATTTTTGTAAATATTTATCCATTTCACAAAGATTGTTAAATTTATGGGCATAGAGTTAGGCAAAATAATTCCTAATTATTGTTTTAATTTCCTCTTCATTGGAGATGAATTTGCTCTTTTCATTTTTGATACTGGTAATTTGATTTTCTTCTTTTTTTAAATCAAATTAACTAAAGGATTATCAATTTTATTGTTTTTTTCATAAAACCAGCTCTTAGTTTTATTTATTAGTTCAATAGTTTTCCTGATTTCAATTTTATTAATCTCTCCTTTGTTTTTCAGTATTTCTAATTTGGTATTTAATTGGGGATTTTCAATTTTTTCTTTTTCCAGCTTTTCCAATAGCATGCCCAATTCATTGATCTCTTTTTTCTCTATTTTATTCATGTAAACATTCAGAGATATAAAACTTCCTGTAAGAACTGCTTTTGCTGCATCCCATAAGTTTGGATATGTTGTCTCATTATTGTTATTCTCTTGAATGAAGTTATTGATTGTTTCTATGATTTTTTCTTTGACCCACTCTTTCTTTAGGATTAGGTTATTTAGTTTCCAATTAATTATTAATCGATCTTTCCATGGTCCTTTATTACAAATAATTTTTATTGCATCATGATTTGAAAAGGATGCATTGACTATTTCTGCCTTTCTGCACTGGACTGTGAGGTTTTTATGCCCTAGTACATGCCATGTACTGCTGAGAAAAAGTATATTCCTTTCTATATCCATTCAGTTTTCTCCAGAAGTCTATCATATCTACTTTTTCTAAAATTCTATTTACCTCCTTAACTTCTTTATTGTTTATTTTGGGGTTATATTTATCAAGTTCAGAGAGGGGAAGGTTGAGGTCCCCCACTAGTTTAGTTTTGCTTTCTATTTCTTCCTGTAATTCTCTTAACTTCTCCTCTAAGAATTTGGATGTTATACCACTCAATGCATATATGTTAAGTAATGATATTACTTCATTGTTGATGGTGCCTTTTAGCAGGATATAGTTTCCTTCCTTATCTCTTTTTATTAGATGTATCTTTGCTTTTGCTTTGTCTGAGATTAGGATTGCTATGCCTGATTTTTTTTTACTTAATCTGAAGCATAATATATTCTACTCCAGCCTTTTACCTTTACTCTGTGTGTACTCCCCTGTTTCAAAAGTGTTTCTTGCAAACAACATATTTTAGGATTTTGGTTTTTAATCTATTCAGCTACCTGCCTCCTTTTTATGGGAGAGTTCATCCCATTCACATTGACAGTTACAATTACTATCTGTGTCTTTTTTCCATCCTATTCCCCACCCCCCCCGTTTATGCTTTTATTTCTCTCTTCTCCCTGACCTTCCTCAAAAGAGTTTTGCTTTTGACCACAACCTCCTTCCATATTCCTTCCTTTTCCACCCCCCCGTCTTACCCTTTTCTCTTACTATTTCTTCCCTCCCTTCTAAACCCCTCCCCCCTTTTCTTTCCCCTTTCTGTTCCTACTGCCTGTAGAGCAAATTTGATTTCTATTTCTTACAGAGTATGTTATTCCCTCCTTGAACCAAATCTGGTGAGAGTAGAACTCAAAACACTGCTCTTCTCCCTCCCTTCTTTCCCTCTACTATAATATATTTTTGTGCCTGTTCATGTGATGTAATTTACCATTTTTTTTGCCTCCTCCTTAACTCTTCTCCCATTACAATCCCTTTACATCTCTAATTAAGTTTTTTTATCATCACATCAGTTAATTTATATCCACACTTTCTGTCTGTGTATATCCCTTTTAGATGTCATCCTAACTATACCATTCTCAAAATTAGCAAATATCATTCTCCCATACAGGGATGTAAATAATTTGTCCTTGTTGAATAACAAGGTTCCCCCCCCACCCCATTTAACTTTATATGCCTCTCTTGAGTCTTGTATTTAAAGATCAAATTTTCCACTGAGCTATGGCCTTTTCATTAGGAAGGTCTGGAATTCCCTTATTTCACTGAAAGTCCATTTCCTTGCCCAAAAGATTATGCTCAATTTGGCTGGATAGTTGATCCTTGGTTGTAGTCCAAGCTCCTTTGCCTTTTAGAATATCATATTCCAATCCCTCTGATCTTTTAATGTAGAAGCTGCAAAGTCTTGTGTGATCCTAACTGTAGTTCCACGATATTTGAATTGTTTCTTTCTTGGCACTTGCAATATTTTCTCCTTGACCTGATAATTCTGGAATTTGACTACAAAATTCCTTGGAGTTTTCAATTTGGGATCTCTTTCAGGGGGTGATTGGTGGATTCTTTTGGTGATTATTTTACCCTCTGGTTCTAGGACCTTGGGCATTTTCCTTGATGATTTCTTGGAAGATATTGCCTAGGCTCTTTTTTTCATCATGGCTTTCCAGTAGACCACTAATTCTTAGATTATCTCTCCTGGATCGATTTCCCAGGTCAGTTGTTTTTCCAATGAGATATTTGACATTTTCTTTTATTTTTCCATTCTTTAGACTGTGTTTGACTGATTCTTGATGCCTCATAGAGTCATTAGCTTCTACTTGCCCAATTCTAATTTTTAACAAATTATTTTCTTCAGATAGCTTCTGTATCTCTCTTTCCATTTGGCCAATTTTACTTTTTAAGGATTCATTTTCTCCTGTTAGATTGTGTAATTTTTCTTTTACCTCTCTAATTTGGTTTTTAAAATTCTCCTTGAGTTCTTCCAGGAATACTTTTTGGGCTTGAGACCAGATCATATTCCCTTTTGAGGTTTCCGATGTGGGTACAGTGTCAATGCTGTCCTCTTCTGAATTCGTATTTTGAGATTCTCTGTCCCCATAATATAATTCAATGGTCTTTTTTACTTTTCTAGATTGCTTCTTCATAGTGGTTCCCTTTTTCCTGGCTTTTAAAGTGGATCTCTGCTTCTGGGGCCCAGGGGCCTCTGTCACAAGCTTCTTGTGATTGGAGCTAGGGGCCTGGTTACTGGCTTTGTGTGCTGTTGCCTCTGGTTTTGTCAGTCAGAAGCTATATGCTGCTGCAGCTCACCTGGTGCTGAGCTGGAGCAGGCTGGTGTGTGCCAAGGATCAATGTCCAGTGAAGTCTTTCTGAGTTTCCTCAGAGTTACAATGAAGGTCACAGCATGAGGTGTGGGGAAGGGGTGGTCTGGCTGTTGGAAGTCTCCTCTTCCCCTAGGGCTGTACTATATAGCAGGGTGGCCTCATCTATTGGTCTGTGCTGGTCTCTGCCAATTCCCCTGGCTATGTGAAGGCATGCCTGGGGTCCTGGTTCTGGCACTTGCCAGCTCTACCCTCTGGGGCTTAGGAACTCCCTCTGGGCTGCTAAAGTTGGGTTTGCTGTGATGCTTCCCTTCCTGCACTGGTCTCCTGTCACCACAAGAGGCGGTGTCCTTATCTTCCCAAGCTAAACGACTGCTGCACCCCCACTTCTCGCTCCTCTATTCCACGGTTTTTCCTAGGGCAGTATTCTCTGGGTTATTCAAGGGAGGCATGAGAGCTCTTAGAGTTTACGTGAGTTTCAAACCTTTAGACTATGGGCTGATAGTCCCATGAGTAGCTGTTGCTGTTGCTGAAGGCTCTGTGCTTCTGTCTCATCTAGCTCATTCAGACTCCTGTCCTGTACCAAGAGGCCTGGGGATTACCACTGCAGTCAGGGGCCTGGGCCTCCTCCCATTCCAGTATGGTGCTGCTGTAGGGTCGGATGTAGTTCCATGTGCTCAATGCTCTCCCAACCCTGTGAAACAGATCCCTCCTGCCAACTTTCTGGGCTCTCCTAGCTTGGAAATCTGCCCCACTCTGTATTGTAGTGGATTCTACCTCTCTCAAATCTGTTCAGATTCACTTCTCAAGAAGCATCTGAAAGAATTCATGAGAAAGCATGGCATTTACCTGCTTTCCCTCCACCATCTTGGCTATGCCCCCTAAGGTTTTTTTCCAGGAAGATGGATATCTAGGGTAGAGTGACCAGCATCTAAAATTTAAATGGCATCAACAACATTGTTCTGGGGTATACCTCTTGTCCATTCCTTGGTTAAACCACAGGTGAATTTTTTACCCTATCCATCTGCCCTATTTATTCCCATCCCTTCTCAGGTCCAAGGGCAAACTTCTTTTAAAACTTTGCTTTCAGTACTATTTTTCTTGATTCTGAGTTTGAATACTTTCACTGCTGGGGAGTTCATTAATTCACAAAGTAGCCTGTTCCATTTTTGTACAACTGAACCTATTGTGACCAATAGGAATAACTAATGCTCATAATAATAGCACTTATGCAGAGCTTTAAGATTTACAAAGCTTGTTACAATATGTTCATTTATTTGGAATATATGTTTCTATACTTCTATTACATCTCTTTTGGGAGTCAAGGGGCTTCCAGAAATTCTTAGAGGTAAAACGGATTTTCGAGACACCTTAAAGTGATAAGACTATACATGAACATTAACATCCTGGATTTCCTAATACTTTTTCCTTTGCCCTTGTGAGACACTTTCTGCCAACCACACAGGGCACAGGGGGCAGAAAATGCTACAGTTTGATTTAGGTTTCTTCTCTACTGTTTGGTCAATTTGGAGTTTTCTTTGAGAGTTGGCCATGACAGTTAGAAGGAACACTATAACATCAAGACTAGGCCAAGACTTTGGGATTGGGAATTGCCAGGTGGCACTGGGCTGTAGTTCAGCCCCTTATCTTCTATGAACTGACCAGAAGCGTATGAGCATAGACCAGCACCCAGACCAGGATTGTGGTGATAACCCAGACTTAGGAGCAGAAGGGGAAACCAGAGAAAGAGGTCCTAAGTGTTACAGACTATTAACTATCACAAATCCTGTGGCAGCAATACCCATCCTCTTTCCTATTCTTTCCCTGCCTTTCCTTATTCATACTCTGTGGCCTAGAACAGGCCTAGAAACACATCCCTTCTCTTTTGTTCCACTTTAACAATCTTTGGGTGAATATGGCTTGGAAATCTCCTTGGTGCACTAGAAGAATGCCATATGTTGATTTATCTGTATTCTCTGAATGTTCAACAGAAAGAAGAAATTCTGCATATGAAGATGGATAGAGTTTAGATTTCCTATTTTAATATTTTTGAATGATATTTTATAGCATCCTCCAGATCAAGGGTCAACAGACTATGGCCTATAGGCCAAATCTGTCCAACTATCTATTTTTCCATTACCCTGAACTAAAATTTTTTCTACATATTAAAATTTTATCAGATTTTAAGACACAAAAATCATTCTTAGCTCCCATGAAAGAATAGTCATTGGGCTACATTTCATCTTCAAGCTATATAGTTTGCCTACTCTTGGTCTAGACAAATTTAGAACCTGGTTAACTTGGATTTTAAAGTACTACACAGTCACATTCAAATCTACATGGTGTGGTAGTATAGGAGGCTCCTTTATGGACATGTCAGAGAGTCTTAAGTAAAACCACTGGGCTGGTAGCTTACACAGAGTACCACCTGGTGAACAACTAAGATTTTCTACTTCCTTGCTGGAAAATTATTGTAGTATCATATTGCCTTTCTCTATGCTTAAAGAAGACAATACAGACATTGATTTGGACTGCTTTCCTTATTGCAGTGACCTAAGTTTCATGCAGTATGCACATAAGAGGAAATAAAATATTGTTAACGTTCTGGGAACAAGGAAAATAAATTCAATCTCTCTTCCCCAAGATACTCTTTTATAGGATCATAGAACTGTGGAGTAATATAGAATCAAACCTTGTCATATCACCAATGAGGAACTGTAGAAAAGCAAAGTGGTTTGCTACCCATCACACTGTATTTAGCAAAGCTAGGATTCAAACCCAGGGCATCCTAATTCAGTACTAGAGGCTTCCAAAGAAACTCTACCCTAGATATCTGAAGACAGAAATCAATTCCTATTTATATATTTTTTCTTCTTCAGCTAATAATAATAACAGCCAACATTTGTCTTCAAGAAAAAGTATTGTCTTCATAACATGCCTATAGGTAGGACATGTGTTATCTTGCCCATTTTATAGATGAGGAAATTGAAGCTGGGAGAGATGGGGTGCAATGTCCCACACAACTAATAAATATCGAAGGTGGGA
The DNA here is from genome assembly GCF_011100635.1 of Trichosurus vulpecula. Classification (NCBI taxonomy): domain Eukaryota; kingdom Metazoa; phylum Chordata; class Mammalia; order Diprotodontia; family Phalangeridae; genus Trichosurus; species Trichosurus vulpecula. The sequence goes on along the minus strand of NC_050574.1, from coordinate 115,391,693 downwards.
ATAGAACCTGTTTCCTTCTTATGACATCAATTCCAGTGTTCTTTCCAATACACAACACTAGTTAAAGTCTTACAGAATATATTTCATGGAGGAGGAAATGATTCTTACATTGCAGAAGATGTGTTACCTAAGGATGTGTTCATATTTCAGTGAAGATAATGTAAGCAGTCGGAAAAACTTCATAAGTGTAAGACGAATTAAGCAGTTAAATAGTGTGTGCCAAGCTAACGGATGAGATGGTATCCTACTCTGTGTCCCACACTCATTAGCTGATTAATCTTTCTTACAAAATGGAGAAGAGTATACTGCAATTAGTAGGAGGCTATTTTGCAAGAACAGATGGTTGACCTGAGCCAGAGTGGTTTAGGCACTTCCCCAATGCCAGAGATAAGCGAAAGCCCGAACCTGCCATAACAAAAACTATCAGAGAATGTTAGAGCTGGAAAGGAAAGGACTCTAGAAACCTTAAAATCCAAATCCTTCATTTTTCAGGTAAGAAAACTGAAGCCTATGAAGCCTAGAGTGGGGAAGTCTTTTACTTGAAGTCAAAATAACAAGAGGCTAAGGCAAGACTCAGATCTTAACTCTTCCTGCTCAATGATTAAACAAGTAAGCACCTGAAATGAAGGAACGCTTCAGGTCTGTGGGATATGAGGATAGCATAAGGAAATGGAGGCATAGAACCCAGGGAAGAGAGGATGAGGGTTGAGGGAGAGAGGAGAGTTGCTATATGACAACTATGTCAAGTATTAGGAAGTCTATCCCCTGGAACAAGGATTGGACTTATACCAAAGCACAAAACTAAGAACAATGGCTATGGAGGTTTCAGAGGCAAATTTAAATGTTAGGAAAAAAATCTTGAAAATTAGGATTGTCCTAATGGTAGAATGGTTTGCCTTAGAAGGTAATAGTTGAGACAGTAGATAGAGCACTGGACCTGGAGTCAGGAAGATAAGTCCAAATCTGACCTCTGATGCTTACTAGCTATGTGACCTTGGGCAAGTAACTTTAAGCTCTGTTTGCCTCACTTTCCTCAACTGTAAGGTGGCAATTATAATACCTATCTCCCAAGGCTGTTGTGAAGATAAAATGGGACTATGTTTCTAAAGCACTAAGTGCCTACCTAGCACATAGTTTTTGTTTGTCTTTCATTTCAAAGAGGACCAATGACACCACAGGGTGATGTCTTGACTTGCCTGTGAATTGGATTTAAGTGAGGCAGAGGTGCTCAAAGTCATTAAAGTCTTGCAGCAAGACAAAAGTTGGGATAATTAGCAATGGCTCTGGATGCAGTGGATGACCTTGGTGTCTTTGATGTCCTCCTCCCTCCCTCCATTCCTTCCTTCCATTATTCTTCCTCCCTTTTCCTCCCTCCCTTCCTTCCTTTCCTTTCCTTCTTTTCCTTTCCTTCCTTCCTTCCTTCACTTCCTTCCTTCCTTCCCTTCCTTCCTTCCTTCCTTCCTTCCTTCCTTCCTTCCTTCCTTCACTTCCTTCCTTCCTTCCCTCCTTCCTTCCTTCCTTCTTTCCTTCCTTCTTTCCTTCCTTCCTTCTTTCCTTTTTTTTCTTCTTTCTTTTCCTTCCCTCACTTCAAGAAGAAGCCTTAGAAGTGGATTATCTTGAAGGATTTGGTTCCCTCTCACTAGAGGTCTTCAAGAATCTTGATGACCATTTTGTTGTTATTTTTTTTTTGGTTATTAGCTAAATGGCCACTGAAATCTACCCCAACTTTGAAATTCTGTCGTCTGATTATGATTTTATAAATTCTGTGGTCCTACGATTAGATTTTATAAATTCTCACAATTGAAAAGGACTTTTCAGAAGTTGTCTAGTATAACCCAAATGTGAAGTCAGTATATACATATTTTTCTTCTGAGCGTATGTTTTGCTATGTTCCGAACAAATGGGCATCAATTTAATGAGTAGAAGGAATCTTGGGTAGAAGAGTAGGTGATAATACTACAACATTGATAAAATATTCATTAAGTGTTTACTAAGGGTCAAGCAATGTTCTAAGATCTGGGGAAACAAGTACAGGAAAGGAAGATAGCGTCTTGTCTCAGGAATCTTATGTTCTAACAAGGGAGCACAGCATATGCCTAGAAGAGGGGAGAGGCTTTGTGTGCGGTGGCATGGCTTGGAAATAGTCAAAAGTGATGTGGAGGTCTGCTTCCAGATAAGATAAAGTGCAAAGCATGCTTACCTGAGCCCAAGATGGTTCTAAGAGTAGAGTCCTGGACTTAGGTGTAGCATAGATGAGGAGAAGGAGGACAACTGTTGGAATTCAGGGGAGAGACATGATTTGGAATGGCCAGGAAGTGACCTACTAGCGATTCTTCCAAGCTAGAATTACACAAAATTAAACATGGAAGGCACTTTAGAGGCTAATTAATCCAATCTACTTTTATTAGTAGGAAAGAGGAAAGAATGCTAGGGCTGGAGTCAGGAAGATGTATCCTCATGAGTTCAGATCTGGCCCTAGACACTTACTAGCTGTGTGACCCTGGGTGAGTCACTTAACCCTGCTTGCCTCAGTTTCCTCATCTGTAAAATGAACTGGAGACAGAAATGGCAAACCGCCCCAGTGTCTTTGCCAAGAAAACCCCAAATGGGGTCAAGAAGGATCAGACATGACTGAAACAACCCAACAACAACAAAACCTTCTAGTATCAATTAAGAAACTGAGGCTCTCAGGGAGAAATAGGACCCTGCATAAGGGAAACAAGCAGGAAGTGGCAGCACAGAGTTAACCTGAACCAGAAGCATGGATTCTTTCTTCTTCACTCCTGTGTTTCTTCCCCCGTCCCCTTCATTTAGCACCAAGGCAACACACAAGAGAAGTGGCTTGTCCAGGCTTTTGCCATAATTCTGGAATCACTTTTTTTTAAAGGGAGTATACAGCAAAGCACTTCCCACTAACCTGGAAAGAGGCAGAGCAGAAATCATAGCCCCTCTGGAAGCAGCGGGATGGGCAATTTGTTTCATATGACTTCTTTTTATGTTCCAATTGGAGGGAAACTTGCTAATTCACTCTAATGACAGAGACCAAAGTATTCGTACAAGGCAGAGCGTTGAATTGTTTCCAAAGGTTGATTTAATGGGGAGGATTAGATTCAGCAATCTGATCAAATGAGATGAGATATATAAAGCACATTGTAAACTTTCAAGCTCTCTAGAAATATTGGCCTTATGGTTAATATTGTTGTTATTATCTGCATGAAATTATCCCTAGTCAGTGAAGACCATGCTGAGTGAGGGGCAAAAGAACCCAAGGCCAGGGCGTTGGGCTAAGCTTGACTTTACCTTTGCCCTTTGACCTTGTACAGATCATTTGAATTTTCCATCCTCTAGTTTCCTTATCTGTCAAATTCATAATAATTAACAATAATCAGAGGACACCTACAGAAACAAAGAATCTCATTAGGCAGCCAAGTAAGGCAGGCAGTACAAATGTTGTCCTTGCTTTTCAGATGAGATTGACCAAAGGCTCAGAGGGGCAAACCTGCTCACCTACCATGACGCGGCTACCCCTGGCTTCCAGAAACAATGATATAATCACGGACTATGTGGGTAGAATTTTGGAGAAGTGATGATGCTCTTCCTTGAGTGCCCTTACATGACCTCAGGCAAATGCAGAGACACATAAGACCATGGGTCTAAATCTGGGAATCATTCTATAGTGAAGGAAAATAAAGCCCAGGGACATGTAAGTGACTAGCTCCTCGTCATAGCCAGAGTAAGCAGCAGAGGCGGCATTTAAACCCAGATGGTCTGATTCCAGAATCATCGCTTTTTCCACTCTCTCCCCTAGTCATTATTTTTTCTCTGAGATGAGTGTCCTTATTTCTATAATGAGGATAGTACTAGTTATACTATGATTAGCCCCTACTAATAATAAATTAATAAGAATGTTTATTATTATATAATAATATAATTATTAATAATAATAACCACTATTAATGGGGTTGTAGTGAGGATCAAATGAGATGTCAGGTAATTGTCAACTCTAAAGTGCCTCAGGCATATATAAACTTGATGTCAGAAGATGTTTCCTAAGAACTGGAACCATCCAAAAGTGGAAATAGGCTGCTTTGGGAGGAAGTTTCTTCAATTTTACAGTTGAGGAAACTAAGGCAAACAGAGGTTAAGTGACTTATCCAGAGTCACACAGCTAGTAAATGTCTGAGGCCACATTTCAACTCAGGTCTTTCTGACTCCAGGCCTCAAATCTGGGAGAACATTTATTGGGTAGAGGCAGCTAGGTGACCCAGCAGACAAAACACTAGGTCAGGTGTCAGGGAGATTTGAGTTCAAACGCAATCTCAGACATTGACTAGCTTTGTGACCTTGGACAAGTCACTTAGATGCTGTAAGCCTCAGTTTCCTTGTCTGCAAAATGGGGATAATAGCATCTACTTCCAAAGATAGTTGTGAGGAATAAAATAAATTAATATTTCTAAAGCACTTTATAGACCTTAAAGTTCTACATAGATACTATCATCATCATCATCGTCATTGTCATCATCATCGTCATCGTCAACAGTAGTAGTAGTAGGAGAAGGAGGAGGAACAGCGGTAGTAGTATCACTATGTTACCATCTTGTCCAGGTGTAGGTAGGACAGGATAATTTCTCAAGTCACTTCTCCCTTTTACACTGCATGATTTTCCGACTTACCCTAAACTACACGGTAAATGACAGTTATTGGATTCATACCTACACCTCCTGGGTCCTAGTCAAACGCTTTTTTCATCACACCTACCTGCTCATACCCAGGCCCAAAACACCCCACAAAATCATTTCAAGGTTAAAATAGGTTCCCAATAAATATTTATTGATTTGATTTCCCCTTCATTTCCAATATCACCTATTCGCTCTTATCACCCACCACAAACAGCCTTGACTCCTTTTCTTTGCTTTTAGCATCTTCTGCAAAGGAATTCTGGTCTAGTTGACCTGCCTTATCTGTATTATGCAGCTCACAGATTGTAAACGTGGGAGGAGGCCTTAGAACAGAGTATGTTAGAACACCAACCATGGGGACAAAGAACAGAGAATGGTAGAGGCATTTCAGAGAGCACCTAGTTGAATCCCTTCATTTTAGAGAGCAAACTGAGCACCAAGGTCACACAACAGGTAAGTTGCTGAATGGAGACTAGAATTCAGGTATACAGAAGCCCAAAGCTTTTCCATCATACCCCTAGAAAATTTCTCCTGGATTTATATATCTTTTCTTTAAAAATGTATGATTGGTTTTTATTTGCTTTCTGTATTACCATACTTCCCAACAGTTCCTTCTCCTCCTAGGAGAACCCTCTCATAACAAATAAGTATAACGAAAGCAAATCAAAACATTGGTAATTTCTGAAAACATATAGCTCCTTTACCCACACCTTTAATCCATCACTGCTCTGCTGAAAGATGACTGTCCCTTCTGTTCCTTCTAGGTCAACGTACTGTCTTTTTTACGCTCTGAGTTCCTTATCGTTTCTTACTCTGCTCTTAAATCTTTACCATCTTTCTCCTTTCTTCCTTGCATCCCCTCCTTAAAAGACTTTCATTCTTCTAGGAAGAATTCCTTCAATGGAATCACAAAGGCTTATTGTCTACTCATTTAATGCAAATAACAAAAGTGTGACCTTCAAAAGCTTTTAAAAAATGTTTGTGACCTGGATCCCTTGCTCTGTGTGTGTGGTATCATCATTGAATGTTCATTTATCTGGGTGTTTGCTTACCTTGTAGTTGGAGGGGGAGGAGGAGGAAGAAGAGGAGGAAAAGGAGGAGGAGGAAGAGAAAGAAAAGAAGAAAATAAGCATTTATATTGAGTTTGAAGGTTTGCAAAACATTTTACATGTTATCTTACATGATCCTTATAATAATACTATGGGGTATGTGTTATCACTCCCATTTTACAGAGGAGAAAACTGAGGCAAACAGAAGTTAAGTGATTTGCCCAGGGTGACACAGCTACTAAGTGGCTCAGGTCTTCCTGACTCTTAGTCCAATAGTCCATCCAGTGTGCCACCTAGGTCCCTCTTAATAATTTCTAGCATTTATAGAGTACTTTAAGGTTTGCAAAATACTGTGCACATGCTATCTCATTTTATTGTCACAACAATTCTTCGAGTTGGGTGCTATTATTATATGTTTTTTACAAATGAGGCAACTGGAGCTGACAGAGATTAAATGACTTGTTCAAGATCACACAACTAGTTGCTGTTTAAGGTAGGATTTGAATTTGGGTCTTCCTGACTCCAAGTCCATCTCTCTTCCCCATTATGCTACCTTGATAGAAGATAACTAGATAAGAATTATCAGATCAAAGGACTGATATGGTCATGGACCTGGCAGAAGGAGCACACTGAAGGGCAAAGTCACAGCCATCTGTCTCTGTCCCACATAACCTCAGGCTTCCTCCTCCTTCTACTCTCCCACTTATGACCCAAAACTTTTTCAGACAAACTATCTCCTCTGCAAATGGGGACAATACGTGCATTGATCTCACAGGGCTTTTGTGAGACTCAAGGGATAAAAATAAGAATTAGCCCTGTGTTGTCATTGGTGTAGGGAGCTTCCGGGAAGGAGATTCTTCTACCGAAATAGCTCTGTACTTTCAATGTAACTTACAGTGTTCCCTGGGGCACTGAAAGGTAAGTGACTTGCCCAGGGTCACACAGACAGGATGTGTTTTCCTGGCTTCCAGCACCCTGACTTTCATTGAGGATACAATGCCCTAATGTATAGAAAGAGTTTTTCAAACTTTTAAGTGGTATATGAATGTGAACTGTCACCACCACCGTCACCACCACCACTATTACTATCACTACTACCTATTACTACTACTGCTGCTGCTACTACTACTACTACTACTACTACCACTACTACCACTACTACTACTACTACTACCACTACCACCACTACTACTACTACTACTACTACTACACTACTACTACTACTACTACTACTATTACTATTACTTCTTCTATTACTACATACTACTTCCACTATTACTATTACTTCTATTGCTCTTCCTCCCCTTGGATTTCACTACTACAACTACCACCCCCACCCCCACCCCCACTAATGCTTCTACTGCTACTTCCATTAATACTAGTACTACCACCTCTATTTCTTCTTCTTCTTCTTCTTCTTCTTCTTCTTCTTCTTCTTCTTCTTCTTCTTCTACTACTACCACTACTACTACTACTACTACTACTACTACTACAACACTACTACTACTATTACTATGACTACTACTACTACAACTACTGCAACTGCTACTACTACCACCGTCACATCTACTCCTGCTGCTTCTGCCAATACTAATACAACTATTTTACTACAAGGACTGTGGATTCCTTCAACTTCTGCTACTGCTTTCATTATTACTACTATTATTTTTACTATTACTATTATTGTTTCTATGCACCTTTATACCAGTATTACTTCTACTAACCCTTTAACTACCACTACTACTATTTCTTTTCTTTCTACTACTTACTAGGACTTCTACTATTCCTACTGCTACCTCTACTATTCCTACTACATTCCCACTAATATTACTGTATTACTACTATTAATTTTACTGTTATTACTATTGCTACAAGTATTATTGCTGCTAATTTACCACTGATATGACTATTTCTACTTTTATAATTATTGCTATTCTTACCATTACTTCTATTACTCCTGCTCCAAGTCCTATTATTACTACTAATTTGGCTACTACTCCTTCTACTACTACTCCTTCACCTCCTCCCCCTATTTCCTGCCTCTCCTTTTGCCCATCCTCAACCTAGCAGTCTTTAGCAGAGGAGGAAAAGGGGCTGATGGATGGTGAGAGAAAGAAACAGATGGGATCAAAGGAAGAGGGGAAGTGCTTTTAGAAATAGGAAAAAAAAAGAAGTGAATGAAGGAAGGAAAGACAGCTGAGGGGAAAGACTGAGGAAAACAATAGACAACATAGAATTTTGCATATTTTTGCAATGATTTGCAATTAGTTATAGACTTGTTTTTTAGTTAAAATTTGCTGCTTTTTTTAAAAGAAAATTGACATTGTATGAAAGGACACAAACAAGAGTATTATATGATGGACTGACAAGGGTCAGCTGCAATCTGTCCTGTGGAAGATAATACCCTGGCCAAAGAGATTGTAGAGTCATTTAAATCACTGAATATTCAAATACTAGAGGTGATAGGTGTTAAGACTAATAAATTTAAATTAGAGCAATGTCCTAGCAAGTCTATTTTCGTAAAGCTATCCTTTCTCAGTATAATACTTGGATTGTGATCAAGATAGAACTAGAGATGGGTGTGCAAATATGTAGATCCCTAAGTATATAAATTCATCTCTATTCAGCATCCAAGCTCCTGCAGAGGAAAACAGGTGAGAATAGCAGCAAGTAAGTGATTCAGATTCTATGCTTCACTAATAAAGGGTGAAGTAGTTTTTCAAAAATGGAAATGAAGCATTTTTTAAAAATCAGCTGGCTTTTTTTGTAATTAGCTACAGGTGAGAGGGTTGGCATGTCCTAGTACAGTGTATAAAGAATTGATTTTGGAGTCAAGAAGTTCTAGATTCCAAATTCCACCTCTGACACATCACTGGGTGACTATAGGCAAATTACTTAACCTCTCCATACCCTCACCCTCAGATAAGTCTCTGAGACTCTAAGTTAAAAGGGAGCAGTTGGTTGCTTTGCGTTAATGGAGAGAATTTCCATGCTGAAGATTCCCTATGCTTGATAGAGACAAAATCAAAAACAAAATTCCAAAAGTCAGGAAAATAACAACAGAAACTTGAATATGAAATTATAAGAAGTTTATATATATATATATATATACATACATACATACATACATATATATGTATATATAAGTTTCATTAATGATAACTTTCTGTACGTTTGTCTATTTCTTTCAAAGCTAATAAGGCAGTCTCATATACACTTTCTCGTTTAATCTTCATAACAACCATGGGAAATAGGCAGGGCATTTTATAGGTGAGGACACTGAGGCACAAAGAGATAAATCACCTTGGTTGAAACCCATAGCAAGTACATGACTAAGGTCTCCCACTGCATCCAACCCAGGGTCATCTCCAGTGGTCCTTATCTATATCTTGCCGTTGGGCCCACATAGTTCCAGAGGAGAAAGTGGGGCTAGTGACCTTGGACAGCTCTGCCCCCATGAAATCCAATTTACTTGCAAGTGAAGGACGAACAGCAACATGACTAAACCAGTGAGTGTGTGAACTCCAGTCTCCTCATTCCACATCCAGTGGACTCCTCATTGTATCACACCGACTCACCATTTTGGTTTAATTCTAGCTATGAAAAAAAGAAAAGCACATGTGCACTTGTGTGTGTATGTGTGTCTGTGGTCTGGGGAAGGGGGAAGCAGGATGTACTAAGCCCTGGCTAATTTCCTCCATTGGGACTTTACATGTCAACATACTTTTTACATGAGGTGTACATTGAGAATCCTAGTTGACTCTTCATTCTCCAGGCTCATTATCCAAAATTGCTATTCACAGAGGAAAAAAGAAAGACACAAACATGGGGAACACATGTTCCCTACTGCGTAGTCACATGAGTGGGGAAAATTCCATATGGGAAGCAGATGTCTCAGCTTCCCAAAGGGTGAAGAAGAGATTCATTGGCTTTTTTTGTGGGGGAGGCTGAAACTGGGGTGTGTGATAAAGTGAAAGAGGAGGAAGTGAGACAGGGAGCTCAGACTTCAGAGATTCTGAGCTGTTAGAGAAGTGGAGAATCACACAGTATGATCAGTGTATCCTTGAAAGCAGCTGGGCAGGGCTGGACCTAGGGAGAATGGTGATATAGGTGAGGGTGAAATTATGGAGGCAACCTTCCATTCAACTTAGTAAGAATCACATACCCTGAGGCCCAGGGTCTGGTAATCTAGTGCTGGCCTTCATTAACCCTGATTACCCATTGTCACTTCCTCCTCCTTCCCCATCCACAATTCCCTTCTCCCTTCCCCATATCCCTAATGATGCAAAACTCTAGCTTTCCTTAAGGGTCTTCGTTCCAGGAAAACTCAACATTCCATGTCTCAGTGCCCAGGGTTCTATGAGGAAATAGCCAAGGGAATTTGACAAACTGATTACAACCAAGGAGTTAATAACTAATAATGATTCAATGTCCTATGTGTCCCAGATAATACTTGAGTTTGAACAGCAGCCCTAGCTATAACTTTAAATGAATAGAACCATAGAATTTCAGAAGGACCTTCAGAGATGGTACAGTCACCATACCTGAGTAAGACAGAAGGAAGAATGAATAAAACCTAAACAGGAAAAGAGTGGAGCAGTGAGATGGCACAGTGAGTGCCAAGCCTGGAGTGAGGAAGACTCATTTCCCTGAGTTCGAATCTGGCCTCAGACACTTTCTAGTTGTGTGACCCTGGGCAAGTCACTGAACCCTGTTTGCCTCAGTTTCCTCTTCTGTAAAATGAGTTGTAAATCACTCCAATAACTTTGCCAGTAAAACACCAAATGGAGTCACAGAGAGTCAGATATGCCTGAAACAGCTGAACACAACAACACTTTAAACAAATATTGTACTATGAAAAAAGTCAACCAATATTAAGTGGATGATGAAAGATAGAATCCTGTGAATTCCTGACAGGTCATGGAAAAAAGCAAAAAAAAAAGTTTTTGCTCTTCTTATTGATATTATCATCTCATAAAGCTTAGCTTCCTTTGTGCTTTAGCATTCTTGGCACTGTTCATATTAGATGGTTACTTTTGCTTTGTATTCACCCTCAGTTAACTTTTTTGCTTTTATCTTTTTTAAAACCTGTATTTTAAAATTCTGAGATGGTTGATGAGTCTCTACCCTGTTCCCTATAGTCATCTTTTTTTAAAAATCAAGATCTTATTGGGATATACCATCAGAATTTCATTCTTTAGAATTTTCTATTCCTCTTGAGTCAACTTTCCTTATATAATCTTCAACCATAAAATCCAGCCTACCCTTTCTTTGAATTAAGTTGGATTAAACTCTTTAACTCTTTAATTTTCTCTCCTAAAATCTAGGGTGTATATGTGTCAGAAGATGCTTGCCTTTTTTTCTTTTTTATCTATTCTAAAATTTGGATCATAGATTCTGTTAGAGTGAACCTTAAAACTCTCTATTTTAATCCATACTAGAACACAAACTCTCTCTACTATATCTTCAAGTGGTCTTTCAGCCTCTATTCGAAGACATTCAGTGAAGAATAAATAATTGTCAGAAACAAGTGGTACAGTATACTTTTGGAAAGTTTGGGTAATTGGTTTAAATGTTTCCTTTTGGGTTGATATATACCTCTACTCAACTTCTACCTATTTCTCCTATTTCTACATTGTAAGGCCAAAGAGAATAAGTGTAATCCCTGTCCTACATGAAAGTCACTTAAATACTTAAAGATGGCAATTAATAATTTATTTTGTGTAGACTTAAATATCTACAATCTGTTTCCCCCAATGGAATATATAAGTCCACAAGGGTAGGATCTGTTTCATTTTTTGCCTTTGAATCTCTTTTGTCTTTGAATCCCTTTACAATGCCTTGTAAAGTGCCTGGCACAGAAAAGGTGCTTGGTATTTAATATTTGTTGTTTGATTGATTCATCACACAATTCTCCCCTTTCCTTTCTCCTTTGCTCTATCCCAAGAATGGTGTTAGTGATTGTCATTAGAACAACATCTACCTGGAATTATTCCCAGTGAGAATGGGATGGGACCAGGAGAGGGGGAGAGAATTTTGAAGCATGGGACACTTCAAGGGGGAGCCACTGGATCCTCCAGAGGATGATGCCTTCTTGGAGGTCAAGCACATGGAAGAAACAGGTGTTAGAGGCTGAGAAAGAATTTTCTGTAAATTGAGGTTGTGCTTAGGGCCTTGGTTGGTTGCTTGTGTATCCCTTTGAATGCCAGCTTGAGAATGCTTCAGGGCACCATGACCCAGAGGGAGTGCCAAATTTAATGTGCAAGCTATAAATCCCAGCCTCTTAGCATGGTCTGAGTTAAATCACTTCCCTCAGTCTTGGTTTCTTCATCTCTAAAAATGAGAAAGTTGGTTAACTGAATTTTAAAGTGCTTTCCAGCTCTGTGCTTTTATATTTTCCCTAAGTCTTTTTTAACTAAGTTTAATATCCCATATCTCTTCAATTATTCCTCAAATGGCATGGTCTCCATTCCTTTTTCATCAGGCTGATCATCCCCCTTCCAGCTAGATACACTGTAGTTTGTCAATGTTCTTCCTATGCTGTAATGCCCAGGATAGAATACAATTCTCCATGTGAGTGGTCTGATCAGAGCACAGTACATTGGGATTATCAACTCCATCTTCTGGACCTTAGGCTTCTGTTAATAGAGTCTAAGATTATTTTGGGTTTTTTTGATAGCCTTGTTGAATTGCAAAATCACTAAAAGCCCCAGACCTCTCACACAGGAATTACTGTCTACGCCAGTTTTCTCCTTGATTCACAGAGAAGGAGACTGTGATACACAGAAGTTAGGGACTTTCCCCAAGGTCAATGAGAGATATCAAAGCCTATATCTTCTGATTCCCAGTCATTTGTTTGTTTTTCCCCATTAAGAAGAATTGTAAATAGAGCAGGATGACCAGACTTTGTCTCAAAGGAGGGATTTGTCCAAGGGTAGGGATGTTGGTCTTAGAGTATTAAATTTAAAGAGCAATCTCCAGACTTTTGTACTGCTCTAGAAAAAAAAAAGGATAAGAGGTGGATAATTGCTGGGGGAACAGGGGTGGGACAATAGTTTTCTGGAGAAGAGTCAGGAGCATACTATAACTGGGAAACCATAAGCTCACAGATCCAGATCTGGAAGGGACATTAGAGGTCAACTAGTCCAACCAATTTCTTCATTTTACATTTAAGGAAACTGAGATCCAGAGAGGTGGAGGAACTTGCCCAAGGTCACATATGTAGTAAGTGGCAATGCTGGGATTAGAACACAGGCTGATAAGATGATAGGATGCTATATTTAGAACAGGAAGGGAACTTAGAAGTCATCAAATTTTACACCCTTATTTACTGATTGATTATAATCACCTTTTCATGATCCTTTAAGACTTACAAAGCAACTATATACTTTATGTATGTTTATATTAATCTTATTAATTAAATTGTATAATTAACTTAATCTTAGTTCTTTCCTTCCAAGATTATCTTCAATATATGTATATGTACATGTATATAGATGTATACATATAATTGGTATATAGTTGTTTGCCTATTGTCTCCCTCATTAAACTGTGTTCTCCTTGAGAGAACAGGGATTTTTTTTGCCTTTCTTTGTATCCTCACCACTTAGCACAGTGCCTGGAATATAGAAGATACTCAAATGTTTCTAGACAAATATATGATATATGTATTTATAACATATAATGTGTTTATGCATATATACATGCATACACACATATATACACATATACACATACACAAATACATACATTAATGATTTCATTTGAGCTTTATAACCACTCTGGGGTAGGTAATACAAGTATTATTTCCCACATTTAAAGATAAGAAAACTGAAGCTCAGAGAGATAATAAAACTTGACAAGGGTTACAAAACTTTATTTGAAGTAGTTTTTTACTTGATTCTCTAGGATTCTCCAAGTTCATTATCCTATCATCTGCAAAGAGTGATAACTTAGTTTCTTCTTTGCCTATTCTAATTCCTTCAATTTCTTTTTCTTCTCTTTTTACTAAAGCTAACATTTCTAGTACCATATTGAATAACAGTGGTGACAATAGACATTCTTGTTTCACCCCTGATCTTTTTGGAAAGGTATCTAGCTTATCCCCATGACATATAATGCTTGCTAATGGTTTTAGGTAGATGGTACTTATCATTTTAAGGAAGGCTCCATTTATTCCTATGCTCTCTAGTGTTTTTTAAATAGGAATGGTGTTGCATTTTGTTAAAAGCTTTTTATTCATCTATTGAGATAATCATATGGTTTCTGCTAGTTTTGTTGTTGATATGATCAATTATGCTGATAGCTTTCCTAATATTGAACTAGCCCTGCATTCCTGATATAAATCCTACCTGATCAAAGTGTATTATTCTTGTGATAAGTTGCCGTAATCTTTTTGCTAATATTTTATTTAGAATTTTTGCATCTATATTCATTAAGGATATTGGTCTATAATTTTCTTCCTCTGTTATGACTCTTCCTGGTTTAGGAATATTCTTCCTGGATATTTGTATCATGAAAAGAATTTGGTAAGACTTTTTCTTTGTCAATGTCTCCAAATAGTATATATAGTATCGGAATTAATTGTTCTTTAAATGTTAGATAGAATTCACTTGTAAATCCATCTGGCCGTGGAGAGTTTTTCCTAGGGAGTTTATTGATGGCTTTGTTCAATTTCTTTTTCTGAGTTGGGGTTATTTCAGTATTTTACTTCCTCTTTTGTTAATCTGGGCAATTTCTATTTTTGTAAATATTTATCCATTTCACTAAGATTGTTGAATTTATGGGCATCGAGTTGGGCAAAATGATTCCCAATTATTGTTTTAATTTCTTCTTCACTGGGGTGATTCACTGTTTTCATCTTTGATGCTGGTAATTTGATTTTCTTCTTTCTTTTTTTAGTCAAATTAACTAAAGGTTTATCAATTTTATTGTTTTTTTTCATAAAACCAGCTCTTAGTTTTATTTATTAGTTCAATAGTTTTCTTAATTTAAGGGTCACATAACTAATAAGTGTCCAACTTATGCCTGTATGACCTGACCTGAAGTCTAATGATCCACCAATAACACAGAATAGGGATGTCTTTCTGACATGGAGGTAATAACCCAATGATATTAGAAGACTCATCTATGGTCACCCAAGAAATAATTTGTCAAGGCCCAAGATAAATACATTTATATTTGATCCAGTGGTTGAGATGCTTTTATGCTGAACCTCCTTCAGCCTTTAATAGGTAAGGAGACGACAGGAGAACATCTCAGTCAAATAGCCTTTAGTCTCCTATATAATAATAACAAATATTTATAAAGCTTATAATGTCTGAGAACTCTGTAGGTATCATTTAGTTTAAACCTCACAAGACTTTATGAGGTAGGTACTCTACAGGGAATATTATCTCCATTTTACAGATGAGTAGACTGAGCTTCAGAGAAGTCACATGACTGGCCTTTGGTCATTTGGCTAATAAATATCAGAGGCAGTATTAGAACCCCTGTGAACCTTTAGTTAATTGTTACTATTATTAATTATTATATAATATTATTATTAGGGAATAGAGTATATTCTTTGGCATCAGGTAGATGTGGGTTCAAATGTTTCCTTAGACATTTATTACCTGTGTGACTTTGTACAAGTTCCATACCTTCTCTGAGGCTCAGTCAGTCTTCTACTTTGCAAAATGGCACCTTATGGAATTGTTCTGAAGATTAATTGAGATATCATATTTAAGAACTTTGTACAATATGACATAGGAATATTACATGTATTTTGTTGAAATAAACATTCTCAGATTACCCTGGCTCCACAGCTCATAGAATGGAATGGGAAAAGCACTATCTTTTGAATTCCAACTCTGCAACTGAGTAGATGCACAGTCTCAAGAAAATCATTTCTCCTTTCTGGGCCTCAGTTCCCCATTTGTAAAACAAGGGAGTGAGAGGCCCCTTCCAGCTCTAAATACTCTGATTCTATGAGTAGGTTTGATAAACTTTTTCCTTCTTGTCTCAGCATCAAGACTGGAATACAGTTCAGAAAAATAGCTCAATTCCCCACTAATTCCTTATCTAATCTAGCTGGAAATCTTTGGCTATTTTATTTTCTCTTAGCAGGCTTCCTATTGCCAGATGTGCTGTTATGACTTGTTCCCTCCTGTTCCCTTATATTTTATTTCCTTCAGATCTCAGGCTGGTGGATTACTTTTTATTTCTTCTTTTCTTTTCTTTTTAAAAAACAGATTTTAGCAATTGAATTCCCATTTCTCCCTGTTCCCTTTGGTGAAATCCTCCTAAGTCTCTTCTTTTGGTGACTCTCAGGAAACATTTTGTTTTTCTCTTAGTCATGACATGTTAGTTGGTCTGGTCTGGCCACAACAATGTGAAAAAAAACAGAAACAAACAGTCACCTGGAGGCAGTATCTTTGTCTGGGAGGCTAGGCATGGTTGTAACTGGGCTTTGGTCCAGGGCTCAGACTTTGACTTCCCACAGGGGCTTATTTTTCCTGTGTGGTGACTTCCTATTCTTTGCTGGTGTCCTAGGAATTAACTCCCCCCTCCACCAAGCCCAGGATGGCTTTCCCATGGTGCTGACCTTCCCCCAAACCTCCATGAAGAAAAGGCTTGGGAGTCCCTGGAGCATTAGGTAAATAGGTGGGATGGTAGAGTACTGCATTTGAGAGAGGATGATCTGAATTTCATTCTTGCCTTTGTGGCACTTTCTAGTTGTGTGAACTAGAACAAATCACTTAAGAATTTTGAGCCTCAGGTTCCCCATCTGAAAAAAGGGGATAATAGGGTGGTTGAGAAAATAAATCACAGTAATATTTGTAAAGTGCTTTGCAAACTTGAAGTGCTATATAAACATTAACTGTTATTATTATCGTTACTTTTATGGGCCATGCTTTTCCTATGTGATCTGCTGTTCCTTCCACCCTTTAACTGACTTGTCTCAAGGTATTGTTTCTGTAAGTTAAGACTTTAATTGGATACAGCACTGGCCCTGGAATCAGGAAGACTTGAGTTCAAATCTGACCTGAAACACTTACTAGCTCTATAACTCTGGGCGAATCACTTAACCCCTATTTTCTTCAAAAAAAAAGCTAAGACTCTGACCAAGAAGTTTTACCAATTAAGCTCAACATCAAGAGAGTAGTTCAAGTTTGGAATGGTAGATATCCTGCTTGAAGGTCATACCTCAAGTAGCAAGCATGGAGGAAATGAATGAATACAGAGTAAAAGGGCTGACCATATAATTTACATATATTTAATCAAAACTCACTGGCTGCCTACTCTGTGCAAGGAGTCAAATGAGAGAGGCTGGCTTCCGAAATGATAAAACCTGATATCTTGGCACATTCTTGAACAGATCAATGGTAGCTCTAGAGCTTACCATAATAGGCCTACATGGAAATGTTATACACATCAGTAACAGACATGTGCTGTGGAAGGAAGGACTCTGGCCAGGAATAGTACAAAGTACAAGGAGGAAGTTGGCCAAGTTTTGTCTTCCTTGACCTCAAGTATCCCTTCTGTATGCTCTTCTCCTTCTTGGTCAAGGCCTTCCTCTATCACTTATCATCCCCTCCACCCAGCTCCACCTGTCGCCGCCACCCTCCCCCTTCAAATACATGAAGGCCTGACTTTGTGAAATGGTCTAATATTAGTTACTTCTAAATTAGTATGAGTTTAATGCTATCTTAGAACCAGAATAAAGGATGTAATAAAAGAAACGTGTGATTCAAAAGAAGATAAGCTGATCATAGGGTGAGATCACTGGATAAGTGATAGACAGACTATATTCTCCATTGGTAACTTCGTGATGTCAATCAATCAATAAAGCAAGCAAGCAACAAACCTTTATTAAGTACCTGTCCTTTGCCAGGCACCATGTAAGGTGGTAGGGATACAAAGATATACATGAAAATGTCTCTGCTCCCTAAGAAAATGGGCATTCTACCAGTAGAGACAATAGGTAGACATATGGGGAAATAAAATAAATGCAGGGTCATTGGGAGGGGTTCATGGAGGAACTGGCATATGAGCTGAGCTTTGAAGGAAGCTAGAGATTTTACAATCTGGGGGTGAAGGCAGAGTTCACTTGAAGCATGGGGCAAAGGCTTAGAGATCCAAGGTGGAACATCACATGTGAGGGATAGCAAGAAGGCCAGGTAGGCTGAGCCAAAGTATGTGTGAAGGAGAGTAATGTATAGCATGAAGAGGACCTCAGAGCTCATCTGCCTGAGTAGTACTCTCCTCATTGGTGGAGACAGACGACTCAGAGCTCTGCACCTCTTTGAAAGGTGGAGTTGGGAGCTTGGGACAGGAGAAATATTTTTCTTCTGGATTTCATCCTCTAGAGAGAAGACTCAAAGTTTTGGATTCTTTTCAGGGAGAGATCTCTGAAGGGAGTGAAAGACTTGGGAAGAAGCCAGTAAGTAGAAGAGCTGGCACATTGATCATGTTCTTATTTCTAGATTATTACACTAGAGACTTTAGGACATCACCCTTTGGGTGGGTGAGATCTGATTCATTCTCTCTCTCTGTCTCTGTCTCTCTCTGTCTCTGTCTCTCTCACTCTCTGTCTCTGTCTCTCTCCATCCCCCTCTCTTTCCCCCCCTTTCTCTCTCTCTCTCTCTCTCTCTCTCTCTCTCTCTCTCTCTCTCTCTCTCTCTCTGTCTTTTTCTATCTCTCTCTCTGTCTCTCTCTGTGTCTCTCTGTGTCTCTCTGTATCTCTGTCTCTATCTCTGTCTTTGTCTCTGTCTCTGTCTCTCTCTCTCTCTCTCTCTCTCTGTCTCTCTCTCTTTCTCTTCCTCTCTCTCCCTCCCTTCTCTCTTTCAACTGACAAATCTCAGTAGCACAGTTCATCCACTCTGAGCATAGTCTGGTATATTCTCATCTGTTTAACTTCTCTGATATGTATTTACTATAGACTTGAATAAATGGGAAGGAATTCCCTAAGCTCTCCAACTAAAGCTTGACTTCCTTCTCATTAAATTCCAGTTACCTAAAGAACACTCATAGTGAGTAGCAAATAGACCCTTTTTCAAATTTCTCCATTACTATCAATGGCACCACAATCCTTCCAGTCACCAGAATCTGAAGTGCACTCAGCCAACCTGTTGCCAAGTCTTGTCCTTTCCACATTCACAACATCTCTTATGGACTTTCTCTTCTCTCTATTTGCATAGCCACTCCCCTGGTATAGACCTTCATTATCTCATGCCTGGACTGTTTTAATAACCTTCCCTGTGGTCTACTTGCCCTAAGTCTTTTCCTACTGCAGGCCATCCTCCTCTCAGATGCCAAAGTAGTCTTTCTAAAGCACAGGTCTGACCATGTCACCCCCTTATTCAATAAACACAGTGGCTCCCCATTAACTTCAAGATCAAATAGCAAATCCTCTGTTTGGTTTTCAAAGCCCTTTATAACCAGCCATCTTCCTGCCTTCCCAGTTCTCTTACATCTGTCTCCTCCCACCTACTCTGACATCCACTGACACTGACCTCCTCACCTATGTTAGTCCTTTTCTAGTCTCTGAGACTTTTCAATGACTGCTCCCAATGCCTGGAATATTCTCCTTCCTTATCTCCCACATCTTAAGTTTACTGGCTTCCTTTAAGACTCAGCTTCAACACCACCTTCTGCAAGAGGCTTTCTATGTATGTATGTATGTATATATATATATATATATATATATATATATATATATATATACATACATATATATATATATATATACATACACACATATTTGATAAACATTTATTAAGCATATACTACAGGGTGTCCCTAAAGTCTGGGCACATAGGAAAAATGTATATTTTGAAATATTTGGAATATTAACATACCTTAGCCCCCTTGACTTCTTTTTATGGGCTACGCTAAAGGAGGTGTACTCAATGAAAATCACAGATGCAACACACTTGATTGAACACATAAAGAGTGAATGTGTTAATGTGCTAAGATGGATGCTAATGTGGAGTTATTGCATTGAGTTCACGTGAATCTTGCAAAGTGCATCAACCTTTTCATCACAAATATTGGAAGTCATATTGAAGATGTTATTTGTTAATATATTAAATAAAATGTTGTTGAAAATTTCATTCATTTCATTTCTTGAAAATATGCATTTTTGCCTTTGTGTCCAGATTTTAGGAACACCCTGTATGAACTAGTAGTCAGAGTGCTTAAGGATGCAACAAAGAAAAAGATAGTCTTTGCCCTCATGTAGCTTACAGTCTAATGGGGGAAGATGATACACTAAAGGGAGCTGAGAAGGTGGTAGGGTAGGCCAGCACAGGAGCATGATGGTTATGGTAGAGTTGAAAGCAAGCAGAGGACCTGGTGGCAAATGAAGAATTTCCTGGGATTGAGCCCTTTATAAAGTGAGGCTATGGGAGCAGATTTTTGCTCCACCCTCCAGTCCACACATCAGAGGGGCAGAAGCAAGTAAGGATACTGATTAGGTAGGAGTAACAAGACTGAAGCAATCTCCCTCCATAATAATGAGTTTCCTGGCAATGAGCTTATAGGGGGCACAAAGAGGGTGAGAGGAGGGGGGGTAGCGGTATGACAATAATGATGGTGGAGTTGAAACAAAGCATAGAAGCTGGTGGCAAATGAATAATATACATTATCGTATTTAATTCAACAGATCCTTACAAATGGGTTCAATCATCCCTGTTTTACAGATTAGGAAACTGAGGCTTACAGAGATTAAGTGCCTATGGTCACAAAGCCAGTAAGAGCATGAAAGGGAATTTAACCTCAAGTCTTCCTTGAAGGTATATCAAAGACTAGTCCAACTACACCATCTTCCACATGAGGAAATTAAGAGACTAAATGAATTGCCCAAACTCATGGAAAAAGGGGAAGAGGAAAGACTAAAACCTGGGTTAGCTGACTCCCAGTCTGTTTCCCTTTCTTTCCTTGACTATAGAAAACTATTTTTGTTTGTTACAAATGTTTTCAGTGGGAAAAAATGCATTTTTATTTTTTATTCTTACCCTTCCCTTCCATATTTATCATCTGTTTATCCACTTGAAGAAATTAGGAAATATCTAGTTTCATAATAATCTCATTTTCCCTGTAAAGTTTGATTTGGAAATGATTTTTGTCTTGACAAAAATTTAGCTCCTTTGTGCATCCATCAATTTGCATAATAAATTGGGGTGTCCAGTTGCCATCCAATGTCCAATTGATTAACTACTCATCATTCTCTGACTCTTGCCTAGAGCTTGCTTTTTGGGTTTTCTCATTTTTACATAAATGATCCCAATTTCAGCTTTTATGGAAAGAAAGCCGGAGGGGAAAACCATGCACACATCCATACTAATTAATATAGTAAAATATAATGTACCATAATATGTAACAGTATAGGTTAATATATAATATGATAAATAATACATCATGTAGTATTTTATATGTGTCGATATACATATATTTGAGATGCCAGCTTTAGTCTTTCACACTGGGCATGAGCTGATGTGTTTGCATCATAGCAAGTTCTTAACCTTTTGCCGTATACCACTTTGGCATTCTAATGAGGTCTAAAGACTCCTCAAAATTGTGCTTTTAGTTGTGTAAAAAAAAATGGGATTTCAACAGAAACCACTTATAGTGAAATAAGAATGTACTTCTTTTCCCTCTACTGAAATCTATCAGGGGCCCCTTTGGTGGACCCCAGGTTAAGAATTCCTGTCATAAAGGGAGGGTCTCAACTCTGAGACATTTACAGCCAGAAAGTAACTGTAAAATATGACTGACAGCTCCCACACTATCTTCTTAATAATGTTTTTATTTCTCTTAAGGAAGCCTTACATGCTCAGCGTGTATCAAATGGGTATCAGTATTGAATGTGCAAGGGAGCCATCAAAAGGGCAAGTGAACAACAGCTTCATAGGGGTTTTCCTGTGACTGCTATGTTTAGTGGGGAGGAACACACCCTCCCACAACACTTCCCTCCCCAAATCCACACAGCCACACACATGTCCCCCCACCCCAACGGGATAAGCCAAATTTATTCTGCTCCAGCTGAAACAAGTGTGTTATCTCCCCACCAGGACTGCAGAGATCTTGGAACCTGTCAGTGGAGATGTTAGGATGATAGTGGAAAAGAAACCTCATCACCCACAGCAACTGACTTAAGCAGCCTGGAGAGGAAAGCCTCTCTTGTGTAGAAATGTGTTTGCTCCCTCTTCCAAGATCCATTTGTTTCCAGGGGCTTTTCTCTCATATGGAAGCAACTACCATTTACAGGACACTTTATTATAATGATTATTTTTATCAATGACATCTTTTCCTTCTGTCCAACTAAAAAAAAAGTTCTGCGAATGTCAGTTGACTCCTTCTGTAAGCCCTCTGAAGAAGGTTAGGTTGGTGTTCTTAGCATGTCATGAAGGGGAATGTTTAAACTGGGGGACTCACATAGAAAGCAATGAGTTAGGGGCTAAAGTAGAGAGAAGACAAAGGCCCAGATCCAACATGTGGCCTTTGGTCATCTGCCGAACCCATGACCTGTCAGGTTCAAGTCCAACCAGTGGTGCAGTTGGAGCTTACAGTTTTGAAAAGGTAGAGAAAGGATGAGTGGAGGAGTCTGAACAGGGGGCTCTCCCTCTGGGTCAGTCTGAAAAGTTACACAATGACTTTCCCTCCTCTGTCTTCCTCTCTTTCCTTTTTATTTATGTTCATTCATCCTCTTTCCTCTTACCCTTCAATTCCTAGTTCCACCTTCCTTGTTTTCTTCCTTCTAACATCCCCTGACCATAACTGTCCAACCACACACTCCTGATCTCTCCTTACCTCTTCTAAATACCCATTGCCTTCCCTTCTTTTTTTCTTATTCTTCCTTTATCCCCATTTGTTGATGTTGAGTTGTTTCAGTTCTTTCCGACTCCCCATGACCCCATTTGGGGTTTTCTTGGCAGAGATACTAGAGTGGTTTGCCATTTCCTTCTCCAGCTCATTTTACAGAGGAGGAAACTGAGGGTTAAGTGAATTGCCTGGAGTCATATAACTAGTGTTGGAGGCTGGATTTAAACTTAGATCTTCCTGACTTCAGATCTGGTACTCTATCCACTGTTCCAGCCTTCCTCCCCATCTTTATATTTTTTTCTTCCCTATACTTCCTGGACCCCCTTCTCACCCCCCCAACTCCTTTAACAATCCTCCTTTCACATACACATCTCTGTGTGGTACAATGGATGGCTTTTGAGTCAGAGGACCTGGGTTCAAATCCTACCTTTGATGTGCACTACCTCTGTGACTTCATGGAACTCACTTATCAACCTCCCTGGTCTTCCACTTAATGATCTGCAAAATAATAGGGTTTGACTAGACTCTGAGATCTCTTCCAGCTCAAGATCTATGATATTTCCTTTCTCTTGATCTACATCTATTTGCTTCTCTTCTATCCCTTCCCCCTTTCTGCTTTTTGGCCTGCTACTGACCAGGTGAGACAGACCATTATGAGCTGACCTCTTCCATTCGGGGGCCAGGAACACATTCTTTACAGTGTCTTACTTCTCAAAGAACTCCTACAGCTCAGAGTTCTTTCCCAGCCAAGGAAAAAGAGAGGGCATACTGAACTACCAGGATATGGCTTAGAAAACATCCGTGGAAGTGACTCAGACCTACCCACTTCTAGCTACAGATTACTGAAACAGAGTAGACATGTTATTTCTTATTTCTAGGGGAGGGAGACTGAAGGATAAAGAGGAAAATGGGATATCTTCCTGGGGTGCACCTAGTGGCGTTTGCTGAGAACACTCGACCCTAAAGCTGCCATTTACAGAGAAAATTCATTTGGGGGTGTCATAATATCACTATGGTTACTAATAGATTAAATAGATAAGAGAGAGAAAGGGGAGAGACAGAGACAGAGAGGGAGAGAGAGAGAGAGAGACAGAGACAGAGAGGGAGGGGGAGAGAGAGAGAGAGAGAGAGAGAGAGAGAGAGAGAGAGAGGGAGAGAGAGAGAGAAAGAAGAGAGAAGAGAGAAGAGAGAAGAGAGAGAGATTGATTGATTTTTGGTGTTATTTTTCCTCCTTTGTTCTGGAAGAGGACCAATGACATCAGGAGGGTGATGTCTTAATTTGCAAGTGAATTGGTTTTAAGTGAGCAAGAGCTGTGCCAAGTCCTCAGCCTCACTCTCTGCTCCAGTTATCTGGGTCCAGTGGCAAGGCATAGATCAGGATGACTGGTGATGGCCCCAGATGCAGTGGGAGAGCTTGGCTTTTTAAGCTAAGATTTTTTCTCAGGTCTCAGTTTGTCTGAGGCAACACCCATTCAGTAGTTAAAGGGTAGGTAAGGATTGAGGCAAAAGATGGCCTGGTTTGCCTTCACAAAAGAGTCAGTTTGGGAGGGGAAGACCCTCAGAGTTTCTGGCCAGGACAGAAAAAAAAAAAAATTGCTATTTACACTCACTCTGAGCCATTAGAACCCAAACAATGAACAAGTGAAACTTGGACAGGGACCTATTATTTGTCAATCAGTGAGAGCCAGAGTGATTTGGGTTTAAAGCCCCATTAGAGATAGAGGGAGAGATAAACAGCCAGATAGATAGGTGGAGATAGACTGGCAGAGCATTTATTAAGGGCATACAATGTGCCAGGCACTATGCTAAGTGCTGGGAGTACCTATAAGAACAAATGAGAAAGTCTCTGCCCTCAAGGAGCTTATATTCTAATGAGAGAAGGCAACAGATAAAGGAGTGAAAAGGACCATACCCAGGGAGAGCCATGACTGGGAGAGTACAGGAAGTGGCAACAATGTGGAGGCCTGGTTTCTGGTGATTTAAGCTTAAGGTTCACTTATGTGGGGAATCCTCAATTTCTGGTGGGGTAAAGATGGCTGAAAAGTGGGGCCATGATAAGGAGACTTTTCCATAGTCCTGGGTGTCCACTTTAGAATATTTTTTTAAGCTGGGCAATTGGGGTTAAGTGACTTGCCCAAGGTCACACAGCTAGTACATGTGTCAAGTGTCTGATGCTGGATTTCAACTCAGGTCCTCCTGACTCCAGGGCTGGTGCTCTACTCACTGAGCCACCTAGCTGCCCCAACTTTTGAATATTTTTATTCTCCTCCTTTGCATATTAGTAAATATTGAATATAGGTAAATACTGAAACATTAATTAGAGATATTTTAAAAAAAAGACTTTTCCATGCCCAATTCTCTTTCCGTGCAGCTGTAAGGGAACTTACAGAACTCTCTGGTATAGCCTTCTCACTTTAAAGGTGATGCAACCCCCTCCATAGTGACCAAAGCTCCTCCTGACACCCATACTCTGGGAGAGATATTCTACTGGGCTCTGGGGGAGGCTTGGGGCACAGCTAACTTGTGTGGTGATTAAAGAGCAAGTACTTGAAATTGGCCTCATTTCAGGATTCCACTGACCTCTGCTTCAACAACAACCAGGATGGGGACCTGGAACTCTGGTCATCTCCCCTGCTGCTCTTCTCTTTCCACACTGGCCATCAGT
Organism: Trichosurus vulpecula; assembly: GCF_011100635.1. NCBI lineage: Eukaryota > Metazoa > Chordata > Mammalia > Diprotodontia > Phalangeridae > Trichosurus > Trichosurus vulpecula. Next base: position 115,366,494 of record NC_050574.1, on the reverse strand, counting down.
CCAGGACCAAAGACCCTCCTGAGATGACTTTTTCCCCACCTTCTGCCTATAACTCAAGGAATGACAATCAAATCATTCTGTTCATTGCTTCCCTGAAGGTCATAGTGATAGTGACGATCTATTGCACCGAAGCTTGCTCAAAATCCCTGCATCTGCCTCCTTGGCTCCATCTTCTCTCCAGTGGACATCAGGGGTTCCTGGAGTCACTTAAAGGTTAAACAACTTGTCCAGGGCTACAAGGTCAGTTCATTTAAGAAGCCAGCCTTGAACAGGTATTTTTTGAACTTTAAGGATAGCTTTGTATCTGCACTTGAAAATAGCACTTTTATCCAGTGCCCTGCTCAGAAATCTTCAAAGATTCTTTACTGCTTACAGAAAAAAGCTCAGGTCTTCAGGCCTTCCCTAAACCTCTTGCCTAGAGGTACTGTGAAATACTCCTGATTGCTTTTTCTCCCTCTGTCTTTTGTTTCTAAATCTTTTAAGGGGCATAGCAGGTAGAGTGTTGGAACTGGAGTCAAGAAGACATGAGTTCAATTCCTGCCTCATATACTTATCAGCTACATAACTTTGGAAAAATCGGTTAACTTCTTTCAATCTCAGTTTCCTCATTTGTAAAACGGGGATAATGATAGCATCTAACTCAGAGGTTTGTTGGGGGCCAGATCATATATATGTAAAGCACTTTGCAAACCTTAAAGCATTATACACGTGTATTGTATAGAATGTGTGTATATGCATATATATGAACATATATGATATATGCACATATATACACATATGTTTGTTTTTCAGTCATTTTTCAGTCATGTCCACCTCTTCATGACCTCATTTGGGGTTTTCTTGGCAAAGGTAGTGGACTGGTTTGCAATTGTCTTCTCCAGCTCATTTTACAGATAAGGAAACTGAGGCAAACAAGGTTAAATGACTTGCCCAGGGATCACGCAGCTAGTAAGTATCTGAGGCCAGATTTGAACTCATGAAGAAAAGTCTTCCTTATTCTAAGCCCAGTGTTCTGTCCACTACACAGTCTATCTATCTATCTATCTATCTATCTATCTATCTATGTATCTATCTATCTATCTATCTGTCTATCTATCTACCTGTCTTTCTGCATGTATGCGTGTATATACACACATCTACATATATATGGATACACATATATACAATATATGTACCATATACACATATATATGTGCGCATGCATGTATATATATATATATATGTGTGTGTGTGTGTGTGTGTGTGTGTGTCAACAATTATTAATACAAGGCTACCTAAGTAACTTTCTGAAATAACATGCCACAACGATCCCATAAGTCTTCTATGAAACTTTTTTTGCTGTGGCCATAAACTAGGAAGCCTGATGAACCTGATATTCCAAGGTCTTCACAATCTGTCTCCAACATTCCTTCTCATCCTTATCTTCTGATCATATAGGAGTGGCTATTCCTGCTCACTCCCACCTTAGTAATTTTTCCCTCCTCTGAAGATGGACTGAGGGTTTTCTCATTCATTTGGCACTTAATCATCGGCTGGCTCGTGAAATCTCCTGTTTTATCGTCTATTCTTAACATTGCTTCAATTCTTATACTGCTTATTCAACTTTTCATAGGTCTATGTCATGTCGTCCCAGGAATAATAATAGCTCACTGCCCCACAGTGATTTAAGATTCTACGAAACACTTTCTACTTAACCACATTTTCCACAGGAGAAAACTGAAGTGCAAAGAGATCACTCTACTGATTTGCCCAAGGTGCCGTAATTTCAGGGAGGCAAAACTGAGATTTGAACTCATGTTTTCTAACTCCAGATATGGTGCTTTCTGCACTATACTGAGCTAATTAACTGGATTATAAACACTTCAAGGGAGGGATCCTCTGTGGCTGAATCTCCCCCCAACTGCCAAAAATGTCATCCTTACACTCCCCTCTCTCCTATTGCTCATTGTGCTGTTCAAGGCCTAGAAGAATCCATGTTCCATGGACAGCCCTTCAACACAGCTCCCACATGCCATGACCCTAGCAGTCTTGCCTTGGCTGGGTTAGGATACCTTGGGTTCTTTCAACTGATCATAGCATTTTAGAGTAGGATGGCATTTTGAGATCATTTAGTCCAAGCCCTTCACTTTATATATAAGGATGGTGCGGCTCCCAGGGAGGCTGGCCAATTCATTGAAATGTCACACAGCTTTGTTAAATGGAAAAGCCGGCTCTTCTGACTCTCCATCCAATATTCTTTCCATTGCAATTTTGCCTCCACAGGTGCTCACTAAATGTGTGTTTAATAAATGAACGACTGAATAAATGAAGTGGGACTGGTTATTGATTATAACACTAAGTGCTGTCTTGATGGTACACCTTCCTAGACCAGACCAACACAACGGGCAAGAACCAATAACTCTGACGTCATTCACAATTGGTCAACCTCCAAGCACTCTTAAGTGGGTTTAGGGATGATCGATTCCTTTCCAGGGGAAATGAAAAGAGACTTGATAGAGACTTCTAGACTTATGACTATTTGCAACATAGGAATCATTCTTGACTCTTCTCTCTTTTACCTTGCTTCCCATATGCAATCTATTGCCAAGTCCATCAATTTTACCTTCACAACTTCTCTTGTATGTGCACTAACACCGCTCTGGTGAAGGCCTTCTTAACCTAAGGCCTTGATTACTGAAATAGCTTTCATTCAAGTCCCAGAAAAGAAGATTCCTATCCAGATACAAAAAGGGCAGCTAGGTGGTGCAGTGGATAGAGCACTGGTGTACGTATCAGGACTCCTCTTCCTGAGTTCAAATCCAGCCACAGATACCTGTGACCCTGAGCAAGTCACTTAACCCTGTTTGCCTCAGTTTCCTCATCTGTAAAATGAACTGGAGAAGGAAATGGCAAAGCACTCTAGTGTCTCTGCCAAGAAAGCCCCAAATGGTGTCATGAAGAGTCTGATATGACTGAAACAACTCAACACCAATAATTCAGATACAATTATTTTCTCTATTTTCACAATTAGCATTAATTAGTTGGAAGAAGCTTGGCATAGTGGGATAGGTATTGGACTTGTGGTGAGTCATTTAACTTCTCTCAGATTCAATTCCCTCATCTTTAAAATGGGGATAATAATAGGATTCAATGAGAAGATATACAAAAAGCACTTTGCAAACCTTAAAACAGTATGGTAACTATCATCAGCTAAAAATCATCACCAAAAATCACCAAATGGAAAGGACCCTGCCTGAGAGCGTCTATTAAGTAAGTGCCTGTTATGTCTTGTCCAACCAGCACCTGACCAGAAATCCCTTCCACACCGTATGGGCTCTGCCAATCTCTACCTGAAGACCTTTAATGATGGAAGACTCTCATGTCATTTTGTTCCACATTTGGATAGCTGTAATAATTAGGATGCTGTCTTTTGAAAGCACTAACCTATTTTCCTTATACTAAACCCATCACCCCGTTGCTCTTAATTCTGCTCTCTGGGGCCTAGCTGAACCCCTGTTCCATAGATAGCTCTTCACCACAGCTTCGGCAAATGACCTCCACAAAGTCTTACCTTTGCTAAATTGACACACCTTTGGTTTTTTCAACAGATTATCTTAAAGTATAGATTAAAGAACCTTCATCAATTTGGTTACTCTCCTTGAAAAAGGCCAATACATGAGTCATAGAGATCAGTGGTGATAGAATTTCTGTTATTTGGTAATTACCTACTCTCAATAACTCATTCATATAGCACATAAAATGTTTTTCCTACAACAACCCTCTGAGGCAGGGAATATAAGTATTATTATCTTCATTTTGTATCTAAGGGCACTGAGGCAAAATTATTTGTTCAGGATGGGTCAGCTAGTTGTATCAAGAATGGGTCTAGCAGCTGCTGTGGTGGCATAAGACCAACAGCACCAGCACACAGGAAGAACTCCAGCACAGATTCTTTGACCTGCTTTTATAAGGAAAGCAACTTTAAGGGGTTAACAATCTTACTTTAATTAAAAATACATGCATCATTCACTTGGTTCAGGGGAAAAAGTCAGCACCCTGAATTTTCAGAGAAAATACAGAAATTACAAACAGGAATTACGAGCAGAGAGAATAACACAAACCAACAGACAGGCTTCTATCTGTCTGAACAAATCACAATACACAGTTACCAGAGAAAGAGGCACCAACATTTAGGTTTTCAAAGTGGGCAGGGTGTGGGGGGGTCTTAACGGTTATCCAGAGTCTGGTCATCAAGGACTCTTGATTCATTCAAAGACTCCCATATGAAATAAAGGCAAGACTCAGCAAAGGCACTTGATTGCCTTAGTACTGAGAACAGAAGGTAACAAAAAATCCACTTTGCTTGCCACTACATTTGAAAGGCAAGACTCATCCAAGTTACTGCCTTAGCGCTGAGAAGCGCTCCTAAAGAAAAAGCAAAGGCAAAAAGTCCCACCCTGGTTGCCATCACACTAGTGATAGTGGGGCCTTAAGCCCAGATCCTTCTAGCTCCAAGAGGAAGAGATATAGAAAATTTACATAATGATAAAATAATCCTTACATAACTTATTAGATTCTCATTTCTTAGGATTTGGCCATGAAGTATCAAAAAAAATGATAATACAGAACAAAGATGAGAAGAAGCCCATTTCTATTGGCATAGGAATCATTACCCATACTATTTGGGAGTTTGGAATTCAATGTAAACAGGAATAATATGGAAGTGGCACTAGGGCTTGTAGCTCAAGACAGGGAACTCCTTGGAGATTAGTTAACCACAGCAACAAGTGAGTGTAGCTATTGCTTTCTCAGGCAGGAAGCTGGATGATGTAGTAGGTAGAATGTTGGGCCTGGAAACAGGTAGACCTGAGTTCAAATCCAGCCTCAGATACTGTGTGACCCCAGGTGAGTCACTTTACTTCTGTCTGCTCCAGTTTTCTCCACTGTAAAATGAGAGATAATAATAGCAGGTACCTTGTGGGGTTGTTGTGAGGATAACGTGATATATAACATGATGTATAAGTGCTTAGCTCAGTGCCTAAAAGCTTGTTTCCTTCCTTCCTCTGTGGCTGAAACAGTAATAGAGGTCAGCAACAAAGTGAAGGTAGGTCAGCCTGTCTGATGCCTTTGATTTCAAATTTGCAGATTGCCCCTTGAATGGACAAAGGTGCTGGATACACCAGAGTCAAGCATTCTGGTACCCTAGGGGGAAGTCATGTGGCTAATGGGCCTCACAAAACGAAACGGCCTATCACCTATCTTTTCCCTACTCTCTCTACTAAATAATTCAACCTTTGCGATAAGTGTGCCAAACAATTCTTTTCCCAAGTCTGGAAAGAATCTGTTCTCTCAAGACTAATGTACTCAGAGAGCCTTTTCTCATTGTTGTAGAATACTTTTCCAATATTATGTACACCTGTCTCTCCTAACTGAGATGGGTTCTCAAATATGTGATGGGGCCTATGGATGATAATGAATGACAATGAATGAAAATGGTTTCTCTACACTTTTAAAACCTGTGAGTGACTCTGCACTATGTCCAAAGCGCCCATTCTGATGTCAAAACATGGTGTTTAGGTCATTGTAAATGTCCATAAAAGGGAAAAATAAAAACCTAGTAAGAATATTCATTATAAAATTTCTATTTACATTTTCATAATCAAAATTAATCATTCTGACGGTAAAGTCGTTTGTATCCCTGAACAAATGGAAATGTGCTTGAAATTTGGCATTCTTGCTTTTCACTATGGAGACTCAGGTTCCACCAATTCCCTCGCTTACTGACACCTTCAATCATGGTTTAGTGTCTGGGTCTGTCAAGGATAGCAGGTTGCTGAAACAGAACAATCTTGGAGACTTTCAGACATCAACTGGCTGGCGATAGCAATAACTACCATGTTTATGGGGCTTTAGGGTTTGCAATGTACTTTACGTACATTATCTGACTTACTCCTCACAATACTATGTGATAAGGACTATGACTATCCTCATTTTACAGATTGGGAGATTGAAGCTGACAGAGGCTAAGTGACTTGCCCAGGGTCACATATCTAGTAAATGGCTAAGGAAGAATTTGAACTCAGGCCTTCCTGACTCTAGGCCCAATAGTCAAGTTGTTGCCAACCTGTTAGGAGGAGTAGACGGGGCTTCCTGTCTAAGGAAGGCTTCCGCTGAATTTTCTGGTCATCTACTTTGTGCACTATGTCTATTTCTACTCTCTTGACTGATTACTACTGGACTATGATTTTCTATCTAATCACTGACCAATGTTAACAGTGTACACCGGGGCCTTTGATTGCTTCCTCAGGTTTGACCTTCTGCTCTGTGTCTGATTATCTTTTGTCATTCTGGAATGTCAGCTCAGCTTAACCCTGATATCTATTTTTGCTTTTAGCCACAACAAGACTATTGCTGACCTAAAGTCTTGTATTTACCAACTGCCCACGGTTCATTCTGATTTAAAGAACCTTAACTAAACGAACAGGGGATTATTCTCCACTAGTAAAGTTTGAGCTAGTTTGTGAATTCATCTAATTATTCTTGTCTATCACAGACATGGAATCATTAGCTATCATACAAATATACAGGGAAACTTTTTTTTTGGTTAGAATCCAAGAAACATATCATGACATGGACAAGTCCTGTACAGTAGTGGAAGAAGCCTTACACTTGGAGTCCAAAGGCCTAATCTGGAATCCTGGTTCCCCTTTTTCCTGACTATATCACCTTGGGTAAGTCACTTATTTTCACTGAAACTCAGTGCCCATTTATATAATGGGGGCAATGATATTAACTGTAATGTAGTACAAGTCTTGGGATAACTAGGTGGCACAGTGGATAGGGTGCCAGATATGAAGTCAGAAAAACTTATCTTCCTGAGTTCAAGTCTGGCCTCAGACACTTACTAGCTGTGTGACCCTGGGCAAGTCACTTACCCTGTTGGCCTCAGTTTCCTTACCTACAAAATGACCTGGAAAAGGAAATGGCAAACCACTCTAGTATCTTTGCTCAGAAAACTCCAAATGGAGCCACAAAAATTTGGGCACGACTGAAATGACTGAACCAGTCTGAGGCTCACAGAAGCAAGGTGACTTGGCCATGAAGCCTTGGAGCTGAAATTTGAATGCACATCTTCTGACTTCAAAGCTATCCTTTTCTACCACACAGTCTCTTTCCACCATATTACACACACTAATTAATCTGACTCTGCAGTTACCTAGAGGGTTGTGTTTTGTTTTTTGTTTATTTTTTTGCCTCTTATTTTTATAAAAAATCAGAAAGGAGGCTGATATTAGGAATGTATTCAGAAAAGCAACATCCAGGTTGTGTCCTTGGGTGCATATAGATTCATTCCAATCCTCTGTATCTTCTGTAGCTAAGGTCCTCTAAAATGAGAATTGATGTTCAGAATGATAACCCTGAGGCAGGATCTCTAATCAGTAAACAAAGATTAAATTGTGTCCTGTGCAGTGTACTTACAGCGGCTCAGAAAGTGGATTAATACATATTACATAGGACTCACAACCAGGGTTGAAAGGGAAAGGACTTTACTGTTAACCCTTAGTAAGAGCTTTCCATGAACCAGAGTCCTCCATCCCCAGACATCACAATGAATCAAGGTCTTTGGATCACAGTGTTTAGAGAACATCTAGGCCAACCTCGTTTTATAATTAAGGAAACTGAAGTTAAGAAATTTGTGGTCAGGACTCAACCTCAGGCCTATGTTTCATGGAGGATCTTTTTTACTTTGAATGTCTTCCTATGTTCATTGCTTCCTTTGAGTGGTAAATTGACTTGACCCGGTCACGTAGCCAGGGAATGACAAAATTTACACTCAAATCTAAGTCTTCTGGTCTAGGTCCAGTGTTTTCTGCCACACAATGATATGTTCCCAGCTGATTCTAAATTGCCCATGTCCCTAGCTGACCTCAGAGTACCCTTCCAACTCTGAGATGCCAGGATTTGCTGTGACTGTGAGGTCACGAGAAGAGGCTAATGGCTTGTCTCTCACCCTAGCCCTTGGAGAATCTATTTCAGCATTCTTTCTCTTAGGACTTTGAAGTACTTTGCTGCTAATTATCACCTCAGATTTTCCCCAAGGGAGCCAAACTGGAATCTTAGAATTCCCAATCTCTCCCAATCTGATCGATTATTGGTCTTGACTTAGTAGAAAGTTTATTCTGCCCTCTGGCCCATGGCCTGGATGAAATCTTATTTCACTATTTTGTTAGGGACCATTGTTAAATATTTACCTGCTTCCTCTGGATCAGGGCTGTCCAAAATATGGCCCTTGGGCTGCATGTGGCCCACAGTGAAATTTTATATGGCCCGCCTGTGGGTTTTAATTTTCATGAGCAAAAAAAATAAAATAATAATTTGCATGGGATGCATATTAGATTTTTTAAATTCTATCACTAATAAATAATCTCATTGATAATTTTTTTGGTGTTTATAAGCAGTATTACAGATGGAACATATTTCACAGAATTTTCAATCGATCTGTGGGATGCATTCTGTCCATATGATATCTAGTCAGTATGCACCTACCTTTATACTGTTGTGTTGTCACTTTGTTGTTTTGTGTTTGCTTTCGCTCTTCACACCTTCACCTGTCATATTGATGATGTTGGTTCCCCCACTTTCTATTAGTGTACTGTATTTTTTATTCTGGGTGTGGCCCTCGAATAATTATTTTATTTTAATGCGCCCCTAAGATAACCTAAGGTTGGACAGCTCTGCTCTGGATCCTTTGAATCGATAATCCTTACTTTGGCCTCCAGTCTTCAGGCCAAGAGGACCATGGTGTTATTACATAATCACCAAACATTTGAGCCAAAAGCCATCAAATAAGGAGCAAGTTGGAGAGAATGGTAAGGGACTTTCAGACCATGCCTTGGTGTTACAGGACTCTAACTTCTCAAGAACAATGTTTACTCCCTCTGCCTTAAGAATAAAGGTCCTTTAAATTCAGCCACAGTTGGGGAATCGTTGGACAAATTGTGATGCATTAATGTAATGGAACATTGCAATGCCATAAGATATGATGAATATGAAGAATTTAGAGAAACCAGAGGAGACTTGTATAAACTGATACAGAATGAATTAAGAAGAATAAATAAGAGTAGAACAAAATACACAATAATATACATGATGACTATGGTAATGTAAATACAAGAACAATAAAACAAAATCCAACTCTCTATAAGGAACAATCTTCGGGAAGGGGCCTTTCATGTTTTTAAAGCATAATAATAATAATACATGAATTAATTTATTCATTACAACAACCTAATAAGGTAGGCCCTACTCTTATTTCTTACTCTATAGGTAAGATATCTGAGATCAGAGTGTTTAAGTGGTTTGCTTATAGATAGTATTTGGCAGGATTTCAAACCAAGTCTTCTTCCTGACTCCAAAGGAAGCACACTAAGCAGTACAGGTACCACTATATTTCACTGGAGAGGTGGGAAACTGTGGGTGTGGAATATTTCATGTGCTGTCAGTCACAGGTACTGAATTGGTTGGTTTTGCGTAATTGCTCACTGGAGTGGGGTTAGGTGGGGAGGCATATCTGTCAATGTATGTAAAAATAAAGGGCATCAAAAAGCTTAGGTAAAATAAAATTTAATTATGTAGAGGAGGCCATGGATCCATAGTAACATAGATTTGGAATTGGAAAGGATATCAGAGTTCTACTAATCCAACTCCCTCATTTTACCGGTAAGTAAAACTGAGGCTGGGGGGGGGGGGGGTCAGGTAGGTGGTGCAATGGATAGAGCACTGGGCCTGGAGTCAGGAAGATCTGAGTTCAAATCTGGCCTCAGATACTTACCAACTGTGTGACCCTGGGCAGGTTATTTAATCCTTATTTGCCTCAGTTACTCATCTGTAAAAATGGGGATACACTGGAGAAGGAAATGGCAAACCACTCCAGTATCTTTGCTGAGAAAACTGTATGGACTTTGTCCAAGGGATCGTGTAGAGTTGGACATGACTGAACAACTGAACAAAGTGAGGCTCAGAGAGGTTATGTGATTTTTCTAAAGTCACACAAGTAGAACTAGAAGTCAAACCTATATTTTCTGACTCCAAATTCTTAGAAATATTCAACCATGACACTGATTCTGGTGGTTGGAAAAGAAGGAAGGCAGTTTGGAAAGATTCCAGGCTTCCTCTAAATAAGAACCCATTAAAATTCCACCCTAGTTCACAGAGGTCTGAGCCACGGTTAGAGATATTTGGTGGCTCGGGTGGAAGGATGGATTAGGAGGGTGACCTGGAATGACCCTTCCCCCCAGCCACCTGCTCCCTGAATTTAGAACAAGGGCTTATAAAAATTTAGGCCTAACTCACAGGGATGAAGTAGGCCATGATTAAGTGATACCTTCATGGAAAATGGGTCACTGCCACCATATGCTTATTTCCACTCCTTTCTTTTGAGAACAGCCAACCTGCTAAAGAATCCACTAGTATTGTATGAATCAGTGTTTGTAAGCCATGTCACGTCCTCCTGTACAGCCAGTGAGATAGCCCCTCATCTTTACCTTTGGTCACTTCCCATCACCATAGCCTAAGGAGGTTTCTGGTCCATGCACTCAAAGATTATCTTATCACCAGTCTTGCCACTCATTTCCAGATTCTTGACCTGCCCATAATCTTTAGATGGATTCAGAGTTCTATTAATAGTAATTCCCTGATTTCTTTTCTCGGATCTCTCATTTATTGGCCATGTGACCTTATAGAAGTTCTTCTTGAGATTCAAGGATCTTATTTATAAAATGAGGAGATTGAACTAGATCAGAGCTGTCTAAAATGCGGCCCATGGGCTGCATGTGGCCCGCAGTGGGATTTATGGGCCCTCCTACAAGCATAGAAATTTACATAAATGCTTTAGTAAAGGAAGCCAAGCTACCGCAGAGCTCTCACTAAAATGGCAAATCAAAATATATTGTCTATTGTTTCAATAAAAACCTAAGGTTGGACAGCCCTGACCAAGATCATGTCCAAGGTTTCTTTCAGCTCAAAAAGTCTATGATGTGTTTGTTCTTCATGTTCAAAGAAAAGTTTAAGATTTGGAATGGGGACCTGGGGGGGAGAATCATTTTAACTCTTTTTTTGTATTTGATTAGATATTTAGTTTCAAGCTGAGGGCCAGGAACATAAATCTTAAGGAATTTTTTTGAATGAATGAATAAATTAATGAGTAGCCATTGCCTCGTACTGTTATATAATTGTTTCCCTTTGGGGTAGCAGGATGCTAGTTCCTAATCTAATGTCATAGGGGAAGAGAGGAAGGAATGCCTTGGGTCAGTGTGGGTAGACTGGTAGCAAACACAAAATAAAAAATAGGAAGGAAATTTTTGGAAATTGGCAGCCAGACCACTTTGAATTAAAGTAAACTACAGAGTTGCTTGCAAATGTGATTCACCCTTATCCTTCCTTCCAGAAATTGCTTAGTATTTGCCAGAGGGAGTCAAGAGAAAGGGAGGAGAAAGACAGACAGACAGAAAGACATTCATGGGGGAGGGGGAAGACAGGGGGAGAAGGGGAGAGAGACAGAGAGAGAGAGAGAGAGACAGAGAGAGAGAGAGAGAGAGAGAGAGAGAGAGACAGAGAGAGAGAGAGAGACAGACAGAGAGACAGACAGAGAGAGAGAGAGACAGAGAGAGAGAGAGACAGAGAGACAGAGAGACAGAGACAGACACACAGAGACACAGAGAGAGACAGAGATGGGGAGAAGGACAGAGAGAAGAGACAGAAACACAGAGAGAGAAACAGAGAGAAAGGGGGAGGGAAGGAAGAAAGGGGGAGGGAAGGAGGAAGGGAGGGAGGGAAGGAGAGAGAGAGAGAGAGAGAGAGAGAGAGAGAGAGAGAGAGAGAGAGAGAGAGAGAGAGAGAGAGAGACAGAGACAGAGAGAGAGACAGAGAAACAGAGAGAGACAGAGAGACAAAGAGACAGAATTACAGAGACAGATAAAGAAATGGATCAAAGTCAGAAACCAGTTTGGGTACAACCCTGATGTCAACCTCAAATAAAACTTTTCAAGATGAATCTGAAAATGGGGCTAGATGAAGAATATAATGAAAGACTTCAGAGAATACAAACCTGTGTAGCCTAGATCGCAATTTCTTTCTGTGAAAAAAATGAGATTTGACTAGGTGACCTCAAAGGTCCCTTTAATTAGAACGTTCTATGGGTTCTAGAGTCTCGTGCTTCATGGTTCTGCTCTGAGAAGCCAGGAGATCAGTGCCCGAGGGTTGTGTATATGATTTACAGATCACCCTAGTCATCAGCGGCCAAGTGGATCATTTTGCTATGCCACATGCCATTATTAATAACCTTATTTTTTTGCTAGGATAAGGAAAACATTGTGTGCTCTAGTTAACTATATTTATGCTTTATTTATCCATTATGCTATCATTGCAATAATCACAGGATGTCAGATTTGAGGGGGAATTCACTGACCATCTAGTCCAATCCATAGCCCCCAAAGATCCCCACGTCCAATGTAACCAAGACATGGTTATCCAACCTCTGATGGAAGACCTTCAGTAAGGTTTCCTGCAGACTATCTCCCCAGGCAGCCCACTTCACTTTGGGATAGCTCTTGTTGAAAGGGAATCTCACCTTATTATTGAACCCACATTTATGTCTGTGCTTCCAGCTTCTGTCCCATAGCATCAATCAGAGCAAGTTCAAACTCTTTCCTATGTTGTTGTTCAGTTGTGTCTGACTCTTCATGACAATATTTGGGGTTTTATTGGCAAAGATACTGGAGTGGTTTCACAACTTCCTTCTCCAGCTCTTTTTATAGATGAGGAGACTGAGGCAAACAGGGTTTAGGGGACTTGCCCAGAACCACACAGGTAATAAGTGTTTGAGGTTGGATTTGAACTCAGGTCTTCCTGACTCCAGGCTTAGTGCTCTATTCACTGAGTCATCTAGCTGTCTTTTTCTATGCTACAGCTCTGTAAATATTTGAAGATCATTATTATTCTCTAAGTCTTCTCTTTTTGAGACTAGACATTCCCATTTTCTTTGATCCATCCTCATTCAGTACCAACAAGAGGCCCTTCACCCATCTAGTTATCATCTACCCATTCTCAGCCTTTTTTAAAAATATGTTTTATTACATTTGAGTTCCAAACTGTTTTCCCTCTCTCCCTCCCAACTTCACACTAGAGAGGGCCAACATTTTACACATATATATGTAAAACTATACAATGCATAATTCCATATATCAGTTCTTCCTCTGGAGGTGGACAACATCTGTCTTTGTAGTTGATTTGAATATTCATATACCTCAGAATAACTTATTCATTCACATTTACTCTTTGAACTGTTTTGTTGTTACTGTATACAACATTCTCTTAGTTCTGCTCATTTCATTCTTAATTATTTCATGCAAGTCTTTCCATGTTTTCCTAAAATCAGCCTGCTCATCATATCTTACAGCACAGTAGTATTCCATCACAATGATATACCACAACTTGTCCGGCCATTCCCCAATTGATGGGCATCCCTCAATTTCTAGTTCTTTGCCACCACAAAGAGAGCCATTATTAATATTTTAGAACATATAAGTTCTTTTCCTTTATTCCCTGATCACCTTAGGAAAAAGACCTAATAGCGGTATTGCTGGATCAAAGGGTATTCACAGTTTTTTAACTCTGGGCAAATTTCCAAAATGGTTGGATTGGTTCACAGTTCGACCCAATCAATGTCCCAATTTTCCACATCCTCTTGAACATTTATCATTTTCCCCTTCTATCATTTTAGCCAATCTTATGGGTATGAGATGGTATCTCAAAGTTTTAAAATTTACATTTCTCCAACTAATAATGACTTAGGGCATTTTCCACATGAGTATATTTAACTTTGATCTCTTCATCAAAATACTACCTGTTGATATCCTTTGACCATTTATCAATTGGACAATGATTCATCTTATAATTTTGACAAAGCCCTTTATATTTTTGAGATATACAGGGTGTTCCTAAAGTCTGGACATATAGGCAAATGCATATTTTCAAGAAATGAAATGAATGAAATTTTCAGCAACATTTTATTTAATTGGAATATTAACAAATAACATCTTCAATATGGTTTCCCTCATTTGTGATGCAAAGTTTGATGCGCTTTGCAAGATCCACATGAACTCAATGCAATGACTCCACATTGCCGTCAATTTTAGCACATTCACTCTTTATGCGTTCAGTCAAGTGTGCTGTATCTGTGATTTTCATTGAGTACACCTTCTCCTTTAGCATACCCCAGGAAAATAAGTTGCTGAACAACACAGAGTCTTTGGTGAAATGGTTGATGAGATGTTAATGAGATTTCTATGTGTCTAGATTTTAGGGACACCGTGTAAGGCCTTTATCCAAGAAACTGTCTATAAAATTTCCCCCCTAATTTTCTGCTTTCTTTCTAATCTTGGCTACATTGGTTTTATTTGTACAAAACCTTTTTAATTTAATGTAATCAAAATTATCCATTTTATCTCTGTCAATGCTTTCTATCTCCTGTTTATTCAAAAATTTTTCTATCTGTAAGTCTGACAAGTAATGTATTCCATGTTCTCCTAACATATTTGTCTCTGGCTTTTTCAATGTCCTTCCCAAATGATGGAACACAGAACTGAACATAATACTATAGATGTGGTCCAACTAAAGCATGATAGAGAGGGATTGTCCCTTCCCTACCCCTAGACAAGGCAGCTAGGGGGTACAATAGATAGAGTGCTGGGGCTGGAGTCAGGAATATTTATCTCCTGAGTTCAAATCTTGCCTCAGCTATTTACTAGCTGTGTGACCCTGAATGAGTCACTTACCCTGTTTGCCTCAGTTCCTCATATATAAAATGAGCTGGAGAAGGAAGTGACAAACCGCTCCAGGATCTTTGCCAAGAAAAATCCCAAAAGGGTCACAAAGAGTTAGACATGACTGAAAAATGACTAAACAACTCCCAGACACCATGGTTCCCTTTATGTAGGTCGATGTCACATTGGCTTGCAATTATAGAACACTATTAAGGTTTATTAAATGCTTGTTTCATAACAGTTTTGTGACACGTCATGTTATTATCTACATTTTCCAATTGAGGAAACTGAGGCTCAGAATAGTTAGATGACTTGTCCAAGTTAATAATGATGATGCTGGTGATAATGATGATGATAGTTGTAGCTAGCATTCATACACTACTTTCAAACTCAAGATGCTATACATGTATACAAATGTGTGATATAGATATATATATATGTTATACATAGATTATATATTATTATTATATATTTATCAATATATATTTATATATTATATATTTATTAATATATATTTATATATATTATTATATATATTATATATATTAATATATATTTAGAGAGAGAGAGAGGGAGAGAGAGAGAGAGAGAGAGAGAGAGAGAGAGAGACTAGGTGATTAAGTACATAGAGTCTAGACTGAGTTTGAATCCAGCCTGATACACTTACTAGCTTTGTCACCCTGGGAATGTCATTTACCCTCTCTGTACCTCAATTTCTTCACCTGTAAAATGGAAATAACAATAGCCCTGACCCTCAGGGTTGCTATGGATTTTAGCTGAGAAATATTCACTGGAGAAATACATTTGTTAATATGTAAAACACTCTGCAAATATTAAAATGCTATGTAAATGCTAGCTACTGTTAATATTATATTCACATATTTCAAAATATTATTTTATTAAGAACTTCACAAAAACCAAATAGAATGGGCATTTGCACATAAGGAGTAGAAAAAAAGAGAAGATTGCACATGAAACGTCAAATCAATCTCTATTATGTATAGTTCACTTTATTTTAAAAGTATTATATGTGCATATATAATGTTATCTATTACATATGTTGTATTGTATGCATAATATATGTTTGAAGACAGGTATTCTACATACATCAAACCTTTTCTTCTCCAGGCTAACCATCCACACTTCCTTCAAGAACTTCCCCAGGATCAGGGTTTTAAGTTCTTTTACCAACCTCTTTTCTATTTTCCAAATGTGCTCCAGTTTGTCAAGGTCCTTCCTGTAATGCACCACCCAGAATTATATCTGAATGCCATATGACCAGGGAAAAGGGCAGCAGGGTTATTGCCTTCCTCTATCTGGACACTTGTCTTTTCTTCATGTGTCCATGGTAAACTGATCACTCTTGGGTGCCACATCACACATACTCAGTTTGAAAGTGAAACCTGGAACAGCAACATATATCTTATGGAAGTAAAATTTTGTTTAAACTAATATGTATGTTGTGGGAAAAATATAGATCATAGTCATCCTCTAATCAGTGAGATATTTCCACTGTCTCAATTTTCCACAATGCTAAACTCTTCTAGCTTTCTTATTGTTAAGTAATGACCAGGCTTAGTGACTTCATTCATCTCCTCCAAAGAGAAGGAGGACCAATCAGAGGTATGTTAAATGTGCTTGTTGGTTCTTCATTTCTTCCCTCACTTTTAACTTTGATTCAGGGGAAATAAACACACCAATTTCTGTAGAAAAGTTACAAGTCAACTGGCTTTGAAAGAGAAAGAAGAGGAGAGAGAGGAAGGAAAAGGCTATGACGGCAACTGAGTGTAGAAAGGAATTAGAGGAAGAGAATAAAAGGGGAGAGAAGGAGGAGTGTCATGGTAAGTATCATCAAGGACATGTGTGAAGAGAAAATGAAGCAGGTTGGTCATGACAAAAACAGTAAAGAATAACATTTCCAGGCCCAATATTGCAGCAATGTGCCTGAAATGCTCTGAGAACGATAGGCCCTCAGTAGGTTCTTGGGGTGGTTAGGTGGTGCTGCAGTGGATAGAGTCCCAGGCCTGGAGTCAGGAAGATGAGTCTTCCTGAGTTCAAATCTGGCCTCAGACACTTGCTAGCTGTGTGATCCTCGGCAAGACACTTAACCCTGTTGGCCTCAGTTTCCTCATCTGTAAAATGAGTTGGAGAAGGAAATGGCAAACCACAACAGTATCTTTGCCAAAAATGGGGTCACAAAGAGTCAGACATGACTGAAAAGACTGAACAACAACTGATATATTCTCTGGATCCTCTGTTGAGTATTTTCAGAAAGCCATGGACAAGAATGTTACAGATTTAACTAGAAGGAGAAATTTGATGTGCACCAGTGGAGGGAATTCCCCTCCTACCAGTGAGAATTGATATCTACCAGAGTCCATAAGTACTATAGTGCCATCTTATTTAAACAACTCCAGTCTTTCTTACTATACTTAAAAAAAATTACTGTATATTAACATATACTAAATAAACTGGCTGTAAACAAGCATTTATCAAGCTCCTACTATGTGCTAGGTACTATGTATAGTGTTGGGGATACAAAAAAAGGTAAAACATCAGTCCCTGCTCTCCAGGAGCTCACAGTCTAATAAGGGAAAATGAATGCAAACCAGATACATACAGGGAAAAAATAAGATTAATTAATAAAGGGAAGGCACTCAAATTACAGGGCACCTAGAAAGACTTTTTGTAGAAGCCGGGATTTATCTGGGTTATCAAGAAATTAAGAGAAGCAGATGATGGATAGAAATTCTCTTTTGTAAATTACAAAATATTTTTTAAAAGTAAATGGATTATTCTCCTTGTCTAACTTCAAGTCATGGAATGCTACAGTGGCTAAAAAATTGAGATTGAAAATAGCCCAATGGTCATTAGAGAGGCCCCTGGTGAGTATAAGCATGTTGCCAGATATTACAAAGAATTAGGAATGAGAAGTGGTGTAGAAGATATCATTAAAGAAATGTATGAGTGAAAATGTAGATGGTGTGGGCATGTAAAGACAGTGGGGAATGGACCTCCTGTACTCCAATGGTATTGTATTGACATCAAGAGAAACTGAAGAAGGCAACTGGCATCTTGGGTAGATCCCACCCCACCACTCCAGTGTTGAACTTATGGAAAGACATGGATCAGAGTCACGTAAGATAAGCAGCTATGAGTGGTTCTCCATCACTGAAGAGAATACTGACTTTAAGGGGCTCAGAGATTTGTCCAAGTATTCCTTTATGCCTCTTAAAGCTTTTGCTAAATCCCATGCATCTCAAACTCTTGCTTCTTACTTCAGACAATTTACTACTTCTGGAATTCTCGTGATTTTCATGAGTAGGAATGTTTCTATACTATTATTGTGTGCTAACATCTGGTGACTGATTTGTCAATAATCATGATTGCAGGCTGATTGTAGTTGTAATAGCAACTATAATTGATTTTGGATTAATGGATCAATCGGTAATTGTATTAGGTTAAAGTTTGGATTTTTTCTCACTGACTCAAATAGGAATGTAGAATTCCAGTGAAATCATGTTTCCCTATCCTCAGACTCTCTTCTTAAATATACCTAATGCTTGGCTTTGATACCTGGTTGCGTTCTGCTCAACTTCCTGTTTGGACTCCAGTTCTAAAGTTTGACAGAAATTCCAGACTTCAACTTTGCCCTCAAGAATCATATCTTTTCTGAATCCCATTAGCCCATGTGGACATAATTGCTAATCTTCATGCAATACTTTCCATTCTATCTCTAGTCCTAGGCCTGGACTCCCTTAGCTTGCCTTTTCCCAGGCTACATAATTTTCTCAACACACCTTGATTATGTTCACACTGTGTATAAAGCAGTTTGCTAGGCCTTAGGGTTACAATACTAAAAGGCAAATGGTTCCTACCCTTAGAGAGCTTACATTCCACTGGAATTCTATCACATGTATACAACAGACATATTTATGATCCTGCTATGACTAGAAATATATCCAGAATTTAATAGTTCATATTTTTAAAAAGATTATATTTTGTCTAGAGGCAGCTAGCTGGTATATGCTTTCAGCACTTTCTGTTACCTGTCCTTTCTGAAAGAAGGGCTAGGGGACATAGCAAGAAATTCCTCCCAAAGCCTTCCTTTATAAAGGACTCTAAACTACCCACCTAACTCCATTTCCATCAACTGTTCTTTTTATTTTTGATTCCATGAACATCATGTTCCAACCTCCCTTCAGCTTCCTTTCGTGTAATGTCTTTGCCCATTGGATTTATAAGTTCTTTGAGAACAGATTTTTTTCTTAATTTTGTCTACAAGACTTAGGATAGTAAATGCCACGTAAAAATTCTTATTGATTTTTTATTGACTAGAAAGAGCTTTGGGCATGGAGTCAGGAACGCTTGAGTTCAAATTCACCCTCAGACCCTGGGAAAGTCATTTAACCTCTGCCAGCCTTAGTTTCATCATCTATAAAATGGGGATAATTATAGCACTTCCTCTCGAAGTTGTTGTAATGATCAAATTACATATTTGTAATGTGATTAGTATAATGTCTGGCACATAGTAAATGCTTAATAAATGCTTACTTCCTTTTCTCCTTACTCCCCCACACAATTTAAAAGAAAACTGAAACTCTTGTAACAAATATACATAACCCAGAAAAACAAATTCCTATGTCCAAAATGTATGTTTCATTCTACAGCTTGAATTCAGTTCATTTCTCAAAAGATTTTCCTAATAACAACAACAGCGTTTTGTGTTTTACAGAATTGAGACAGAAAAAGGATATGCCATACCCAGAATCATATCAACTGTAAATGGCAGCATGTCTGGTGGTAGTTTGCCTCTTTAGTAAAGTCTTCTTGTTACTGGTAGTGAAAATGTGACATTGAACTGGGAGTCAGGAAATCTGGCATCTAACTCCAGCTTTTCCATTAACTCATGTGACCTTAACATACCTAAGCCCCATCTACAAAATGATAGGGTTCAAAGAGATCTCAAAAATCTCTTCCAATTTTAGCAAGCTTTTTAAAAACATCGTATTGCCTTTAGAGCCTTGCCCTTCACTTAGTTCCAATGGATAACTTGGTATATACGAGCACCTTGAAGACAATTTCATCCTCCTATATGAATTTCTCATCTCTCACTAGCATTCATTATGATACTTTACTCACAGGGCTTTAATCCTTCAGTGGAGCAGGTATAGGATCTCTCTCCATCAGCGCAGGTCATATTCAAAAGAGCTCTAACAGAGCGGAGGAAGCTTTTGGGGGTATAAAATTACCCTAAAGAGACTTAAAGGACATCTGGGTGGTACAGTGGATAGAGTGCTAGGTTTGGAGTCAGGAAGACTTATCTTTGTGAGTTCCAATTCAGTCTCAGACACTTATTACCTGGGTGGTCCCAGGCTAGTCACCTAACCTTGTTGGCCTCAGTTTCTCACCTGTAAAGTGAGCTGGAGAAGAAAATGGCAAACCACTCCAGTATCTTTGCCAAGAAAACCCAAAATGAGGTTATGAATAGTCAGACACAGCTGAAATTGACTGAACAACAGTAAAGGGAGTTAATTCGCCCAGATTACCATTTAACCTGGAATTCATTTTCAGTGACTCTCTTTCCTCCCTTTTTGCTTATATTCAATCAGTCGCCATGTTCTACATTTTGTTTCTCTGTGACATCTTAAATTGCCATTACCTTAATAAAGGCCTTCAATACCATCTTTCTGGATCATTGTAATACCCATTTGACAAGTTTCTCTAGACTCTGCGTATGATCCACTTTTCACACTATTGCCAGATATCTTTCTTATGCATCAATTACACTATATTGTCTTTTATTCACAAATCTTCAACACCTCCTTATTAGCTCTCAAGTAATACTCAAAGTTCTTCACCTGTCATTCAAGGTCTTTCAAAATCTGGTGCCACTTTACTCTCTACAATTTATCTCAAACTACTCGCTATATACCCTGTTCTCCTCTCTGAACACCCTCTCATGGCCATGCCTTTGCTCACTATTTTCCTTCTTCCTGAGATATCCTCCTATCCTATCTTCACAAGTTGAATTCTCACCCATCCCTTGAAAGAAATTCTATTTGTTTCTTTACTAAGATTCCTTCCCTCTTCTTACCTGGATCCCCTCTACTGAGTAATGATTGTTCTTGTCCAATCTTACATAATACTTTTTCCCACTTCTATCATATAATGTAATTTTATAGGTATTTCTGTGTGTATCATCATCATATTCAACTTTAAGACCCATTAAAACAGGGACTGTGTTTCATCTCAACTTTCTATATACTCCCCTCTTTTCTCAGTGCCTGGCAGAGTTCTCTGTGAAAGGCTGGTAATTATATAAATATGTCTCTATCAATATCTCTTTATATATCCTTATCTATATTTACATGCATAAATATGGATACATAGTATATACAGAGATAAATCAAGATAGATATTTCTGTCAAATATCTATTTTTCTATCTATCTATCTATCTATCTCACAGTTGGAAGGGTCCTCAGAAATCATATTATCCTGATGAAGAATCCCCATGAAAATAGCCTTGATATTGGTCACCAGTCTGGCTTGATGAAGGGAAATCTACCAACTTCTAAGGCAGCTCCTTCTACTTAAGATTAGCTGTGTTTGTTAGGGAGTTTTACTAGAGATTTAAGAGAGAGATAGACTGTCTAAATGATAGATACATTGTAGCTAGATACATCTCTATAGTTATCGTAATCTACATGTTAGATACACTGTATCTAGATATATCTTTTTCCAGCTATCTGTTAAATTGCTGGTAAAAACTTCCTAAGAAGTAGAATGAGTTACTCTAGAAGTTGGTAGATTTCCCCTCTTCAGGCCAGATTGAATGACCAATGTTAAGCATGCCATCATGGGGATTCTTTGTCAGGTACTGAATGGACAGTATGGTTTCTGAGGTCTCTTCCAACTGTGAGATTCTTTGATGCTATGATTATGTTTTGTGAGAATTTAAAACTAAAGAGAATTGGCTTTAGCCAATCTTATTCACAGTGAGACATGTAGAAAAAAGAATGGTGTTCCTATTGGAAAGTCCCCAGCAGGGAGCCCAAGTTTAGTTCTCACTATTTTCACCTCTCCCTCAACTCACGAATGAGTTTTCTGTGGTCAATAATCATGTATTTTCATTTAGCAAAAAATAGTTTCCAAAGGAAACACTTATTAATGGTTTTTTTGTTGTAGAACTTAGAAGGCTCATAGAATTTGAGGCTTCTAGATCTGGAAGGGACATTAGAGATGATCTGTTTAAACCCTATCCTTTTACAAACGAGTATGTAACGAGAGGGGAGAAGAAGCTCATCTAATGTCGTGTAGGAAGGTGATGGAGGCATTTAATGTGAGCCTGAATTTCCTGGCTTTGCTGTCTTGTAATCCTTCCATGACTTCATCTTGGGCCTTCACTTCTAGACCATGAAATTACTTATTCATGTTATATACTACTTGCTTGTTTGGGAGTGGAAGAAGGAATATTAGAAGATGGGATGCATGATCCTTCTCTCTTTTTTTGGAGGGGGGAAAGCAGGGCAATTGGGGTTAAGTGACTTGCCCAAGGTCACACAGCTAGTAAGTGTGTCAAGTGTCTGATGCTGGATTTGAACTCAGGTCCTCCTGACTCCAGGGCCAGTGCTCTACTCACTGCACCACCTAGCTGCCCCTTCTTCTCAAAAAAGTTTTGGCATTTCTCACAAAGATAACAGTTTTTTTTTCTTTTTCCTGAACTGGAGTGAAGAAGGAAGTGGGAATGGAGGGGTAGGATGGGAATTCACCCTCTGCGATTGTTACAAAGTGGCCTATGGATTCAGGCACACTTGGCATTTCTCATCCCTAGGGGTCCTCTACTAGTCTAGACTCTGGGATTAGGAGCTGGGGTATTTGCTCAGGGAAGTATAAATCTATACAGGCCAGAATTCTTGTCCTTCCCCCTTATCTCATGACCTCCTTCCAATTCATAGAATTTTAGATTTGGAAGTGACATCATAGGGCATCTAATCTAAGCCCCTGCCTGAAGTATGCACCTGATATAAGAAGGAATCCAGCCTCTGTTTGTATACTTAATCATAATGAATGCACTGTTTCATAGAGGATCCCATTCCATTTTCAGATAGTTTTAATTGTTAGGGAGTTCTTTCTCATTTTCAATGAAAATCTATCTCCCTCTGTCACCCAATGGTCCCAGTTTTGTCCTAAGGGCCCAAGTGAAATAAATCTACAACCTTTTTTAACATGACAAACTATGCCCTGCCCTTGTCTTCCCTTTGCCCTTTTCCCTGTCCCCACTTTCCTCTTCTCCAGGCTAAACAACTTCAGTTTTCTATGCCCAAAGGGCTATAAAACTGTGCATACACTTTAATCCAGTAAGAGCACTGCTAGGTCTATATCCCAAAGTTGTAAAAAAAAAGGGGGGGGAAAGAACCTATTTGTACAAAAATACTTATAGCAGTTCTTTTTATGGTGACTAAGAATTGGAAATCGAAGGGATGCCCATCAATTGGGGAATTGCCAAACAAGCTGTGGTATATGATTGTGATAAAATGTTATTGTGCCAAAAGAAATGACAAGAAGGATGATTTCAGAAAAACCAGGAAAGACTTACATGAATTGATACAAAGTGAAGTGAGCAGAACCAGGGAACGTTGCTCACAGTAACAACAATATTGCACAATGAAGAATTGTCATTGACTTAGCTATCCTCAGCAATACAATGATCTAAGACAATCCCAAACGACTGATGATGAAGCATACTATCCACTCGAAGAGAAAGAACTGCTATTGTTTGAATACAGACTGAGGCATACTATTTTTCACTTTCTTTCCTTCTTTTTCTTTTATTTGAAGTTTTTCTTATACAAAATGACTAATATGGAAATGTTTAGCATGATTGCATATGTATAACCTATACCTGATTGCTTACCATCTTGGGGAGAGGGGACAGAAGGGAGGGATGGAATTTGGAACTCAAAACTTAAAAAAACCCAAATGTTAAAAATTGTTTTAACACATAATTAGAAAAAAATATAACATTAAATTAAAAAAATAACTTCAGTTTTCTCCATAACTCTTTATATGACATGAATTTGAGCCCACTTACTATACTAACCTGGTTGCCTATTTCTGGACCCAATAAATATTCTTTCTGAAACATGGTACCCAATTCTGAATATCTTATGCATATCTTTCTCAGGCTCTAGCACAGAATGCGGAAGAACAATTACCACTGTCATTCTGGATACTATGTCTCAACAAATGAAGCCTAAAACCATTTCATCAAGGACTTGTATAACTGGAAAATAAGTGAGCATGTCATGTAATGTAAGGGATAACAGATCGACATCTTGAATGCTGCAATCGTTTGTATTAAATAGGAAAAGAATCAGAGGAAGGCCTTCGGTGTGATGAGTAGATTCTCCTTCCACAGGAGATTTATGGAACAAAGTGGACAAAAATCACACAGAATGAAAGAACACATGTGAGTTGCCAGTGCATTGGCAGAGGGAGCACCTACATAGTAGAATGACATTATAGCTCTGTAAAAACATTGAGATAAAATCGCATTAGCATTTTGTGGCTGTAATGACACTCCCCTGATTCACTGTGGTCTTGGATTCATTAAAGCTCTCAATATCTTTTTCACATGAATGATATTTTCATGTAGCAACTTTTGTCTACCCATGCCTTATTCCACTAGTTCTTGTGAAGTTGCTTTGTTTAACCCAAGCATACTTTTATTCCTAGTCCTTTTCATCTGATTATATTTGGACCAATGTTCTAAGAGCCTGTTGAAATAATCCTGGCTCTTTTCATCCAACATGTTTTCTAACTGTTCCAGCTCCACACTATCCACGAATTTGATAAACATTTTCCCTGTAGCTTTTTCCAAGTCATTGATAGAACTGTTGAACTGCATAAGGCCCAAGGCAGTTCCCTGGGGCACTCCATTAGAAACCGACCTCCAACTTATCATTAATCCATTAATCACTGCTGTTTTGGAGTCAGAATGTTCAGCAAGTTCTGGACACATCAAAGTTCTATCATCCATCTGTTCTTTGTCCATCTCTGATGTCTCCAAAGGATGTGAATATCATGACAATATTTTCCTAATGCTGAAATGTTTTAAACACTTGGGATCATAGGATTATAGACCTAGATGTCTCATCCAACCCCCTCATTCAAAGATTAGGAAACTAAAATTAAGAGTAGGTAACTAACTTATCTAAGGACATACAAGTAAATGGACAAATCAGGGTTCTAACCCAGCTCCTATGATTCCATATTAAGCACTATGGTGATAAAGCCCATCAGCCTCCCAGTGATATTCAACTGTTAAGCTGATTTCATTTAGATACATTCACTGGAGGAGGGAAATGCAAGGGACTGAACTCTATCATGCCCCCACAAACCCTGTCCTCAGGACAATCATTATCCTGTGAGATTATGTCAGCTTTGGTATCCTCAGTAACCACAATGACCACATCCCAAAGTCTCCATTTAAAGAAGGCTCCCAGGCCAGCCATTTTCCTTTCCCACTCAATTATACTTCTTTATCTTTATCATCATCATCACTTTCTTTCATATTTATATCCCCAGAGCTTAGCACAGTAAGTGGCATACAGTAGGTACTTAATAAATGTTAATTGCCTCATTGACTGACTTAGTAAAAGGGACCTTAAAGAACCCTGAATTTAGTCCTTCTATACCCAGAGAGGTAAAGACACTTGTTTAAGCTAACATAGTTAGTAAGTGTCCTCTGTCTTCAAATCCAGTGTTTTTTCTATCATACATGAGGTTCTTAAACTGGGCTCCAGCTATGGATTTCAGGAAGGTCGTGAATGTGGATTGGGGGGAAAAATGCACCTTTATTTTCATTAACCTCTAACTGAAATTTAGCATTTCTTTTAATTATTCAAAAACATGATCCCTAGAAGGGGTCCCTAGGTTTCATCAGATTGCCAAAGGAGTCCAGGACACATGTAAGGTCGAGAAACTCTGGACTATTCAGTATTTGTCCTCTTTCAATGTTCTCCGCATGTCTCTAGGCCTCACATCCTGCTTGGGAAATTCTCTGAAGCATCTGTGATAGATGAACCTCCTCACTCCCCATCACATGTACATTCCCTTTCTCTATCCTCTTAAAAATATTTATTTTCCCCCTCAATCCTCCTTCAACTCTTTCCTTATCTGTCCCCCTTCTTCCTCTCCCCCTTTCTCTTCTCCTTTACCTCTACCTGTGCTGCCCCCACTGCCCAGGCCTCATTAAAACCTGCTTGTAAGAACAGTCACTACCTACTTCAGGGGAAGAATCCACTCTCATTTGGATGAGTTGAAGGGGTGGGAACATGACAGACAGAATCAGTGCGTGGTTAAGAAAATGGCCCAGGAGGGACTCAGCTGATACAGAACCTTGATTAAGAGTCCACAGTTTTCTTTCTTCCATGTCAAACCACTTGTCTGAAGGCGCCATTTTGATGAGGTAAGTGAACACGAGGCAAGTTCAACAGGATAAAGTTTGCTGCTTGATGCACCAGAGCCTTACATGAAAGGAGGCTGGGGGCTTGGCAGGAAGAGTATCAGCTTCTGCCAAACCCCAAATATTGGAAAAATACTTCAAGATGTTAAAGAAACCACACGTGAGGCTGAGCGCAGACCACTCTTACGTGGCTAATTCCTTCCAGCCTTGTGACTCAGTCACAACAGAGAGGTGATATCCCCCTTGGCAGCGGCAAGAAGGAGAATGGATGGGGGTCAGGGGGAAGGGGGGTGCTACCTGGAAGCTATACTATGTCACTTTCTGTAAATGCAATGTCTGTAGCCAACTGGCTTGAAGTATGGAAGACTGATTTCAATATTCAGGGAGCAGGGAGGTTTAATCTGACCACTTCCAAGTCTACAAGGACTCGCTAATGTTCACTTAATAATAGCTAGCTAGCTAGCATTTAGATAGTGTTAAGGTTTACAAAGTGTTTTACATGTTATCTGATTTGATCCTGACAACAGTTCTAGAGGTAGGTGCTATTATTATCCCCATTTTACAAATGAGGAAATTGAGGCTGAGAGAGGTTGAATGCTTTGCCCGAGATCACACAGCTAGTGAGTTTCAGAGGCAGGATTTGAACTCTGGTCTTTCTGACTCTGAGTCCAAAAGTCTATTGACTGTGCCACCTAGCTGCATTAAAGTCCTAAATGATTCTGCCATTCATGTGAAATTATAGAACTGTATTAGCTTTAGAGACAGAAGAGACATCAAATGTTACAGAATCAAAGCATTTTGGAACTAGAAGGGACTTGAATTCCCATCAAATAAAACATGAACCCAAATATTCAGTCAGTTTTTCTTTGAAGACCTCTAATGGTGGAGGGTTGGGGCGGGGGGGTGGTACCAATAACTCTTGAGGAAACTCATTCAATTTCAGGATAGCTCTAATTGTTAGAAAATTGTTCCTTATATCAAGACTAGATTTTCCTCTTTGTAATTTCTATCCAGCATGCCCTCTGGGGCCAACAAGAAAAAGTTTCATCTGTATTTCATCACAGCCTTTGAACCAAACGTAATGCAAGTATTATTCTCCCTGTTTTACAATGAGGAAACGGAAGCTTTGAGAGTGAATGGCTCATAGCCCCATATCTCGGAAATGTCTGAGGTGGGATTCAAACTTAAGTTTACTGGCGAGATTGCAGGGAAAGGGTGGAAGAAAGATGGGAGGGGAAGTGGAGGGAAGAGAGGGGGAAGGAAGAGAGATAGAGGGGGAAGTTTGAAAAATGGGAATTGCATATACACATATATGCAGATAGATATACATATATACACACAGTGAAGGAAATTGGGAGAAAAACACATGAGGGTGGGGTCGTGGGGTATGAGGAAGTAGGCAAAGAAAGGGAGGAGAGAGGAGGAAATGAGGAAAAGAAGAAGCTGAAGAGGATGAGAGGCAGACAGATAGATAGAAGAAAAGGGTATAGAAGGTTTTAAGTTAAGTTCAAAACTTATTTTTGTCGATACTTTTATGTAAGGTTAATTGGGAATAAGATCTTCCCTGCCCCATCAATAGGCCTCATGTGGAGCCCATTAAAGGATGCTTGCTTGCTTATAGGAAGGCTTACACATCTTTTGTTGATTTCTAATTAGGCACTGAACCTATTAGCTAAAAGAGTATGTATTCTAAGAGGTGAGCTTTTACTTTGGGGGCTCTGCTTATGAGAAAAATGTTGTGCTTCCCTGGTCAAGACTCTGAGAGGCCCTATATTCAGAGCTCCCTGACTCCTCAGAGGTAAAGTCTCTCTGGTTCAGTGGTGGATGTGAAGCTTTGATTCAGGCAGTAAAGCCATGTATGTTGGTCTTTATTTTTCTTTTCTATATTTCCCGTGTTTGTATTTTATGTGATTAAAAAAGAAAGATTGTTGACCCCTGAAATAGCTCTCTTTCCTTAGGAAAGCAGATAAAAGAACCTGCACTAGCGGCCATCCTGGGTATGCCAGTGCGGTCACCATTACATTTTATTAACATAACATAATAATAATAATAACTTAAGGTTTGCAAAGCACTTTCCACATGTCCTGCCTAGCACATATTTGGGCAGTAGCTAAGTTCCTCTTGTTATATTTATTATTATTATTATTAACAACAATAATAACAACATTGACATAGAACTATGTTCCAGGTACTGCCCTAAGTGCTTTATAATCATCTCATTTGATCCTCACAACAACTCAGGGAGATAGGTGCTATTATTATCCCTTTTTACAGATGGGGAAATTGAGGCAGAGATTAAGTGACTTGCCAAGGGTCACACAATTGATGTGACTGAATTTGAACTCAGGTCTTCCTGACTTCAGGCCCCCAGCTTTGTCCACTGTACTGCCCAGCTACCTATTAGTTTGTTAAGAGCTGATCATAGCTCCTAATCTTCAACTTTAGTGCCTCTACCTTTGAAGGGGATTACTCAAGCATGTAACCATGGTTGGAATACAGCAGTAGGGACCAGAGTCAGGAACTAGTTTATTTGGGAATGCAGTAGAAACACCAGGGCTGAATAAAACATAGTTCTTTAACTGTGGCAGTACCCCCTTATTTTTATAAGAGCAGTAAAGCTGTTTTAAAAAAATGAACCAAGTGTGAATTACAGAATTACGATCAGAAATTCCAATGTGAAATGGCAAAGATGAGAGAAAATAAAGACAGCTTGGTGGTAAAGTCTGCTTTTCTAATCTCTCAGAGGAAAATGAAACCCACCATTTGTTTCCCATGTCTGTTAGGTATTTTTTTTTCCTTTCAAATTTGAGTGTCTCACTTACTTTCACAAGCCAGACTTACCCTAAGACCTAAAAACCTTGAAAAGCCAAGCAGATGCTTGCAATGTGCTCTAGGCACTGGTTTGTTCATCAGTAGTTGACTTTCTATTGCCCAAATCATTGGAATCTCTTGTTTTGCAAGAGAGAGTTTGAGATGCCATTTTTCAAGAGTGTGCAGGCAAGTTGCTTCATCATATTTTTCATTATAAACCAGGGAAGGCTTCAAACAGAGCGAACATGCTTCTCCGTGCCCCTGGCTGTGTGAACCACTCCACTGATCTAATGTTAGCCACTGGCCTGGGCACTGACACTAAGTGTTCTGATCAACACAGCTGAATTCATACAGTTAATTTTAGGCAGAGAATTTCAGATTCTGTGAGCCAGAGAGCACATTAAAAAAGGATCTGTGTTTCTTTCTTTCCTCCTTTCTTCCTTCCTTGCTTCCTTCCTTCCTTCCTTCCGATGCAAGTGGGTAGTTTTTTGGTCGGTATACATTCTTCCAACTAAATGGAAATCCATTTTTTCCCTTTTTGCCAAAATATGTGGTATGGTTTTCAACTCAATTCTACAAGCATTTTAAAAGTATCCGCTGTGTATCAGATACTCTACTGAGCACTATGGATATTTTCTTTTTGTTTGTTTGCTTTTTGGCAGGGCAATTGGGGTTAAGTGACTTGCCCAAGGTCACACAGCTAGTACATGTGTTAAGTGTCTGAGGCTGGATTTGAACTCAGGTCCTCCTGACTCCAGAGCTGGTGCTCTATTCACTGCGCCACCTAGCTGCCCCCACACTATGGATATTTTAAATGTTATCTGTGAGCTCAGTGATTTGAGAGTTCTTTCCAGGAATGCAGATTGCAACCTAGCTATTCCTGTCTATCCTGTGCAACTCTTGCTCTCCAGATGCCCTTCTTTGCAGTAGTAAAAATTAACATTTATAAAGCACCTACTAAGTGCCAGGCATTGTGCTAAGTACTTTTACTTATTATATATATTTACTTTACCTTAATTATTGTTTAATTTGATCTTCATAACAACCCTGTGAGGTAGGTGCTATTATTATCTCCATTTTACAAATAAGGAAACTGAGGCAAAAAGAAATTAAGTGACTTGCCCAGGGTCACACAGCTGGTAAGTTCCTGAGGACAGATATGAACTCAGGTCTTCCTGACTCAGCGCTCAGCGTCCAATCCACTGCACCACTTAGTAGGTGATATTGCATCTGGGTGCAAGGCATTGCAAAGCCTTCAGGAAGAGAATGGCCATCCCCCAAAGGAGTTTGGCCTAGTCATCCACATGGCAAAGAGCAAATGGATAAAGGCTATCCACTGCTTGTGTTTCAACATGAATCCGAATGGATGCCCTGTAGAATGAGACTCTGTACTTGGAGTCTACAAGCCGCTAAGCAGTCTGTAAACAAACTTTAGAGGGGATGGAGTGGGGGGAATCTGTGAACTTGGACATGAAAAAAAAATATTTAAAATTTATTTTCACTGACCTCAAACTAAACTTTATCATTTCCTTCAATAATTACTGTAAGCAACAAACATCATTCCAAGAAGGGGTACTCAGGCTCCACTACACTCTTAGAGGGGTCTATGACACAAAAGTGTTAGGTACTCCTTCTATAGAGTTTGTCCTGCTTTATGTTCGTCTGGGACAGATGATACAGATGGGCACCAAGGATTCTAAACAAAAGCAAATACATCAGTCCATGTTCTCAAAGACCTTACATTTTGCTGGATTTATGGATGTGATCATTCCGCATTTTCTGTGGGCATTTTTCGTTGTTATTTCAGTTGATATTAAGTTTATAAACAAAAGTATAATTTAATTATACCTCCATCTTTAAAAAAACATAATATACATATATGCAATGTGGACTTGAAAAAGACGCGGGATGGCTTGAAATAAACCAAGTCAATCCATTTTTTGGTCTATGGTGAGTGGAACTCAGAAAAAAGGAGTAGTATCCAAAGGCAAAATTGAAGAAGGAAATAAGAATATTAGTCATTGAAATAAGCGTTATTACTCTCACTGGTGACAGGTATTCCAATTAACTATTAGAGGCCAACCAAATATTTGTTATAAACAAAATCTGCCCTACTCCCACCTTTTTCATTTTCTTTCTTTTACATCCTACCACGCTTCTCCCCCAATTCACCTTAAGATACAGTGACACCAACCTTCTTGCTGTTTACCACACAAGACACTTCAACTCCTGACCCTGTGCATTTTCCACTGACTGTCCTCCATGTCTGGAATCCTCTAGCTCTCATCATCTCTGCCTCCTGGACTCCTGGCTTTCTTCAAATCTCAGCTAAAGTCCAACCTTCTACAAGAAGCCTTTCCCAATCCTCTTTAATGCCATTGCCTTCCCTTGATTATCTCCTATATACAGTGTGTACATATTCGTTCGCATGCTGTCTTGCCCATCAGACAGAGCCATCTCCAGTCCTCCTGATCTATTATCTTGCCAATAGACCCACATGGCTGTGGAGGAGAAAGTGAGGCTGGTGACTTTGCACAGCCCTCCCTTACTGACATCCAATTCACTTTAAAGTCATGGCATCACCTTCCTGATGTCATGGTCCTCTGTGAGAATGAAGAACAAAACCACAACAAACAATAGCCCATTAGACAATGAGATCTTTTGAAGTAGACTGTCTTTTTGACTTTCTTTGTATCCCCAGTGTTTAGCACAGTGCCTGGCACCTGGTAAGCACATAGTAGACAAAATAAATATTTACTAACTGACAAATCAATAACATTGAGAAGGACTAAGCAACTTCAGATGCATAGCACGTAGAATAAACTAGGGAGACACCCCACTTTAAGAAAACTACCACATGAAACACAGAAAGTTCATATTTACTAAAAAACAACCAGCAGCAGCAGGAGGTGATTTATTGACTTTACAAAAGTTTACTTTGCAACAAGATCCACTTTGCAACAAGATCTACTGGAAGATTTGGTTAAACAAAAACTAATTGAGGGCATTAAAATATAGTTTCGTTGACACATTTCATTTGTATACAGCTGTTTCAAGATGTATTTTTTGCATTATGTTTGGTTCACATTTCTGAGCAGGGACTTAATTGATAGAAGTGAGTCTTCCCAGTCACATTGCTCAAGGCCTGTGCTTGAAAATTTGAGGAGAAGAATCAAGTGACTTACCAATGCTGCCTGCCAGCTGAGTGTTGAATCCCTGCAACATATGCTAAATTGTCCACTGGCCTAAGAAGAACCATCCACTTTCTTCAGAGATGGAACATCTATAAGGAGAGACAAGTAAAGAGTGAGTCATTCATGTGATCGTAGACAAGTTTTTGTAAATAAGAATTAGAACCTTGCCAATATCCACCAGAGGAAAACTTCAAGGCAGACGAGGGGGAAGGAGAGAGGAATGGACCATAAGCACCACATGATGCAGAACTGTCAATGGCTTTAGAGATTATCTAATGCAGCCATTAACTTTATAATTCCCTTTATAGTTATTGACATGTTACCTCTCCCATTAGAGTGTAACTTCCTTGAGGATTGAGACTGTGATTTTAACTGTTTTTGAATCTCAGAGCTTAGCATGATGCCTTGAATATAATAAGTACTTAATAAATGCTTGTGGATTAAGTGATGAGGAAACTGATGCACAGAGAATTTAAGTAACTTAAATCTATACAGATAGCAAGTGAACTGAGATGTGAACCCAGGTTTTCTGAGTCCAAACTCAGGGCTCTTTTTTTCAAAAGTTTTTAAAATTATTATTTTAAACTTTCAGTTCCAAAGTCTCTCCTTCCCTCAATCCCTTGGCCCACCTATTGAGAAGGCAAGAAATATAATACCCATTATACATATGAAGTCAGGTAAAACATATTTCCTTAGCTCTGTTGCAACAAAAGCAAGAAAAATAAAGAAATTGAAAAAAATATGCTTCAATCTGCATTTCGACTTCATCGGTTCTCTCTGTGGAGGTGGATAGCATTTTTCATCATGAGTCCTTTGAAATTGTCTTGGATCATCGTCATGATCATCAGAAGCAAAGTCTTTCATAGGTGATTATCATTACCATGTTACTGTTACTCTGTTCAATGTTCTTCTTGTTCTGGTCATTTCACTCTGCATCAGCTCATATAAGTCTTTCTAGGCTTTTCTGAAATTCTCTCCTTTGCCATTTCTTACAGTACAACAGTATTCCATCGCAATCATATACCACAACTTGTTCATCCATTACCCACTTGATGAGCATCCCTTATGGGGCACTTTTGAGAAGCAGTGTTGTGTACTCTACCCACGGTACTTGCCTGCTCCTCTCTACCTTTATAGCTTAACTTCCTGGGTAGGCTTTCAAAGTTTTCCAGGCATTCCCTATTGAGTAGATTCCTTGTTCAGGCTGTACCTGGTCAGTCCTGCCTTGAAAACAAAACCAACAATGAAAAAACTTGCAATCGTATATCACAATAATCCCTACGAGCTACTTTCCTCTAACTAACCTTGTAGAGTGTGCAAATAGGCACATGCCATTTCATGGAGGAAGCAGCAGGGTTAAACAGCTCAAGTGACTTAACCCGGGATCACAGAGCATTAGAGCTCATTGTTCACACTCTTCTCTGTGCCTGAAATACTGTCTTTGGCTCTCTCTACTAGTTATTACTGAACTGTTAAAGTCCAACCCGAAAAATATTGCCTCTACATAGCCTCTTCTCTATCCACAAATGATCATCTTTCTTCCTTCTGATCTTACACAGAACAGATGCTTGTGTTTCTTAATTACTCTATCATCATTAGTCTATGTTTTTCTGTATTATTCAATTCAGCGCTTCTTAAACTGTGGGTCTCGACCCCTTATGGGGTTGTGAAAAATTTGGCAACAGTAAAAGGTTTCTGAACATGCGATGACCAAAAAATTAATTCAAAATCCAACCGATTAAGAATCTGAGGTGTCTTTGGCAGAGTTTGTGGGTGTTTCATCCTGCAACTTCACTGTAGCCTTGGTTCTGAATACAAAACATGCACACTTTGCCCTGCACATGCCCTTAGGCCATGTGATGTCAAGCTGCCTAGATATGAAAAGGGGTTCTGAGTAGAAAAATTTTAAATAGCTCTGTTCTATATTATGATTATATGCATTTGTGATGTATCTTTCTCCCTAATGAATGAATTCTGAGACCACATCTTATCTGAACTTTGTGTCTTCCCTAGAGGATAGAACAGTGTTGAACTGAGGAAAAGAATAATCGAATTGTACCAGTTTCAACGATAGGAGAACTAAGAAATGTTAACTGACTCAAATAGGACTTCATAGATTATCTAGTCCAAGATCCATTCCAAAAAAGAAAAAAAAAGAGATTATGTTTAGTCACCAATTCCAATATGTCCTATAAAATAGAGTAACTTCATTATTTTCATTTTTTGCCACATATCCTTTATTATTTTATCACTGTGTATACAAAAAATTGACATTACAGCTAAAGAAATACTTTAAGTTATACGAAAATCTTGGTATGAGACGATTTTTTAAAATTAAATTAATAGGTTTGGTTCTTAATTTTTTTTTACTGTCTCCAGTAACACAACTTCCTTCTCCCCCTGCCACTTTTTGTGATTATCTCATCCAGTGAGGCAACTAGAGACTCAAGCAAGTAAGTTTAGTCACTGAGGTCAACAGTAGCAACATCAAGACTAAAGGCTAGACATGGAGCCCCAAAGACCTGAGGTCAAAGCCTACCTCACTTGTTCCTTAGCTGTATAGCCCTGGAGTAGTCACTTGACCTCTCTCAGCCTCATTTTCCTTATCTGTAAAATGAGGGTAAAAATAGTGCTTCACAGGATTACCATGAGGATCAAATGATATAACAAGTAAAGTTCTTGGCCAACATTGAAGAGCTAGATAAACTCCAGCTAGTCTCCCAACCTAGGAATCTTCCCATTTAGTCCCACATATGTACTTGTTCATTGCACTAGATGGATGAAATTCAAAAATGTTACAAAGAGACTCAGAGGTGAAATAAAATAATTGATTGTGAAGATTCTTTCCATTTCAGTGATCCACAATACTAAGGGAAACACTGGGGGAGAGTACATGTTTTTAAATTTGAAGGTAGCTGTCTTGAGAGCATTTCTTTACTTACTCGTAGCTGATGGAATTGCCCACTTTTCACCCCCAGGCTTCCCATTTCAGAAAGCAGCATTCATTCCAAATGAACATGCTGTTATATATGGATTATATGTGTAAAAACTCTTGGTTAATGGACAAGATTTGTCCCTGAAGTTTTGAAAATGGTCCTCCCAGTACCAGAGTTGTTTTCAAACTAGAAGTATTTCAGATGCTTCAATACACATGGGCGTGGAGTGATAGAGGACAGGGCATGGATACCATATCCTGGATGAAATAAAGTTGATTCTACTAATGACTGAGAGGGAGGAACAGAAGGATCATGGGGCATAGAGTTGGAAGGAACCTCGGAGGTCAAATAATCTAGCCTCTGCAATGCGCAAGTGAGGACATTGTCTACCAAAAAGGCTGTGTATTTGAAGCTTAAGGTAGGCAGCAGTAGTGAGGTTTTAAATCCAGGATCTTTGACTCTGAATCCAGGGCTCTCTCCTATACCATATTGGCCTTACAATTGGGTTAAGCAGGGAACTTCCAATGTGGCATGGTTTGAGGGGGCACAAAAGGCTGCATCTGCCCTCAAGGTGTCTTCCTCCATTAGATAAAGGCATGTTGAGCCTAGGTAGGTTCAGCCACCTTTGTGGCCATTGGAACAAATTGTTCTGATCCACCTGTTCCACTGGGCAAAGTCTTCACATGCTTGGAATGACATTCTTCTAACTCACCCATAGGCTTGAACCCCCATTAGTTACCCTCAACCTGGTTTAACCCATCTGCTGAAATGGTTTTTATTGGGATGTGGCCACTGCACATGCTACAGCTTCTTGGAGTCACAGGTGAGAGTTGGGTTAAGGTAGACACCAAAAATGGATAAGCAGTCCTGAACGGGGCTCGAGCCCTCACAGCAGAGGTGCAAGTTCTCCCTGAGCACCCCGTATACCCCTGTCCAAGGTCACTTAGGTAGTAATGGAAGCAGGATAAATCAGTACTCCTACTTATACAAAACAACAAACATACAAATAGATATAAAATATACACAAAAGAAATGAAAAGGTAATTTGGGGGGAGAAGGTTACAATCAGAGAAGGAGGTGACGAGAAACTTCATGAAGGTGGTGGTGCTAGATTTGAACTTTAAGAGAAGTCAAGAATTCTTGCAACTAGACATGGGACATGATGCATTCCAAATACGGGAAACAGCATTAAGAAGGCTTGAAGGTAGGGAATGACATGTAGCAACAGCAGCAGTAGTAGCAGTAGTAGTACTAGTAGTAGCGGCAGCAGCAGTAGTAGTAGTAGTGGTGGTGGTAGTAGTAGTGGTGGTAGTAGTAGTAGTAGCAGCAGCAGAAGCAGTAGTAGTAGTAGTTGTGGTGGTGGTGGTGGTGGCGGCGGTAGTAGTAGTGATAGTAGTAGCAGCAGCAGTAGCAGCTAGCACTTATTAAGTGCCTACTATATGCCAGACACTTTTCTAAGCACTTTACAAATGTTATCTCATTCGATCTTTATAATTCTGGGCGGTAGTTCCTATCATTATCCTTATTTTATAGTTTTCTAGTAAAGAACTGAGGCAGACAGAGATTGAGTGACTTCCCCAGGGTCATACAGCTAGTAAATGTCTGAGCCTGAATTTGAATAGGTCTTCCTGACTCCAGGTCCAGCACTCTTACGTATGGAAAATGGGTAATAGGAAATAGGCCAATGTGGATGCATTGTAGATTGAGCGAAGGGAAGGTGGCCATGTGAAGTTAATCTGGAAAGATAGTATGGAAAAAGATTGGGACAGACCTTAAATTGAAAACAGAGGAGTTTGTATTTTATCCTAGAGAGAACAGAAAGCCACAAAAGGTTTTTGAACAGTGGAGTGGCATGTTCACAACTACACTCTAAGACAGGGGTGTAGAGCCTGTGGCCCAGAGGCTGCATGTGCCCTTTTAGGTCCTTGGGTGCAGACTTTTGACTGAGTCCAAGTTTTATAGAACAAATTCTTTCATTAAGAGGGTTTGTTCTGTGAAGTTTGGATTCAGTCAAAGGGTCACACTTGAGGATCTAGAGGGCTACATGTGATCTCAAGACCACAGGTTCCCCACCTCTGCTAAGAACATCATCTTTGCCTCTGAGTGGAGGGTAGATGGGAGGGGGAGAAACTGGAGAAAGGATACAAATTAGGCATATTTTTCAATAGTCCAGGCAAGAAGTAACGAGGATGTGAATTAAGTTGGTGGCTATGTGTGGAGATAAGGGGACAAATGTGAAAGATGCTGTGGGGGGAAAATGGACAAGATTTAGAAAATGACTGGAATGCCCATCAATTGGGCAATGGCTGAACAGAGGTCAGTAAGGGTAAGAAATGAGAAACTTCAATATCGTTTCTGAGTCTTCTTTCTCTTCTTCTGAAACTACAAGTTGTGGTATATGAATGTAATGGAATACTATTGTGCTATAATAAATGAGGAGCAGGCAGACTTTGGGAAAACCTGGAAAGACTTATATGAACCAATGCTGAGTGAAGTGAGCAGAACCAGGAGAACATTGTACACAGTAACAGCCACACTGTGCAATGACTGATTGTGATAGACTTAGCCGTTTCTCAGCAATGCGAGGACCTAAAATTTTTCCAAAGGACTCATGATGGAAAATGCCATCTACATCAAGAGAAAGAACTATGGAGTCAGAACACAGAGCAAAGCAGACTCTTGTCCCTTTTGTTTTGTTTTCTTTATCATGGTTTCTCCCATTCATTATAATTTCTATTTGTTACAATGTTCTATGCAACATGACTAATGTGAAAATGTGTTTAATAGGAATGTATGTGTATAGCCCATATCAGATTGTATGCTATCTTGGGGAGGGAAAGGGTAGGGAGGGGGAGAGAAAATTGAAAATTTATGGAAGTGAATGTTGAAAACTAAAAATAAATAAATATAAAAAAAAAACAAAAAGGAAAACAAAATGACTGGAGATGGGGAGTGAGAGAGCATGTGAGAAGATGAAGGTGACTTAGCGGTAGAGGACCTGGATGAGAGGAAAGATGGTGGTGTTCTCAACAGAAATAAGAAAATTAAGAAGGTTAAAAGTCTTGGGGGCAAAGTTACTAAGTTCTTTTTTGAACATGTTGAGTTTGAAATGCCTATAGAATTTCCACTTTAAAATGTTTACTAGTCACTTGGTGATGTGGTTCTGAAGCTCAGGAGAGAGATTACAGTTGGATACATGCATCTGGGAATCAGCAGTAGAAGATAATGAAATTCATGGGAGTTGATGAAATCACCAAATAAGTGAGAGAAGAAAAAGAGGGCTCAGGGCTGAGACTTGTAGTACAGACTCTCCTAGGGGAGGGACATGGGTAGTGATCCAGCAAAGGAGGCCAAGAACAATCCTACAGGTAGGAGGAGCTCCTTGAGAGAACACAATTCCAAAAATCTAGGGAGGAGATAGTATCCCAAAGGAGAGGATGCTTTACAGTAGGTCAGTAAGGGTAAGAAATGAGAAACTTCAATGTTGTTTCTGAGTCTTCTTTCTCTTCTTCTGAAACTACTAATGTACAATCTGTTCCCATTATTTAGACATTCATAATATCTCCGATAGCCGTTGACCTTTGTTGGCTCCCATTCGTCCTAGTTCAGATCCTCGACATCTCTAACCTTCGACCTATGCGGTCTCCCCCAATACTTGTCCAAATTCCATTTCCCTCTTTACCTCAAAAAGTTTCAGTGGTAACATGCTGCCCACAGGAACAAAGCTAACCTTCCTTAGTCTTGCTTTCAAGGTCCTGTACTGCATGGACCCAACTAAGTGAAGGCAAAGCAAAGAGAGTGCTGGACAGGAGAATCTGTCTTCAGATCTCACCTCTGGGACTTTATAGGTGAGTCAGTCTCTCTGAGTCTCAGTTTTCTAATCTACAAAATGGGTATAATACCTACTTTGCCATTTGCCTGCAGGCCCAAATGAAATAATGGGTGCAAAGCACTTTGTAAGCTTCCAAGAGCTATTAGATGCAAGTTTTGAATATTTCTCAACATTTTATGATCCATTTTACAGTGAGTGACTCCTTCATTAACACTGAGGTTTGGGTCCCTCAGCTAAGAAGTTATTAATGTTAAAACATTAATTAAATTAAATTAAAACTTAAGGGACAACTAGGTGGCACTGTGGGTAGGGCACTGGCCCTGGAGTCAGGAAGATCTGGGTTCAAATCTGTCCTCAGACACTAGCTGTTTGACCCTGGACAGATCACCTAACCCTGATTGCCTCAAAAAAAAAAGTAAAAATAAAATAAAATTGAATGCACCCAGAGAGAAGAGAGAAATCATTTGTTGCCATCCTTGTTTGTCAAAGCCATGAAACATGTCGCACAAGGGCCTAGGCATACTTTGACGCTATTCCTCCTGAATATTTTTGATTCAAAGTAAAGTGTCCTGAGTCTCCGTCAGCCTTAATTTTCCAATTAAAAAAATGGGTCTGATAGTATATTGATGCTACCTTGTCATGCAGAAAGTACTGGTATGGTAGATGAAGCACTAGACCCAGAGTCAGAAGACCTGAGTTCTCATCTGGCCTTTGACACTTACTAGCTGTATAACTCTTGAACAAACCACTTAACCTCTTAGCCTCAGTTCCCTCATCTGTAAAACTGGGATAATAACAGCATCTACCTCACGGGGTTGTTGTGAAGATAATATTTGTAAAGTACTTTATAAATGTTGAAGTGACATAGAAATGCTACCTTGTCATTAATAATAATCATATTAATAGAAATACATCATAAAGTACTACTGAGGGGCAGGAAACTGTAGTGTAGTCATGTCAAACCCAAATGGAAATGAGAGCCATTAAATCCATACATAAAGATGCTGGTATGCTGAATACTGACCTAGAAAACCATGCATGTTTATAAATTTATTTTTGTTAATTTATTTGTTTTCCTAAATGTTTCCCATTTACATTTTAATCTCAGGAATGTTGTAGTCCACATAGGCTGAGTGTCTGAAGCCTCTGGTACAGTGGATAAGGAGCTGGCTTTGAGTTTGGAGGGCCAGGACTCATGTCCAGTCCCTCTGTTCCATGCAGACTGTGTGACCCTGAGCAAGACACATGACCTTTCATGGCCCTGGCAGCATTCTGAGCCCATCAATTGGAGAGAAGGTGTCAATTTGAATTAAGAAAAGGCATTTCTCTGTGAGAATTCCCTACATTTTGGGTTTTTAACCTTTTTTGTGTCCAGGACCCCTTTGGTAGTCAGCCTAGGGAGTCCTAGGTCCTTGAAGAAAGAGGCTACAGTTTGGCATAGTGGAAAGAACATTGTTCTGGGAATTGAGAGACTTGGGTTCTTGTCTTTCTTTGCCATTGACTAGCCTTCTGAGAATCATGTTTTTAAATGCATAAAATGAAATACAAGGGATTGCAAAGGAAATTAATTATACTAATATAGTTATCTATGTATCTATCTATTCATCCATCATCTATCTATCTACTTATCTATCTATCTATCTAAAACAAGCTCATGTTCCCCAGGCTAAGAATTCCTGCCTCATACCAATGAGATCTCACGCCAATCTTATTTAGATTAGAAAATGTAAACAATTATTATTGTTGCTATTTGATGGCACCTGAAATTTTCTCTCTCTGCTTCTCTCTTCTTTCCATGATAATTCTGTAGTCCTTTCCTCCTTCCTCACCAGTCCGACAATGGCTCTTTGGGAAATCAGGAAAATCCTGGCTCTACCACTAAGAAGTTGTGTGAATACAAACTCCTTGAGGGTAGGCATGGTTTTGCTTTTACTTTGTACTCACAAAGCTTAGTACAATGCTCAGTAAATATTTGCTGATTAACTGATTGCGAGTTTAGGCAAGTAAAGTGATTCTGTGGTCCTTGGCTTTCTCTTCTGTGTGTTGAGAGTCAGGACAATTTTTAATAGGCAACATGTCTTTTGGTAAAACTGCCCAAACATATCCAATCATGTATTTACTCAATTCAATAACCTGAGACTGAGGAACCTTAGAAAGTCATTTAACTTTTAAAGGTTAAGATAGTTCATCCTCATGAATATGAACCTATTTTTAATTATTTAAAGACATGGGTGGGGAACTTCCAGGAATCCAACATTATTTACGACATGATCACAAGTTTATCAAATGTATCTACATCATTGCTGTTGTTGAGTCATTTCAGTTATCTGACTCTTTGTGACCCCATTTGGGGTTTTCTTGGCAAAGATACTGCAGTGGTTTGTCATTTCCTTCTCCAGCTCATTTTACAGATGAGGAAACTGAGGCAAACAGGGGTAAGTGACTTGCACAGGGTCGCATAGCTAGTAAGTGTCTGAGGCCAGATTTGAACTCAGGGAGTGACATTCTCACTGCTTTAGGAATGGAGAGCCCAAAAAGCCATTGCAATGGTCCAGGACATAGGTGATGAGGGCTCATTCCTATGTATTTATAATCTCTTCCTTAATTTTATGC
Organism: Trichosurus vulpecula; assembly: GCF_011100635.1. Classification (NCBI taxonomy): domain Eukaryota; kingdom Metazoa; phylum Chordata; class Mammalia; order Diprotodontia; family Phalangeridae; genus Trichosurus; species Trichosurus vulpecula. The sequence continues at coordinate 115,324,836 of NC_050574.1, read as the reverse complement.
CATTTTGGGGTACTCACTAATTGCTTAATGTTTGTCACTCCTTTGTTTACTTAAATAGATTACAGATCTTTGAAGAAACAGGCTACAGTTTGGCATATTGGAAAGAGCATTGTTCTTGGAATCGAGACACTTGGGTTCTTGTCCTCCTTTGGCATTTACCAGCTTTGTGAATTCACCTACCTGAGAATTTCTTCCTTGACTGTAAAATAAGGAAGACAGACTGGATCTATATCCTGTTCTGTATTCTTGATTCTAAAGAGTTTGAACATTCTGTGTTCAAAGATCATAGATGTTATAAGGTTAGCCTCTACCTCTAGTATCTTATGTTCTGCAGTATAGTATGCTGTGTTCTAAGGTCCCTCCAGTTTTGTTTCCAACGTGTCTTGTTTTGTACCTCTTCGAATTTTTAGCAAGTGATTGACAGATAGCTATAATTTGGATTTCTAGGTTCACGTTGCCTATGGCAAGCTGGTAACTTAGGGGACAGAGAATGTCCCCTGAACAAATCTAGCCCAAATATTCCTTAGATGAGAGTTAGGCTATCTTTTCATGGAGGAAATGCCTCAAAGTAATGATTATAAACCAGAGGGTGGGTAATATGTTATTCTTGATGGAAGATTAAGAAAAGAATGAGATTGAGGGATAATCAAAGCCCAAAGCCATCAGGACTGGAGAGTTCATTCTAAGAGCTCTGCTAATCAGAGAAAATGGAAAAGCCACTTGAAGATGGAAATTTCTGATAAAATATGGGTTATTTTAAGCAGAATCTTTCCGGATGCAAGATTTGATAGTTGGCATGAATTTGAGGTATGACTAAAAGGTAAGGAGAATGAGATTTTAACTATCTAATCAGAAATCCTAGGTACTAGTGAGGGCAAGTCCTCTTCAAATCAAGTAACATAAGTAAAAGAACTTAGAAATTCTAAGTGGCCATATAAACGCCAATTATTAAGGTTACGATTCAATGTAGCCAACATGAAAATAATAAAAAATCATCTTACATTTACATAGTTCTTCAAGGTTTACAAATAACTTGGCTCACAAGAACCCTGAGGGGTAGGCAATAGAAGAATTAATGTTATACTTATTCTGTAGAGTTGGAAATTAAGACTCAGAGATATTAAATGAATTCCCTGGGGCCACACAACTAGCAAATGTCAAAGATCACTTTCAGACCTAGGTCTCTCCTTACTATAATGTCAACCATCTTTCCCTTGTACAAGGGGCCTTAGATATTTAATAGCTATGTGATCCTGGGCAGGTCACTTAGGTTTGCCTCAGTTTCCTCATTTGTAAAACAAGGGTAATAATAGGACTTACCTCCCAGGGTTGGCATGAAGATTAAATGAGATAATATACACAGACCATTTTGGCAAATCTCAAAACATGATATAAATGCTAGTTGTTATTATCATTATTATTATTATCATTAGACTGGGCTATTGGAGGGGGTAGTGAGTTCTCCATTAATGGAAGACTTTGAACACAGACTGAATGAAAATTTGTCGGGAAAGTTGTAAAAGAGATTCTTGGGAGCTCTGAGGCTGGGCAAGTCATTGTCTTTGCTTCATTTCCTCAACTGTAACATGGAGATCATAGTAGTACCTGCCTCATAGGGTTATTGTAAAGATCAAATGCAATAATGTTTGTAAAGCAATTAGCACGGTGCCTGCTGTCACACAGTAGGTGCTGTATAAATGCGTATTGCCTTCTCTTCCCCTTCTGTAAACTTCTGAGATTCTGTCATTCTGTGCTGCCATTTTGGCCAAAACAATTCTGAAGCTTGTATTCGGGAAATTGCTTTCAAAGTCTTTCACATGTTGTTTTGAATGTCATCTGTGGGGACCATCAAATTTTCCACTTTAAGAAGTGGATTTGATCTGTGGAAATGTCAAAAATAGGTCTGGGTAGGCAGATAGGAGCTGCAGTGGAGAGAGAGCTGGGCCTGGAGTCAGGAGGACTCTTCTTCTTGAGCTCAAATCCACCTTCAGATATTTAACAGCTACATGACCCTGGGAAAATGACTTAACCCTGTTTGTCTCAGTTTCCTCGTCTGTAAAATGAGCAGGAGAAGGAAAAGGCAAACCATTCCAGTATCTCTGCCAAGAAAACTCCAAATCAGGTCACAAAGAGTCAGGTACAACCAAAAAAAAACCAAAACAACTGAAAAACAACAAATGAATCATGCTGGCTCTTTAGGATGACTACGCTTTTTTCTAAATATTTCATGGTCATTTCAATGATATATTCTATAATTACTCCAGGAATCAAAGTCAAGGTCATTGGCCTATAGTTTCAGACTACACTCTTAGACAGTCATTTGTCATGCAATGGATCTGAAGTCCAAAGTCCTGAGATCACATCCTGGCCTTGTTACTTGCTTTATGTGTGATGTGTGACACTGAGCCTTTTGAGTGACCTTTCTAGGTCGCATTTTCTTCAGTTGTAAAATGAAGGGGTTGGAACAGATGACCTCTAGGATCCCTTCCTATCCTGTATCTATGACCATTCATAGATACAGGGAAAATTGATATATCTGCCTTTCTCCAATCTTAGGTCACCTCTCCCATTCTCCAGATTCTTTAAAAGATTCACAATAGTTTTTTAGCAGCTATACCTGGTAGTTCTTTCAACAGCCTGGAAATAAGTTGTCCAGGCCTGGTTATTTAAACTCATCAAGGACAGATATTTGCACTTTTCTGTGTCTCTACTTATTTTAGCTTTCATATCTCTATTAGCTATTTGTTTCATCTTTTCTAGTCCAAAGAACAATCTCTCAGCAGATGAAAATATGAGAAAAAACTTTCCTTCCCCATTCACTATTATTATCCCATCCCCCCACCCAATAGTAGTCCTATTACTTCTTTGATTCTCTGCTTGTTCCGAATAGGGCTAGAAATAATTCATTTTGATGTCCATAGTGTCACTCCTGCAGGTTCTTAGAGAATTATACTTTTATTTATTTATTTTTAATTCAGCATCAATTACTTGCCCCTGTTTACACCTTGTGTGTGTATATATATATATATATATATATATATATATATATATATATATATATATATATATACATATATATATGTATATATGTTAAAAGTCTAAGTTTATTGATGACTTCCTCCAAAACCACACTGACCAGGCCCTTATTTCCCTCATTATTTTCATTGTTTCTCTTTGTATCGTCAAAATTTCCTTCTTGTGAGCATTCCCTCTTTCTTGGGTTGACTTCCCTGCTAGAGTCATAGGCTGTATATCCTACCTATGCTTTCTATGAAGCCTGTGAAATTTGTTCTTTCCAAATCTAGGCATCTCAGATTATTCCTGATTTTCTTCCCCTTAATTGCAAATTCTAAGTTAGAATGCTTGTTTTCCATCAAGGTTTCCATCATTTCTATCCTAACATCTGTGTTGTTGAAAATTGGGTCTCTCATAGCAGTTCTCCTATTTGGATCTTCTGCCATTTAGAGGATGAAAATATCAATAAGGAAGTCAAGAAATTATCATCTCCTTTGCTTTTTACCAAGATATTTTCAGTAGCTATCAAGATAATTAGATTTTTCCTCCTCTACTGTATAATGCCAGGTTGGTGAAGTTTTTCCAAAATTCTTCATCAATTTTCTCTTCCTGTCCAAGTGGTCTGTAGTATACTCTGATGATAATTTTGCTTGTCTTACTACCTCCCCTGATTTTCAACCAAATGCTATTCATCGTTTTTCCTTCCTACATATCATTTCTTGATGTCCTCAAACAGGTATATGTTCTGAATACACACTGATACTCTGCCTCTTCCCCCTTCCATCACTATCTTACCTCTCATGTTCCTTTACAATAAGATATGTCTTTCCAAAACTATATTTCAGTTACGGGCCCTAATCTACCCAAGTCTCAATAGGTGCCTAGGAGGATACATTTTACTGCTTCAGGTAAGATCACTTTTTTGTTGCCTATAGTTTGTGAGTTTGTGTATAGACATTTGAAGTAGAAATTTTTGTTGCTGTCTCTTACATTTTGCCTTGTGAAATTTTGGGTTTCTCTGTGGCTACTCTTTATTCTAGATTATAGCTACTCTCTGAAATATGGAGATGGAGGTGGATGAGTCTGATCTTAGATACTTACTAACTGTGTGACCCTGGACAAACCACTTAATCTCTGTATTCCTGTTTCTTCAACTGTGAAGAAGAAATAATAATACCACCTAACTCACAGGGTAGTTCTAAAGATCAAATAAGATAATGTATGTTAAGCTCTTAGCACAGTGCCTGACACATGATAGGTGCTTCATAATTTTATTCCTTTCCCTTTTAAATATAAAGTCCTTTCACTTAGACAGGTAAGACCTCAGACAAAATTATTTTATCATTACTTGTTAGTTGTCCTCTATCTGTGTCACAAGCCCATCATTCCTAATTTTAAATCCATGGTCCAGACATCTGAGAAGTCTGGGTGTTCACTTCTCAAATTTGCCTTTCATTTTGATAGACAGTAGTACGTTTCTAAAGTCTTAAGATTCTTGTCCAGCATTTCTTTGTCCTTAGCAATGCTTCTTAGGCAGTATCAGTTGTATCCCCTGTAAATCACCAGAAATAGGTAGGAGGCCTCAGACTTTCTCTCTGCAAATCCCCCTGCCTCTCACCCTGGTTAGAGGATTAGGTGAGGCTAAAGAGAAAGTTATTCAAAGTACAAACAATCAGGAATCCATGGGGTCTGGAGAAGACTCCCCTGTGATTAGTCACTTGGCTCATGTTGCCTTGTGTACACTGTTAGAGGATGTTTTCAATGTCATACTAACTGTGCCTCTTCCACTTACAGGGGATCCAGCTGTGGATGCTACCGATTTTCTCTCACTAGATACCCTGGGGGTCAAAATAAGAAGAGGTTCAAGCTTGTTTGGAAGAAGAGGACTTGTGGCTTCCTGTGGTTTCCTCACTGATTGCAGACTTAATCAAAGGTGGTACCTGGGAGGGAGCCAGCAACAGTGAAAGGTGAGTGAGACATGTTAAAAACTAGACATGGTATAGGGTCTCTCTTGGCTTGGGTAGATATCTAGAAAATAGCCTAGTAGAATGGCTTCCACTCACAATCTAAGGGGGATACCCACCAAAATAAGAGATGAACTGATCATATACCTGAACAATTCTTCATGCTTTAATTATAAGAAGTAGTGGAATGGAGAAAATCTGCTAATAATAATAATAATGATAATTATTACAAGTATGATGGTGATGATCATGATGATGATGGTAGTCACCCACATTTATAATGCCCTTTATGGATACAAAGTGCTTTACCCACATTATTCCATTCGATCCTCACAATAATTTTGAGCCCTAAGTAGTTCAAGCATTATTATTTCCATTAAATGGAGAAGGGAATGGAGGATCCTAGAGGTTACATGATTTACTCAATGTCACAGCTAATAAAAGCCAAGCCAGAATTCATACCCAGATCTTACAACTATTCAGAATTCTTGAGTGCCTACTACATGCCCAGGAAAAGACTAGGCTCTGAAGTGGTTGCAAAGTAACAACCACGATAACAGTCATCACATTCATAAAGAGTTTTATGATTTATGAAAGAATTGTGAGCCACAATCACTTAAGGATATGCTAAGCTATTTGGAGAGATAGCACGGATTATTGGATTATATATTTACAACTGGAAAGAAACTGCGAGGCCACTGAGTACACCCTCCCCTCATTTTACAGATGAGGAATTTGAAGAGCAGAGAGGTTAAGAGGCTGGAATTGTGCAAGAATTACTATTCCCATTCTAGAGATGAGGAAATTGAGATTGAGAGAGGAGTACCTCCCAAGTCACATGACTGTAAGTGCTCTCATGGGAAGAACTCTGGGCAGAACACTGCATGTGAATTCAGGCTTAGCTGCTTAAAGTCCATGCGACCTGGGACAGTCTGTTGACCTTTCTTATAATCAGTCCTCATTTGGAATATGTGAAGAGTAATGTTTATACTGCCTCCCTCTAGAGCTTGCTGTGAGGACAGTGCTTTGTAGGCATTGAAGTGTTATAGAAATGAGAGTTACCAGTTTTGTGTTGGCATTATTAAAGATATAAAAATTAATTAGCAAACAGGGCATATGCAGCTCAAATGAGGGGGAGAGATTCTAAATACTTTAGGAGCTCAGATAAGAGAGAGAGCATCATGGACTGACTTGGGGTAAATCCCTTAATTTTTCTGGTCCTCAGTTTCTTTATCTGTAAAATAAAAGGGTTGAACTAGTTGGCCTCTGAGGTCCCTTTGAGTTGAATATCTCTCATGGAGAAGGGAAAGGAGGACCCTATAGATATTAAATGATTTGCTTAACATCACACTAATATATAGCCAGGTCAGGATTTACAACCAGATCTTAGAACTACTTGGATAATCCTATGACCTGGCCAGAGGAAGTTCCTTGTACTGAAGGTAAGGATTGATCTGCACTGATACATGGGGAAGATTTGTCTAGTCAGATATGAAGGAGAGGTCACTCTAGTTTAGAGACTCCGGGTGAGCAAAGATACAAAGGTGAGAATGTGGGCGTCATGTTGTCTGCTATCAGGAAGAAAGTTTCTGGTGATGAGCAGGGGGAGGCATGGCTTGATGGACTGGACCTTGACAGTGGAGGGCTTCAAATGCTAGCATTAGAAATTGAATTTTAATCTGGAGGAAATGGAGAGCTATGGAAGACTGAGGAGCAGGGAAAGGACATGATGAGTAAAATGTCAGAGGATCACAGCTTGAGCAAGACAGATAGGAAAGAGGGGGTGGAAGAGAAGAGTGAAGACAGGGAGGTCACCTAATGCTATAATTGTCAAAGTATGAGATGATGAGAGCATGAATTTGACATTTATTTCCTCTCTGAAGATTAGGTGAAAGAGCACATTATTTGGGGAAACAAAATATTTCCTTGTCTTTGGTCTGCCCTCAGAAATAAAGTTAGCTCTTAAGGGAGTATCTATGGTACCATATTATCCTGTCTCCAGAACTCTGTGGGAAAAGCTTCCTGCCAGTTTACATATTTAGGGAGCTGATATCCACTCCCACTCTTCACCAACCAATAAAGGCAGCAAGTACCAGAAATCACAGGATCATATATTTTGAGAGTTGGAAGGGACCTCAAAGTCTATCTAGTTCAGCCCAAATCTGAAAGGAATCCTTACTGTAACACATTGGACAAGTGATCATTTTGCTCTTGTTTGAAGACCTCTGAAGAGTAGGAACCTGATATGTCTCAAGGCAGCACCTTCTACTTTGGAACAGTTCTACTTATTCAGATGTTTTTCTTGACATAAAGCCTACATTGACCCCTTTGTTCCTGTATCTACCTTCTGGAGCCAAATAGAATAAGTCTATTACTTCTTCCATATGATGATCCTTCAAATACTTGCATGTGGCTTGCATGTCTCCCCCACCCCCACCTCAGTCTTCCTTTCTCCAAGCTGAACATGCCCATTTCCTTCAACTTATCCTTATATTCTATGGATTTGAGGCCCTTCACAGTCCCAGTTGTCTTCTTCTGATCACTATTTAGCTCAGTGGTTCCCAAACTTTTTGGTTTCATGACCCCTTTATAGTCTCCAAAATGACTGAGGACCCAAAAGAGCTTTTGCTTATATGAGTTATATCTATTAATATTTACCAGATTAGAAATTAAAACTGATATATTTTCAAAAATGTGTATTAATCCATTTAAAATAAAAATAATAAACTCATTACATGTTAACACAGATAACGTTTTAATGAAATTAACTATATTTTTCCAAAACAAAAAAAAATGTGTGAGAAGACTGGCATTGTTTTATGTATTTGTGCAAATCTCTTTAATGTCTGGCCTAATAGAAGACAGATGGCTTCTCATATCTGCTTCTGTATTCAATCTGTTGCAACATCTTGTTTCAGTTCAAATATATGAACAGAACCTGGCCTTACAAAGGTAGGAATTTGGAAGAGGGAGGAACATTTTAATAGGAAAGGAACTTCTTAATACTTTTATGAAAATAGTTTTGACTTTGAGGAACTTCATGAGAGCATTATAGGGACCTCCATAGGTTCACAAACCATTCTTTGAGAATCATATCTCTAGCCTATAGATGTCCTTCAATTCTGATTTCCAGTCCTGAACCCAATATTCCAGCTGAGATCTGATCAGCACAGAGCACAGTAATCTGTCACCTCCCTATTTCAGGAAGGCATCTCTCTCAGTGCAGCTTTAGTTGCCTTGGTTGTTATATGTTCTGTCACGCTGATGAAGTATATTGAGTTGATGGCTTCCTAAAGTCCTCAGATCTGTTTCACTCCAGTTGCTGTGTGACCATGTCTCTCGCCATTTTATATGGGTGAAATGGGTCTTTTTTGTGCCTACTTGTAAAATTTAATGTTTATTCTTATTGTGTTCCACCTTATTAGAGTCAGCCCAATGGTGTCAAGTCCTTTCTGGATCTTGACTCTCTATCATCTAATATATTAGCTGAACCTTTGTGTCATCTGAAAACCGATGAGTATGCTATCTATGCCTTTCCCCAAGTCACTGATAAAAATGTTGAATAGCACAAGGCCAAGCACAGATCCTTGACACATTCCACCAGAGACTTTCTCCTAAACTGGAATTGAATCATTAACGGCTATGCTTCCAGTCTGGCTATTCAACCACTTCTTAATTCATCGAAATGTAATATTATTTAAGCTAAATCTCTCCATCCTGTCCATGAAAACAGTATGAGATATTTTATCAAAAGCTTTGCTAAAATCTAGATAAACCATATCCACAACATGCTCCTCATCTTCTAACTTAGGAATCTTGCCATAAAAGGAAATGAGATGAGTCTGGTATGACTTCTCCTCGCTAAAACCATATTGGCTTCCTTATATAGATGTTGTATAAATATATCTTTAGTGGTCAACTCTATAACTTTCCTAGGTATTGGAGTCAAGTTAAGTCATATGTATTTTATACTCTCCATTCTCTTCTTTTTTGGGAAAATATTTTGTCTTCTTCAATCTTATGATACCTTTCTTATTTACCCTGATTTTCTATAGTGTTGAAGCTGGAAGGGACCTTAAAACAGAGAGTGCTACAGGAATCCTTATACTCAAGAATTTAAGGAAAGAGAATGTAGAATGCCTTGGCTAGAAGGGATCAGAACTTATATTAGTAAGGCTGTAAAGGACCATAGGCTATCTAACGTTAGAGCTCAGAGCACAGAATATTAGGGCTTGAAGAAACCATATAGATAATACAGTCCAGCTTCCATTGTAGAGATGAGGAAAGAGATAGCCAGTGGGTCAACTGATTTGCCTAATTTATTGGGATTTATTAGGGGTGAACTGGAGCTAGTTTGAACCAGCACTTGAGAGTCAATTGTTAAATTTTCGATGTGTGTGTGGGGGGCATTTATACCTCAGAAATTGGAAAATGCTACAAATGAGAGTTTGACTTTTTATTATCTAGAATTAAGAAAATGAGAGTGAAATTATAATAATGCATATTAAACTAAAAATGTGTCATATGTACATTTTTTTTACCAGAAAACTGGTTGCTAAACATTTAGCAACTCATCCCTGGATCTGATCACTTCTAAGGTCCCGTCCACCTTTGACAGTCTATAATTCTCTGAATCCCAGTCTCCTGATTCCAAATCCAGGTGTTTTTCCCCATCATACCATTCCGTGTTAGGGTCATCTGATACCAAATTATTTATAAAAGCTTGAATTGCTGCTTTAGCATTTTGCCTTGAGTAAGCAGGACACCTCCATTCACACCCAAAGAACTCTGTTCTGACCCTGTCTTTTCCAGATTGTGTTCATATGGAATAATACCGAGTCGAGGTGTGTTTTCATTTTTTACCATCCTAACACACTGAAAAGCCTGTTTATTAACCCCAACGTATCTACAGACATCTAGACCTCAAATTCTAAATCACAGAATTCAGTTAAAAATTGTTAAGCATCTACTGTTTGCAAGGGGCTGCATGAGATGCAAAAAAAGAAAAATGACATAATCTTTGCCCTCGAGAAGCTTCTACTTCAGTTCAGGGGAAAAGATACATATTCAAATAAATCTAATAGAAGGAAGTGTGTGATAAGGACAAAGGAGAAAGCCAGAAAAGTGTCAAAAAATTCAAGGAAAGAAAGATCATTTTTCACTTGGGAAAAGATATGGGGATCAAAGAAGGATTAATAGAAAATGTAATAATTGACTTGGCCCCTGAAAGGAAAAGAGAATTTCAGTAGAAAAAAAAAGTCACTGGGGAAAGAGGGGGTCGGGGGAAAGCATGAAAATGGATGAGAGCAAAATGAAAATAGGAGTCAGGTGGTTTTCTAAATTTCCTGAAATGAAGATTACATGAAAGTCAATGTCTAGAAAGGTGGGTTATAGGCAGATTGTGGAGAATTTAAATGTTAAGATAAGCAGCTTATACTTTATTTAGCAGGACATAATGAATCACTGAAAAATCGTGAGTAGAAGGGTGACATCCTCAAAACAATGCATTGATTCATAGAATCCTGGAGTTTGGATGTCACCTTAGACATCATCTAGTCCAGGCCCCCGACTGTGGAATGAATGCCTTGGATAACATCCCTGGCAGGAAGTCATGCAGACTTTGCTTTTGAACTTCTAAAGATGGAGAACTAGCTTTTATTTTAAAAGGTAAGGGGGAATCGACCAGGCTCTCGAGACCTTCCCTTTCCCAAAGTGCTGTGAATTGCTGTGCTCATGGTATTTTGAAATGATCAGATGAAGAGTAATATTACATTGGGACCAGTCGTCATTATTCCAGGTCTGCAAGAAGGTGACATTTACACATTTGGAAATGAAGAAAATAGAGGCAGAAGGCTGGATTCACCAGGGATGCCAAGTACCTGAGAGTTGATGGTAAACATGTTATGTATTTCCTGTTTTTAATAAAATTCTACTGATAAATTAAAATGCCCCATTAAGTATGCAAATGGACATGTTCTAGGCAATGATGATGCTACCTTTGTAACCATATCATTGTGCATTTAAATTCACTCACAGAGGTCAAGTAACTTGTCCAAGAATACAGATAGTAAGAAATAGAGCCATTCCTCAAAATCCACTTTTTCCTGCATCTTAGTTCACAGTCTCATTTCACCTTTCTGTTTGTGTGTGTGTGTGTGTGTATATATATATATATATATGTATGTATCTATATGTGTATAGACACACATATACATTCAGTTCATTCCCATACACATATACATATACACATATACATATACACATGTATACGTATGCATGCACATATATATCTGTGTGTTTTGATATATTTTACATATATATATATATACATATATATATATGTATATATTTCACTGCATTTCAGTTCACCAAATGTGTATCAAGCATTCACTGATGAGAAACAGCCTCTTCTGGTACATTATTTCAGGTGAGCCCCAGCCATGCTTTCCTTTATTCCCTATTCCCAGTCCATCTTCTCATCAGGTGCACTTTCCCTTCTTCTTTCCTCCTTTTTTCCATTCCGCTTCTCCCCAGATTAGTTCTGGAATTATGATCAAATCAAGTCTGCTATTGCTCTTGGAAGGGGTGTTTCAATCTACCCCGCTATTATTTCACTGATGATTCCAGTAACTTTCTGGACTATAGTGACCCTCCCTGCCATCTACTTCCCTATGTATGTTGTTTTCCCCATCATCAGGTCAGCTCCTAGACCGTAGGGTGTGACTTCTATATTTTTGTCACCAACACTTATTACCATGCTTAGTACACTTAGTAACTTAGTACAATTGCTGTATCATCCATCCATCCATCCATCCATCCATCCATCCATCCAATCATTCATTCATAAATGAGGATAATAATAGTTTCTACTTCCCAGGGTTTTGTGGGGATCAAATGAGATAATATTTGTAAAGCACTTTGTAAATCTTAAAATACTGTATAGATGTTAGCTACTATTATTACTAATTATTATTATATTCTTATAATGACATAATATACTGATGATATATTATTATATAATATATAATATTAATATTTGCTAAACTATAATTATTAATAATGAATTATAATATTCATCCAGTCAAACTATATGCCAGATCCTTGCTGAATCCTCAGGTTCCAGAGTTAGTTATGTTACTCAAGCACTTTACAGTATAATTATATGGGAATATAAATAACACTGATACAAAAGAAATGAGGTGAGGAGGTACATATTCTGGACTGCAAACATTCCAAAGAGAGAGAAAGTTGCTAATTCTTTGCTTGAAACAAACTTTTTGGTCTTTGTTACAGTGACAAATATACATTGATAAAGTATAATAAATTTAAATTTCATTAAGAATCTTTGAATTTTATCATGGTGTTCAGTTAACATAATTTTCATATGACACTTATAACCAAGAGGGTCAATTAAAAATTACCCAACACTAATTTCCCAAAATAGAAGTAATCAAAATAGCTCACATTTTTATAGTATACTAGTCTTTGTAAACTTTTCCTGACAACAACCTTGTGAGGCGGCAGTGAGTATTTATTCCCAATCTCTGTATGAGAAGGCTAAAGAGCTATGGTGACTTATATAAATGCCTACAATAACCAAGGGCCAGAACTGGGTAGCAATCAAAACCAGACTTTTGGACTCCAAGTTCAGTGTTCCATCTACTTCATTATGCTATTTCTGTTTCCTACTCCCTTCTCTCTACCTATCCAACTGAGTGGTAGCTAAGTAGACCTTGGCTAGAGAGCTCTGTCTGGAGTCAGGAAGACAAGTTCAAAGATGGCCTCATGCATTTTACCAACTGTGTGCTGTCATTTAGTTTCTGTCATGCATAAAATGAGACAAAATAATAAACATTATTTTAAGGATTAAATAAGATGGTACTTGTAAAGTACATAACAGTGTCTGGCAAATTGTAAACAATAAATACTCATTTCCTTCCTTCCTCATTTTCCTCCTTCCTTCTTTCCTCCTTTCTTTTCTTCATCCTTTCTTCCTTCTTTCCTTCTTTATTTCTTTCCTTCCTCTCTTCCTTTTCTTCCTTCCTTCCTTTCTTCCTTCCTTCCTCCCTTCCTTCCTCCCTTCCTTCTTTGCTGTTTTCGAGATCTACTCTAACCGACGTCCCATCACTTCCATGAAGCCTTCCCTGATTATTCTTCTGTAGGGTGATTCACCCTTCTCTGAACTCCCGTTGCTAACTTCTGAGCCCTTGCCCTGTCTCCATGTAGCATTGCATGCTAATTGTTTTCACTCTGCTATAATGACTTCCCTTATTTCCCACACAGCATTGAGCACAGGGCTGGGGGACATCACAGGTGCTCAGTGAAGACTTGTTGATGCTAATTAGGGATTTTTCTAATTGAATTTCCCTGTCATAAGCGTTGACCTATATATGGTCTTTAGTCATGTTGAAGAGAAGGATCCCTTGAAAGAACTAGGAATTTTTAGAGTAGAGAAGAAAGGTGTTGGGATTGGGGATGGTAGCTATCTTCAAGTATCTGAAGGACTGGAAGTGTGGAAAAGGAACAAGTCTTATTCTGACTAGCCAAGAAGGTGGGATGAGAAGAAATGGGTGAAAGTGGCAAAAAGGCAAAGTTAAACTCTAAGAAAAAAAGACACCAATCTGACAAGCAATTAAAGCTTTCCAAAAGTAGAATGGGTTTTGTGAGCCTAGCTGATAGTAATTTTGGGTTAATGGATGATAATTTTAGATAATAATAACAATAATAATTTTTAGATAATCATCAAATTTTCAGAGAGGATTCCTGTTTGGGTAAGGAATAAATTAAATGGAGTATGTGGTCCTTTCCAAATCTGGCATTCTGTGGTTCATTGGGGAAACACACACACACATACACACACACACACACACACACACACACACACACACACACACACTTTACAGTTTTATAATAGTATTTTCATAGGAGTCCAGTGAAGCCAGATAATATAGTACCAAATTAGAGATGAAGAAACAGGCTCAGTGACATTATCATCATCATCATCACCATCATTGACAGCCATACAGTGCTTTCAGGTTTGCCAAGATCCCACCACAATTCCATGAGGTTGGTGCTATAATATCTCCAATAACAGCTCATCTTTTTGATAGCTTGTGACAGTCTACAGAGTATTTTCCTCACAATAGCAGTATCAAGTGGGTAGTGGCAAGTATTTTGATTCCCATTTTACAGATGTGGAAACTAAGGCTCAGAGAGGTTAAAGGGCTTACCTGGGTTCCCACAATTGGTAAGTATCTGAGGCAGGATTCAGGCCCAGTTCTTACCGTCTCCTAGTCTAATAATCCATTCACTACATCATACTGACTGTTGGAGATATGTTCAAGGTAAGATACCTAGAAAGTGGAAGCCAAATGTATTTCATTGTATTTTTTCTATACCTGACTTGAATACAAGTCTTCCTGCCTCCTTTCCACTCTGACATATAACCCTTCACTTATACAAATAAGAAATGTTAGTATGTCAGAAGCACTTAGGTGGTCCAGTGGAGAGAACACTGTGTCTGGAATCAGGAAGATGGGTGTTCAGATCTAGCCTCAGACACTTCTTAGCTGTGTTACCCCAGGCAATCCACTTCACCTCTGTTTTGCCTCAGTTTCCTTAACTGTCAAATGGGGATAAAAATAGCACCTACCTTGCAAGGTGGTTTTGAAGGTCAAATGAGATAAAATCTGTAAAGAACTTCTCATTGTGCCTAGCATATAGTAGGTGTTATCTAAATACTTATTCCTTTCCCCCCTTTCAGTGGTTAAAAAAAGAGGTTGGAAACAGGAAGAAAGAGAGATGGTGTAGGAAGGCTTATCAGGAACTTGTGGTGATCCTTTGAGCAGATGATAATAGGATGTGACAGTAACCCCTATGACAGTGAGAATAGAGAGGAGAGATGTAAGGGAGGTTTCAGATGGAGAATCAATAGGACTTGGTGAATGGGGGATAATTATCCTCGCACTAGCAATCTGCCAAAGTAGCAGGGAGGATGAAACGAGGGAGGCAGGGGCATAGGGCAAAGGGAGGCTGGCATGGTGGGAAGGGTCCAGGTTTCTAGCCACAAGATAAGGCTTTGCATCCTGACTGTGGTTTCCTAGCAGTGCCATTGTGATCAGGTGACTTTATCTTTCCACTACGCATTTTGTTCATCTTTGAAATTAAAGGCTTGGACTAGATGGTTCCTATGGTCCCTTCTAACACTGAATCCTGTAGGGAAATGCTGGACAAAGTGGGGGACAAACGGCACAAATGACTAGAGGCAATCTTTGACTAAGGCTATTTGCTTTATAGAGATTCATACTTAAGGCAGCCTGTCAGGTACACCCAGGAGATTAGTGATGATGCTTTCATCAGACAGCACGCACGCTTTGTTGCATAATCAATCTCATTTCTGACATGATACATTCAGCCAAATAAGGCTCTGCCCCTCGACCTTTAGCTTGAGAGGGACTCCCCTTGCTCCTTTCCTGGGAATTTCTCTTTTTAATGTTGGGATATTATCATGCCCTTAGGCTGATGGCATAGATTGGCAGAGAAACATCATTAGACATAAAGCTGACGTTGTCTCCGAAAGGCTTTCTCATCTTGGATTTGGCCCTTGTAAAAACCTTACATAAGGGATCAGAATTAAGAATGATCTTAAGATACTAGATACCCAGGAACAGACCTGCTTATGGGATCATAGAATAATAGATGTAGAGGTCAAAAGGAACTTAGAAGTCATCAAGTCTAACCCTCTCATTTGACAGATGGAGAAACTGAGGCTCAGACAGGTTGGTTATTCAGCTAATATCTGTCTGAGGCAGGATTTGAACCTAGATCTTCTTGATTCCAAGACTAGTGCTCGATTGATTGTATCACACCACCTAATCGTAGGATCAACGATCTCAGAGGTCATTTAGTCGAATTTTTTTTTTCATTTTTTCGTATGAGGAAGTCGAGTTCTACAAAAATTGAGGTATTGTGCCCATGGTCATAGACCTAGCAAGTAAGTAGCTTGGCCTGAATACCAATTCTGATCCATTGAATCCAAAGCCATGATACATTCATATGCATCACACAACCATTTACATTGTCTACCTTGACTGTCCCTTAATTAGACAAATAGTTCAATAAGCATTTATTAAGCATGTACTATGATAACTTGGGATAATAATAATAATAGTGAGTATTTCTATGGCCCCTACAATGTGCCAGGCACTGTGCTAAGCCCTTTACAAACATTACCTCATTTGATCCTCACAACAAAACTGGGAGGTAGGTGCTATTATCACCCCCATTTTACAGGTGAAGAAACTGAGGCAAACAGAGGTCAAATGACTTGCCCAGGGTCATACAGCTAGTAAGTGTCTGAGGCTAAATTTGAACTCAAGTCTTCCTGACTCTAGGTCTAGAGCTCTATCTGCTACATTCAAGGAGCTCACAATTTAATGGGAGAGAGAACAGTCAAATAACTAGGTACGTACAAGATTATTACAGAATAGATGGTTGGATATCTTAGTTACTTATAAGATAAATGCAGAATACTTTTGGGGGTGGGGTGGGAAGATATAGACCTTCTTCAGTAGTTGTTTGGGCTAAGTCTAGAGGGAAGCCAAGGTAGATAGGAGTAAGAAATAAGGAGGTAGAGCATTCTAGGCAAGGGACATGGCCAGAATGAAGGCATGGAGGTGGCTGATAAAGTGCTGTACTTAAAGCACAATATATAGGCCAACGTGACTGGATCATAAAGTGCAT
Source organism: Trichosurus vulpecula (assembly GCF_011100635.1). Classification (NCBI taxonomy): domain Eukaryota; kingdom Metazoa; phylum Chordata; class Mammalia; order Diprotodontia; family Phalangeridae; genus Trichosurus; species Trichosurus vulpecula. Next base: position 115,308,115 of record NC_050574.1, on the reverse strand, counting down.
AGTGGGGAATAACATGTCAGAATTCTGGAGGAGAAAGGAGCCAATAGATGATTTTATATTTGATCCTGGAGGTAACAGAGGGCCACCGGATTTTACTGAGTAAGGGGTGACAGGGCAGGTTTTAAGAAAATCACTTCAGCAGGTGATTGAACCATGGGTTGGAGTTAAGAGAGACTCGAGCAGAAAGACCAATTAGAAAATTATTGCAGTAGTTCAGGGGAGATGTGATGAGGGCCTCCACTAAGGTGGTAGCTGTGAGAGTGGAAAGAAGGGATCATATGAGAGAGAGAGATTGTAAAAATGATAATGTTTGGCAAGGAATTAGAAATGTTGAGGGAGCGAGGATGAGGAGCAAAGATGACACCCAGGTTCTAAGCTGTAGTAACTAGAAGGATAGGGGGATTCTTGAGAGTAATAAGCATATTCACAAGAAGGGAACGTTTGGGAAGAGAGGTAATGAGTTCTGTTTTAGACATGTTAAACTGGATAGGTCTTTAAAAGCATGTCTAGTTCAAGACATCTAAAAGACAGTTGATGATATGAGACTTTGTTCAGGACGAGGACTGGGTCTGTATTTAGATACCTGGGAATCATTTGCATAGAGATGATAATTGAACCCGTGGGAGTTGATGAGGTAACCAACAAGATACAATTGAGGTAGAATAAAAGAGAGTTCAGATATATGGCTTAGGGGACACTCCTGGTTAATAGATGGTCCGTGGATGAAGAACCAGTAAAGGTGCTTGAGGAGTGGTCAGACAAATTGGAGAACCAGAGTAGGTTAGTTTTATGAAAATTCAGAGCAGTGAGTATGTCTTCCAGGAGTAGGTCAAGAAGGATGAGGATTTGGGCATTAAATTTGGCAATTAAGAGATTCATTCATTCTTCCAATAAGCATTTTTTTTTAAGTATCAGGTACTAGGCTAAGCACTGGTGATAAAATCCAATGGGGGAGACAACATGTAAGAACATATATACAAAGTAATCTATATGCAGGATAAATAGGAAATAATTAAAAGAGGGAAAGTGCTGGAATTAAGAGGTATTAGGGAAGGCTTCCTATAGAAGACGGGATTTTAATTGCAACTTAAGGGAAGCCAGAGAAGTTAATAATAAGTGCAGTGGAAAAAGTATTGCAGGCATGAGGGACAGCCAGAGAAAATGTCAGAGCTAAATAAATAGAGTATCTTGTTAGTGGAAAAACCAGGAAGCTAGTGTCATTGGACTGAAGAGTATGTATTGGGAAGGAATGTGTAAGAAAACTAGAAAGGTAGCAGGCTAGGTTATTAAGGTCTTTGAAGGCCAAATAGGGCATTTTTATTTGCTCTTGGAAGCAATAGGAAGCCATTAGAGTTTAGTGAGTAGGGGAAGGGGTGTGTGACATGACCAGACCTGTGTTTTAGGAAAATCACTTTAATGGCTGAATAGAGAATGGATTGGAGTGGGGAGATACTTGAAGCAGGCAAACCTACCAGCAAGCTACTGCAATGGTCAAGGAGTGAGGTGATGAGGGCCTGCACCAGGATCGTCACAGTGTCAGAGGACAGGAAGGGGCATATTCAAGAGATATTGCAAAGGTAAAATCAATAATCCTAGGCAACAGATTGGATACAGGTCGTGAGAGATAATAAAGAATACAGGATGGGTCCTAGGTTGTGAGTTTGAGGGACTGGAAAAATGGTGTTGCACTCTACAATAATTGGGAAGGGGTATATGTGTTGGGGGGAAGTATTTAGGGGAAAGATAATGAGTTCTGTTTTGGACACACTGAGTTTAAGATATATACTGGATTGCCAGTCTGAGATGGGTGAAAGGCAGTTGGAGATACAAGATTGGAGGTCAGCCAAGAGATTGGGGCAGGAAAGGTAGATCTGAGAATCATCAGCATAGAGATGGTAATTAAATCCATGGGAGCTGTTAAGATCACCATCACCATATGAAGTAATATGGAAGGAGAAGAGAAGAGGGCCCAGGATATAACCCTGAGGTGCACCTAGAGGTAGAGGGAGTGATCTGTAGGAGAATCAGCAAAGGAGACAAAGAAGGAACAGCCAGATATGTAGAAGGAAAGCCAGGAGAGAGCAGTGTTCTGAAAACCTATAGAGAAGAGAGTATCAAAGAAGAGTGATTAACAGTGTCAAAGGCTGCAGAGAAGTCAAGAAGAATGAGGACTGATAAAAGTCCACTGTATTTAGCAACTAAGAGATCACTAGTAACTTTAAAGGGAGAAGTTTCTGTGAAGTGATAAGGTCAAAAGCCAGATTATATAGAATTAAGAAGGGAGTGAGAGCCCCTGTTGTAGATAACTTTTTAAAAGACTTTAGCTACAAAGGACTTAAAAGAAATAGGACAATAGTTAGCAGGGACGGAAAGATCAAGTGCGGGTTTTTTTTTTTTTGAGGATAGGGGATACATGAGCGTGTTTGTAGATGGTAAGAAATGAGCCAGTAGAGAGGAGGAGATTGAAAATGAGTGAAAGAGCACATACCCTTTGATCTAGCAATATCACTACTAGGTCTATATCCAGAAAGAGACAAAACACAAAAAGAAAAAGGACCTATATGTACAAAAATATTTATAGCAGATCTTTTCTGGGGGCAAAGAATTAGAAATTGAGGGGATGCCCATCAACTGGGAATGGCTCAACAAAATGTGGTATGTGATTATGATGGAATTCTATTATACTATAAGAAATGTTGAGCATGATCCTCTGAGAAAAACCTGGAATGACTTGCATGGGCTGATGCAAAGTGGAATGTACTGTGTACAAAGTAACAGCAATATTGTAAAATACTCAGCTGTATTCTCGCGATGCAACGATTCAAGACAACTCTGAAGGACTTATGATGAAAAATGCTATCCATCCCCAGAGAAAGAACCGATGGTGTCTGAATACAGATTGAAGCATATCTGCTTTTTTTTTCTACTTTATTTTTCTTGACTTTTTGTCTATGTTTTCTTTCACGGTATGACTACTACGGATATATTTTTCAAGACTATGCATGTATAACCTATATCAAATTGCTTGTCTTCTCAACGTGAGGGAGCGGGGAGGAAGGGAGAGAATTTGGAATTCAAAGTTTTAAAAACAAATGTTAAAAATTGTTTTTACATGTAACTGGGGGAAAACAAAATACTAAATAAATACAAAAGTAAATAAAAACTACTTGTAAACAAGAAAAAAAAGAGAGAAAAGAAGTGAAAGAGTGAGGATGACAGGAGGGCAATCTGTTGGAGCAGATGGGATCGAATGGGTTACTTGACAAAGTAGAGGGGTTAGCCTTGGTAAGAAGTGAGGCCATGTCTTCACGTGAAACAGGGGTGAAGAAAATGACAGAAGGTACCTGAGTGATAAGAGATGAGACAGAGGGAAGAAGAAGGAGCACACATTGAATGGCCTGAATTTTACCCATAAAATATGTGGCAAGGTTCACAACTGAGAGAATGGGAGGTGGGGGAGCCATGAGAGGTTTGAAGAGGGATGAAAAAATTTCGAAGAGTGGCTGTGGACAATGAGATAGTGAATTGATAAGGGAGGCATAGTAGGATTGCCTAGCAACAGTGACAGCCCAGGTAAAGTTATATAATGTACATTTGTAGCATAACCAGTCAGTATGGTTGTATGATTTTCTTTACCTTTGTTCAGCAGCATGTGTGTAAGAACAAAGGTGACAAATGGCAAGTGGTCTAAGGCTGAGGTTTGGCTAGACATAATAATGATATGATAAGGGGGTTAGGGATTCAAGAGAGGAGGACAATGTAAAATTGAATTGGTTCACCAAGGAATCAAGATGGGAAAAAGAGGAGAAAGAGGCTAGTGCATGGGGAAAGAACCTGGAGAAAATTGAGGGGTCAAGGGATTAGAAGTCACAGTAAGGACAGAGTAGGGTTATGTAAGGGAAGTCAGAGGGAGAGATGAAAAGCTAATCTTTGATGATTCAAAGTAGACAGTTTCAACTGTATGATGAAAACTAAAGTCAGATTACAGAGGTTTGAAGAAATTAAGAGCGAAAGATGGCAAACTAGTTGTTCTCTCAGGTCCCAACTTAACTGTCATTTACCAGTCAAAAGAGAAATTATGCACTAAAAGCAGAACAATTGTAGCTATTTGCATAGGTCAAGAAAACAATAAGTACAAGAAGTTAGACTTTTGAATGAACAATGGAGACCTCTAATTCTTATTTTATTTTAATTCTTTTGTTATTTCATATTTTTAGTTTTCAGCATTACAATTACAAATTGAATTGCAAATTTTCTCCCCATTTCTACCCTCCCCCCACCCCAAGATGGCGTATATTCTGATTGCTCCATTCCCCAGTCTGCCCTCCCTTCTGTCACCCCACTCCTCGCCATCCCCTTTTCCCTTATTTTCTTGTAGGGCAACATAGATTTCTATGCTCCATTACCTGTATAGCTTATTTCCCAGTTGCATGCAAAAACAACTTTTTTTTGAACATCTGCTTTTAAATCTTTGAATTCCAAATTCTCTCCGCTCTTTCATCTCCACCCACTCTCCATAAGAAGGCAAACAATTCAACATAGGCCACACATGTATCATTATGTAAAACCCTTCCACAATACTCATGTTGTGAAAGATTAACTACATTTTGCTCCCTCCTATCCTGTCCCGCTTTATTCAATTTTTTCCCTTGACCCTGTCCCTTTTCAAAAGTGTTTGCTTTTGATGGCCTCCTCCCCCTATCTGCCCTCCCTTCTATTGTCCCCCCTTTTTTATCCCCTTCCTCCTTCTTTCCTGTGGGGTAAGATACCCAATTGAGTGTGCATGTTATTCCCTCCTCAAGTCAAATTGGATGAGAGCAAGATTCACTCATTTCCCCTCACCTGCCTCCTCTTCCCTTGCAACAGAACTGTTTTTTCTTGCCACTTTTATGTGAGATGATTTACCCCATTCTATCTCTCCCTTTCTCCCTCTCTCAATATATTCCTCTCTCATTCCTTAATTTGATTTTATTTTTTTAGATATCACCCCTTCATATTCAACTCACCCTGTGCCCTCTTTCTATCTATCTATCTATCTATCTATCTATCTATTTATCTATCTATATATATATATATATGTGTGTGTGTGTGTGTGTGTGTGTATGATATATACATATATGTATATATGTATATGTGTATATATATATAGATATATATACACATATGCATATTCCCTTCAGCTACCCTAATACTGAGGTCACAAGACTTACACACATCATCTTTCCATGTGGGAATGTAAACAAAACAGTTCAACTTTATTAAGTCCCTTATGATTTCTCTTTCTTGTTTACCATTTCATGTTTCTCTTGATTCTTATGTTTGAAAGTTAAATTTTCTATTCAGCTCTGGTCTTTTCACTGAGAAAGCTTGAAAGTTCTCTATTTTATTAAAAATCCATATTTTGCCTTGGGGCATGATACTCAGTTTTGCTGGGTAGGTGATTCTTGGTTTTAATCCTAGCTCCATTGACCTCCAGAATATCATACTCCAAGCCCTTTGATCACTTAATGTGGAAGCTGTTAAATCTTGTATTATCCTGATTGTGTTTCTACAATACTCAAACTGTTTTTTTCTGGCTGCTTGCAGTATTTTCTCCTTGATCTGGGAGCTCTGGAATTTGGCTACAATATTCCTAGGAGTTTTCTTTTTGGGATCTTTTTCAGGAGGTGATTGTTGGATTCTTTCAATTTCTATTTTACCCTCTGGCTCTAGAACATCAGGGCAGTTCTCCTTGATAATTTCTTAAAAGATGATATCTAGGCTCTTTTTTTGCTTATGGCTTCAGGTAGTCCAATAATTTTTAAATTATTTCTCCTGGATCTATTTTCCAGGTCAGTGGTTTTTCAAATGAGATATTTCACATTATCTTCCATTTTTTCATTCCTTTGGTTCTGTTTTATAATATCTTGATTTCTCCTAAAGTCACTAGCTTCCACTTGCTCCAATCTAATTTTTAAGGTAGTATTTTCTTCAGTGGTCTCTTGGACCTCCTATTTCATTTGGCTAATTCTGCCTTTCAAGGCATTCTTCTCCTCATTGGCTTTTTGGAGCTCTTTTGCCATTTGAGTTAGTCTATTTTTAAGGTGTTTTTTTCTTCAGTATTTTTGGGGTCTCCTTTTTAAATTCATTGACTTGTTTTTCATGGTTTTCTCGCATCCTTCTCATTTCTCTTCCCAAATTTTCCTCCACCTCTCTTACTTGCTTTTCCAAATCCTTTTTGAGCTCTTCCATGGCCTGAGACCAATTAATATTTTTCTTGGAGGCTTTTGATGTAGGCTCTTTGACTTTGTTGACTTCTTCTGGCTGTATGTTTTGGTCTTCTTTGTCACCAAAGAAAGATTCCAAAGTCTGAGTCTGAATCTGAGAGCGTTTTCACTGCCTGTTCATGTTCCCAGCCAACTACTTGACCCTTGAGCTTTTTGTCAGGGTACAACTGCTTGTAGAATAGAGAGTACTTTGTCCCAAGGTTGAGGGCCTGCACTGCTATTTTCAGAGCTACTTCTACACAGCAATCTCTGCCACACCAGCATGCCTTCTCCCCCAAGAACCACCAACCAGGATTGTGGATCCAGGAAGGGCAAAGCAGGCTTTGTACTCCCGCTCTAATCTGCTGCTTAATTCTTCCCACCAGGTGGGCCTGGGGCCGGAAGCAACTGCAGCTGTAGCTCTGGAAGCAGCCTCAGAGCTGCACCACCTGTGCTGCCTCCGGGGTGGTGGCCCACCATGAATTCCTTTCACTCTGTCCCAGAAGCTTTTCCCACTAACCTTCTCTGTTATCTTTGGCGCTTGTGGGTTGAGAAGTCTGGTAACTGCCACAGCTCACTGATTCAGGGTGCTATGGCGATTCCACCTGGCTCCTGGTCTGGTTGGTCCTGGCGTGGTACCTGCTGGGCTGTGCTCTGCTCTGCTCCCAGTTCCATGCGATAGACCCTTCCCAGCAAACATCCAGGCTGTTCTGGGCTGGAACCCTGCTTCCCTTTGCTATTTTGTGGGTTCTGCAGCTCTAGAATTTGCTCAGAGCCATTTTTATAGGTGTTTAGAGGGATCTGGGGGGTGGATCTTAAGCAAGTTCCTGCTTTCCAGCTGCCATCTTGGCTTAGCCCCCAAGATCTCTAATTCTTAAGGCATACTCAGCACCCTCTCCCCTTGTTCTCTGCAGTGGTTCAGGGCCCAGAAAAGAACCCATGGACTAGCACCAAGATTCACATAGAGACTTTGTTCTTGCTGTAGAAACTCTGCTTGTAGTCCTCACTTTCTGTCCATTTACCAATCTCTTGTAACAAAAGGGAGACTTTGACTTTTTCCACCTAAAAGGGGTAACAGGATTGGAATTCTTCCTACCTATGTCAAATCCTAGGGTAGGGAAAACCAAGGCTGCAGAGATTCTGCCCAAAATATCCACTCTGCCCTCCCCCAACTTTGTAGAAGGGAGGGGAAGGTGACTTAGCACAGACAAGAAGGAAAGAAAGTCAGGGATGGAACTGGAACAGAGGGCCAGTTTATGTGATTGTACTAGGCCTGATGAAAAAAGACTGAAATCCACATTAGACTAGTCTTGTCTGCAGAGAAGCTATTTAGGGCAATGAAAAGTAAATTCCCAAACAATAGGATGGTAAAACCACTTTATAGCCCACCACTCTGGTATGCCTGGGCTGGAAGGAGATAAGGAAAGGGGAAGAGACAAAAAAAGAAGACAAGGAAATTGTCTTCTCTCCCTCCCAACTCTGAATTAAAAAATCAAAATTCTATGCAGAGGAACACACAGATCACCTGTGGGCAGGGTGGGGAAGGGGGCCATTGGGGGGAGGAAAACTCTACTCTTCATACTCCAAGTTGCATAGTCACTAAATTTGACAATTCCAATGACAAATAACAAATTCTATAAATGGGTTTTTAAAAACCTCACCTTTGAATATAATAGAAAGGAAATTCAAATAATACAAGACCTGTTCTATACTCACTAGATACTATAGAAGGGAATGAATGGAATAATCTGAAAAGCAAAGAAGCTCAAGACACATCCCCAAATGACAGACTCTTCAAACCTGAGCCTACTTATTCCCCAATAGAGAAATGATCAGTGGATATGAACAAATAGTTGTCAAAAGAATTGTAAACTATTAAGAATCATATGAAATACTGTTTCAAATTATTAAGAGAAAATACAAATCAAAAACCTTGATGTTTTACCTAAAAAATTAGCAAATATCATAAAGGATGGGAATAACGATGAAGAATTCTGTAAAGACAAGCACACTAATGTATTCTTGGTGAACTTGAAACTGGTACAATAAAGCTGGGGGAAAAAAATAAAATTAACAGTCATTAAAAAGCCCATAACTTTTGAAACAGATATTCTATTGGCAGGTATATATCCCAACAAGGTCACTGAGAAAAAGAAAGGCTCCATTAATACCAAATATTTATAACAGCATTGTTCATGTAATGACGATGATAATGATGATGATGATGATGATGATGATGATACCTAGAATTTAAGTGTTTTTTAAGATTTGCAAAAAACACTTGATATGCATTGTCTCATTTGATCCTTACAGAGTAGGAACTACCATTATCCCCATTTAATACACGAGGAAACTGCATCTGATAGAGATTAAATGACTACTTCAGGATCACATTGCTAAAACATGTCTGAACCAGAATTTGAACTTGGGGTTAGTCTTTTTGACTCCAAGTTCAGTGCCATCTAATGTCCTGATGTCAGAGGACTAGAAAAAAAGAAAGTTCCCATTAGTTTGGGCCAAACAAATTTTGGTATGTGGGTATAATGGAATATTATTGTATTGCAAGAAATTATGAATGTGATGGATACCAAGAAGTATAAAAAAACTTATATGAACTGATACAAAGTCAGGTAAGTAGAGCCAAGAAAAAGGTACAAAAGGTAAATAGAAAGAACCATCACAAGATAATTAAAACTAAATATTGTGAAATTATAAAAACCAAAGGTGACCTATAGAAGGAGATATGAAAAGGCACCTCTCTCCTGTGCCTTTGCATAGGTGGTGGTCCAGGGGGTAATAGTATTATATAAAGTGTCAGGTTTTTTCCAGTGCTGAATTTTAATTGATTCCCCCCACCTTTTTTTAAATGTTTATTATAAGAAATGACTCTCTGGGAAGAGGAAGGACATGAGGAGGAAATGTAAGCAATATAAAACAAAGATGTAAATAAAATCTATTTTTAAATAAGAGAGAACAATAGAAGTAAAGGCACTGAATGAGGATAAATTTCACAAGGAGTTGAGTCAGTTTTGTTGACTACTTACATTCTAGTTGGTAGGTCAGGCAAGCCCTAGAGAATTTTCTCCTTGGGGCAAACCATAGGAGGAAGACCATCCTTCCTGAGTCCCAGAGGTCTACACAGTTCATACTCTGAGTATATAAAGTAACATTTCAAACTTCCCAACACTACAAAGGTCAGCCAGTCTAATTAAATCCACTGGCTTTAAACATCCCTCTTGAGTCTACCAATATATACTGCAGAAAAGGTGGCACAGTGTAGTCCTTCTTTAGAAGCTATTGTTATAATATGTGTGTGTTACATTCTTGATCAAGTATAAAACAAAATAAAACAATACAACATACTTAAGTGGAAATCTATCACAGCTGAATGACAGACCTATTTTGTGGTCTTTTTAGCCTAAACTGCTGGCTACTTTGGAGGACAACAGTACAAACACATTGGCTATATCCTTGGGTACCAATGGCCCCATATCCTGGCCATAGCATTTCTTAAATGAATAAATTTTTTAAAAAAATGTGAGTGGTTACAGCATTGTTCTATCTACTTATCTACATTTAATTGTCTTTATATAGAACAGTTTATAAGAATATAATTTATATGTGATATAAAAGAGTACCTGTGATCATTTCAAAAAAAAAAATTGAACACTGGGCTTTTGGTCAAGTCAAATCAACAAACATTTGATGAATGCCGGTACATCAGGCACTGTGCTAAGTTCTGAGCGTAAAACAGAAGGCAAAAAAAACAGTTTCTCTCCTCAAGGAGCTTACAGTCTAATAGGAAAGAGAACATTGAAACAACTCTGTATAAACAAGATATGAAAAGGATAAGTGTGAGATAATCTCAGAGGGAAGTATTAAGGAGGATCAAGACAGGCTTTGGGTAGGAAGGAAGATGAGTACCTGAGACTTGAAGAAAGCCTAGGAAACTAGGAGGTGGAATGAGGAAGGAGAGCATGCCAACCATGGGCAGACAGCCAGTAAAAATGCCTGGAGTCAGGAAATGAAGAGTCTTATTTGAAAAACAGCAAGGAGGCCAGTGTCATGAGATCAAAGAACATGCGGAGGAGAGAAAAGTTTAAGAAGACTGGCAAGGTAGGAATGGACCAGGTTATTAAGGGCTTTAAAATCCATAGAGAGGTTTTTATATTTAATCAAGAATTTAAGACCGATTACAACATTATTTCAAGGATACAAAATTGATTCACATTTTTTTTTCAACTTAGAGCACCTTTTCCAAGAACCTAACTAGCCTTCTTTGAGAATTGCTTGTTTTAATATTTCTCAACATGAAGTGTGTGGGGCAGATTACCATAGGCCCTCAGAGAAAATTACAATAATAACAACAACAGCAACAAATGGCAACCACAACAGCTGGCATTTCTGTAGCACTTTAAAGTTTCCAAAGTGCTTTTCATGTGCTAACACTCATCTGATTCTAAGAATCCCTCTGATGTGTTATCAAGGTCTAAAATAATTCAGCTCATGGCGGAGTCACAATTCAGTTCAGTTCAACTATTTGGTATTTGGGGAAAAACAAAACAAAACACTAGTCTTAGAAATGAAAAAGGAAGAATTTGTCACAGGGCTTGCTCACTTTCGTCAGATCCCTTCCCCTTCACCTCTCTTGCCTTAATTATCTTATTTTAAAAATTGGGCTTTGAACTAGATTATGTCTAAGGTCTCTTCAAGATTATCCCTATCTATTCTGTACTAGTGATCTTGCCCCATCTGTTCTGATTAATTATGATTCTGTGATAAATATTTCTTGAGTATTTACTACTACTGTAAATGTTCTGTGCCTGTGTGCATTAGGCATTTGAAAGTAAATTTTTTTAAAAGACTGTGTTCCTGGAAAGTCTAGCAGGGGAGGAAATACAGAAACACAAATAGCTACAAAGAAAAACAGGGCATGGCAGTTAACCAATATGTACTTAGTAAGCAACTATGTGTGCCAGGCAGTGACCTAGGCATAGGGGACACAAAGGTAAAATAAAATGAACAAAACCAAACAGATGAAGTTGTCCACATCCTCAAGAAGTTTACATTCTGTCAAAATGAAGTATAGACGAGATCAGATGAGGCGATCATGGAGGAAAGGTCATCAATATAGATATAAAGTCAGAATGGGGGAAAAACATCTAGGATTTATAATTAGAGGCTCTGGGTTCTAGTCCAAGCTCTGCTATTTATTAGTTTTATAACCTACAGACGGTCACACTCTAAGCCTCAGTTTCTTGAGTGATCAAATGGGAATGATTCATGTATTAACTACCTCGAGGAGTTAAGAAGATAAATTGGAGATGATGTATATGAAGATTCTGTTAAAATGTTGGTCATTATTATTTGCCTGAAAGAAAGCTACAGATTTCAACAGGGAAGGCTGATGGAGGGTTTTCTAACCTTTGCAGCTCCAGACCTATATTACTAGGTCTCAGCTGATTACTTTTGTTGTAAGCAGCCTGGTTTTCCAAACTCTTCCCATAATATTTCTCATCCTGCATAGTCAGTTAATCACAACTCGACCCTAATCCAGACGCAGGAGGAAGATTGGTGTGGATTTTATTTCTTTTTAGTTGGCTATAGTCATCCTTCCTTCTCTACACCATCTAGTAGATTTCTCCCCTGGAAAAATAGAATAGGTTTTTAAAGTTATGAGAGGATAGTAAAACCCTCCAAACTAATAAACTTCTGATTTTCTTCTTTCTTTCCTTTTTTGACCTTCTAATACTTACATAAAATGGCAAATGAGCTTTTTTTATTGCTTTAAATTGCTTTTGTTAAACTACTTCCACGCTGTCAAGTTTCAACCTGAAGCAAATGGTTATGGTCAAGTTACAGGGAGGAAGGGGGTACCTCTGTGGATTTTTTTTTCTTCTTTCTCTCTCCCTCCTTTTTAGAGCCTCATCCAGAACATTGCCTAAAACTAGCACTATAGGAGCTACCATTTAAGGCAGGAAATCTTGGGGTAGCTTTCTTTATCTCCTATTACTATTTTAAATGTTTGGCTTTTTCCCATGTTCATTGTACCAAATCAAGTCAATAAACATTTATTAAGGGAATGCTATGTTTCAGGAATTAAGCTATAAAAACAGGCGGGAAGAAAGACAGTCCCTACCCACTAAGAGCTTACCTTCTAGTGAGGGAGAGGGGCAGTGAATAACATATAAAAGGAAGCTGAAAAGTAGGTGGGAAGAGGGGTAGAAGGTACATATCTTAAGGGCATAGTAGAGAAAATCCTAGGGCAGTTAGGTGGTATGGTAGATGGAGGACCAGGCCTGAAGTAAGGAAAAAAACACCTCTCTGAATTAAAATCTGGCCTCAGACACTTATTAGCTCTGTGATCCTGGGCCTGTTTGCCTCAGTTTCCTCATCTGTAAAATAAGTTGAAGAAGGAAATGGCAAATAATTCCAGTATCTTTGCCAAGAAATCCCCAAATGAGGTTTCTGAAACTTCTGAAACAACTCAACAACAGCAACTCTTCTGACGAGTTCAACGTCTTTCTTAGGTAAGACCTTCAAATGTTACTTCAATTGAAATTAATTCAGTTTCAAAGATCTGGAGCTAATTCTGGACCAAATTTAAGATCTAACATGAGACTCATCTGTATCTTGTGGGCCATCCTTCATTATTGTTTTTCTATGTATAGTCTATACATATACTTACCCAGCTATTATACTTCTCCTTGCAATTCTTTTTTTCCTTCTTTCACCCCAGGGTGGGAGTGAGGGGGTGACTGTCTTTTGTTTTTCTCTAATCCAGTCACCAGGGAATGCTTTGCCCATGAGTTCACCCCCTTTATTCCCTTAGCTCACCTAGAAATAGAATTGGATTTTCAAGGGGCTTTCATTAACCATGAAGAGACAGAGGTAAAAAATACTGTAAATTTTTAAAGAATATAGAACACTCATATTCCAGAACCTAGAAATCTTATCCAAAGGTCCTCTTTAAATTGCCCACAAAGCTATCCTTTTACAGTGGAAAGTATGCTGTATTTGGAGTCCAGACTCTAGAAGATCTGGGTGTAAAATTCCAGCTCTGGCACTTTTGACCAGCATGACCCTGAATACATCCCTTGGCTTCTCCGGGGCCCAATTTTCCCATCTATAAAATGAATCATTGGACTAGATAAGCTCCAAGGTCATTATGAGCTCTGAAGCTATGATTGTATGATTGTAAGCAGTACAAACCTACTATACTAAGCTACTGACAACTCCCTTCTTACTAGAATCTTGCTGGGCAACATATGGAACAGCCTTCATGACTAGAGAGTAACCCTGGGCTTTTGTACATGAGTCGCATCACTCAATGAGATTCCACTCACTCCTCCAGGGTGACTCTTGTGCCATAGTACCCTTCCCTATTCTCAAACTCCTGAAACTAGAATCAAGGCAGTTTGGGACAAAAGTCCAAAAAGGCATGGAGGTGAGGAGGACATAAGGTTTCTAGGAAGGAAAGAGGTCACTGTCATCAGGGAAGATAGGAAATGTGTCCCGAAGGAGGTCATTTTGGCATAAGTCTTGAAGGCTGGGTAAGATTTTATTAGGCAAAGATGAATGTCTGAGGTAGGATTCTAGACAGACAAAATGAATAAGTAAAGGTAGGAAAATGTAAGTCATAGCTGGGAAACAGCATGGAAACCAGGCTGGTTTGTGGATAGGGCTCTGGAGAAATAATCACGCTTAAAAGATTTTTATGTCATTTAACCCTCACATTAATTCTATGAGATAGGTATGTAGCCATTAATAATGTAGCCATTATTAAGCCTCATTTTACAGTTGAGGAAACTGAGGCCCAATGACGTCAAAAAGCTGATCTATGGCCACACAGCCAGCAAATTTAAGAGCTAGAATTTGTACTGGGGGCCTCCTAATTTTGATTCCAGCACCCTATTCACTCTGCTATATGCCTTATTAATAACTACTCATATTTTTTATTATGGTAACAATAACTCTTGGTTAACTAGAGTTGTCAAAAATCTTCCTTAAAGAAGCTCTCCGACTTAGCTCTGTAACTTAATATCTTATTTCCATTTTGCGGATGAGAAAATTGTCAGTCAGAGGGTTGAACAACTTTCCCATGGCTATGCATCTAGTCATGGTCAGAGCTAAGATTTGAACCTCTTATCTCCAAGTTCATTGTTCTCTCCACTCTTTTAGGCTGCCTCTCATGTAGAGAAAAAAGTGGGAAAAGTGACAATAAAGGTATTTTGGAATCCAATTGTAGAATATCAGGTAAAATAGTTTAGACTTGATTCTGAGGTAAATGTGATTTTCTGAAGTTTTCTGAGCAAGGGATCATGGGATCAAAGCCCTTCAAGACACTCAAAAATACGGACATCTTGTCCAATGAACAGTCCCCTAACCTTTGTCTAAATACCTTTTTCCCACAATGATCCTTTAGAGATTTGAAGACTCTGATAATGAAAGGGGAGGGGAGAGGATGAAGGGGAGAAAAGATTGCCAAAGAGAAAAACAAGAAAAGGAAGAAAAGATGGTCATTGAAGCATTTTTTAAATCCAAGCTTGGATTTAAATGTGATGGATCAATGTGATGACCTATCATGAATCCAGAGGACCAGTGAAGAAACATACTATTCACCTCCTGACATAGAGATGATTGACATAAGGAATAGGATGAGCAATGCATTTGTGGATATGTCAAATGTATGAATTTTTTTCTCTTGACTATGCATATTGATTAAAGAGATTATTTTTCTTTTCTTCCTTGGGAATGAGATGGAGCAGTAGTACTAGAGATAGCACTGATAAATTTTTTTAAAAGATGAAAAGAAGATCATTGATGAATTTTTAAAAATCCTCAGAAAATAAAAGAAGGCCAGAAAGAAACACAGAAAAGCAGGATGGCTTTGAAGGTTACATGCAGATTTCATGAAATATTTAAAAGGAAACACAAACTTTATATAATAGCCACAGTTTCATATTAAATCCTCTCTATTCTGTTCTACTTTATATGTCGTTTGTTAAGTTCAGAATTAAAAAAAATTAAAACAAAAACCAAACAACACCAAACTGAAATAAACAAAAAAGAAGGCTATCTCTGAGAATGCCTGAGTCTCTGCTGTATCACTTAATAGTTGGTGTGACCATGAGCAAGCAATTTCTCTTAGAATCTTCTGCCTCCTCATCTGTAAAATAGGATGATAATAATGCCTATACTATGAAATCACAGAAACCTAATGTTGAAAAGGACCAGGGAAGTTACCTAGTTCAGACTGTATCTAAAACAAGATCTGTCTCTATGGCATCCTCTCCAGTGATGGGGGAGTTCATCAGATCTCCATTGATGGGAGACTCGACATAACTGGATACAGCTCATCCCATTTCTGGGATATTCTCCTCGTTAAGGAGGTTTTTCTTATATCATATACAGCCTAACTACCTCCCGAGACTGTTGTGGGGATCAAATGGGATAATGGATGGAAAGCACTTTGTAAACTGTAAAGCCCCATACAAATGTGAGGGATTATTATTACAAATAAGGTCTATACATAGGAGGTTTTCAGCTTGGCTAGTGGGATCAAGGCTGCTTTCTTAGTTCCTGAACATTTTGACCCAAAAGCCCTCTCACTGTTGTCTTTGCTAAGGAAAATACCCAGCTAAAGCAAGGAAGATAAATTTAGCACAGCTGACTGTTTAGTAATGACATTCTGTTAAATAAATGAAATTAATATCTTTTGTCACATTTATAAACAGTGCTGCTCAGAAGGCACTCAAGGACCTCCTCTCCCACAATTAGAAAGCTTATGTAAGGGGACTGAAAACTGTTCAGTGTATGTGCTACGGCCTTTATCCCTCACTGTCCAGCTTACCTTGTCAGGTAGAAACATGACTCTGGAGAGTCTCTAGAAACATGACATTTCTTTCTTTCCTCCTCTACTCCCTTTCCCTTTTTTCTGTGCCAGCGCTGAGCAGGACACCTGACTTCATGGTGTTTTCCAGATTCTTCTATGAAGTATCTGGGTTTCTTTAGAGAAGATATTAGCGTCTCTCTGTCTCAGTTTCCTTATTTGTAAGAATGGAAAAAAATTTGCTTGAAGCATTTTTTTTCAATTTATTTTTCCTCCCCTCCCCCCACAACATGGCTAATGTTTTGCATGACTCCATATGTATAATGGGCATTGTACTTCTTGCTTTTTCAATGAGTGGAGACAGAGAGAATTTGGAACTGAAAATAGAAATTAAAAAAAAATACTTCAAATGCCCCTAGCAGTTATCTTTTTTCGTTCCTCAGAGCAATAAAGAAATTTGGCACCACTCCTATGAATACAAAAAGACTTTTTGGTATACTTGAAGGATCCTTTTAAGGCTCCTATTAGTTTTGATTGTATAGTCATTTTCTTCTGTGACAAACACAAAAATAAAATAAAATGTGGTTATTGCAGAGATATAAAGAAAAAGGTAAGCAGGTAAATTATCAGGGTCCAATAGCAGAGTAATGAATCCTAGAATATCAGATCTGAAAGGGGACTTTGAATATGGAATGTTAGACCTGGAGAGACATTAGGTCAGTGATTCTAAATCTGGGATCCATGGTCCACTTTAGGGATGCACTGGATAGATTTCAAGGGGTTCTTTTCTTGACAATTGGTACTCTGCAGGCTGCCTGGTTTCCTTCCCAACTCACAGCTCTGACCATGACACAGGACAATAAATTTCAAGCTAAAAGGGTCCTTTGAGGCTGTGTAGTTCAGATCCATCACTTGACAGAGCTAAGTGACTTGCCCATTGTCACATTGGTCATAAGTAGTAGAGGCGTGACTTGGATCTTCCTGACCCCAAGTGCTGCACTCTGTTCATTATGCCACACAGCTCAATTCAACAAGCATTTAGTATATACCTACTATATGCCATGCACAAAAAATTGAAGAGTACTTGCCTTCAAGGATCTAACATTCTGGCAAGTAGAAACAACAGAAACAAGTCAGTATATAGGATATATGTACAAAGTAAGTATTCAGTAATTTCAAGATGGACAGGAGGTAAGACACCAACAACTAGGGGTTTATGGCCTTGTAAGGGCCTATAATGGCCTTACAATGGAGGTGATACTTGAGTAAGCAGGAGTGACGACGGGGTACATTCTAGGTATGAAAGACAGTGTGAACAAAGGCCTGGAGGTAGGATATGGAGTGCTGTTTGGAGAGAACAGCAAGTAGGCCATTTTGGCTAGTCACATCAACAAACATTTATTAAGTAGCAACTATGTGCCAGGCGTTGGTGGATAGATGGCTAGAACATACAATGAATGAAAAAGAATAATGTGCACAAAGCCTGGAGAGGTAGGCTGGGAGCAAATCGTGAAGAGCTTCAAATTCCAAATCAAGAAGTTTTTATATTATCCTAAAGGCAATGGGGAGCCTCTGAGCAGAAAAGTGTTAAATGTCACAGGTGCCACTACTCAGAAAAGCATCTTTATCTACAGGGAAACAAAGAATAACAGTAAAATATGGTTTAAAATCCCTGATTCTCACATTCAAAGACTTTCACATTCTGGCTCCAACTGCTTTTCCAATCATAACTTGCACTAACTTAAGAAACACAGCATTGCAGTTAAAGCAACTCCTTTCTTTTCTCCATAATCTCTATAATTTCCCACTTCTGAACTTGAGTCAGATTGTTCATAATTCTTGGAATGCCCTCCCTTCTCTTCTCTGCCTTGTTGATATATTTCTCATCCTTCGAGGCCCAGCTCAAACGCCATCTTTTCCATGAAGCGCATTTTTCTCATCTTCCTCCTCCTCTGATCTCATAGCACATTTATCCTTCTTATACACTTATTATATTTTCATTTATATTATGTGTATCTGTATATATTTATATATGCATATACATATATATGCATGTATATATGTGTGTGTATGTATATGTGTATGTATGTGTGTATGTATGTATCTATCTATATCTATCTGTATATCTACCTCTATCTCTATATATTTATATCTATATCTATATCTAAATCTGTTGTGTGTGTATGCATTCAGAGCCATCTCCAGTCTTCCTGATCTACATCTCTCCCTGGACCCAGATGGCTCTGGTGGAGAAAGTGAGGTTGATAACTTTGCACAGTGCTCCCTCACTTAAATCCAATTCACTTGCATGTCATGGCATCACCTCCCTGACGTCATGGTTCTCTGCAAGAAGGAAGGACAAACAACAACAACAAAAATGTATATATGTATGTATATGTATATGTATGTATACACATACATACACACACATCTTCCCTATAAGAGTTTTATAGAAATACTAGATATTATTATGATCCAAATGTTGGACTTTACACTGATTTAATTTATAATGGAAGAAGTCTTAAATGCCTTTTTTTCTAATGCGTATGTGTCTGTGTCTGTGTCTGCGTGTGTGTGTGTGTATGTGTGTGTGTGTGTATACGCACATAACATGCACATATAAGCACTTAAGTCACTTTCCATTGCAGGCATCTCTCTTCCAAAAAGGTGTCAAGATGTTTGATCCATCAAGCAATCTGCTCCTTTTAGTGCTCCTGAGCGCTTTCTGCCGGGTTTAACACCAGCCTTCCTAATAAACAGTAAGTCAGAGCTCCCAGATCAATCACAGAGGGTGTCAGGCAGGGAAGTCGGAGTTGAAAAGAGAGAAAGCTTCGACCCAGGGCAGCAAAGTTTGCTGAGTCTGCCCTATAATGAAGCCATGCCAGATGTACTTTACCATTATCTGTCTTTATTTCTTTACCTCACTCCATCAGACATACAGTTTTATAATAGTTCCTATGGAGTCTTGGAAGCCTGATTTCCCTCTCAAACCAAAAAGACTCAGGCAACAATCCAAGACATCATTTTTCTATGTCATGCCTAATTTCATTCCCCTCTTCCCACCCCTCTTCCGGGGACTCCAGGGTGTTGGGTTTTTACTCATCTGATGTTTTGTCTCTTGGGTACTAGCCTTCTGGGAAAGTGAAGTGCCAAAAACTCAAAGGATGCCCTTAGGGGCCCCTTTCCAATTCCTCCCTCCTCACTGGCTGATGAGAATATAATTTTAGGTACATGTCATCATGAATTTCATTTCTCCAAGAAGACAAACCACAAAGTATTTGACAAAGTCCCTCATGACAACCTCATGGAAGAGATAAAGGAATCTGCAGTGAATGGTGGGATTAGAACTGGTTTTCTGAATAGCTATGAAGCCTGGCAATTAATTGATAAATGACCAGCTGTAAAGGAGGTCTTTGGTGGAGTGCCCCAGGAATTTGTCTTTAGCTCTATTCTATTCAATGTTTTAAAAAAAATCAATTACTTAGATGAAGACATAGAAGGCATGTTCATGAAATTCACTAATGTTAACAGAGGGAGAGATAAAATGGTGGAGGGAAGAATCAAGATCTAAAAAGATCTCTCGACAAACTAGAATAATGGCCCGTATTTATTAAAGGAAAAATAAGACATATATTTATAGATACAGCTAATGTGGGGATTTGTTTTGCTTAATTATGCATTTTTGTAACATGACCTCCCCTCCCCCAATGAGGTATGGGGCTATGGGTGAAGGAAGATTTAGGGATTGACATAGGCTGCTCCAGGAACACAGTGGCACTCAGTGGGCTACTGTACCCAGGAACTTGTGTTAGCCTGGTTGAGGAATTAGCTAAATTGTAGAAAGTTGAAAGGAGGGAAAACTCAAATGATGCCAGAAAATAAGTCATCAGGGCTAAAAGGGAACTGTGATTTCATTTGATTTTAATTTAGTAACTCACATAGGATGGTAGATCTAGAGTTTGAAGAGTCTTTAGATGTCATCTTGCCCAATTCTTTCATTTTACAAAAGAGGAAAGGGGAGGTTGTATGGCTGGCCCAGGGTCACAAGGTAAAAATTGTCAGAGGCAAGATTGGAACTCAAGTCCTTTTACCCTAGATCCAGTATACTTTTCCTGCTTTACCACATTGCTTCCTAGAGATCAAATTTAAAGTGGGTTGAAAGAACCCTTAAAAGTCATGGGATAGGGAGATCCAAGATGGTGGTGTAGAGGCAGCGAACTAGCTGAACTATCCCAATATTCCCCTCCAAACAATATTAAAATAGTGACTCAAATCAAATTCTAAAGTGGTAGAGACAATAAAAGGTCAGAATGAGACATCTTTTCCAGTCCAAGGCAACTTAGGAGGTCAGAAAGAAGGGTCTATGATACTGGGATGGGGGCTGGCCTAGAGCATGTCCTGGCAACATCAGCAGCTCACTGGTAGAAGCAGCTTCAAGAGCTCTCAGTCCAGACGTGGTAAGAGGCTCACAAAACTAATAAGAAAGAGATTACAGGGGACCCTTTTCTGGTACAGGGGGCAAGACTTAGCACTGTTTGGCAAATCTTTTGCCCATAAGCAGTTCTGGATCACAGTTCCAGGGCAGAGTAGAACACTTGTGGTCAGTCACAAAGGAGCAGGAGCCATGATCACTGTTCCAGAGCCAAGAGGAGTGCTAGCACTTACAGCTAAGGGGGAACAGAGGTTCTTCCTGGGTAAAGATCAAAGCATAGACCAAGACAACAGTAACCACACCTCTTCCAGGATCACACCATCTTGGAATTACCAAAAGCTTTCAGACCTCCAGAACTATCTCTGAAAAGAGCAGTATGAAAAAGCCTAAATTTTGGGACCATGCCTCACAAATAATAGGCTGAAAAATGAGCAAATACCACCACCACCACAACAACAAACTCAATCATAAAAAGCTATTATGGTGACAGGGAAGACCAAGCAAGACACAAATTCAGAAGAAGACAATAATGTGAAAATAGCTACAACAAAGCATCAAAGAAAATTGTTAATTGGACACAAGCCCGACAAGAATTCCCCAAAGAGTCAAAGAAAGTGATGAGTGATAGGGGGAAAATTGGGAAATGAAATGAGAATGATGCAAGAAAATTATGAAAAGGGAATTAACAGTTTGGTATAAAAGGCACAAAAATACTGCAGAAAATAACACCTTAGAAAAAGAATTGGCCAAATGGTAAAAGAGGCATAAAAATTTTACTGAAGAAACCACTTCTTAAAAAGCAAAAAAAGGCCAAATGGAAAAAGAAGCACTAAAGCTCACTGAAGAAAATTCTTCCTTAAGAATTCAAATTGAGCAAGTAGAAGCTAATGACTCCACGAGACATCACGAAACAATAAAACAAAGTCAAAAGAATGAAAAAAATAGAAGAAAATGTAAAATATCAGAAAAGGAACTGACCTGCAAAATAGATTAAGGAGATAATTTAAGAATTATTAGACTGCCAGAAAATTATGACATAAAAAAGAGCCTAACGATCTTATTTCAAGAAATTATCAAGAACTGTCCCTATATCTTAGATTTAGAGGATAAAATGGAAATTGAAAGAATCCACTGATCACCTCCCGAAATGAAACTCCTAGAAACATTATAGTCAAATTCCAGACCTCTCAGGTCAAGGAGAAAATATTACAAGTATTCAGTA
The DNA here is from genome assembly GCF_011100635.1 of Trichosurus vulpecula. NCBI lineage: Eukaryota > Metazoa > Chordata > Mammalia > Diprotodontia > Phalangeridae > Trichosurus > Trichosurus vulpecula. Next base: position 115,286,384 of record NC_050574.1, on the reverse strand, counting down.
GGACATTGGGGAGCCAGAGTCAATATTACATAAGATTTAGCAGCTTCCATATTAAAGGAGCAAAGGTCTTAGAATATAATATTCCAGAAAGCAAAGGAGCTAGGATTACAACCAAAAATAACCTACCCAGCAAAACCAAGTAATATTTCAGGGAAAAAATGGATATTTAATGAAAGAGGACTTTTATGGATTCCTGATGCAAAGATCAGAGCTAAATAGAAAATTTGACATGCAAACATAAGACTCAAGAGAAGCATAAAAAGGTAAACATGAAAGAGAAATCATAAGGGACTCAATAAAGCTAAACTATTTACATGAATACATGGGAAAATAATATATGTAATTCCTAAGGACTGTATCATTACTAAGGCAGTTAGAACGAGTCTACATAGAAGGCATAGGTACGAGTTGAAAATGTTGGGATGATCTCAAAAAAATGTAGGGATGAGAAAAAGGCATGCACTGGGAGAAAGGGGGAGACAGAATGGGGAACCTTATCTCACATTAAATTGGTAAATGAGGAAGAGTTTTCTAGTAGAGAAGAAGATGGAGGTGGTGGTATTGGGCAAGGCTTGAACCTAATCCTAACTGGAATTGGTTCAAAAAGGGAAGAATAAACACACACACACACACACACACACACACACACACAGAGTTGGGTATAGAAATCTATGTTACCCAACAGAGGAGTAGGAGGGGAAGAGCATAATAGAAGGGGTGGTGGGGGGGGGGAATAAAAGGTAAGATGGATTAAGGGAGGCCTTGGTCACAAGCAATAAATAAAGGGGATGAAACAGAATCTATTATGCTTCAACTGAAGTAAAAAAAAGTCAGGGGTAGCAATCACGATCTTAGCCAAAGCAAAAGCAAAAAAAAAAAAAATAGATCTAATTAAAAGAGACAATCAGGGAAAGTATATTTTGCTAAAAGTGAAGCAATAGTAAACATCTTTAAAGGAAGTTTTTTTCTGACAAATGCCTCATTTCTCTAATATTTTGGGAGCTGTGTCAAAGTTATAAAAAAAGACATATTCTCCAATTGATAAATGGTCAAAGGATATGAAGTTTTCAGTTTTCAGAAGAAGAAATCAAAGCTATCTATAGTCATATGAAAAAAAATGCTATAAATCACTATTGATTACAGAGAAGTAAATTAAAACAACTCTGAGGTACCACATCACATCTCTCAGAAGTAACACATGCTGGAGGGGATGTGGGAAAATAGGTACCCTAACGAATTTTTGTGGAGTCATGAACTGGGCTAACCATTCTGGAGAAAAATTTGAAACTATTCCAAAAGCGCTATAAAACTATACATACCCTTTAACACAGCAAAACCACTACTAGGTCTATATACCAAAGAGATCAAAGAAAAACGGAAAGGATGCACACACACACACACACACACATATGTATATTATACATATGGATATACATAATATACATATATATGATATTTATAGCAGCTCTTTTGGGGGTAGCAAAGAATAGGAAGTTGAGGGGATATCCATCAATTGTGGAATAAATGAACAAGCTGTGGCTTATATCTGTGATGGAGTACTATTGTGCTATAAGAAATGATGAGGGGAATGGTTTCTGAAAAACCTGGGAAGGCCTTTATAAACTGACACAAAGTGAAATGAGCAGAACCAGAAGATCATTATGCACAGTAGCAGCAATATTGTAATGATGCTCAACTGTGGAAAATCTTGGCTATTCTGATCAATACAATGATCCAAGAAAATTTCAAAGAACTCAGAATGAAAAAATGCTATCCACCTCCAGAGAGAGAACTGATGAACTCTGAGCACAAATTGGACCGTGATTTTCTCACTTTCTTTATTTTTCTTGCTTTTTTGGTGATATGAACAATATGGAAATATATTTTGCACGATTTCACATATATAATTGATATCATATTGCTTGCCTTCTCAGTGGGTGGGGAATTTTTTAGAGGGGAGAGAGAATTTAGAATTCAAGATTTTAAAAAATAGAATGTAAAAAATAAATAATACATTAAAAAAAGAAAAAAGCCACAGAGGAACCTTCTTTTTATGCTCCCCTTAAGAAAGAGCAACTCAATGTATCCATGTCCAACACCTGTTTTGCTTCCGCTCCCCTCCTGCCTTTGTACACTCATCCAGGCTATTCAGCATGACTCGAAGGAAATCCTTCTTTTCAGTGTTGCCTCCTGCGTGAAGTTTTCCCATCCACCTCTGACTAAAAGTAATCGTAGAATCACAGATTTAAAGCTAGAAGGGGTCTCAGAGGTCATTGAAAGCAATCCTCTTGTGTGACAGATGAGAATAAATGGGGTTTAGAGGTGTTGATTTGTTCAAGGTCACAGCTAGACAGTGTCAAAGGCAGAATTTGAATCCAGGTCTTCCTGTTTCCCAGTCCAGCATTCTCTCTACTATGCCACTCTCCCATGCAACGTCATCCTTCTCAATTTTCCCCACCACAATCCCTGTCTATCTTCTTCTTGTTATTGTCCATCTAATACAAAAGTCCCTTGAGGACACGGGCTGTGTCAATTTTTTTCTACATCCCAGCTAAACAGTACATTTCTTTGACCCATGAACCTGCTTCTCTCACAGGCTCCTCTGCTATGAATACCCTTCCTAGTCTACTGTGCCTTTTGAATTCCATCCTAAAAAGTCCTCTAGGCAGAAATAACTTTCCCTTTCTGATCCCACTTTGTTTGCATTTTGCCAATGCATTTCTATATTATTGTGCATAACAGTCTTCTGTGTTGGTGTCTTTTCCCCTTATTTAACTGTAAATTCCATAAGGGCAGAGTCCTTGCCTTATCTAAACTCTGTGTCTCCTCCAGTGCTGAGTCCAGTTTCCTTCACTTAGGATTTACTTAAAGAATGATTCTTGAATTTGCTGAAAATCCTCCAGTATCGCAGTAATTGCAAGATTGTTTCTCCATAGGATTCATCATTAATGTGTGAGGCTCTCGTGGGCTTAGATGCTATATATAATGATTGGGTTCCAAATTTCTGAGCTGAGTTTTCCTTTTTAATGTATCTTCCATCTGAAATCTTTAAGATGCCTTTAAGGTACCTCAGAGTTAGGGAATAAATACAGCAAAAGCAAGGATAGGCAGCCAGGGAATAGAACACTGGACCAAGAGTCTGGAGGAACTGAGTTCAAATACTGCTTCAGTTACTTATTATCTGTGTGACTCTGAGCAAGTCACTTAATTTCTGTCTGCCTCAGTTTCCTAAACTATAAAATGAGGTTAATAATGACACCCATTTCCCGGGGTTGTTATGAGGATAAAATGAGATAACATTTGTAACTTACTTTGTAAACTTTAAAGCACCATATAAGTGCTATTGGTTATTATTATTATTATTATTATTATTATTATTATTATTATTATAGCAGAGACTCTAGATCAAAGCTCAGACTTTTCAGCTTTACAGCAGATTCATAAGTAGAACATATGGACTTATAGTACCTGAGTTCGAATCCTGACTCTGCCACTAACAAGCTCTATAATCCTGGGCAAACTCCATCACCACTTTCTGGTTCTCAGTTTCCTAACCTGTCAAATGAAGGTGTTGCACTCCACGACTCTAAGGTTCCTCATGCCTTTAATTCTTATCATCCTATATAATTTATAGATATCACAAAGCTAGGAGAGATAGTTAACAAGCTGAATGACAGACTCAGGATCTAAAAAGCTCTTGGCATCAGACCTATCCAAAGACTCTGAAACAATAGGCAAAAACGTCAAAATTTGCCTTGAGTTTCAGAAAGCAATTTCATAATTATAGGGTTGGGAAGGCATAGAATGGTAGGTGTTCAATTCCAAGTTCAGTATGATTTACTGGTGTGAAGTGGCAGCTAGTAAGAATAATGTAGCCTTTGTAAATTTTTGCAAATTTTGTTGTTGAGTCATTTCAGTCATATCTGACTCTTTGTGACCCCATTTGAGTTTTCTTGGCAAAGAAACTGGAGTGGTTTGCCATTTCCTTTTCTAGCCCATTTTACAGATGAGGAACTGAGGCAAATAGGGTTAAATGAGTTGTCCAGAGTCACACAGGTAGTAAATGTAACCTTAGTAAATTGTAATAAGAGAGTCAGTGTTCATGACAAAGGAGGTGATGATCTCACAGTATTTTATTCCTGGACTGATCATATCTGGGGTAACGTGTTTATTTCTGGGTGTCACAGTTTAAAAAGGATATGAGGTTGTCCAGGGGAGGGTAACTAGAATGAAGAAGAGCTTTGAAATCATACCATTTGAGGACTGATTAAAGAAATTACTAATGTTTTATCCATAGAAGAAAAAATTTCATGGGGGACATGAAAGTTGTCAAGTATTTAAAGAGTTGACCCAGAGAAGATTGACCTGAACTGCGTTGTTTAGGTTAAGAGGATAGAACCAGAAGCAATAGATGCACCTTTCAAAAAGGTGCATTCATGTGTGAGTCGGATAAAACTTGCTAACAATTACAGCTGCTCATTAATGGAATGAGGGGCATCAAAGGATGGTATCTTTCCCTGCCATGGATGTCTCTAAGCAAAGATTAGATGAGGACTTAGTGTGTGTATTTCAGAGGGTATGGTTCAAATACAGGCTTCATTAGATGGTCCCTGAGGTCTCCTCCTGCTTTGTGATTCTGCAATTCACTATGTCCTTTGGTAATCTAAATATAATTGTTAAAAAAAACCTGTGCTGCAAAATCAATCAAGAGGCAGTGGACAAGAAAGAAGGAGGATGTTGGCTTGCTACCTGCTCGGGGAGCTCTGCAATACTGCCCCATGTGCGGAACACACTTTACAATTTTCAAGTCAATTTCACATCTATTATAATAGATCACATTTCTAATACAAGCCTCTTATTTTGCAAAGGGCTTTCCTCACAATAACCCTGAAAAGAAGATAATCATTTGCCTTCATATATCACCTTATGATTTACAAAGCACTCTCCTCACAAAGTCCTCTAAGGAGAGAAGTATGAGTATAATTATGCCCGCTTTTTAGATAAAGACACTGAGGTTGATAGAGATTAAGTCATGGTCTGTGGTCATATAATTCATTTACAACCAATTGCTGGAAGTGGGAACCAAATATGATAGGTTCATTATCTACCAGGGTTTAGCATTCCTAAAACTCATATGGGTTAGACTGGTCTTGTCTTTTTAATTTTTTCCCTGAAAGGTGAGAATTCTGTCCCTGAGACTTGATTGGTCCAGGGGACTAAGGCTTAGGCTGCTCTTCCCTTGATGGCCAGTCACCTAAGGTCATGAAAAGGCCCATCTGCATTGAATCCCAGACCTTCAGACCTGGTTAGCTGTTGTCCTTCCTGGTTGAAGAGGACCAAAATGACATCATTATATCAGGTACTAGCTGTGTGTCGCTGAGCAAGCAAGTCACTTAATCTTGTTTGCCTCAGTTTTCTCATCTGTAAATTGAGCTGGAGAAAGAAATGATAAACCAATCCAGTATCTTTGCCAAGAAAACCCAAATGGGATCAGAGAGAGTAGGACACAAATGAAATTTCTCAACAACAACAACAGAGTGGAAACTTCTTGAGAGCTGGGATGGTTTCAGATCTGGTCCCAAGGCTGTGAGAGTCACCACATCCTAACCAGATGCATTTCCATAGGGTAGCTAGAGAGGCCCACATCTATCCAAACTAAGTGCTATAGTATCATATTGACAATCTTCCATTCTATGGCTAAGGTCAGCCTGCTTTTGTTAAATGTTCAATGATTTGGAGAAATCTCTTTTAGTTCCAATCCCAAACCCAAATTAACAGGGGGCCAGCCTGAGCCAGGACTGCCATTATTACAGTAGACCTCCTTTCTCCCCATCAAATGCTTCTTGAATTAAACTGCATGGCTTCATTAGACCCTCACACAACTCTGAAGTAGGCAGATCAGGTATATCAATACCATACTCTAGATGAGGACTTTGAAGCTGAGTGGGATGACATGATTTGATCAAGGTCACATTGCCAACCTTGGAGATGTGAACACTTTAGGATCTTGTTCCTTTTGAATGGAATGGATAGAGAATAGAACTATGTCTCCTGACTCTTCTTAGACCTACATTCTTTCCACTACATCACTCGGCTCAAAGTCCAGAAGGTCTTTCCTATACTTTTTTCTTGGGCTCCATAACTCTGAGTTAAGGAATCCAATATTACATTATCACAGCTTCAGACTGAGTTCACCTTGATACAATTGTGGGAGAGACAAAGTATGTCATTGTTGCCTCTAACTTCCCCCTTTCCTGACCCATTTCCTTCAGCAGACATTTCATTTTCACACACCAAGTGCTCTTCTTTTGTCTTTTGCACAGCCCTGATCTCAACAAAGGCTCTATCAAAATGGAAGCAATAGGGTGCAATGGAAACCCCATTGGCCTTGGTGAGTTACTAGCTAAGGGCCAATTACTCAATATTTGCTCTCAGGCAAGCCACAGGCTCATGGGATCCTGACAGAGCTAGAAGGAACCTGAGATGTCACCTAATCTATCATCACCACTTCATTTGTAGCTGGAGAAAATGGACCCCTGTGAGGCTGCAATTGGTTCAAGAGTTCATAGGTCTTAAAAAGCAGATTTTTAGTCAATTAAATAAAATTTCATGGAGTGTCAATTGAACGCAAGGTTCTGTGTGAGATGTTGGTGATAAAAGCAAAAAAAAGGTTTCTTGGGTAAAGGTCTGATGGTAGGAGAATGCAAGATATGTTCAAGGGGTCAGAAAGTAGACCAATTTGTCTGGAATGTAAGAGAGTCATATGATATAGATATAGAAATGCAAGGTGAAGCAAGACTGACAAAGGACCTGGATACTGAGCAGGAGTTTGAACTTGCTTATTTTGCCTCTTAGAGAGAGTATGGAGGGCTGTCAGCAAAGGAATGAAAACCAGATTCCTGAATAAGGAAAATTCCTATGGCAGCATGGTGAAGGATAAATTGAAGGACCAGAAAGGTGGTGAGAAGGCTCATGAAGAGACCACTATGTTATTTCAGAAGGGAGATGATGGCCTACACTAGGCTGGAGGTAGTGGGACTAAAGAGAAGAAGATGGTTGTGAAAGATATCCTAAGTTTGGTTTATTCTTCTTGAGCCTTGCAAAATTTTATGAAGGTATGGATTATGTCTTAGTTAAATCTATAGCTTCCTTAGCATTGTTCACCACAAATAGTTGGGTCTTAAATGATTGCTGAATAAAATGAACACAGATGAATGCGAGGAATTTTCAAAATGACAGCTTTTGTCTCAACGTAAGGGAAAAAAACAACCCAAGGCACTAACAATTCAAGCCAACAAATATAATGGAGATTGCTCAGGAGATAGTGCGCTCTTATTATCAATAGATGTCTTTAAGAGAAGACTGAAGAGAAGAGGTGGTTCCTGCTTCAAATTGGTGTGAACTTCATGATCTCTGAGGCCCAGTATGGGTCTTATCATTATCAGACAAGTTTATATAATAGAACTGTTCTGAGGATCAAGAGAGCCCACTAGGATGTTGGATTTGGAGTCAAAGAACCTGGGGTCAAATCCCACCTCAGATACTTGCCTCAGCTGTACAACCCAAGGCAAGACACTTAACCTCTCTCTGCCCTGGTTTCCATAAATGTAAAATGAAGATGTTGAACTAGATGACATCTAAGATCCCTTCCAGTTCTGCAGCTATTATTCAAAGCAATGCGATAACAGGTTAAAGCATTTTGTTAACAGAAAGCGCAGTTTACAACACTGGTCATGTCACAGCATATCTGAAAAAAAATGAGCATAATAGAATTAGTAACTGTGTTGTTCTAACCGTGCCCCCCCATCCCCATGCCTGTCTATAGCCTGCCTATTACTCCCCCGTGTTCATCCATCCATCCATCCATAGGCGGAATGTCTTTGAGTTGTTAACATTCTTTGTCAATAAATCATTCCCTTTTCCTGTACTCATATACCTAGAGGCTGTTTTATTGGGTTCATCTTGAAAATCCAAATAATGTAAGTAGCAAACATAAATAATAAATAAGCTTCTGGCTCCCTGGGGGTCCCCAGTAGCTCTGCTCACAACTGCATTTTTTTTTCCTCTCTCTCTCTCTCTCTGTCCAGTTCAATTTTAAAGGTCTCTGACAACAGTGCTTAGAAATTTGATGAGCAAAGATGGACAGAGCAGAGTCCTCATCTTATCATGGCCCCTTTGAAAGGATAGTATGTTTGGAGATGAATCCATGGGGCCCTTTGTACTCAGAAATAGGCTTGACTTAGTTAAGTACCAAAGTTCTGTTAGCATCATTTGTGGGAAAAGAACTGAATTCTAAATCAGAAGACTTAGGTTCAGTGTCTGCCCCTTACTAGGTATGTTTCCTTGGATGTGTCACTTATCTCTATACCTCAGTTTCCTATTTGTCAAACAAGAGGGCTGGACCAGATGATCTCTGAGACTCTGAGTAGCTCTGATATGCAGTGATTTTCTCCTCTCATCAAGGTGGATTTCTATAGAGCATTATCATTTGCATAGCAATTTCTTCATGGCAGCCTCATAAGATCAGCCATGTAGGTCTCCTTGTCCCCATATTGGGACAAGGTGAGAGATCATAGACCTAGGGAAGCAGCTGAATTATTCAAAGCCACAATGCTAACAAGGAACACAGTTAGGACTGGCTTCCAGATCTTCTTTCTCCCAACCAGCGTGCTTTTCATAACACCATGGAGCCCTTAGCTTTCAAATTATGAGTGAAGGTGGAAGGGGTCAGGGGCAGTGGGGAAGCGGGGAGAGAGAAGAAAATAAACTTTCAAAACTTCCATTTGTATTTCAAAATAAAAAAGAAACCCACCAACAAAGGAGAACAATGATCTAGTTGTGAATCTACCCAGTCTTGGCCCTGGGCCTTTTTCCTTCTATCAATTTGCTTTTATTTTTCTCCCTCTTATTCTCTTTTCTTTCTTAGAAAGGCAAGGCAATCTGTGAAGACAATTAACACAATTATCTCTCAACTGCTGGTGAAAACTAGCATGTGCTGCATCTTGTTCAGGAGGAGGAAGAAGAAATCCCGGTGGAGTGGGAAAAGCACTACACTTTGTGTCTGGGTTCAAATCCAGTTTCTACCACTTACGACATTCCATATACACTGTGTGTATATCATCAGTATCATTATAATGATACATTATTATTTACATATTGCCTCCCCATTAGAATTTGAAATTCTTGAGGCCAGAAACCATATTTTTGTTTTTCTTTCTATTCCCTATTGCCTCACACAATGCTTGGCATGTAGTAAGGATTTAATAAATACTTGTTGGCTGACCTGATGTCTTTGGGCAAGTCCTTTAACATCTTGAGGCTTCTCAGGATTTCCAAGTTGGAAAAGACCTCAAACTAAATAACCCATATGATCAAAAAAGCCCTCTGTGATGTGTCCAACAAGATTTCCAGGGAGGGGAAACTTACTCTTACTACCTCCTCAGGCCTCCCATTCCACTTTTGGACAGTGCTAGCTGTTAGGAAGTTTTTATTTTTGTCATGGCAACAAGCCTAAATCTACTGCTCTACAATTTCTACCCATTGTGTCTAGTTTTGCCCTCTGAGGTCAAGCAGAAAAAGCCTAATCTCTCACCTAAATTACAACTTTCAAATATGGGAAAGCTATTTATAATATCCCCTTTTAAGGCAGCTAGGTGGTACAATGGGTCGAACACAGGCCCTAGAGTCAGGAGGACTTGAGTTCAAATCTGGTCTCAGACACTGGACATTTATTATCAGTGTGACCCTGGGCAAGTCACTTAACCCTGATTACTTTGACCAAAAAGAAATCCTCTTTATGTTTTTTCTTCTCTGGGCTAAACATCCTCAGTTACCTCAATTGGTCTTCCTGTGGCATGGTCTTGAGGCCCTCTACCAACCTGGCTGCCCCACTTCTCTTTGAAAGTTTAGACTCAGTGGCCAGGAAGGTCCCTTTTTCCTTTTCTGTTTGGTGATTTTTGTAATTCTCTGAATATTTTTGCCCCAGTCTGGCCCTCACAAATACCATGGAGAGTTGTAAGATGCTTCTGAGTCTAAGGACAGGGTGTCCCAAAAATCTTAGTGCAGCTTTAAGCTTTACTAGATGAAATAATAGCTTGGTGTAGCTTTACTTGTTTCGAGCTGCTCTGTGTGGGGAGTGAGTAGAAGCGAAATGAGACAAAAGACAAACAAAACGGCAATCATGAGGATGACAATAGGCATATTTTGAGAAGCAGCTGTGGTGGTGTGAAAAAATCTGCGAAACTGGAGCCAGGGAAATCTCTGCCCAGTCAGCCAATCAGTCAAGCATTTTCTATGTGCTGGGGCCTGAGTTAAGAATGGCAGATAAAGAGGAATCCAAAAACGATCCCTGGCCTCAAGGAGCTTACTTACATCCTAGTGGAGGAGACAACATTTCAACAGCTGTGTACATGTGAGATATACACAGAATCCAGGGGAAGGTGCTAGAATTTGGAGAATTTCTGCAATGACTCCCAGGTTCAGGTCCCAGCACTAGGACTGATGAGCTGTGTTATCTTGGACAATTCACTTCCATTCTGTGTCTATATTTCTTTCCTAATAAAATGAAGATAATCCTATCTTCACTTTTGACCATCATTATCACTTAGAGGGCTTTGACTATGATCAAGCCCTTAGCCTGATATACGCCCAAAATGTAGCTCATGGAGATGGTCATACTAGGCAAGCCATTGTAATTCAATAGACACTTATTAAGTGCCTATTATCTGTAAAGTTCTGTCCTCAGCAAAAATCATAAAGTTAGAAGTAAAGGAAAATGTCTGGAGTAAGAACAAGAGGATGAGAGGTCAGCATTGGACAAGTTGATATGGAGGGTCTATTAGAATATCCCTGTTGACATCCTACTAGAGATTTAGGAGGGACTTTGAGAGCTCTTTTCAAGTACTTGGAAGTCTATCACAAGGATGAAGGATTAGCTTTGTCCTGCTTGGCCCCCAAAAAGCAGAATTAAGAGCAATGGATGGAAGCTACTGGGGGTAGATCTTGACAAAGTTGTCAAAGAAAACAAATGCCCTAACAATTACAGCCATCTAAATATAGAATGGGCTTCTCTTATTGGAGGTTTTCAAGCAGAGGCTAGAGAAGCCACTCAATGGGTATGCCATTTCTACTGAAGGTACCACCATTTTCCCAATTTTATAGTCTCTGAGCCACCACTGACTCTCCCATATCCCTGGACCTCTAGATGCTCTCTTTGTTTCCTATCTACCTTTCTGACAGTTCATTCTTCCTTTTTGAATTCTTATTCAGGTATCGTGGTATTGGATGGCATCTGAGATCCCTTCCAATTTGGATTCTGTGGTATCTAATCACTACTTGCAAATATGGGGTTTGTTGTTTGTCCTTTGTTCTGAAAGAGGACCATGACATCAGGAAGCTGAAGCCATGGCTTGCAAGTGAATTGGATTTAAGTGAGGCAGTGCTGTCCAAAGTCACAAGCTTCACTTTCTCCTCCTGAGTCATCTGGGTCTAGTTGCCATATAGAGATCAGGATGACTGGAGATGACCCTGGATGCAGTGGGAGACCTTGGCCTTTTCAAGCTAAGGTCTTTCCCAGGTCTCAGTTTGACTGAAGCAACACCAAAACATGGGGGTAGTGGGAAGTTGAACAGAGGGAATTCTGGGTTTAAGGAATAGATTTGAGTGCCATCTGCATGGATGTACAGATAACACCAACACTAATAGTAATAATAATAACTAACATTTGTATAGCTTTTATTATGTGCTTTATAATTATTATCTTATTTGATTCTTACAATAATCCTACAAGGTAGGTGCTATTATTATCCTCATTTTATAAATGGGAAACAGAGGCAAATGGAGGCGAAATGACTCTCCAAAGGTCACACAGCTGCTTAGTATCCAGGGTCATATTTCAACTCAGGTTTTCCTGCCTATAGGCTTTGTGCTGCGTCTGCTGTGTCATTTAGTTATCGCCCACTGTGTCAAAGAGAGAAGAGAACCAAGGATAAATTCTCCAATTCTACCACTTCTCTCAAAAGTTGGAAGGAGGATTAGAGAGAGAGGGAGGGAGGGAGAGAGGAAGAGGGAGAGAGGAAGAGGGAAAAGGAGAGAGAGAAGGAGAGAGGAAGAAAGAGGGAGAGGGGCAGGGAAAGGGAGAGGGGGAGAGAGAGAGAGAGGAGATCTATGCAAGTGCTTTCTTATGGAAGTCTAAGAAGCAGGATATAACATCAGGAAGGAAGCCATACACAGTATCTAAAACTGTAGAGAAATCAAGGAGAAGGAAGACTGAAAAAAGGCCACTGGATTTAGTTTTAAAGTCAAGAATGACTTTGGAGAGAGCAGTTTCATTCCAGTGGTGGGTGACAGAAGTCAGACTAGAGGGCGTTAAGGAGTGAATGGTTGAGGAAAAAACATCAAGGCAGTAAATACAAACTAATATTTTCTAAAACTTTTAAGTTAAGCAAATTAAGGAGACCAGGGATATAAGGGGGTGTCAAGGTCAAGGAGGTTTCTTTTGTTTTTATGTTGTTTTTAGGATAGAGAAGACATGAGCATGTTTGTAGGCAGTGGGAGAAGAAGCCAGTGGAAAGGGAGGGGCTGAAGAAGAATGAGAGAAGGGGAATGATGGATGGAGCCAAACTTGGCTGGCTAATGTTTATGGAGCCTGGAGCTCAAGCAGTCTTCATACACTCTGTGTAAAACTCAACTTTCTCCAGATACTGACAGAAACAAGATGCTTTGGGCACCAGATGGAGGTTGCTATAGATACAGCCCCCCTCTCCCTCCCATCCTGCTTCCTTAATAAACCATAAAAAAAAACATCGCCAAAGAGAGAGATGAGGGGAGGGCAAAAGAGACATAAGGAGCAAAGTAAGAATTGGGGTTGTACAGACAGTGGAAAAAACTACTGAAAGGCTCTACCCAAGGAATGGGGATAATTGGGCAGAATATGGCAGCAACCTCATCCCCAGACAATGCCTAGTAAAGATAGCAAGGCTTTTGAGACAAGGGGGTGGGGGGAGGGACAGAGAAGGGCCAAAGTCAGTTCTGATTTCTGAGGTCTGGTTTCCATTTATCTTTCTGAACCTGCCAAAGCCACAGTAAGAAAAAGAAAGGAAATTGGGCAAAGCTCTTTCCACACATTCCTTTGGGGTTTGATTTTTAAATGGCTGTCAGTTCAGTCTGGGTTTCTGCACAATGGACTCAGAGGCAGCTGGGTATAGTGAAGTCCTGGCTTAACCTCTAACTCATCATGTGACCTTGGACAAAAATAATAACTGACATGTAGCTCTTTAAGACTCACCAAGGGCATTCCTCACAATAGGTATTGTGAATAGAACTATCCTCATCTTACAGATTAGGAAATGGAAATTCAGAAAAAGTAAACAGGTAGGACAGTGCAGTGCATAGAGTTTTGGGCTCAGAATCAGGAGTCAGATCCTGCCTCATGTGCTTACTGTGTGACTCTGGGCTATTCACTTAACCTCTCTCATTCTCAGTCTCTTCATGTGTAAAGTGGGGATAATAGTAGCACCTACCACATAGGATTTTCATAAAGATCAAATAGGGTAAGATGGATTAAGTGCTTTACAAACCTCGAAACAATAGATAAATGCTATCTATTGTCATTATTAAATGACTTTTCCAAAGTCACAGAGAGAATGCATGTCTGAGCTGAGATTCAAATTCAGGTCAACTCTAATACTCCTGCCATGTCATACAGTATGTCATAGTTATCTGTGTTTCTGTCTTGTACCCCTCCTTCATCAGCAGCTGCATAAGGGAAGAGCCTTGCTTTAATAAAAAAAAAAAACCCTTCGTTTTCTTTCCTAGAGAAGAAGCACGATAGAATGGAGAGGACCTTGACTTTGCAGTCAGAACTGGGTTCAAATCCTAGCTCTTCTACATGGTACCTATGTAACCTTGGATGATCTTGGACTTCATTGCCCTGAAGCATATTTAAAATTAAGTGATTAGACTATGATTTAATAGTGTAGACAGAATCTTAGTCAGAGACAGAGTAGACTTAACAAAGGCTGGCAAAGAATATACTTGTCAGGGGTCTTACAAACAAAATAAAACTATAAAGGATGTGGAGAGAGAGAGAGAGAGAGACTGGGGGGGAGAGAGAGAGAGAGAGAGAGAGAGAGAGAGAGACTGGGAGAGAGAGAGACAGAGAGACAGAGAGACAGAGAGAGAGGTCACTGCTTATGCATATCCTTTAAGTTGGATCCTATAGAGAATAGCATCAAAGAAGGAAGAATATCTGAGACACTCAGACAATCAGAGGACATGAAATCTAAGAAAGAAGACATTTATGAAACCTATTGCTTCAAATGTCCAAAATTAAGGCAATAGAGAAGAGAAACTAGAATTCCTAATGCAACGGGCAAAAATGACATCATACATCTCACTGAGAAATGGCAGGATGAAACCAATGAATGGACTATGACTTTGATTGGGTAAAATTTATTCAAAAGAATCAGAACAACTGAAAAAGGGAGTTGGGGAGGGTAGCATTTGGAAAAATCTAGGAGTCAGGGCCGGGTAGCAGGAGGGACAGTATTCAGGTGAAGGTCAAAGGAGGGAGAAACAAAAGCAATTTGATCCTTGCAACATACTACAAATGTATTGGACAGAAAGAAGAAACTAATCACAAGCCTGGCATAGGGACATGATATAATAACAATGAGGAACTTCAATTAGTTGGACATCTGCTGGAATTTTCTCTACCTGCTTAAAAAAAATCCAGAGCACCCAATAACTTCCTGATATGTGTTAGTGATAACTCCATCCTTCAAAAGATGAAGGAAGCAATAAGGGGGTATTCTATTCAAGATCTGATTCTCATTGACATGGAGGAATTGGTTGCTAGCATGAAATTAATGGGAAGATTAAGGGGAAACAGATCACACAGAGTCTGTGACAGAACAGGAGAGGCTGGGGATAGTCTGATATCCAACATAGATCTCAGGGAAGTAGATTTCAAAGGGTACTGAGAATGTTAGGGAGAACCCCATGGAGTAAAATGCACCAGGGGAGGTCAGCCCAAGAGGAACAAGAAGTACTAACAAATGAAATTCGGAAGATACAAAAGGAAACGATTCCAAGGCGGAGGAGAAATGGGATTTGTTGGAAGAGACAGATATGCATATGTAGGATTTTGCCAGTTAGATTTTTTAAAAACATACAGAAAACGAAAGCAAAGCCAAGTAATATAGGATGAATATGGTATGGTCCTGCCAAAATTGTGGCAGGAATGTTAACGCTTGGAATATTAGCTTGGGAAAGTTAGTATTAGGGGAAAGTCAGGACAATAAAGTTCAGTAGTTACTGTTGCTGCAGTTTTTAGCTATTTTATCAGAAAAGGGAGGATTAAAGAAATAACAAGACATTTGGAAGGTGGGATAATGATTACTGACAACAGGATTAGGCAGAGTTACAGAATTCTATTTTTTTTCTACAAGGGAGAATGATTTTTCCACAGGAAATGACAGAGCAAAAATGACTGAGAAAAGTTGATAGCTCGGATAAGTAAGGAGACAGTAAAAGAACACTTCCCTGCCCTCCATGACTTTAAGTCTCCTGGCTCAGATGAACTAAATCTTTGGATCCCAAAAGAACTAGCAGATGTGACTGTTGAGCCACTGGCAGTGATATTTAAAAGTTCATTGAAAACAGAAGATACACCACAAGATTGGAGCCCAGTAAAACTCCTGATTAAAAAAAAAAAAGGAAGGGAAAAATGTCTACAAATTCTAGGCCATTGAGGTTGACAATTCCTGGGGAAATTCTAGACTGGATCATTAAAGAAATTCTTGGCAACATTAGGAATGGGAAGTGGTGATTACAACTAACCTCATTTCCTTTTTTGATAGGATTACTAAATTAATAGATGAGGGGAATGGTGTGGAGAGAGTTTACCTAGGTCAGCAGTTCTCTGTGGTTCCCAAAAGTATTGTCTGTGAATGCCTGGGTGTCCCTGAGACCCTTTCAGGAGGTCTGTTAGATCCAGACTATTTCCATAATAATATAAAATGTGATTGGCCTTTTTTACTCTCACATGGTTTCAGATTCCACATTCCAACTAACCTTTAAGAATGCCATTTTTTTTTTTTTTGCATTTTAGTACATTATCAAAGAATATCCAGTTATCTGAAAAGGGCATTAAAACACTCCCTTTTCCAACTATATATCGTGTGAGGCCAGATTTTCTTCATATACTTAAACTGAAAGAACATATTGAAACAGATAGCATGCAGAAGCAGTTATGAAAATCCAGATGTCTTTTATTAAATCAAATATTAAAGAGATTTGCAAAAATATGTAAAACAATGTATTCTTCTTGTTATTTTTTGTTTTGGAATGTAGTTACTTTTCAAAAATATATCATTTACATTACCATAATGTATGATGGACTTATTTTAAATGAATGAATAAATAAATATACTAAAATTTATCCTTTCTAATTTCTAACCCAAAAAATACGGATAGATAAAATTCAATTAAACAAAAGATTTTGGGGTCCTCAATAATTTTTAAGAGTGTAAATGGGTCCTGAGACCAAAAAGGATGAGAACAGCTGACCTTGATTTTCACAAAACTTTCGATAAAGTATTTCATACTGTTCTCATGCAGGAGATGCAGATGGACGAGATTATAATACAATCACACACATTAGAAATTTGGGTGTCCAAACTCAAAGAGTAGTGGCCAATGGTTCGATGTCAATGTAACGAAAGGTGCCTAGTAAAATAGCACAGGGTTCTGTGCTTGTCCCTCTTCTGCTTAACATTTTGACGATGACTTGGATACAGGTGGAGATGGCATGTTGATCAAATTTCCCAATTACTCAAAGCTAGTAAATGTAGCTATCACAGTGGACAAGACAGTCAGGATACAAAAAGATTTGGGCAAGCTATGTTACTGGGCTGAATGTAACAAGGTGAAATTCAACAGGGATAAGTTTAAAGTCTTTCACTTGGGTATTAACCCCGCCCCCAACAATTTTATAAGTACAATGTGGGGGAAAGAATGGTTACATAGCAGTTATTCTGAAAAAAACATCTCTGTTTTTGTGTATTTCAAGCTTAATGTGAGTTAACTATGTGATACATCAACCAACAAAAGCTAATACAATGTTGGGCTGCATTAAGAGTAATACAGTTTCTAGGAATAGAAAAATCTGTTACCCTCTGGTCTGCCTTTCGTCTGGAGTACTGTGTTCTGTTTTAGGACCATAGTTCAAGAAAGACATTGACAAGTTATAGAGTATCTAGAGGAAGGCAACCAGGAAAAAGAAGTGCCCTCAGACCATGATATAGAAGGATTCACTGAAGGAACTAGGTATGTTTATTGTCAAGAAAAGAAACTTGGTATTATTTATTGTGGACAAAAATGAGACTCCAAGATTGGGGGGAAGATATGATAGCAGTCTTTAAATATTTGAAGGACTGCTCATTGGATTGTAAGCTACTTGAGGTCAAGGACGGTTGGTTGCCACTCTTCCTATCTGTAGTACACAGCACAGAGCCTAGCACATTGTGGGCACTTAATAAATATTAACTAACTGATTGCCATCAAGAAGGGTTGGATTTATTGATTTTGCTTGACCCCAGAGATCTGAACCAGGAACAAAAGAGTAAAAATTGCCAAAAGGTACATTTAGACTTGATGGTCTGCAAGCATTCCTAAAAATTAGAGCCATCCCAAAAGTGAATGGTTGATGCTAAGAGGTGGTAGGGTTTCCCCTTTTTGGAGGTGTTCAAGCAAAGGCTGAAAAATCCCGTGCCATATTTGTTATTGGGGGGATTCCCTTTGGATGTGGGTTGGACTAGATGGTTTTTGAGGTCTCTACCAACTCTCAAATTCTGTTATTCTGTGACATTGTTCTCTGAGGTCCTTTCCAGCTCTAAGTCTATAATCCTATGATCCTAACACATACAATATTCTATGCTCATCAGATGCCTTATAAATGTTTGTCGTTGTTTGACTTATCGCCAGTGTTATTTCTGCTTCACTCCAGAATCACAGAAACTCTCTTTCTAAAAGCCCACTGTCCCCAGCATTCTATTTTTTATTTGTATCAAAATCCCTTTTGCAATTGCAAAGTTTTATAAGCAAGTGGCCATTCAGCCTTTGCCTTATTAACCTAATAATAATAACAGTAACTTACACTTATATAGGGCTTGAAGGTTTGTAAATCATATGTCACATATGTTACATATATTATCTCATTTGGTCCTTTCAACAACCCTGGAAAGTAAGTGCTATTATGATCTCTATTTTGGATATGATGAAAGGGTTTAAGTGACTTGCTGAAGGTTACACACCTGTGAAGTGGGGCAGGATTTGAACTTAGATTGTCTTGCCTCCAAGTCCAGAATGTTGCCCATTGTATCACCTAGCTGTTTGAGATAACTGCTGCCATGTAAGCAACTTTTTCCCTCCTCACCACAGTTTTCTCCTCTACAATATGAGTGAACTGGACTAGTTGTGTTGCAAAGCTGGGCTTGACAAATTATAGGCATCACACCACCTGGTGATTTCATTGTGACAAAGTTGTAATCGATCATTGCTGGAGGTGGGTATTATATGAAGGATGAAAAGATTGCTTAAATCCGTAAATTCTTTCCAGGGGACATCTTGGTATTGTGGGGTGTCTGAACCCTAAAACCATATCACCTCTGAGATTATCTGTACTTTATCCTGTCTATACTTGTTTGTACATAGTTACTTGCTTGGTGTCTCCCCCACTAGACTGTGAGCTACTTGAGATCAGGGACTGTCTTTTGCCTTTCTTTGTATCCCCAGTGCTTAGCATAGTGCCTGGTACATTTGTTGTTTTATAGTCATTCAGTCACTTATGACTCTTCATGGACCCTGTGGATCATACTGTCTATGAGGTTTTATTGGCAGAGATTTGGAGTGTTTGCTGATTCCTTCTCCTGTGGATTAAGGCAAACAGAGATTAAGTGACTTGCCCAGGGTCACATAGCTAGTAAGTTTTTTGAGGCTATATTTGAACTCAGGTCTTCTGACTCCAGGCCCAGCGCTCCATCCACTAAGCCACCTAGCTGCCTTGTACAT
Source organism: Trichosurus vulpecula (assembly GCF_011100635.1). Lineage (NCBI taxonomy): Eukaryota > Metazoa > Chordata > Mammalia > Diprotodontia > Phalangeridae > Trichosurus > Trichosurus vulpecula. The sequence continues at coordinate 115,267,313 of NC_050574.1, read as the reverse complement.
AGTCAGAGCTTAATAAATGCTTGTTGACTTGACTTGACTTGCAGGTTCCTTCCAACTATAGGAGCTAGAGAAGGTCTTACAGATCATCAAGTATGACTCTTTCATTGGGCACATAAGAATAAAAGAGGATCTTGAGAGAAATGATTGTTTCACTATTATATTGGTAATAATTTACTATTGGGGAGATCCATGTTTTTTTTATTTTCTTCCTATTTCCTCATTCTCTATTGGATCTGATCAGCCCCTGAGGAGTGGGGTTGATAATGAGATTGGATTTAACTTTCTTTTCAATCTTGTTCAGACCCCACCCAAGTGGGTAAATCCATTGTATTCTGCTCAGGCTTGGGAGGGAAGGGTGGTGTAGATCCTTTGTCTAGATAGCCTGGGGCTGAGGGTGGTCTGGGAGTAAAAGTGACATAATCAAAGTCATGCCCCAACCCCACATTACAATAGGTCTACCTCTCATTATAATATTTATTCTCATTAATTGTTAACCAATTAGAATTGGTGGCTGCCTATCAGGAACATGCACTCTTCCAAGGCCATATAAGCAACAAGAAGCCTCCATGTTCCGCCTTTTGGCACTTGAGAATGCCACTGACCCCTTTTATTAATTATCCACTAGTAATAATTAATAAAATGATTAATAACCCATAAATTATGTCTCCCAAACTTTTTATATGTCACAATCTTAAGGTTTATTGAGGTCTTCAAGGACAATACAATGAGTCTACGGCAGAAATGGGACTAACATTACATTTGGCATTGGAGTAGCGCAAGTTGATTTAATGTACTCCTGGAAAGCAGAATATGTCCCTGGGGGTATAAACACATTGGATTTGGGAATCTGAAACCAAACCACCACAGCTCAAAGATATACCATCTTGAATCTAAGACAAAATTTAGCTCATGTCTTTGGAAGACAGAAGAGAGAAAGAGTAAAGACAAATACGAGTATACATTTTTAGAATAGCACGATATTCTTGGGCTTTCAAATACACCCCTGTGGTAATGGGGCAGAATCTCAGAACAAGTACCCCATTCAGAAGGCAACCTAGTCTTTACCTGAAAGGTCTGATCACTAAAGACTCAGTCCTGAATGGAGAACTCGTGGCCTACCTTTTGAGAGTCTACCAAGTGTGAACAAAGTCCATAATCAGGGAAGGAAAAATACCCATGTAACCTACATCTCCATCAACTGCCTTTTTACCAAGTAGCATTCTGGGTAAGTGTAACCAGAATGGCCTTTGTTTTCTTTGAATGACTCAGCTTACCTCATTGAGCCTCTGGACACTGTGGCTTGCTCTTCCGGGGCAGGAGGCCCGGGGAGCATGCCGGGAAGCAGACAACTTCCTGTGTGATGAGTCATGGGGCTGGCTGAGGGGAGGTGTTAATGTCTATGCTAGGGGGAGGGGCCAACTCAAGAACCAATCAGCCCTGGTCATTCAGGCGGAGCTTGATGATGTCAAAAACCCTATAAGAGGGGAGAGGACAGCTTGAAGAGTTCTCTTTTCCTTTTCCGGTTGGAGCCAGAGACAGTTACAGCGACAGTTACAGCGACAGTTACAGCGACAGTTACAGCGACAGTTACAGTTACAGTTACAGCCACAGCTGAAGCAGGAGCTGCCAGTAGCGGAGCTGACCTACGGGAGGAAGCTGAACAAAGACTTCTGGCCATTACAGCGACAGTTACAGCGACAGTTACAGCTACTGTTACAGCGACAGTTACAGTTACAGCCACAGCTGAAGCAGGAGCTGCCAGTAGCAGAGCTGACCTACGGGAGAAAGCTGAACAAAGACTTCAGGCCAGTGGGTAATCTTATTACCATAGAGGGGGAAACATGATTTTGCTTTACGCAATCATGCTTCTCTGTAGCCTCCTGGTTACTCTTTCAAGGCGTACTTATTGGGCCTGGAAGCTTTTGATCAATATATCAAAATGGGGTTGCTGGTTCATGGGTTGGTTACTGTGGAGCCTAAATAAATGTTTTGATTCTTCTGCCTTCTACTTTGAGAGTTTCTTATATCCGGCGGTTCCGAACCTTTCAGACATGTTTATGATCCTCTTTGAGATTATAAACTCTGCCCTCCTATTACATTTGGCGACCAGGATGGGATCGCTAGGTATAAGATCTCTATTTAGAAGCAGAACAATTCCAGAGGAAGAGATGAATATCCCAGGATGGGAGGATCCATTTTATTCCTCCCTAGCAAAAGAATTGGCTAAAAAAGCTGGACCCTGTGAAAACTGGGAACCAAGGCTACGGAGAGGAGATCCTAGGGATTTGGAAAAGTGTTTACGAGAAGTTGGGATTCAGTCAGGGGCATCACTATCTAGGCAAAGCTGGATAGTGTTATCAGCCTACCGGCTAGTATACGAAAGATTGAGATTAAGTGAAAGACATGGGGGCACTCCTACCCCACAGGAAGAAGGGGAATCTCAGATAGCAGAAGACAAAACTGACTCAAATGAGAACTTTTCTATTAATGTGGCTAAGAGCAACAGGAGACCAAAAAAGCCCAGAGTGCATTTCAACCCAGCCCAGAAAGAGCCTGACTGCCTGCTTCGTCCTAGCCATGGTGGCAGAGGAAGTGAGTGGGGAGAGAATGAGACAATGTTAGGGGCTGAGGCACAAAACACTACTGGGGTTCAGGATGTGCCTCACACAGAGCATAGGAGATGGTTAAATGATCAGACAAGGGCTCGACCCATACAAAGGAGGAAGACAGAAACCCGAGGTGAAGATTCAGTTACAAGGGAAATTCAGGAAGATTTCTCACCGCAAGAGGTCACAGATATTTTGAGTAGATTCAGCCAAAGAATAGGAGAACCATTGATATCTTGGATGGTAAGACTCAGTGATCAAGGGGCCAGTGGAATATCAGTAGATGGGACAGACTGCATGAGATTCATAGGTATCAGCCATGATCCTCTAGTTCAACAAGCTTTTAGGGAACATCATCAGCAAGGAGATGGTGATAGCAGGACTACTCTGTTGGCATTAGCCGCTGTGGGATGCAATAAGAGATATGCTACTGATTCTATGTGGCCCACTGAGCACAGACCCTGGTATTCACTTAGAGATTGTATCATGAGACTAAAGGAGGAGGTAATGAAGACTGCCATTATGATAGGAACTGCAGACAAATATTACAATGATTCAATGGAACTGCCTCATAGGAATTTAATAATTAGGACAGCTCCCCCTGCTTATAAACAACTAATTTTGAATTTATTACTTGGAGAAGTAGGGAGCCGTCTTACAACAGTGATAAATAAGATTTTACAGTTACATGACTTAGGTGACTGGGGAGGGGATAGATCTCCTCGAGAGAGAAGGGTGAATAACCAGCAAACTTGGCGCCAAAGGAGAGTAACAAGGAAAGAAATGTTTACTGCTTTATTGAGAGCAGGAGTAGGTTTTGAAATGATAGATGGAATTCCAACCAATGAATTATATAGAATGTACAGAGATAAAGGCCTTGATAACAGGAGAGATAGGGAAATAAGAACTGCTCCTGCAAATACTACAGATGTTGAACCTTCAAACCCAAGTGAATCATATGAAAGGGAATACTAGGGAACAGGCCGAGCCCCAGTCCAAATTAAGGAAATACACAGGCTGGATTGCAGACCTCACATTAACTTGACCATATATTGGAAAAATGGGTCAAGTACGGTAACTGAGGCATTAATAGATACTGGGGCCGAGGCCACCCTTATTTATGGAAATCCAGACAAGTTCAGCCATGGAACTCCTATTACCATTACAGGACTAGGAGGGACTGAAATATCAGCCAGACAAGTTAAATTGATGATGAAAATTGGACAGTTGCCCAAGAAAGAATATAGTGTGGTTATTGTGCCTATTCCTGAATACATCATTGGAATAGACATTTTGAAGGGTATGACCTTAAATTTACCTGAAGGGAAATACCAATTTGCTGTGAGGAAAATAGGCATTAATGCAGTCTTAGTGGGGAAAATCAAGATGGATCCAATCACTTTGCCCGAACCTTCTAAAATAATTACTTTGAGGCAATATCGTGTGCCAGGTGGGCAAGATGAAATTGCCAACACTATAAGAGAATGTGTTGAGGCAGGAGTGTTAGTCCCTACAACTACTCAATGGAACAACCCTGTCTGGCCAGTCCGAAAGTCAGATGGAACATGGAGGATGACAGTAGATTATAGACAGCTGAACAAAGTGACTCCTCCCTTGTATGCTGCTGTCCCAGACACGGTTACTTTAATAGAGAGAATACAAAAACGTGAAGGGACTTGGTATGCAGTTATTGATTTGGCCAATGCCTTCTTTACAATCCCAATAGACCCCAAGCAATGGAATCAGTTTGCTTTTACTTGGCAAGGCCGACAGTATACATTTACACGCCTGCCGCAAGGATATATTCATAGCCCAACTATTTGCCACAGGATTGTAGCTGAACATTTGGATGAATTAAAGTTACCTGGTGTACAGCTTACACATTACATAGATGACATCATGATACAGGGAAAGAATATAAAGGAGGTGGAGGAGAGTTTAGCATTATTAATTGACCATATGAAAAGCAAAGGATGGGAATCAACCCCGCAAAGGTTCAAGGGCCAGCTCAAACTGTAAAATTCTTGGGGATACAGTGGAATAGAGGACTGCGAGAAATTCTCCCACAAGCTCGACAAAAAATTCAGGATTTTCCCACCCCTACCAATAAGAAAGAGGCCCAAAAGTTCATAGGGCTGTTTGGTTATTGGAGACACCACATCCCACATTTGGGACAGATTTTAAAACCCTTGTATAAAATCACCAGAAAGAAATATGAATTTGACTGGGGACTTGAACAAAGTAGAGCTTTTGAGGAAGCAAAGGCTGCTATTCAATTAGCTCTAGACTTATGGCCTATGCAAAATGGGCCAGTGGAGTTACAAGTGACTGTACAAGATGACTATGCAAATTGGAGTCTGTGGCAAAAACAACAAAGCCGAAGTGTACCTTTAGGCTTTTGGTCAAGGAAACTGCCCTCATCTGGAGTGCAATATACACCTTTTGAGAAGCAGCTGTTAGCTGCATATTGGGCTTTAGTAGAAACTGAGCAACTAACTCTGGGTCATGAAGTGGTATTAAGGCCTGGAATTCCAATTATGACTTGGGTAATGAGTACCCCAGCTTCTCACAGAATTGGACATGCACAAGAGGCAAGCATAATCAAATGGAAGTGGTATATTCAGAATAGGTCCAGAGCAGGCAAAAATGGAGTTTCTGCTCTACATGAATCTGTGGCGAACATTGATACTGAGAGCAATGAAAAGCCCCTTGAATCTAAGCAACAGATGGTACCATCCTTAGTGAAATGGAATAATGGATATGACGGACTAAATGAAGAACAGAAGAAACATGCTTGGTTTACTGATGGGACAGCAAAATATTTAGGACAGAAGAGACATTGGAAAGCAGTAGCCTATAACCCCTGTACAAGGAGAACTCTGGAAAGTTCTGGGATAGGTGGAAGTAGCCAATATGCTGAACTGATGGCAGTGCATCAGGCCATCAGAGCAGAGAAAGGAGGACAGTGTCATATATTTACTGACTCGTGGGCGGTAGCTAATGGATTAGCTACGTGGATGCCTATATGGAAGAATCAGAATTGGGAGATTCATGGCAAACAAGTTTGGGGTAAAGAGTTATGGGAAAATATATGGGACATGTCTTTGGTTACAGATCTGTCAGTTTTTCATGTTGATGCTCATGCAACCCTGACCACACCAGAACGTGAGTACAATGCACATGCGGATCGACTAGCAAAGATTGCTACTGAATGTATTGTCCCTACTCCGACTCCAACTGATGACCCAGCCTTAGCAAGATGGGTCCACCAGACTGCTGGCCATTTAGGGGTCCAGGCCACCCATCGATGGGCACAGGATCGAGGTATCAGTATTTCTCATGCGTTGTTAAAACAAATAACAGAGGAGTGTTGTATATGCCAATTAGAAAAAGAACGAACTCTTCCTAGGATAGTTACTGGAGAAATAACAAGGGGGGTGGAAATGATGATAGTGTTCTGTTTACTTATTTTGTGTTATCCTTGCTGTGTTGTTTTATTGTTATGATATTATTGATCCTATGTAATGGATACAAGGATTTAGGGGTGGACATTTGAATTATTAATAATTATTTTGGGAATGATTGATTGAAGAGATTATCTTGCTGGGACCTAGGGGTGGATCACATTTGAATCGTAAACCAATATTTAGGAATGTCACCAAATGATATGTTTTGCTTTATAATGAATGATATGTTTTAGTTTCCTTTGTAATTGGATCACAATGTATGTTCTAGGATACATGGCTGATTAGATTATGTATCCTATAACAAGGGGTGGAGTGTAACCAGAATGGCCTTTGTTTTCTTTGAATGACTCAGCTTACCTCATTGAGCCTCTGGACACTGTGGCTTGCTCTTCCGGGGCAGGAGGCCCGGGGAGCATGCCGGGAAGCAGACAACTTCCTGTGTGATGAGTGATGGGGCTGGCTGAGGGGAGGTGTTAATGTCTATGCTAGGGGGAGGGGCCAACTCAAGAACCAATCAGCCCTGGTCATTCAGGCGGAGCTTGATGATGTCAAAAACCCTATAAGAGGGGAGAGGACAGCTTGAAGAGTTCTCTTTTCCTTTTCCGGTTGGAGCCAGAGACAGTTACAGCGACAGTTACAGCGACAGTTACAGCGACAGTTACAGCGACAGTTACAGTTACAGTTACAGCCACAGCTGAAGCAGGAGCTGCCAGTAGCGGAGCTGACCTACGGGAGGAAGCTGAACAAAGACTTCTGGCCATTACAGCGACAGTTACAGCGACAGTTACAGCTACTGTTACAGCGACAGTTACAGTTACAGCCACAGCTGAAGCAGGAGCTGCCAGTAGCAGAGCTGACCTACGGGAGAAAGCTGAACAAAGACTTCAGGCCAGTGGGTAATCTTATTACCATAGAGGGGGAAACATGATTTTGCTTTACGCAATCATGCTTCTCTGTAGCCTCCTGGTTACTCTTTCAAGGCGTACTTATTGGGCCTGGAAGCTTTTGATCAACATATCAAAATGGGGTTGCTGGTTCATGGGTTGGTTACTGTGGAGCCTAAATAAATGTTTTGATTCTTCTGCCTTCTACTTTGAGAGTTTCTTATATCCGGCGGTTCCGAACCTTTCAGACATGTTTATGATCCTCTTTGAGATTATAAACTCTGCCCTCCTATTACAGTAAGGCACGTGAAGACATACTGTGTCAACAAACCTCCACTCAAAACTCAAACAATATAGCCACATTTTTCCTGGACTGCAGAGGATTAGCACTGTCATATAGCCTCAGCCTCCTTACCCAAAAACCAGATATAATAGTGCTTACCCAATCTACCTGACAGGGAGATCATGCTGTAAACACACAATAATTATTTAAGTGAATGCAAGGACTAAATGTGTCTAAAATAATTATTTATTTTTCTTTAAGCATCTTACAAGATGCATTTACCATTTAGACAGGAACATAACAAGTTAGTGGCAAAGTTACAAATACATTCTGTCCAATATCATTGGGTTATTGTTATAGTCTTGTCATTTGAAGAAGCATCAAGACCGATGATTTATGGACTATAATTCCTGTGAATTTCAGGGAAGATTGGGAAGTCCCATGTTACTTGGGGATGAAGCAAGACAAAACTAGGATAAATTTAATGTAATAAGGTGGTCATATAATCACAGACTCTCAGAGGGTTAAGGGACCTAAGAGGCTATAGAATCGAACTGGAAAGAGAATACCTATTTTAATTCCCTCACTTTACAGATGAGAGAACTAAGGTCCAGAGAAGTGACATGGTTAGAGTAATAAAAAGCAAAATCAGAACTCAGACTGAGAGCCTGGTAACTCAATCCACCTGTCTTATATAAGAATCACCTTGAGAACATTCCCAACAAGTGATCATTTAACTTCCACTAAAGACCTCTAATGACGGGGAACTCTCTGTCTTCCAAGGTAAGCTGCTTTTGGATAGTTCTTACTGTTATTCTATTTTTCCTGTAGACAACTTCTATTCTTTGCTTCTAGTCCTCCCTTATGATGTTAAGGAAAATAGGTTGAATTCATCCTCCATTGTATAACATTTCAGATATTAAAATCTTCTTCAAACAGGATATCGAATCCCTTCACTTGAGGATTCCTCAGAAAACACACATATTCATTTCCCTAGAGCAAATAAAACACTTGTGTGGTTTTTCTTCTGCATCTCCCATTCCTGGTATGAGCAGCCATCTTTCAACAAGTATCTAAATATGTTGGCTATTTGGTGAGGCCATGAAAAGGAATAAACATTGACAATCCAATCCCTAGGTAGGTTGGAGGTAGGGTTGGGAGTATCCCTGGTTAAGAACTTCCAACCCTTTTAATGGGAAGTGAAGGATCTGAAAGAAGGAGGAAAATGTTATTATTTGGCTGAGAAGCTCTAGCTTTTAACAGCCTTTGCAACTTTTGCTTCCAACTGGAGTCATATGGCTTATATCACTCTAACTCTGCACAACCCAAGCAGTGAATGTAGGCCAAATATGCTCTATCTTATAACTCAAACATATAATGTTTCTCTCTCCAAATTTATTTAAAAAAGCTGCTACCCTGATTGAGACAAGCTATGGAAAACAGAGGTCAAAGAGAACTCTGTTCCCAGAATTCTCAGGGCTGGAAAATCTGAACTTTTTTTTCGACTTTCCCTCAATGTGTAGCTCAGGTGCCTCCTTGTACCTGAGCCTATTTCCTCTTCCCCAGTTTTGAGTGTTTTCACACTGCTGAAATTACTTCATATATGCTTATGTTTATTATTTATGTATATTTTGTTTCCATCAGTAGACTGTAAACTCCCTGAAAGCAGAGACTATTGATTTCTTGTCTTCATATCTTGTGCCTAGCAAAGTTACACACTTAACAAATGTTAGTTGAATTGCAGTAACTTAAATAATGCAGCTTGATGTCGGGAGAGCCTAGGTTCTAATCATAGGACAGCCACTAACTATGATCCTGGTCAAGAATTTACTGCCTGTATGACCTTGAACAAATAACTTTCCATCTCTTAGCCTTCATTTCCTCATCTGTAAAATGAGGGGTTCAGTCTAAAAGGCTCTAAGCTCCTTCCTGATTCCATGATTGCCATATGCCATAACCTTCTTAAGGTTTCAGTTTTTTCTTCTATAGAAGGAGGAGGAAGCTCTCTAAGGTCCTACCAACTTTGACAATCCTGTGATCCTATGGCTCTCTGAAACTCTTTAATACCAACAGCAACAGGGAAAAGATACCATGAACATGGACCGGTGTTCACAGTAGAATATATAAACGCATTGTGCTCAATTTCATTCAGTTTATCTGTTTGATTCCTATTGGGTATCCAGCACTAAAGCTAAGATTTCAAAAGACAAATTCCACAAGGAATTTAGCATCCCAACAGAATGACTATATATTTACTTCATTATTGAAGATAACAGATTTTACCAGCATGGGCCCTTTCCCCACCATCTACTCTATGCCTTAGTCATTAAGAATTTCAATGAATTAATTACCTAGAATCTGGTATAGAGCTTTCCCTATCCTTAGACTTTCTATCAGGGGAGAGATCACATCCAAAACTAAGTATATTCAAGATACGTACAGAATAGTTAGAAGGTAACCACAGTGGAATGGTATTATTAATGGGGGAAGGGAAGAAGAGGAAAGTATACAAGAAAGGTCTCTTGTAGAAGGCAGCATCTGGCCTGAATCTTTAAGGAAGCCTCCAATTCTAAAAGGCAGAGGTAAGGAAGGAGAGCATCGCAGTGATAGGGAAATAGCAAGTGCAGAAGCATAGAGATGGGAGAAGCATGATGTGTGTGAAGAAAAGCTAACAGGCCCATTTTGCTGAACCACAGAACGGGTGAAAGAGAGTAATGTATAAGAAGACAGGAAATATAGGAAAGGGTAAGGTTATGAAGAAATTTAAGTGTTACACTAAGACCTTTATAGTTTATCCCTGAAATAACAGGGAATTAATGGTGTTTATTGAATGTATGTAGAATGGAAGAGGCTAGGTTGTGAGGAGCTTTAGATTCCCTTGCAAATCCCCCAATAAAAACAAAAAGGAATTAAAGTTTAATCTTGGAGCTAATTGAGAGCCCCTGGTCTTTATCAGGAAGAGTGTGTAGGACATGGTTAGAAGTGTACATTTGAAATACCACTTTTTCAGCTATGTGGAAAATAGATTGGAAAGGAGAGAGACTGCAGGCAGGGAGACCAAATAGGAAGCTGTAATATATTATTTTGCAATAGTCTAGGTGAGAAGCGATGAGAGCCTGAACTCAAGCATGATGTGTTTGCCTTCTTTTATATCCCTCGTATTTAGCACAGTGCCTGGCACATAGTTAGTATTTAATATATGCTTATTGACCGACTGAACTAGGTTGGTGAGTTGGTGAGTCATTGGAGGGAAGGTAGTTTAAGGTGGAGGACACTAGCAATTAAGGGGTATGACATAGATGGAGATCCACCAAAGGGGACTGAGGAACAGTCAGATACATAGGAGAATACCTGCCTATCACAATCATAACATCACAGAATATGGTTTAATACTCTAAGCAACCAACCAACAAAACCAACACTTATATGGTGTTTTTCAAATTCTGTAAAGTGCTTTATACTTTGCTATCTCTTTGGAGCCTCAAAACCAGTTAAGTACTACTGGTAGGCATTGTTCCCATTTTACAGATGAAGAAACAGGCTTAAAGAAATGGAATGATATGCCTACGTTTAAAAAGCCAGTAAGTAATAGAGGCTAGATTAGAACTTGGGTCTTTCTAACGCCAAGCCTGGCACTTTCTATACTATGCTACATTGCTCTCTAGCAGCTTAGCCAACAACTCTCTTCAACATCCAGTTAAAACTGTTAGCACCTCTGAATTTCTCAGACTGTTGAAATATAGACTGACACACATGTATATGTTTCTACACTCCTTCTTCACTCTACAGTCTTCCAAGGAGATGAGCTAAACTGCCTCAAACTCAACATGGCACCTTGATTTGTTACATTTGTGGTAATTTGGTTTCAGATTCACATCTCCAATACCTTTACACCTCAGTGACATTTTCTGCTTTCCAACAGCACATTAAATCAACTTCTGCTACTCTAGTGCCAAATGTGATTTCACCATTGTGATTTTCTACTCTTTTACTCAAATTGTCATTGGTGTGATCATGGCATATTGCAGATGCCAACCAATGTGTCAGTGACTATGAAGCCTCCATGGTGGAAGACTTTGCCAAGCCCCATTCTAAGCTTAGGGATGCAGATATAATGGGCTTTCGAATGTTGTGGTCACACTCACAGGTTACTTTCTGTTCCCACTCCCAAAACAATAAGGTTGATAGAAAATACATACTAGCACTGGAAATTTCTTCAGTGGAAATGGTCCTGATATTCTTCTTTACTAATTTGGGTAGGGGGTGATTACCTAGTAGGGACTGCACATAGTTAGAATAAGGGTGCTCTCACAGAACTGAGAACCGAGGGAGTGTTTCATCTGGATTCATTGCCTCAGACCATAATGGAGGGGCCGCTGGGCCTGCATCCTCTGGCACAGAATCCCTGTCACTCTTTGTCTCACTCTAAATGATAGGAAGGAGTTCAGGTAGGGGAAAATGGCTTAAATGAAAATGGATTATTGCATGTGGCAACTACGGATGAGAGCTGACCTGCAGACTGGTCTCATCAAAATCATATCCAATAGTGCAATTCTGACTCTCTAATGCAAAATGAAAACCAGCAAGAATACACGGACTCTTATTATGTAGCCTTGTCACAAAGTACTATAAAAGATTACCTTTCTATCTATGGTTGTAATTGTTTAATTAACATTCACACTGGGCATACATGTAAATGAAATGTCTTGGTGGAAGTTGGAAAAGTATTATGGGTATCTTTTGGTTTTATGTCATCTGCATACATAAATATATACATTCATACACACACACACACACGTGTGTGTGTGTATAGCCCTCCAAGATTAAAACAAACAATTCAACAAAACTAACCAACATATCTACCTAGTCTGACCATACATGCCATTTGCCATACATATCTGTAATCCCTCACCTCTGCAAAGAAGAGAGGAAGATGCATTTTCTCTTCTTCAGTATGAAGCTTGGTCATTGCAATCACACAAAAAATTGTCATTTTTGTTGTTGGTATTTACATTCTTAGAGTCATTGTGTACGTGGTTTTCCTGGTTCTGCTTTCTTCACTTGGCTTTAGTGCTTAAAAGTTTTCCTCCATTTTTCTGAGTTTTCCGTATTTGTAATTCCTTATGGCACAATAATGTTTTGTTATATTTGTATAACACAATTTATTTATCTACTCCTCACTCCATGAGCATCTACTTTGTTACCACTTTTTTTGCTACAAAAAGTTCTGCCATAAATGTTGTGATATATATATAGCCATTCTTTCTCTTTTACATCCTTTGGGTTTATGCCTCATAATGAGATCTCAGGGTCAAAGAGCATATGGGCAGCTATGTGGCACAATGAATAGAGCACAGGCCCTGGAGTCAAGGGGACCTGAGTTCAAATCCGGCCTCAGACACTTGACACACTTACTAGCTGTGTGACCTTGGGCAAATCACTTAACCCCAATTGCCCTGCCCACCCCCCAAAAAAAGCAAAAAAAAATCAAAGAGTGTAGACATTCTAGTTGCTTTCATAGCATAATTCCAAATTGCTATCTAGAATGGCTGAAACACTGGTGTACCTGTATTTCCATGGTCAGTGTGACATTTAATATTCTCCTCTTTCGTCATTTTTTGCAGATGCAAAGAGTATGAGGTAGAACTTCAGGACTGTTTTGATTTGTACTTCTCTAATCGTTACTGATTAAGATCAAATTTTCATGTGATAATTAGTAATTTATTATTTTTGAGAGCCATCTGTTTATATCATTTGGCCACCTATGCACTGGAGGATAGCTTTCCATCTTATATATTTATTAAATTTCTCTGTCTTGAATATAGATCCTAATCAGAGATTTTTGAAGCAAAGAATATTTTCCTTGACTAACAGCTTCTCTTCTTATTCTGCTTTCACAGATTCTGTTCATGCAAAACCCTTGTCAATTTCATGTAATTAAAGTTATCTTTTATATTTTATAATCCCCTCTATCCCTTATTTGTTTGAGAAATCTCCCCCTACCCTAGTCATTGCTATTAAATTACTTGCCCCAATTCTGAAATGTGTTTCTCATATGTAATACATATTAAGAGGCATTAGACAGTTGGAGTATCATTAGGACTTTGGAGAAATGAAAGGAAGGCCTTAAGCAGAGTGGGTGTGTCATTTAATGGGGATCTACACAGGGATGCTGTAACCAGAATGGCCTTTGTTTTCTTTGAATGACTCAGCTTACCTCATTGAGCTTCCCTGGACGCTGGGGCTTGCTCTTCCGGGGCAGGACCAGAACTTCCTGTGTGATGAGTCATGGGGCTGGCTGAGGGGAGGTGTTAACCTCTACCCTAGGGGGAGGGGCCAACTCAAGAACCAATCAGCCCTGGTCATTCGGGCGGTGCTTGATGATGTCAAAAACCCTATAAGAGGGGAGAGGACAGCTTGAAGAGCTCTCTTTCCTTTTCCGGTTGGAGCCAGAGACAGTTACAGCGACAGTTACAGCGACAGTTACAGCTACTGTTACAGCGACAGTTACAGTTACAGCCACAGCTGAAGCAGGAGCTGCCAGTAGCAGAGCTGACCTACGGGAGGAAGCTGAACAAAGACTTCAGGCCAGTGGGTAATCTTATTACCATCGAGGGGGAAGCATAATCTTGTTTACGCAATCATGCTTCTCTGTAGCCTCCTGGTTACTCTTGCAAGGCGTACTTATTGGGCCTGGAAGCTTTTGATCAACATATCAAAATGGGGTTGCTGGTTCATGGGTTGGTTACTGTGGAGCCTAAATAAATGTTTTGATTCTTCTGCCTTCTACTTTGAGAGTTTCTTATATCCGGTGGTTCCGAACCTTTCAGACATGTTTATGATCCTCTTTGAGATTATAAACTCTGCCCTCCTAATACAGATGCAGATGAGAAATACACAGGAAGAAGAACCATGCTGGGGTCATGAGCTGTACCAGCAGAGGACATACCCGTCTCAGTGTGTCTCTGCCATGATTATGTCAAAGTACAGCAACCTTCACCTCCCAAAGAGAATGATGTCTCCTATCTTTTAGACTGAGTCTTTGTCCTAAGAGATGGAATATCCATAGTGGGCTAACTTAAGGTATCCACTATTGTGTATTGGCCTTTGAAGGATAAGATATTCTCCACCTTATACCTAGCCAGGATGCTGCATGTGTTCCCAGCTTGCTTACAGACAAGCATCAGGCAGACTTGAATTCCTCTATGTAGCTTCTTTCATAGAAAATTATAAAAACCTACTCCTGTCATTGGGTCAGCTAGGTGGTACAGTGGATGGAAGGCTGAGCCTGGAATCAAGAAGAACTGAGTTCAAATCCAGCCTTAGACACTTCCTAGCTGTGTGACCCTGGGCAAGTCACTTGACTCTGCCTCCATTTCCTCATCTATAAAATGAGCTGGAAAAAGGAAATGGCAAAATCACTCCAGTATCTTTGCCAAGAAAACCCCAAATTGAGTCATGAAGAATAGAACATGACTGAACAACAATAACAAACTCCTGTCATTGCACGGACTCGTCTTGTGATTTTCCAGGATATTTCCTGCTATCTCAAGGGGATGTTAGGAAATCTTGAAAAAAGTTCTCAAGGCCAGAGGAAGCTTCATTTGAAAATGAAAAAAAATCCTCCCTTTGAAATTTAGGCTAGAGAAGTGGTTGGGTGGGATAGGGGGAGGGGTTGGGAACTGGCAGAAGCTACTAGGACTGCTATTACAAAAAGAGCCCCGGATTTAAGATGAAAGGATCATGAAATCACAGATCAGGGCGTAGGATTTACCTCAGAGGTCATATAGTCTAATAGCCTCAATTTATAGAAGAAGAAACTGGGGCCCAAGGAAGTTGTTATTGTATGAATGTATGTATGTATACTCACGTATGCATATATGCACATGTGTATATAAGTATAAATATGTATGTGTATGCTTATTTAGTTATTTATTTGTATGATCAATGCCTAGCATGATACCTAGCTCATAATAAGTGCTTAATAAATGCTTATTGACTGACATGACGATATTGAGTTCTCTATTATTGGAAATCAGTGTAAAGGGGATTCTTATTTGGGTCTAAGTGAGACTGGGCAATCGCTCTAGGCTCTTTAAACTCTAGGGCTCTGAGACCTGAGTTCAAATCCTATTCCAAATTGTTTGAGACCTTGGCCAAATGAAATAACCTTTAAGTAGCAGCACCAGGATTAGACCCCAGGCCTTCTGATTTCAATTCTACTTCAATTCATTACCTCTCTCCAAAACAATTGCTTAATCTCTGGTTAGAAGCTCTAAGGATGCTATCTGTCAATCCTGCTTTCTTCTTCTCCATTTATAAAAATGTAAATTATAATACTGTTTAGCATTCTTTACTGGTCCAAGGAGTAGGAGAAAGAGGACACCAGGGCGAAAAGGCCCAGCTCTGCAGTACTAAAAACCATCCAGGGGATTGATTCTAGTTTTTCTTACATAGGCCAAAGCGATCTATCTGTAACTTCTACCCATTCGTTATTCCTACTTCTGCTCTTTGAGGCCAAGTAGAACAAATCTATTTTCTCTACCACTGGACAGTCCACTCAGCATTTAAAGATGTCTTGCATGTAGCCCACACCTCTTCCCTTTTCTTCAAGGTGAACATCCTGATTTTTTTTTCAGTAGTGCCCTACCTAGCCTGGTAATGCACAAAGTTAATATGACTTACTTGGCGCTTTCCATTTTCTCCATTGCTTTCTGTGCATTGAAAAGGAATCTCAGAAGACCCTGCGGAGGAGTCTGTTGTAGGGCTATCATCAGTCAGAAGTGAAGGACTGGGAAGTACAGAGTGGGACATGGGGTGGGGGGAGGGGAGACAAAAAGGTTAAGTGATTTATGTGAGGTTGAAGCCAGGGAGACTGGAGATACTTTCTCAGGTCAACACTCACATAATGATTCTCTAGCCCTCAAATCAATTTTTACAAAATCTAAGTGTGCAGGTTTGGCAGCTCTGAATCATTCATTCTATTCATTTAAGGCAACAAAGATGAAGACCTATTGATATCCCTCACTGGACTCCCCTAATACATAGTAGACCTTGAATATCTGCCTTGAAGCCAAACTGGGCATCGTTTTAAAACTATAATTAGTGCTGTTTTCTCTTTTTATCTTAGCATGGTATAGTGCAAGAAACATTGGACAAGAAGCCATAAGGTTGGAGATAGCATGGAATAGGTAGGGATGAGAAACCTGTGACCTCAAGGCCACATGTGGCCCTCTAGGTCCTCAAGTGTGGCCCTTGGACTGAATCCAAATTTCACAAAACAAATCCCCTTAATAAAAGGATTTGTTCTGTAAAAGTTCGACTCAGTCAAAAGGCTGCACCCAAGGACCTAGAAGGCCACATGTGGCCTCAAGGCTACAGGTTCCTCACCCCTCATCTAGAGCCTCTAGGCAACAGATAGTAGAACAATTTGGGTAAAGTATAGAGTGATGAGTGGGAGACAAATAAGATAAAAGGCTGAGGAGCACTAGATTGTTCAGGGTTTGGAATGTCAGTAATCTGTAGATTATCTCCAATTTATCCTGAATACAGCTTGTACATAGTTGCTTGCATCATGTTTCCCTCATTAGACTGTGAGCTTCTTGAAAGCAGAGATTGCTTTCTGTTTTTCTTTGTACCTCTAGCACTTAGCACAGAACCTGGCACATAGTAGGCACTTAATTAATGTTCATTGACCCAGTGTGTTGGTAAACAAAATGGGCTCTTAGCACTCAGTTCAACCAAGTGCCCTTGAAGAGTTTGGCCTTTGTTTCATTGATTAGATTGAGAATCCTTGGTGACCTCCTTGCCCCAGGGGAGGGCCTAGTTTACACATGAGTTTGAGTAACATGTTTGGGACATCAGAGGCTCTTAGACCATGTGGGTTTAAGTCACCTCTTTGTGACGATTTTAGGTCACATGGGTGACTCACCCTTGATCCTGAAAAAGATATAAAGCCAGGGGTTGACTTTCTTTTTTTCAGAGCTCTTACCCACAGCCATGGTGGCGCGTGTGACTCTGGGTCACCCCTTGTTCTGAGCTCCTGGGCTGAACCGAGATGTTGGTAACTATGAATTGTATTGGGTCTATCTGTCGATGTTTATAATTTGTTTGTATTTGCTCCAAAGTTCAGGGCGCTGGCTTTTTACCCTGGATTAAGTGAATGGTATTTGTATGCTGGATTAAAGTAAACTTGTCAACTCCTTAACCTTGCTTTTCTTAGTGAAGCAGATCAAAGGAACCTGGGCTTTTGCAGTGTGCTGGTAGTGTGCTTGTTGTTGGGCTTGTGTTGGTCTCTCACCCCCACAACAGTTGCTAGCCGGATTGTTGAAACACCCACCAACTAAAAAGAGAATCTGATCCTCACTAGAGAAGCAGCAGGGATGCAATCAAAGGAGTAACATGGCAAGATCCATGCACAAGAAAGATTATTTTGGCACCCATATAAAGGGCAGTTTAGAGCAAGAAGAGAATAGATTTAGGGAGATCTCTACAAGGCTATTGTAATAATCCAGGCAGGTTGTAATATAACCCGAGCCAGGATGTTGACAGTAAGAACAGAGAAGAGAGACATTGCAGAGAAGAAACTCAGAGGATTTGGTAATTGATTGGATATGAGAGAGAAGGGCAGGGGAAGGGTCAAAGATAACACTAAGATTGCAAATGGTGGTGCCACCAAACCAAGGCCCACGCATAATGCTATGATCCTGTGAGACCTAGATTCAAATCCATTTCCACCAGGTACTAGTTGTGTAACCATGGGCAAAAATCAAAGACTTACAGAATCTCAGCAGTATAAGAGTCTTATTTCTCATAAGGATTCTAGAATCAATTCTCTTGATTCTCTATTTGTACAAAATAAGGTACCAGTTGGCCAAGATTTTTTTTTTCTTTTTCATGGGTGCAAGTGCCATGCAAAATAAGAGAAGCCATCTAATGCAACCCTTTCTGTGTGGCAGGAACACTTTCTTCAGTATCTGGCAACTGTTCATTCAAACTCCACATCCAGTGATAGTTAAGTCAAATACTTGACTAACATTCATTTCATGCCTATTATGTGCCAAAGACTATGCTAACCACTGGAAAGGGAAGCATGACTTTCTGAAGCTGCTCAGTCTTCTTTGCTAAATCTGCCTCAGCCTTATTTTTCTCATCAGTTAAATAATGATAATGTCACTCCCAGATACGAGGGACCATCTGGCACAGAGAAAAGGCACCCAAAGATGGAGTCAGGAGAATTCTATTTGAACCTCAGTTCTACCACTTACTAGATATGTCATTGCCATCCTTTCAGCCTCATTTTCATCATCTTTCCGACAATGGGCTTGGACCAAAAACATCTCAGGTTCTTTTTCTGGCTCTGATCTCTATTTCCTAAAACCCCCTCTAATTTTAATATGCTAAGAACTCTGTTGCAACAGTCCAATATTCTCCACTATTCATTTATAATGATCAATCTTGGACCTGGAGGTCAACAACAAGAAGAATCTATTAAGTGCCTACTGCACCTTTCTTCTTTCATTGGAGAGCTGAAGGATGGAGGGCAGTAAAGGTCATATATGTTGTTAGATGTGGCCAATGTGTCTTCTCGAATTGGTCTAACTGGTTTTGTGTTCTCATCACTATCCCTACAAGAAAGAAAGGCTCAATGGCAATGAGAGTTGGGAGAGTTATACCTGAAAATTGTAGTAAGATTAAAAAAGGGTTATTTTTTAATAGCAATAAAGTAAATTGTATATTCTAAGGTCCACTCACATTGCAGAATTCTATGTTCTAGATAGTAACATTCTACGTTGTAACAACCATTTTTGTTCCATTGTTCTGCGAAATGCCATTACAGCATGTCCAGTAATAGGTTCAAGCTGAAATTCTGCAGTAGACCAAGATGTCCTGGAGATGGTTACAGCTTGTCAGAGGCTATGAAGACAACATCTACAGTATTTTGCAGTCATTCTCCTAGTTGGTGGTAATTAAGAGGGGGAGGGGAAGAGGGAAGAGAGGGTCTTGGTGAGTAGTGAACAGCTGGTGTTGCAGCTGTTGACAGGGAAACTGAGTTTGAATATGAATGGAAGTTCATCTTTTGCAAGCATTGTTCCTAGAAGAGAGGGCAATTCATTTGTCAGTTTAGTAGAAAGGATGATTACAGAGCCTATCCCCCATAGCTCTGAGTCCTTTCCACTCATCCTGTCCAGCTATTACTGCCTTTGTTAGATCTTGATTTCAGTTGAAACGCAGAATTTGAAGAGATCCTATAGCAGTTCCAGGTCCGATGTAGTTATAATTTAAATTTAAGCTGATGAAATGATCCCTGAACTTTGAACCAATAGACAAGGGTTCAGGTCCTCGTTCTAATGCTGTGTGGACTTGCTCAATTCAATATGGCCATTTCAGTCTCTGTAAAGTGGATATAATGATATTTTCACTACCTATCTCATGGGGTTGTTTTGTTCTGTTAAGGCTTCGCATCGAAGTCCCACATCTTCCTCCACAGGCCTTCTCTGTTGCCAGGAATTGGTACCATTCGCTTGTATTTGTCTGCAATGTAACTTACTACAGGATCTCTGAGATTATCTCCTCTAGCCTATAGGGAAGTCAGTTATTACACCTGGGGGTGTTGGGAGGCTCAGAAAAGATAATGGATATAAAGCACTGTGCAAACCTAAAAGTATTACATAAATGTAAGTTACTATCATTAACCTACTGACACTCTGCCTCCAGTCTGGTGAGGACTTCATTCCCTGAAATTTTGACTGCACTCCTGCTGAGCTTAAGCAACATTGATAGAGCAGTTCAGGGGTCTCCTGATAATTGTTTAACAACCAGGTTCTCCAGGGAGAAAAATAATGTATGCATGTGCAGTGTTAAATTTAATTGACATTTTTAACATTGTTTTAAGTACGGACAATCACTAAAATAATTTCTTTTCCAGTTGTGTATGACTCTTCGTGACCCATTTGTGGTTTTCTTGGTGAAGATATTGGAGTGGTCATAATTCACTGGTATGTCAAGCAGTTTTGGGACTCATAGAACCTTCTAATTGACTGGTTCCTGTGTAACTTCTGTCCTGCTCCCTTGTGAAGAAGGGAAGTTCTAATATATAGTATAGTTGTTATAGAGCCCATGTTAACAATGGATGTGGGAACTTCATGATAAGAACATTCCCCTACCCACGGCTTAGCACCTTTTCTGCAATTAATAATCTTAGAGCATTGTCTGAGTTTATTGAGAGTGTAAGTGACTTTTTCAGACTTAGGCAACATACTTCAGATTAAACACTCGGGCCCAAATCCTCTTGACTCTAAGGCCAGGTTTCTATCCACTATGCTCGTGGATCTCAATAAGATTTTTAATATACTAATACTGTATTGTGATATCTTAATGATTGCTTCTATTTTCCCCACCCTTTAGATGAAAGAAAAGAAAGGAATTCGGTCTGTACGATTAGGTTGGCAGCTCTAAACTGAATCTAAATCACAATTTTCCTGGTTATCTGTTTTCCTCACTCCTCTGCACTCTGGTCCCACAAGAGCTACCTAAGGAAATTAACTCAGAAATTCCAACACCTTGAGGATACCACTACAACATTCTTTCAACGCACTCTCCTAGCCCTTTGCACATACAATCTCCTGACAAACTGTCCTATCTGCCACCACACATAGACTGCTTTAATTAGACATATAAGTTCCATTTTCTCTATCTCACTCTCCTCAAAACTGTGGCTAATTGAAGAACCAGAAGGGTTTGAACCTGCCTGAACCTTCACCCAGAAGTCATCCACAGCCTCAGCTCAGTAGAGCATCCCAAGAGAGACACCCCTGGGCACTCATCTGTGTCTATTGTCTGCCAAGCTTTTCTGATACCTATGTTCTAATGCTGTTTTAAGCTCTGTAAGCACCATTTTCTATGTTTTAAGGTCCCTCCCAGCTTCGAAATTTTCTGTTTTAAGGTCCCTTCTAGCTCTGACATTCTGGGTTCTAAGGTCTTATCTAGCTGTGACATTTTGTGTTCTAAGGTCCCTCCCAGTTCTCACATTCTGTGTTCTAAAGCCCCTCTCAATTATGACATTCTGTGTTTTAAGGTCCCTTTCAGCTCTAACATCCTCCATTCTAAGCTGTCTCCCAGCTCTGAAATTTTGTGTTCTAAGCCCCACTCCCAGATCTGACATTCTGAGTTCTAAGGCCCTTCCCAGCTCTGACATTCTCTGTTCTAAGGGCCCTCCCAGCTCTGACATTCTGGGTTCTAAGGCCTTTTTCTACATTTGATGTTCTAAATCTATGTTTTCTAAGTCCGATATTCTACATTCTGAAACTTTATGTTTCAAGCTCTATTTCAACTCTCATATTCCATCATACGACTTAAAGAAGGGGGTGTGCCACCGACTCAATAATGACTAGGATTCTTATCAGGCTATTAAGTAATACAGATATATTAAAACATTTTTTAGTTGAGCTTATTATCCTCTAATAAAATTAATAGTACTGCTGAAGGGCAAGACAAAGCAGCCTCAGCTCTATTAACAGTTTTACTTTCTATTCACTTGTTTAGACCTTTCCTGAACAATCGTAATAGCACATATGAAGGGAGTGAGCTGATTGAAAAAAGAAGTCACAATTCTCAACCACAGGAGATTATTTTACAGATTACTTTCTATGTAGCCAATTTCTTATTAAGATTTTATGCCCAAGTTGTCAGCCTTCTGAATGAGTCTAGAAAATATACCTGTTATTCCTCTGGAAAATCCCTCTGTCCTTTTCTCTAATCCTACATTAAGACTAAAACAAATACAACCGTCAATCTTCTTTTCTCCTGTGGGCTATGCTTTTACTAGGTGCTGTTACAAGGTATTTGCCGGGTGGTATGCATAATCTTCCTCTTTTCTTCTCATCTGTGTTGGATCTGTCAGGTAACTTCTCTCTTTGTCACCAATTCTCCTATGTATTACATGGGCAAATTCTACTAAATAATCTTAGCACCATAGGATATTCAATCAGGAGGGCTGTTGGAGATTGCCTCATCAAACTGCATTCATTTATTTAGTAGGTGAGTAAACTCAAAAACAGAGAGAGTAAAGGAAATTGTTCTTGGTCACACAGCAAATTGGAAGCAAGGCATGAACCAGAACCAGGTGTGTGCTGGAGCAAGTTCACCCCTGAGATTAGATTGTTAAAATTTAAAATTTTCATGTGAATGTTCACACCTCAGAACTCAGGAAATGCTAGAAATCAGGGTTTGATTTATTATTTGGTTGATTGCCTAGACTAAAGAAAATGATGGAGAAAAAATTAATGATGCAAATTAAAGTTAAAAATATGTGACTCCTTTTCATAGAGCTGGTTGTTAAACATTTAACCCAGGTATCAACTCTGAGTACGATGCTCTTTCTGTGTAGCTATGGCCTAAGGCCTTTAAGGTTTCAGGAAGTTCTAATAGTTGCTATTTCTGACATTCTGTGGTCTTGAGGGCATTAATAAAGAGGCAAAGTCAGACTGGATAGCCAAACTTGATCAATGAAATTATTTGTTCCCCAAATTTCTGCTTGACTGTTTCCATAGTCTCTTCCATTATTGACAGACATAGTAGGCCTCTCTACTCAAGGAACATGTCCTTTCCATTTTTCTCACTCTAGGTTTTCTGAAGGGTAAAGCCAGCCCATCACCCATATCCTAGGATCCTTGCATGGGAAGCAAGAATTCTTAATAGCTGGTACAAAATCTCCATGGAACCTGGCTGATGGACAGGGCCTGTTTACCAGATGGGAAATCTGGCATGAATAGGACAGGGACCTGATCCATACACTTTCCTCTTAATGGATCAGAGATACTGGTCAAGTGTCACTTACTTAGCCAAGGGGGGGAAAGATATTAGAATGCTTTATGGTTCATCATTACAGAGTTGTGGAGTTATAGAATCTTGGAGATGAACAGAAATCCTAGGATATCACAGAGAAGTGGTTATCCAGCCTCTGCTGGAATTTCTTCCCTGATGGGGAGCTCGATAATGCCCTTTGCCTCTGCAGAGAAGTTCCACCAGCTCCACTGTCAGGCTGAGCTCTCCTGGGTTTCAGTACCAGGGATGAGCAAAGGGATGGAGAGAAAACCATGAAAAGACATTTAGGGACCAAAATTGGGGGATGTTCTCAGGTTCAGACACAAGAAGGCAGTTGGGAACCAAGGAGCCAGAAAGAAGAAACACAAAAGGGACCCAGGTTTGAGGAGAAGATCAGAAGGCAGGAAGGAAGGAAGGAAGGAAGGGAGGGAGGGAGGCAGGAAGGAAGGAAGATATTATTAAGTACCTACTGTGTGCGCCAGTCGCTGTGCTAAGCATTTTGCAAACATTATTTCATTTAATCCTCACAACAACTCTGGGAAAATAAATGTCACTTTACAGAGGAGAAAACTGAAGTAGGTAGTGGTTAAGTGTCTTGCCCAGGGTCACACAACCAGCAAGTGTGGCTTGATTTGAACTCAGGTCTTCCTGAATCGATGCCCAGTGCTCTGTCTACTACATTACCTAGTTGCCTCTCAAGCGTTGTGGTAATAGAAGTGAACAAGAGACTGGCTCAGACTCAACATGACATAATCAGGAAAGTGGTTTCCTGGGTCTCTTCCTGGGCTCTTCAAGGGTATAGCAGAAAGATTATGGGACCTGTAGTTAGGATCTATGAATTCAAATTTGATTCTGTCACTGAATTATTTTGCACAAAGCTTTGATAAATAACTTCCCCTTGGGGGGCCTGAGAGGCTGGACTTAGTAAAGGCTCAGCTCCCTTCCAGTTAGAGCACACCAGGCTCTAATATGCCTCCCACTATGACATTTCATATTCTAAGGACTTGGGGGTGGGTGTGGATGGGTGGATTTAACGCTTACAAGAAGAGTCTTGCAACTCTAGCAGTCTACAATTGAATTACCCTGCTAACTATGTGATTTTAAAAACTTGAAAGGAAAAATGGGGACATCATTAAGAGTTTAGCCAGTTTTTCTAATTCCAGTAAAGTTTAGTGGATAAAAGAGTAGCCTAAAAACCAGGAAGATCTGGGTTGATCTGCCTCTAACAAATATTGTCTGTGTGAATCCTAGAAGAGTCATTGAACTTTGCATGCCTGAAGCAAGTGTTTGAAGCTCTAAGTGGAAGAAAAATTGGGAATCAGCATCAGTGGAAGGAATTTCCCCACAAAGCACAAGGAGTTGGATGTATTGATGAAATCTTAGGTCTATGCCTTATTCTTCTGCACAGTCATTTCTTTCTTTTTCTTTTTTTTCTTTAACTTTCTAAAGGTTGAAAACACAGTTCTACCTCTTTTCCAAAGGCACATTAAGTATCTATCTGGTGTAATATCGCATGAAAAAATGGGAATTTATTCTTGGTTGACAGTGTGGGTTCTATTAATATGTAGATGCGAAGAGAAAATATTCTGGGCCTGCAACTGTTAACCACCCATTGGATGACAAACATCGTTTTCTCTAAATCAGAGAGGGAAAAGTGCTTGAGGCCACCTCCTTCCTTGTGACATGGAGGCTAATAACCACACACAGGTTAGCAAGAAAGGTAAGATTTCTCTCTCCTTTGCAAAGTCATTTGCACGTGTCAGCACTAATTTCCAACTGGGCCCCAAGCAGAGAAATTGAAACTTGAGACTGGTAGCAGCTTTCAAATAGCATTATCCCACAGCTGGCTTCAACTTCTACTTGATATTAAAAAAAAGAGATAAATTGGTATTTTTTTATTACTCTAATTAAGCTTGTTAAAGCTATAACTGCACAGCAGAGAGGGGGAGGGACTGAGAGGATGGGAAGAAGGAGGAAAAACTCCCATTTCAAAAATGAAAGTGCCAACTTAATAAAAACCAACAATTAAAAATCTCTGGGGAGACAACTGCTTTTCCCCACCTCTACAGACTGAAGAAGTATGTGGGTGTGTTTGGAGGAAGGGAGACATTTATTTACCTCGAAGAGGAAGTTTGGCATAGAGAAAAGAACTCAGGCCTGGTCATCATTGGATCAAGCTTGAAATCTTAACACTGTCACCTACCACTGGAGCTCTCTGGCTTTGAGGTAATCATGTCACCTCTCTGAGATTCAGATTTTTCAATCGTAAAATGGGTTAAAGTAACACTCTGCTTATCTCACAGAGTAGTTAGGAGGAAAGTACTGAGTAACTATAAAATGCTATGGAAATGACAATTGCTTTTATTGTCATGATGAATGTCAATTTATCAATTAACTATTAATAACTGTTAGTAATTATCATTATTAATGATAATAAGGACAATAGCAAGGGTAGGGCTTGGAGAGATTAGAGAAAGGTACAGCAGAGAGTTGACTTATGGGAAAACAAAGCTTAAAATAATTCTTCATATTTGAATACTGCTTTATAGCTTGTGTCACTTTCACATATCAATAACAATTACTCAATTAACCTTTATTAATCACCTATTATGTATCAGGCACTGTGCTAAGTACTAGAAATATAAGAATAAAGAATGAAACAATCTGCTCTTTTGAGGCTTAAATTCAAATGAGGGAGACAACATACGTATATGTATACGTATATGCACATAAACATATATGTATATAAGTGTATGCATATATGTAGATATGTACACATGTGCACACATGTATCCATACACATATGCAGGCTTGTGTGCATTGCATATACATAGAACACACATGCATGCATGCACATATATACACATATATGTGTGCATGCATGTATACATAAAAGTTAGTTTGGGAGGGGGGACCCTAGCAGGCATAGGAATAAGGTTTTCATGCTTGTAGAAGACACCATATTTCCCTGCATAATGGTCGCCACCACACAATCGTCGCACCCTGATTTTCAGTCCAAAAATTGGTTTGTAGCCTTTCATCACATACTCATCACATGGCACAATTGTGTTCATCAAGCTGCTTAAAAGGTAAACAGAGCAGCCATTCGCCAGTGACCTATGGATGTGCATTTATCTCTTGCACAGGGAGCCAGGAGCCTAGAATTCTCAGCATGTGTGCATGGTTTGTTTAGAGTACTACAGAACCAATGATATCCCTCAACCCAATCACAAGGGGAGCAGGGCAGGGAGGAGAAGCCATCTTGAGTAAGTCACATGACATGGTAAGACTTGCATCTACCTGAGCTAGGTAAACGATACATAAAGTTCGTCTGCCAGAGATACATTAACGTGTGAAACGTTTCTCTCTGATCACGGGTAAGTATAAAAACTATTCTGTGGGCTTCAAGCTGAAAGTGACTGTGTTCGCTGAACAGCATGGAAACAGAGCTGCAGAGTTTTCAGTAAGCGAAAAGTTGCTGCAAGACTGGTGGAAACTAAAAGACAAGTAATACCAGCACAAAAATTTTTAAAAAAAGCTTCACATAATGGTCACACCCCACTTTTTTTGCAAAAATTTGGCATAAAATCTGCAACAATTATGCATTATAACAACTATGTGAATAGGTTTCTTTAAGAAGTGAGTCAAGGGATGGCCCCTTTAATTAGGCAAAAATAAGAGAAAAAAAATTAAGGTGGGAGGGGAAGTTGCTGTTCGAAAGAGAAACAGTTACCATTGATATTCACTGTAAGGCAGGAGGGCCCGAAATGCAGCCATTAAGTGGAGCTTGGGCAGGGGACCTACTGTGGTCCAATCTATGAGCTTTAGAGTGAACTGGGTTCAAGGTTTTGTGAAAGACAGGAAAGGAAGGAAGGAAGGAAGGGAGGAGGGGAGGAAGGGAGGGAGGGAGGGGGGAGGGAGGGAGGGAGGGAGGGGGGAGGGAGGGAGGAAGGGACGGAGGAAGGGAGGAAGGAGGAAGGAAGGAGGGAGGGAATGAAGGAAGGAAGGAAGGAAATACAGCCAGTAAAGCCCAAGTTAAGTGGCAGCTTCTGGCCATGAAAATTTACCTTCCTTTGGAAAGGAGAAGGAGGAGGAGAGGGAGAGGGAGAGGACGAGCTGAGTGACCTTGCACAGCCCTCCCTTACTCAAATCAAAGTCAACTGCAAGTCATGTCATCATTTCCCTGGTGTCATGGTCCTCTTTGAAAACGAAGGACAAACGCAATCTGTGCATAGACTCAGCTGCCTGAAAGGGGACCCAGCTAGCTGGCCAATAATAGGTCCCAATCCAAGCCTCAGCTGGTCATTGTTTGGGTTTTGTTGGCTCAGAGTGAGTGAGAATAGCGATTGTTTCTGTTCTGTCCAGAAACTCTGAGGGTTTTCCCCTCCCAGACTGATTTTTTTTAAGTAGGTAAAAGAAGCCATCTTTTGCCTCATTTCTTACCTAGCCTTAATCCCTGAATGCTTCAGACAAACTGAGACCTGGGAAATATCTTAGCTTAAAAAGACCAAGATCTCCCATTGTGTCAGGGGCCATCTCCCGTCATCTTGATCTATATTTTGCCACTGGACCCAGATGGCTCTGGTGGGGAGAGCGAGGCTGGTGACTGTAAGTGAGGCCTCACTCAAATCCAATTCACTTGCAGGTCAAGACATGACCTTCCTGATATCATTGGTCTTCTTGGAGAACAAACAACGACAAGGTACTAACTCACTAGGGCTCCAGGTAACAAAAAAGGCAAAAGAATAGGCATTATCCCCATTTTGCAAGTAGGAAAACTGAGGGTGACAGAGGTCAAGGGACTTACCTGAAGTTTTATTACGTGATGCACTCACTGTTAGCAAGCAGCCCCACTCTCAGAGGACGGCCCTAAGGTCAGTTGGTGATGTTTATGGGGAAGTAGATTCCAGCTTAACAGTCAGAAGAGTTTTCTAATAATATTTAGTAATAGTAATAATGATAAAAACTAGAATAACACAGGTGGTAATCAGCAGAGCTGAGATTCAAATCCGTATCTTCTAACTATAAAATTCTTTTCTGCCTTTGAGTATGGACACAGCAGCATCTGTCCCACCCTTGATCTGAGCTCAGCCTAGCCTCACCCAATTGAAGGAGGATCATCACCAGAAGGCTGAACACCACATTATATGTCTATATCCATACCTACATCTACAATTACATTTACACCATTTATGTCACACGCACTTATACATGTGTGTTTATATACACATGTTGTTCAGTCCTGTCCAAGCCTTTTATACCCTATTTAGGGTTTTCTCGGCAAAGATACTGGAGTAGTTTGCCATTTCCTTCTCCAGCTCATTTTACAGATGAGGAAACTGAGCCAAACAGGATTAAATGACTTGCCCAGGGTCACACAGCAAGTAAGGGTCTAAGGCCAGATTTGAACTCAAGAAGATGAGTTTCTCACTTCAGGTACCAGCACTCTGTCCATTCTGCAACCTAGATGTATACATGTATGTATATGTTTATTTATACATGAATATATATATATATATATATATATATATAATATATATATGTATCACATACACACATGTACTTATGTACGAAAATATGAGTGCATATATACACATATGACTACATCTACATCTGTATCTGTATCTGCATCTACATCTATATCCATAGGCCATGCTAATGCATGAAAGCCACCTACCATGGTTGTTGGAGGGGCTATAAGTTGGCACTTATATAAGTTGATAGAGAGAGGCCAAATACAGATCTTTTGAAATATTGAAGAAAATCCATAAAAGAAACAAGGAAACTGGTAGCCAAAGTAATCACAACTGAGTGGAGCCACATAGATGAGTGAGTCAATTTTGGGGCTGAACACAGAGCAGGCATTTCATAATGGGAGGTCCCCAGTGGGAGTCAGAAGGGCTTAACCCAGCCCTCCATTGGTTGTAGGGGAGAGAACACTGCTCTCTTTTTCACACTCAAGCGGACTCAGAGCTGATGCATTTGAATGGTTTACATTACAATATTGGAAAGGAAGGCATAAACAGAAGTCTGAGCCTAATCGGAAACACAGTTTGTATATTTTTTTTTCCATCATCTGCAAACCTAATGTTGAGAAATGGGATGCTATGGTTTATAAGTTCCCAGAGTTCTTCACACTCCCCAAGGAAGATGGCCATCTGGCAAATGTTAGATGACTCTGGACAAGAAGCCTGTGTGTTTTCAAAACCCGGGTTCATATATTCACGCAATGTCAGTGTTGGAAAGGACCTTAGGGATCATTTGGTCAAATCTCTGCATTTTATAGAGTGGATCACACCATGGCCATACCTGTTGAATGTGAAATCCAACAGAGCCAAGGAAAGATTAGAGGGTTTCCACCTAGGGGGATGTGACCTCCCCAAGGTCACATATAATAGCAAAGTAACAGGGTAATGAGTGGCAGAGCTGACTCCAAATCCCAAGCCTCCTGACTCCTATTTTTTTTTGTACTGCAGACTGCTGGTAGAAATAAAGTGAAATTAATGTGTTTTTGAGTTTAATTTCATTTATTAGTACAAATTACATCAGTCATGTAGACATCTTTATTTCCATCTACTTAATATCTACATACTCTTAGTGAATCCATCTAATGACTTTTGTTTCCTTTTTCTGGAATCTGTGAAATGGGGACAATCATGCTTGTTATTTAAGCAGGTTTTTTGTTTTTGAGAATTTGTGTCATAGTCAATGTTATCCATAATTCCCCCCCACATACACGCACAATATAACAGAATAAAGCAAAGCTGCATCATAGAAATATAATTCCTCAGGTTTCAAGCTTTAAGGTTTTCAGAGTATTTTCCTCAAAACAACGCAGTAAGATGGGCAGCGAATTATTAGCTCCATCTTACTGGTGAGTTACCTAAAACTCAGAGGAGTTAAGTGACTTGCCCAAGGTCATACAAAGGAAGTGTTCCAATCAGATTTTGAACTCATGTCTTCTTACTGAGTGAAATGTTCTTTGAACTCTGCTAATTGACAATATAACAATTCAGTAGTAACAATGTGATTATTTCTATATAAGAAGCCAATAGTTAACTAGGATCTGGTTGCCTGTAACAACAATGCTGCTTGCTGCTACTGTGGCTTTGTTAGGCCAACAACACCAGCACACAGGAGGGCTGCTAGCACAAGTTCTTTGATCTGATTTTCTAAGGAAAACAACTTTAAGGGGTTAACAATCTCATTGTAATTAAACATACATATATCATTTACTTAGTTCAAGGGGAAAAGTCAGCACCCTGAACTTCAGAGAAAACACAAACAGAAAGTACAAGCAGAAATTATATAAACAGCAAATAAATACAAATCAACAGATAGGCTTCTATCCATTTGTCCAAGACATTACATACACAGTTACTAGACAGAAGCACCAACATCTGGGTTTCCAAAGAGTGGGGCTCTCCTTGACATCTACCCAGAGTCTCCACATGAAGACTCTTCCAATCAGTGTGCACCCAAAACAAAACAAAACACCAACCTCAGATTTTATAGACATTTCTCAGGGCCCTGGGGCTTAGACCTACTTAGCAAAAGGGTATGGGACCTGGGCCTTTCTTGTTTCTTAAGCAGGTTATCAAAGAATCTTGATTCAGTCAAAGACTCCATTGAAACAAAGGCAAGACTCATCAAAGGCACTTGATTACCTCAGTGCTGAGAAGCATTCCAGAACAAAAGACAACAAAAAGTCCCACTTTGCTTGCCATTAAATTTGAAAGGCCAGACTCACCAAAGGTACTTGACTACCTTAGTGCTGAGAAGCCCTCCTGAAGAAAAAACAAAGGCAAAAAGTCCCACTCAGCTTGCGATCACATTGCCTCACACATTGAAGGTCCATGTGAAACTACATGAAAGGAAAAATTGGGGGTAGGGGGGAAGATGGATTTCCTGAAGTAACTGTCCAAGACAGGAAATTGAAAGCAGCACAGACCCAAAATGCTCTAGGATTCATTAGTAAGAAGAAATAATTACCAGAAGGGAAAGGCAGGAAAAACCCCAAATATTTATGAAGCTCCTATGTGTTAAGTGCTATGCTAAGCACTTTACAAATAGCATTTCATTTTGACCATAAATTAACACTGGTGTCGCTATTATCATTGCCATTTTACCAGGAAGGAAACTGAGGCAGGTAGCTGTTAAGTGACTTGCCAAGGGTCACACAGCTAGTATCTGAGGCAGGATTTGAATTCAAGTCCTCCTGACTCCAGGTCCAGTGTTTTATCCACCTGTGAGACTTACCACTGGATGAAGCAAGTGACTTACTCTATGTGCTCTAACTTCACATCCTCCTTCCTGATGTTCCATAGTCAGAGCTTATCCTTTTTGTTAAACCTTGGATCCTTTAAAACACAGTTGCCTCCTGGGAGAGGCTATGTAATAGGGCTACACCAAAAATTATGAAATATTAATGCTAATCTTGCATCTATTAGTTACTCGCTGTGTGATCTTGGGCAAGTCCTTTGCCCATCATTTCTTCTCCCTGGGTCTTCTTTTTCTCCTTGGCAAAATGAAATGGGAAGTTTCCTGTCTTAGATGAGGAGGCAACTAGGTGGTGCAGAGGATGGAGCATTGGGTATGGAGTCAGGAAGACCTCAATTTAAATCCAGCTTCAGACAGTTTTTAGCTGTGCGTGACCCTGGGCAAGACAGTTAGCCTCTGTTTATCTCAGTTTCTTTAACTATAAAATAGGGGTGATAACAGTGCCTACCTCCTGGGTTGGCTGTGAAGATCAAATGAGACAATATATGTGAAGTGTTTACAGTTTACAGTTTACACATAGTAGGTGCTAGATCAATGCCTGTTTCCTTCCTTCCTCTTAGGTCTCCTTTAGCTCTAAATCTCATGAGTAAAAACCATTAGTCTTGAAAAGGACATAGATAGCATCTATTTCTCCCTTCTCCTTTTACCTTCTACCTTCTCCTCTTCTTCCTCCTCCTGCTTCTACCAACTTTCTAATTTCTCACCTGGCTTCACTACTCTGGGACTTCTTCACCTTGCCCCAGGAAGTTCATCATCAGCACCACCTCATCATCCTCTAAGATTGGTCTTGGTACTTCGCCTGTCTGACTGGAGGGTGAGCCATGAACTCTAAGTCTCCATTTAAGGTAAGAAAGCTTAGCTCAGAAAAGTCTTCTGGTTGTACTGCCTTGGAACTTTTCTGATTCACTTCTTTACCATCTCCCGCATCATATTCCTTTCTTGGCCTTCCTCACACCCTTTTTTAATTGTTACTGTGTTTTATCTTTTCACATAGATCATAAGCTCTTTGAGGGGAAGGACTGTATCCCCAGTACTTAGTATAGAGTCTGGCTCATAGTAGCCCTTTGGGTTTTATTACTGAGGAACCTTTAGGAAGAGCAACCATGGCTGGCAGACTGAGATCCTCATAGAATCTGCCAATTAACAAATAGACCATTTTACACAAGTTGTGTCCATGTGTCAGTGAATTGTGTTCAAAAGAAGGTGCTAATTGAGCCAATAAAAATAAACAGTGATATGATTAGGGCCTCCCCCTCAATCTTCCCACCCCCCAATGTCAGTTATTGATTTTGCCTCATCTGGCAACAAGGCTTATTCCCTGTCAATTTTCCCTCTCAGTTGGCTTGTATTCCTCATGGGCTCATGGTGCTAGGTGAAGATGAGTTTCACAGATATTGGTAAATATACCTGAATCATACCCATGGCTTCTTCTTTGACTTTTTCTTCTCTCATCCCCCATCTCCCAGCAGTCATGTGATGATGTAAACTCCCCCTCATTTGTCTTCCTTCTCTTCACTCATACCGCCACCACCCTCGTTCTGGCCCTAAGCCCCTTTCTGCTGGGCGACTGTAATCACTTCGTAGCTATGGATTTGATTTATAGTCCTCCTATTGCCAATGTCTCACTTCTTCAATCCACCCTTAAAACTATTGTATAATTAATGTTACTACCATAGGAGAGATAAAGACTTTGAAAGCATTTTTTTACATTGGCAAATAATAACAATGATAATTCTGATTTCCATAGAGCTTTGAAATTTCTGAAACACTTTCTTTCCACTAAAGAGGACAAGAAGTTCTGGATCTGATGTCAGGAAGACCTGAATTCAAATCTGGCCACAAACACATAAAAGCTATATGAATAAGTCACTTAACTTCTACCTACCTCTGTTTCCTCAAGCACAAAGTGGGGATAAAAATAGCACCTTCCTCTCAGGGTTGTTGGGGAGATGAAAGTGACATAGAGTGGTCTGTTGAATTTTGTGTGTCTAAAGCATGGCAGAAAGTATTTGAACCTCTGTTTCTAGAGATTTTTATAATAACTGAAATTTATGTCTCTGAAAAGTTTACAAAGCACTTTGCACACATTGGGACTCACAACAGATAAATGCTATAGGACAGGTTATTATGGATAAACACTACACTGGCTTTTTCGTTTGTTTGTTTTTAATTAGGGGAGGGGGAATGGATCCAGATTTGTGGTTTGGTTGACATGAAGAACTCCTGACTTGGAAACTCCCTTTCTTGATGCCATTTCTAATTTAGAGAGTTTCCCAGGGCACTGTTTTTGCTTGCCCAGGGTCGCATAATCATTAGAATTCAGAGGCAAGACTTGAACCTAGGTCTTCCAGAATCTGAGGCTAACTCTGTAGCCACTATCCCATGAAGCCCATCATTCCTTCCCTCTTGTTTGTAGATGAGGTTCTGAGAGTCTCTGAAAGCAACTGATCCATGGGCATAATGCTAGAGAAAGTCTACAGCAAATTTGAACTCATACCTGCCTGTGAGTCCAACGTACCTAATGTACAAACTGTCTCACCAAAGTACCTAATGTACAAACTGTCTCACCAAGGAAAACCTCCCTTCTCAAATGCTATAGCCATCCACCTAGGTGGCTAAATTTGGCAAATTTGTGACCCCACAAATAGTGTAGCACCTAATGTATATGAGATAATTATCTTGTCTTGGAGGCAAGTGGTTGGACTGGATGACTTGTTGAGTTCCTTCTGTAAATAATTTGGTTCCATCAATAGAGATTTACTTTCTAGACTCATCCTGAGAAATATAATACAGTGTCCCTCAAAACAACAAGAAGAAAAGACATTTTTATTAAAGATTAGAGAGGGTGCACACATTCCATCATTCCTTCTAAAACCCCACTGCTATGTCCTTAAGACCACTATAGACTCCCAGCATCTAGAAAGGTATTGTGGTACAGAATAGAATTTTCTAATCTCAAACTACCCTAGGAGGTAGGGAGAAGGCATGGGAAGGTTTATAGCTTTGGAGTTTGACTGAAATAGCATTAGCAGCTGGCAATCTCTCTGCTGTTTACTGGTTTGAAATCTGCCGTGTTTTGCCTGTTCTCCACCCACTTTATTTTAGGAATGGGGGCTCAGAGAAGACAAGAGGGACAGGGACCTATGTCTTAGGCCATATTTAATCCAAACATGCCATCCACAAGAGATGGCAGTGAGGTGGAAAAGATGGCAGCTGGACTTTGAGTTATGAGGAGATGAATCAGATCCTCCCTTAGATACTTCCTAGTTAGGTGACTCTGGTCAAGCCATATAACTTTCCTGTGACCCAGTTTTCTCCTTCCTAAAATGAAGAGAATTGACTTGATAGTTTCTAAGGTATCTTCCAGTTCTAAATCTATGATTCTACCATCTTAAGGACCCCAGGGAAGCCAAGAGAGCCCTAATATTCCAAAGTAGAAAAAATGAGAAGAATTGAGTTCTATTGATTACCAGCTAGGTGGGTTCAAGCAATGAACTTCACTCATTTGAGTCTCTCTTCCTCCTGCACAAAATCATAATTCCTATCATATATCTCTTACATGGTTGTTGTGAGGAAGAAATCCATTCGTTCAACCATTCATCAAACACTTATGAGTCTTCTTCAATGTGTGATATGCCATGATCATTGGTGGAAGTTGGTAGATTGAACAATGATAAGATTTAGGATATCACAAGGAAAAATAAGGCATGTGGAAAGATAAAGATGATGCAGATTAGGATCTGGTTGGTACAATAAAGAAATACAAAGAGTTATGTAATCATAACCATTTCTGCTTCTGTGGCCACATGGGAGCACATGTGGGCAAAAATGGAAGCACTTGTAGGGTTTATGCAGTGTGGTAGAAAGAGCCCTGGGTTAGGAATCAGGATGCCTGGGTTCTAGTCCTGGCTCTGCCTAGCTAGGCAACTTTGGCTAAGTCATTTCTTGTGCCTGAGGAAGATAAACATTTTATGTGTATTATCTCATTTGACCCCTACAGCCACCATGGGGAACATGTAGTAAAGGTATTATTATGCATTTTTTTTTTACAGATAGGAAAGCAGAAGATCAGAGGAGAGAAATGATTTTCCACAGTCACATAGTCAGCGTATGAATGAAAATCTCCTTATTCGACAACCCGTACTCATTCCAGTCTGATTTGCCTCTGACTGGTACTGGTCCTTGAATCAGGAAAAACAAGCACAGAGGACCTTGAAAGTGATTCCAATTCTAAAGTTCTGTGGCTCCTCTAAGTTAATAGGAATTCTCTTTTTAAGCTTCTGTCCAACCTATTCATTAATAGCATGGAGCTAGTTTGTAATGTTGATGTCAAGGGAGAAGAGTAACACCCACTTTTTGCTTTTTTACATGGGCTCATTTATGATGGGAACTAAGCAATGAATCAGAAGGAATTATAGCAACCGGCAGAGAAAACAGGTTGGTTATTTTTGAGTTTAGTGTGTTGGTTTTATTTGTTTATTTGATTTATGGTACCTGAGTAAGAGCAGGAGCCCTGCCTTAATTCTTGCTGGATTGGAGTCCAATCAAGCCCTGTTTAAACTGCTCCCATGTGGAACGGTGATCCGTGAGCATAGCAATGCATTGGAGGTAGGCTAAGAGGCCAAGGACAAAATCTATTTTTTAAAACAAATCATGCACATATTTATACATGCATGAATGAATGCATGCACATGTGCATATTTATATGTGAATATACAGTGCCTGGTACATGGTTAGTACTTAATAAATGTTCTGCCTCTGTATGGCTGTCTTTTCTTTTTTCTCTTTTTCCTTCTTCCTATCTACATAGAGAGATAGACAGAGAGAGAGACAAACTGACATAGTCCAATAGGTAGGACAGACAGGTGGACAGCAGACCTTAGAGTGAGCTAGGTGATCTGGGTTCAAATCTTGCCTCTGCAACATACTAACTCAATTCCCCAAGTCCTTTGAATTTTTCAGGACCTGGGCAACTCCCTAGAATGAAAGTTATAGTTGAGTCACCAATCTGCATAAGTAGAAGGAGTTTCTGGCCCAAGAAAGTCACTTGTCTAAGTCAGATGTATATATATATATATATATATATATATATATATATATATATATATATATATATATATATACACACACACACATATAAATATATATACACACACACATATAGATATGTAGATATATAGATATACACACATACACACACATATATATACATATATATATAATGTGTGTATATATATATATTTATATATGTGGATATGGATATGTATATAAGTGTTGGGCAGCTAGGTGCCACAGTGGATAGAATGTCAAGTCTGGAGTCAGGAAGACCTGAGTTCAAATCTAGCCTTCCATACTTACTAGCTGTGTGATCCTGGGCAAGTCACTTCACCCTGTTTGTCTCAGTTTCCTCGTCTGTTAAATGAGCTGGAAAAGCAAATGGCAAACTACTCCAATATCTTTGCCAAGAAAACCCCAAATGGGGCCATGAAGAGTCAGACCCGGACAGAACGACTGAACAACAAAAATAAGTGTGTGAGCTATTATTATATATGTGTATGCATGTGAGCATGTATATAATGTTGTATACATGTATATTCACACATGTGTACTATGACAATAACAGTTCATATTTAGAGAGAGCTCTAAGCTTTGAAAAGTATTTTGCATAAATAATCTCATTTTATATGAATTTTCTCATATCTCACAGTAAACCTGGAGGGTTGATGCTATCATTATCCCCATTTTACATGCAATTCACAAAGGTTAAGTATCTTACCCAGGGTAATACAGGTAGAACTTGTCTAAAGAAAGATGTAGGGAAAGGCAGCACAGAATAGTAGGTAGAGTCCCTTAGACTTGGAGTAAAGGTTCAAATCTCATCACTAGTTGTGTGACTGGTGAAGTTACTCAAACTCTACTAGCCTTAGGTAACTTTTTAGTTACTCAATACTACTACTAAATAATATGAGGGTTGGATATGCATTAGTGAGGGAGTTCTTACATTGGGATCCTCCATGATAAAGAAATTACAGATCCTTTTGTATGTGAATTGATGTATATACATTGGTCCGCACAAGATTACATAACAGACACACTTATTCTCCCTGTGCTCAGGCCCCTCAATAATAGCCCATCATGTAGAGAGATGACTCTGGTTTAAGGTTATGTCAGGAGAGTATAAGATCTGTCAGGGGCCACCATGCTCAAAAGTCCTCATGCATGGTTCTGACTGTGGACTATGCATGAGATTGAAGGACCAGCCTGATTGACTATGGAAAGGCTGCTTTCTAAAGAGTTGGTTAGCAGGCCATGATTACCCAGAAAACAAATAAAAATCCAAAATGCCGCTGGATCTTCTGTAGGTCCCCTTTACTTCTGCAGGCAATGAGGAGAAGTGAAATAAGAGGGGATCTATAATTTTGTGAGTATAAATACTAACCCTATACACTTAGATCATAGCCCCTATATACCATAGTGGATGGCCTCAGACTTGCCATGACTAAAAAATTCATCTCATACCTGGAGGATTGAACCAACCCCTCCTGTAAAATCCTTTTTTGCTTGGAAATAATCCTGAACTCTTGAAGTCTATTCTGACCACTGATGTGCAAGCTCTGACAGGTCCTTTCAAGCTGGGAAGTCTTTAAAAACAAGCTTAGCAAAGGCATATTTGCCTATAATCCAAGGATTAGACAGGCTAAGCGTAGAGAGGGTCTTCACCAGAAGGTTAATAGGAGTAGAAAATCACAGATCAAAAGCTGGAAGGCACCTCAGAAGAAATCTAGTTCAGCTCTATCAGTGAATGAATGAATGAATGAATGAATGAAATAAAAAATTATTAATGGCATGTACCAGGCACTATGTTATGTGCTGGTGATACAAATATAAAAAGCAAGGAAGTCTTTACCATCAAGGAATTTGTATTCTAATTGTTTATGTTGTCCAGTCATTTTTAGTTGTGTCTGACTCTTTGTGAGCCAATTTGGGGTTTTCTTGGCAAAGATACTGGGGTGGTTTGCCATTTCCTTCTCCAGCTCATCTGGAAGATGAGGAAACTTGAGGAAGAATTAAGTGACTTGTCCAAGGTCATACAACTAGTGAGTGTCTGAGGTCTTCTTGATCCTAGGCCTGGCACTCTATCTACTGTGCCACCAAACTGCTCTTTACATTCTAAAGGGGAAAGCAATACATAGATGCTGGATGGGTATCCAGAAATTCGTGTTTTGTTCTGGGAAGTCACTAGGTAAATGGAGCTATAGGATAATTGATTGATATGCTATTTCTGTGAACAACCGTGCTGTTTAGATTATTTGATTACTATGTGGAAAATGGAGTGGGGGAGGGGAAGGATACTTAGACCCAAAGTAGTTAAGTGACTTGATCAAAGTCAAGTGTGATGTAAGTGTCAGAGGGAGGATTTGAACTCAGATTCTCTCACTTCAGAGCCAGTGTTCTTTCTACTAAACCAGAT
Organism: Trichosurus vulpecula; assembly: GCF_011100635.1. NCBI lineage: Eukaryota > Metazoa > Chordata > Mammalia > Diprotodontia > Phalangeridae > Trichosurus > Trichosurus vulpecula. The sequence goes on along the minus strand of NC_050574.1, from coordinate 115,228,497 downwards.
TGCTGCTAGACGATGAACTTCTGAACAATGAAGAAGCTAATGGAAGGACTGTGATATGTATCCATGGAAGGAGGACCCACATAAAGAAAATCACAGAGTTTTGAAAGAAATGTAAATCAACCAATCAACAAACCATCTATGCCAGGTGCTGTGCTAGATTGGCTTAAGCATAGACTGCCATGGGACTGACAAGAGATCACCTTGAAGGGAAAGCACACACATATATTTCCTGAAAAATAACACTGATTATGGGCTGTGCTCAACTTTTCTAGAAGCCAAATGTAAGGTGGGAAACAGCATATTCCATCTCTAAACCAGTGTGGTACATGTAGCTCCAAGCACATGAAGACACTCCACCTGGGCCTCATGTTCTGCAGAGGCTTTCTTCATCTCAGGGCCATTATTCATCACAGAGCATCCTGTGGCCCTTCCCTCTCCCTGAGCTCCAACAGTCAATCGCTTGTCTGTGTTCTATCTCTAGAACATCTCTGGTAGCTGCCTCCTTCTCTTTCCCCCTACTGCTACCATCCAGTTCAGTTCACCATTGTGCTGGACCATGGCAGTAGACTCCCAAGTGGTCTCCCTGCTTTCAGACTCTTTTCTCCAACACCCTCCACAGTGCAACCATAATTGTCTTCCTACAGTACAACAATAATAACATAGAATGCTTTTGGCTTTACATGGTACTTAATATATGTTGTCTCATTTGATCCTCGTAGCAATGCTTGTTTTTTGTTTTCTTTTTTGTGGGGAGGTAGAGAGGGAACCCCTCTAGTTTCATTGGTATAGGAACCATCTAGGAGTAAATGCTTTCTATCAAGGCATATCAATACCTGGACAAAAATTTATAGACTTGGAGTACTTCCAGTAGCACTGAGAGGTCAAGAGACTTAGCCAGGGGTACAGTCAGCCTGTGTCTGAGGTAGGCCTGGACAAACCCAGATTTTCCTGACTGAGGCAGGTGCTCTATCCAGCACAGTATAGTACTTATCATTAGTAGATAATAGAGGTTGGTAGTACTGTTTCTATTCTGCAACAGAGAAAACTGGAACTAAGAGAAGTTAAAGGGCTTTGGTTGAAATTAATTCAGTTTGATGATACCAATAATGATTCAGCACCTTCTATACCAGAGACATTTTGCATACAAAGCCACAAAAAAAGGCCTACTCTCTCAAAGAGTATATATGTTACCTATTGATCCATGCTCATATAGCCACTAAATGTCAGGAATAGGGGGGTCAAATTTAACTTTCTCCTGGCTCCATGTGAAATGTTCTTTCTACCACCCCCGCCATTTTTTCTGTATGTTTGAAACCAGAAGTAATTGGGAGTGTGTGTGTGCGTGCGTGCGTGTGTGTGTGTGTGTGTGTGTGTGCATATGTGTAGGGATTACAATAGTTGGCTGGGGCGGGATGTTATGTAATGCAGAATAATAACCAGATGCTTTATCAAAATACTGAGGTCCAAGAAGTGGCCTGGGATGTTTCAGACAACAAAACATCACTTGGCATGGCAACGAGTGTCTTTTCTATCTTTCTAGAGGTATAAATGAGGGCATCCTTGAAGATACTTCTCCAGGTGGTTAATCAAAAGCAAGGTGGAAATCATGGCGGCTGGCTGACCACTGTGGCTTCATTGGAGTTGGCCACCAATGATTTGGTCACCATGAATATGCCTGTGACTTAATGCTATGAATTGGTAGACATTGATGAAATGTAGAGAAACTAGGTGTAGACTTCTGAAGAAACAGCTCTTGGTGGGTTTCTAAAGATGATAGGATTGGGATAGGTAAGGCATCATGGTAATGGAGGGAGGTTAATATCATAGAAATCTCAGGGCAGAGAACAACTGGCCAGGTCCATGCATCTCCAATTCTCATTCACATCAGTCAAGACAGAAAATAGGTCTCTGCCATTTCCAAAGTGTCAAACAAAGACTCCCAGCCCTGAATTTCTCCAGAAAATTATCCCCCAGAAATCCCCGTGAAGTCGTTTCTAGATGAGGGACTTCTCTGTGCAGCTCCAACCACATGATAGTATTTGATTTCCCACAATGTGTGTGTGTTCTGTGCAAACACTGGTGACAGCTCCTTGTGGACCTGGACAATTAATAGCTATTTCCCCCCGACAGAAAGAAACACAAGGATGTTTGTGCCAGGATACAAATGTGTATTGTTTCCCTTTCCTTCTTCCCTAACCCATGTATGATATGTTCTGGAAAGCCCAGGGATTATCATTATCATTTGGCTAAAACCTGTCAATAGCTCATGAATGAATTAAGTTTATATTCCTCAGCCTGGAATTCAAATCTCTGCATATTCTGAAGTCATCTTACATTTCCCACTTGATTTCATCATATTCTCCTCCATATTCTCTAAATTTTAGACAAATTTGCGTTTCATGTTCCAGGCACTTTGTATGACACCTGGAACATACTTTCTTACTATTTGTCGGTAGCATAGGGCCTGGTACATAGTAGGTAGCTAGTTAGTACTTGTTGATATATTCTTCTACTGGATGAGCCCCATGAGAACAGATGCTGGGTCTAGTCCGTCTTATTATATCCCCCAGAGCTGCTGAACACAGTGGTTGGGAAACTGAATAGTCTTAATATATAGTTATTGGTATGAATCACAAACTCAGCCTTTCATTTGATTAAACAGGCTACTATGTACAAGTAATATAATGTGCCACACTATATGCAAGGTGAAAGGTAATATGGCATGCTGGGAAGAGAGCTGGTCTCGGAGGCTAGTCTCACCTCTGACAGGTACAAGTTATGTGATCCTTGGACAAAGGATCTTAGGACTCTAAAACACTCTTTAAGACTATAAATTTTGCAAAAGGTCCTCATGTATATTGGCAAAGGAGCCTCCTTACTATGAATTGCCTATGAAATCATAGGACACGTGATTAAGATATTGTGCATACAGAAACATGAAACAGAAAATGCCCCTTCCCTCAAGGGGCTTGCACTGTTCTGATGGTATCTAATAGGTACACAGATAAGTAAATACTTATCTGTAAATAACTATTTAATAAGTAAATAATTTATATACAAAGTAAGTAAAAGTAATTTCTGGAGAGATTTCCACTCCCTTCCCTTCCCTCTTTTAAGTTACCTTCACTTCAATGGGCACTGGATTTTTCTCCCAGAATGCCTGTTATAGCCATCGTACTCCAGCTAAACAGAAATCAGTGTTATCTAAATACATTCCAGGCTTTCCCACCACTAAGTCTTTGCTCATATGTTGCCTCCTGAAATGAATTTGTATTTACTGAACTGTTTTAGTATATCATCCCCCCGGTCAAATGCAAATTTCTTGAGAGCAGAGACTGTTGTTTATTTTCTATTTTTGTTTTGCTTTGTCTTTGTATCCCCAGACCTTTGTATCATATCTTGGACATTGTTAATCCTTAATAAAGGCAAATGAATTGGACCTAACTGTTGAATATGGAGAACAGTAAATGATAACGTTTCCTCTTCGTTGGGAAGTTTTTGAGTATTTGGGAGCCAACACATATCCAATGTTCCCTGCCTCTTCCTCTTTCTGTAGTTAAATGCATAATTTGGTCTTTTGGTTGTTTGTATATCCCCCACCATCCCTGGGTTGGTTTACAAAATCACTGAATAATATAATCACAAAATCTACAGACTGGAACAGACCTCAAGAACCACCTAGTCTGACCTGTAGCTGACCAGGAATCCTCTCTAAAGAATCCCCAAAGCAGTTTTCAATTTGTATTTGAAGACTTACAGTGACAGAGAACTCACTGGCTCATGGAATATCCCAGTTACTTATGAATAGTACTCATTCTTAGGAAGTTTTCTTTATGTCATGTCCAAATCTGTCTTTCAAGCATTCATTAAGCCCCTACTATGTGTCAGACGCTGTTCTTCTTCCCACTGCTAAGCAAATTAATTCTTCCTCCATTTGACAGTCCCAATCCTTGAAGACAATTGTCATCCTCTCCCTGCCCCACCCCCTGAGTGTATCCCCTTGGGGTTAATCATCTCTGGTTTTGTCAACCAATCCTTGTATGACATATTCTCTAGGCTTCTTACCATCCTTGGTGACCTTTTCTGGACATCAGTCATCATCACCATCATCAACAGCAGATCACTTTACATGTATTATCTCACTTGATCCTCTTATCAGCCCTGGGAAGTAGGTTCTATGATCACCCCCATTTTATAGATGAGGAAAACTGAGGCTGAGAGAGGTTAAGTAACTTACTCAGGGTCAGATACTTGCTAAATGTCTGAGGTGGGATTCAAATTCAGGTCTTCCTCATTCCATATCCAACACTGTGCCGCCTAGTTGCCTAACACTGACATGATCTAACTTTGGGTTTTTCCGTGTGGTGATGGCAATCAGAGACAAACACAGTAATACAAATGTGACCTAACCAGGGAGGAATCTAAGGTAACTATCACCTCTCCCATTCTGTACAGTAAACTTCAGAATCAGGAAGATCACGTTCATGAGTTCAAATATGGCCTCAGACACTTAGTAGCTGTGTGACCCTGGGCAAGTCACTTAACCCTGTTTGCTTCAGTTTCCTCATCTGTAAAATGAGCTAGAAAAGGAAATGGAAAACCACTCCAGTATCTTTTCCACCCCCCCCCCAAATAGGGTCACGAAGAGTTTTCATATGATGGAAAAATTACTAAACAGCAACAACCATAACCATGAAGCCTAGGCTGAAGAGCATTAGCATTAAACTGTGAGCTCCTTGAGAGCAACTACTGTTTCTTCCTTTCTTTGTATCTTCAGCACATAACACATTGACTGGTCCATAGTAAGCACTTAAGAAATACTCATTAACTTGACTTTTAGCCGCTGTATCAAAATACTGACAAATAGTAATCTAGTATTTATTAAACTCCCCCAGATTTTTCCCCCTTGGGAACTATTGTCTGGCCATACCTCACTTAACCGGGACTTTTGAAATTGATTTTTTGAAACCAAATGTAGAACTTTGCATTTTCCCCTATTAAATTTCAAGACATTTTGTCTACTTATCGTTCTCTCCTATTGATATATATTTGGATCAGGAGTCTGTTATCCAGTATGTTAGATCTTCCTTCAAATTTCAGATCATCTAACACTTTGACATTTGTGCTATCTACACCTTCATCCACATGAAAGATAAAATGCTGAACAAGATAGGATCAAAGAGAGATCTCTGAGGCCCTTCATAAGAGACAGCACCTTCCCCTCCGCCCTCTCCAGTTTGCTATTGGAGCATTAATTGCTACTTTCAGTCTGGTCATTTGACCAGTCCCTAACTGACCAAAATGTATTATAATTTTCTTCACAGGATCACAGAATGTGAGAGTTGGAAGGAATCTCAAAAGTCATTTGATTCAACCCATACACAGTTGGAATCTCCACCATAATATTCCTGAAAAAAGTCTTTCAGTTCATTAAATATCCTTTTTTATTATTCAGAATTATACTCAATTTTTCTGGGTAAGTTATTCTTCATCACAATCCCAGTTCTTTTGGTTTTTGAAATATAATTTTCCAATACCTACAGTCTTTTAGTATAGAAACTGCTAGGTCTTGTGAAATCCTGTTTGTGTCTCCACAGTATTTAATTTTTTTTTTCCAGCTTACAATATTTTCTCTTCAACCTGGGACTTTTGAAACTTGACTACGACATTCCTCTAAGTTTTCCTCCTGGGATCTTTCAAGTGGTGAACAGCAGATTTTTTTCTATTTCTACTTTACTGTCTTGTTCTAGAACAAGGTTGAGGGGGAGGTGGAGAACAAAAGGAAAAAATAAAGAGTTACATGATAACTTTATTACACATTCAAAAGGGAGAGCAAGTTGTACATAATATATTTGTAGTTTCATGTGCAATAACCTTTTAAAATTCTACCACGTTATGGAAATGCTTGTTTTATTTTGTAAATTAACAATAAAATAAATAATATTTTTAAAAAAGAAAAAAATATACCTGAAAAGTAATGGTTTAGCTTCAAATGAAAGCCCTCCAAAGGAGCACCCACCACCTCTCAAGGAAGGTTATTCCACTTTTGGAAAACTCTCATTGCTAAGAAGTATTTCCTGAGGTCAAGCCTAAATTTGTCTCTTTGTAGGTTCTATTGCTATTTCTGGTTCAGTCTTTTGGGGCAACAAAGCACAAATCTAGTCCCTCTGGTGCATGGTAGCTTCTCAGATACCAGAAGGTTGCTAGCATGTCTCCCCTGAATCTTTTCTTCCCCAGGCTAAATATTTCCAGTTCCTTCAGTGGGTTCTTGCATAAGATGGACTCAAAGACCTTCACTCTCTTAGTTATCCTCTTCTTAAGACTCTCTAGCTTTATCAACATTGTTCTTAAACTGTGATGCCCAGAACTTAACACAAATTCCAGATACATCTGATGAGGGAAGCGTATAATGACACCATCACTTTCCTATGCCTAGAAGTTTTGCTCCTCTTAGTACAGCCTAAAAACACATTTTTCCCCTGTCATATCAAACTTCTGACTCATATTGAGCTTATAGTCCATTAACCCCCCAAGATCTTTTTCAAAACAGCCACTGTCCAACATCCACCATCTTAAACTTAATGTACTTGATTTTTTTGAGTGTAAGACTTTATATTTACACTTATTGAATTTTAATCAATCCATACATAATTATTAAGCACCTACTATGTGTCAGGTACTATGTTAAGCACTAGGGCTAAAAAAGAAGACGAGACAGCTCAAGGAGCTTACAGTCTAATGATCATGATCATCTTCTTAGATTCTTAGAGCCCAGTGCTTGAACCCATCAATATCTTTTTGGATCCTAAATCTGACATCTGCAAATGTGATCCTTTATCCAAGTCACTGATAAGAAAGTTACACAGCACAGATCCTTAGAGACCTCCCTTAGAGACCTGTGGCCATCCTGCCATCTCAGATCATCGATAACTATTGTTGTGAGTGCAGCCATTCACCAGTTCTGAAACCATTGGATTTAATTATTGCCATGTTTATGTCTTCCTTTCTTTTTTCATGAGAAAAGTGTGAGATATTTGATCAAAATCTTTGCTAAATTCTAGGTAAACTTTAACGATAGCATCTCCTTCATCTACCAATTTAGTAATTTTATCAGAAAAGGAAATGAGGTTAGTACGCCATGACCTTCTATCCCTTCATTTTATAGACAAGCCGAGGTTGGGAGACTTTGTCAAATGCTTTGCTGAAATCTAATCAATGCTATAATTAGATTTCTAGGATACTCTACTCTACTGAACTTAAATTTAATCAGTTAATCTCTTTCTCTCTCTCTCTCTCTCCCTCTCTCTCTCCTCTATCTCTCTCTCCCTCTCCCCCTTTTTCCTCCCCTTCCTCCCCTTCTCTCCTCTTCCCCCTTTCCCCTTTTCTTTTTCCCTCTCTCTTTCCCCTCCACCCTCCTCTCCCTGTCCCCCCTCTTCCCCTGTTTCTCTCCCTCTCTCTCTTTTATCCCCTATCTCCTTCCCCCCCTTCCCCTGCTTCTCTCTCTCTCTCTCTCTCTCTCTCTCTCTCTCTCTCTCTCTCTCTCTCTCTCTCTCTCTCTCTCTTTCTCCCCCTCCCTTCTCCCCCAAATAAGTAAGGCAACTTGGCATACTGGAACAACGATATTCTTTGGAGTCAGGCAACCTGGCTCAGAACAAATCCCAACTACTTGCAGGCTATGAGACAATTTTAAGCAAATACCTTTACCTCCCTATTTGCTCCCTTATAAAACAGGGGAAGGAAGGGAACAAGCATTTATAGGGTACCTACTATGTGGTAAGCACTTCATAAATCATCTCATTTGATACAACAATCCTGTGAGATAGATGCTAGCATGATTGACAGCTAAGAAAACTGAGGCACGTAAAGTTTAAATGACTTACCCAGGGTCACACAGCTATGAAGTATCTGAGGCCACATCTGAGTCAGAACTTCCTGACTCCAGGCCCTGCACTCTATCCACTATGCAACGTATAATCATATTTATAGTACCTCTTGTATAGCATTTTTGCAAGTAAATGCTCTATAATCCTTAAAAAGCTAGAGAATTTCAATATTCCTACCATGGAAGCTGTTGTTGAATGCCCAGATGTTCATGGCGTCAGCTCTTTAAGATGCTGAGCAGGACTCTATGAGTGGACCTTCTGAAGTTCCGCTAAGTCACTCAACCACTCTCAATGCTTCAGTTTTCTCCTATATAAAAAGAGGGTAGTAATACCAGCACATCCCCCCTCGCAGTATTATTAATGCTTGTTGATTATCGATCGTTATGAGGAAGGCACTTTGTAATCCCTTAGGGTTCTGTAGAAATCTGTCGATATTATAGAGGGATCTTTGTCCTGGTCTTAGGACAATAAACTCCTGGAAAAACTGTTATCTACCTATCTTTTTCATCTTCTGATCTGTTTGATCATTGGGCCCCAGGCTTGGCACACAGTAAGCACCTGGTTAAGTGCATTTTTTTGGAGGGTGGAAGGCAGGGCAATTGGGGTTAAGTGACTTGCCGAAGGTCACACAGCTATTAACTGTGTCAAGTGTCTGAGGCCGGATTTGTACTCAGGTCCTCCTTACTCTAGGGTCAGTGCTGTACTCACTGTGCCACGGTTAAGTACATTTTAATGGGCCATATACTTGTTTTCATACCCACATTAGTCAAGTCAACATTCATTAAGTGCCTAATACGGACCAAGAACTGGGCTAAGTGCTTGAATCTCCTAGAGAGGTATCTTTTTTACCAATGGAACCAGGCACCTTCTCTGACATGTTTAAATGTCTAAAGAGTTAAATGACTTATCCAAGATCCAGAATGTGTCAGGGGTGTATCTTGAATCTGGGTCTTCCTGGCTCCAAAATCAAAAATCTAAAATCACTAAAATAGCTTCTTCTCTGACCGCAACATCACTTCAGTATTCAGAAAAAGAAACTGAGGCCCAGCAGGGTTAAGGCGCTTGTCCAAAGTCACAAACTAATAAGTACCAGAGCCTGGGCTCAAACACAGCTGATCCCAAGTGAGGTGTTGCAATAAATTCACAGGAGGGCTAAGGTGACAAACTCTATTACTGAACTTACAGGCAGATTGTTATGTACCATGTTGTGTCTTTTACCTGCTTTCTTTCATTTATACCATTTACAAAGGAAAACTAAAAAGCTTTTAGTTTCTCAATGTGGTGTCATGAGTGAGTTTTCTATCATAATTCATATAATGGAAAACTCCAAAAGGCAGAAGGGCAAAAACTTCTCAGGCAGAGATTCAGCCACCAGCAGCCAACCCACAGAGTGACCTTGTCGTAGACCTTTCTCTATAATAAAGAGAATAACTTTTGTTTTCATCATAAGCTTCAATTTTGTAATAAACAGCAAAAACGCCAGGTCAATGGGATTTGGTTAAGCATTAAACACTCCATTTAAGACAGCATCAGCAAGATAGAGGACAGGGTCTGGGATCCAGGGTTGGCCCTAATGAATCCTAGAATCTCCATGCTAGAAGGGCTGGATCTCTTAGGCCAGCTGAACAAGGGAAGGTGGATGTCATGGCCTCTGAGTTTTTATAGCTGAGCCAGTCTGGAACTCACTAAGACAAGCTTTGAATTTCATTTCCAGTAGAGTCTTTAACTAGCTGTGGCTTTGAGTTCTCCTCTCCCAGGACTTTACTTTCTTCATTTGTAAAAGAAGGTTGAAATAGATTGGTTCTGGAATTCTATGAGTCTAGGACTTTCACCCCCCTCCCCTGGAATGCTGTAGGTAAGGTTGATAGAGGAGGTGACCATGAGATGGGGAGATTACTCAGATTACAGTAATAAGGCCTCACATGAGGCAGCACTTTGCAGTTTACTAACCATCTTTACATGGATCTCATTTCTAGTCAGAGGACTTGAGTTCACACACCGGTTCTACCACTCACTAACTGTGACCTCGGGAAAAACATCACATTTCTCTGGGTCTCATTTTCCTCATCTGCAAAACAACCACCACCACCTTAACCAACATGTATATAGGGCCTAGTATGTGCCAGGGACTGTTCTAAGAGATTTACAATCACTATCTCATTTTATCTTCACAACAGCCTTGAGAGGCAGTATTACTACCCCCATTTTATAGATGGGGTAAACTGGGACAAATAGAGTTTAAGTAGTTTGCCCAGGGTTACACAGTTAGTATAAGTGACTGATGCTGGATTTGAATTCAGGTCTTCCTGACTGCAGGCCGGGTGCTCTATCCATTGTACCGTCTGGACTAGATTAGATAATCCTTAAAATCTTTCCCAGCTCTAGATCTATGATCCTACGATTATTTGATCCTCATACTAACCCTGTGACATCTTGAAAGCAGAGGTTATTCTCCCCATTTTACCAACGAGAAAACCAAACCTGACCTTCCTGAGGTCACATGGATAACGGAATGAGGTCTAGAATCCAGTGTTTCCTGAGCATTACCAAACCTGACCTTCCTGAGGTCACACAGATAATGGAATGAGGTCTAGAATCCAGTGTTTCCTGAGCATTACCATACCTGACCTTCCTGAGGTCATATGGATAATGGAGTGAGGTCTAGAATCCAGTGTTTCCTGAGCATTACCCTACCTCTTTCTCCACTGCCTTTTTGGAAATCTAGATGGATAATGGAGGACTTGCTTTTAAAGCAGCTGGGGAGTAATCTTGGCTTCTTGGGAGTCAGTACTTCTTTTTAACAGGTATGCCTTAGGGGTGACCATTTTACTACCTGTCAAATAAAAGAAGTATTTTCTAAACTTAACATCTTTCCATTGTATGTGGAATTCCACTTAGTTCTCATTTCTGAGGCTTAGTGTAGGTAGTCATGTTCCTTCTTTTTTACTCCCTTCGTGATTCTGTAGCCTCTCACCGTGCTTCCACTCAGCCTCTACCTTCCCAGACTCAGGAATCCTGATCCCTTTGTGTCAGACTCCCTCCTTATTCACCCTATGGTTTTTAGCTGTCCTTCCTACCAGAATACACAAGGATTTCCAGGTGTATAGAATGAGATGCCATGAATGGGCTGTAGTCTGCCCAGAAGTAGTACCCACATCAATGAGATCACAGACCCATTATGTATCAAGGTCTACGTAAGAATCCCTCTGCCTGGGTTAATATCTGGAGTACACAAAGACAGATAAGCCTCAGTCCTTGCTCTCAAATTTAAGGATCAGGGATATGGACTAGACCTGAAATTTCATTGATATAAGGAACTTCCAGATGAGGAAATGCTCTCCACCAATGCAGGTCGGTACTTCTTCTGCAGCTTACAGTCCTAGAGCAGCATTTCTCAAAGTACAGAAGTCCTTTCAGGGGGTCTGCAAGGTAAAAACTATTATTTAAATAATATAGGGGCAGCTAGGTTGCACAGTGGATAGAGCACTGTCCTTGGAGTCAGGAGGACCTGAGTTCAAATGTGATCTCAGATACTAGCTGTGTGACTCTGGGCAAATCACTTAACCCCAAATGCCTAAAACAATAATAATAATAATATTGATATTTTAATTTATAGCAGAGCAGATATCATTACATATAATCAAACCCCTTTTGTTGTGGTCCTCAATAGTTTTTTTAAGAGTATAAAAGGGTCCTGAGACCAGAAAGTTTGGGAACCACTTTCTTAGAGAGTTGCCTAGGGAACTGAGAGTCACTGGCCCAGTGTGAGTCAGAGGCATGACTGGAACTCAGGTTTTCCTGGCTCCAAGTTCAGCTATGTGTTCACTATGTTACACTTCCTCTGTCAGTACAGCACTATGACTTCAGTATTTGATTAGGAAACTGAGGTTTGGGGAGGTTAAGCCACTTGCCAAGACCGGTTCTCTGTCTAGGTGTACAATGGATATGATGCAGGACTCAGAGTCAGGATGACCTGAGTTCAAATTCTGACTTACACACTCACTAGCCGTGTGACCCTAGACAAGTCACTTAACCTCTCTGGCCTCAGTTTCCTCCTTTGTACAAAGGAGATTACACTAGCACCTACCTCACAGGGCTTCAGGGAGTCTCAAATAAAGTAATACACATAAAATGCTTTGCAAACCTTCAAACATAACAAATTATCTTATCGTTACTGTAATAATTATAACAACTATTGTTATTAGCATGTTTCTTCTCCTTATTCTGAAGAAGCTTGTCCTAAATTATGCTGTGTTCAAAACCAGGAACATTTTGCTAATAGCAAACACAGTGTGCTATAATGTAGAGAGCCTTGCATTTGAAATCACAAGACGTGGTCTCTATGCTCTGTTCTACAGATTATTAGCTGTGACGCTGAGCAAGTCATTTTCACAATTCAATATTGTGGGTACTTGGTATGATTCATCCTATTATAATTTCTATATTTGACCTCATACTATACTCACAAAAACCCCTGAGGTAGGCAGGGCAGAAATTAATATCCCATCTTAAAGGTAAGAAAACTGATAGAGGGGGGTTAAGTGGTTTGTCTATATTTATCAAATTGGTAAGTGGAAATTTTTATATGAGTACAGTAGAATTTAATCTCGTTAAGGTCAAGAACTGCCTTATTTTTGTCTTTCTATCCCCAGAATCTAGTACAGGGCCTTGCGCATAGTAGGCAGTTAATATATGTTTACTGAATTTAATTTAATTGCTTTCAACCTAATTCTTCTGTATCCAAGTTCAGTGCTACCTAAATCATATCACAGTGAGGTTCATATCTTGCACTTGACCCCATTCCTCTTGGCCAACTTGACTTAACTTGTAACTCTACTTTATGATGCTCATCACCTCTTGCTTCTGTGTCTGCTCTGCACAGAAGTGAATTCTTCTCTCTTTTCTCTCCCTCTTCCTCTCCCTCTCCCTTTTAGCTATCAGCAGCCTCTCATAGTCTCTGGTCTTCCTATCCCAACAGCTTTGATATCTGAATTCTTTAGAAGGCAACACATAATTCACCCCCAAGAAGCCTTCCTAGGCCATAGGGATTGTACCAAGCACATTACCATCACATCCCACTCTGGGTCAATCCATCCATTTGGTTACGGAGTGCTATGTTCCTACCATTGCAGTTGTGTCTAAGTATATATTATACATTACGAATAAAGATCACAAAATTCTTCAAATGGACAAATGAATACCAAACTGTTTATCACGGAAGAACTGCTACAAAATTTATAAATAAGAATTATAATTTTACTTTTATGTTGAAGAAAGACCATTTTGTTAACTTAAGTAAGAAATAGCCCATACTTTTCCTACAGTGGGTGTAGGTATCAGTGTTGTGTAGGTCTTGCTGGAAAAAAACTAAATGTATTTATAAATATTCAAATTTATTATCACTTACATATGGGTGTGAATGTCTTTAATTAAGGCAAAACATTTTACAGTTAAAGAGAGAAATTATCTTGAAAACAGAAGCATAAAAATAACCCCAATTAATAATATTGCTAATTGATCTATCTAACTATGAGAGTTAGTCAGCCATCATGACAGATGTAAATTATCCTGGCACACAAGGAAGAGCAATTCTACAAATAATCAGAAATGGTAGATGATATAAAATTGTATTTGGTTAAGGAATGAATCCATATTTACTTCTCTCATTATATTTTCCTTAAATTAATTGAGGAAAATTCTAAGTAGAAAGAACATTCGTCTGCGGATTAGAAAAGCTGGGTTCTGGCCCCTGCTAGCCATAGGACTTAAGCGAATCATGTCTCTTCTGGCTTCATTACTCTCATGTATTAAATGTATGGTGTACACTATACACTGGAGTGTGTGTGGACATGTATTTATTGATTTTGTAGTTTACCCTCTCTCAGTGAATTCTTTGTGGACAGAGATGTCTTCTGCTACAACAAAGATAATCACAATAGTCTTTATTTACACATATTCTCTATAGTTTACAAAGCATTTTTCTTGACAAAATCCTTGTAAGGTACCTGTGGCGTATATAAGACAACTATGATGTGCTAAACATGACTCAAGTTATCAAGACGAGAATGAAAGAGCCTATTCCCTCAAGAAGCTTATATAATCAAGGAGGAATACTTTAATAAAGACCATAATAACAATTAGGTACCACTTTGTTTCCCAAAGTATTTTACATAATGTTATTCCATTTAATCCTCATAAATGACTTCGGAGTAGGTATTAATAACATTATACATGGGGAAGCTAGGTAGCGCAGTGGATAAAGTGCAGGGGCCTAGAGTCAGAAACATTAATTTTCCTGAGTTCAAATCTGGCTCCAGACATTTATTAGCTGTGTGACTCTGGGCAAGTCACTTCACCCTGCTTGTCTCCATTTATCATCTGTAAAATGAGCTGGGGAAGAATATGAGCTGTACAATGAACTGAATGCTCCAGTATCTTTGCCAAGAAGACTCCAGAAGGGATCATGAAGAATTGGATGACTGAAAAACTGAACAACAAAAATAATTGTATTATTATCCTTACTTTATAGATGTGGAAACTGAGTTTTAAGGAAAGGAAATGTCTTACCCACAGTTACACACCTAGCTGGTAGCAATTGTGGGCCTAACGATAATCTATTGTTTATCTAAACTGCGAATGTGAGGAGAGAGGGAGGCAGAAGGAGATGGGGAAGGGAAGAGGGAGAGGGAGAGAGAGAAGAGAGAGAGAGAGGAAAAAACTGAGTGAGTTGAGGCTAGTTTCTAGGTCTTATAGAAATGATAATCTATCTTTCTATCTTAAAAATAAAATATAGTGTCCTCCACTTAGCTTTTAAGGCCCCGTGCAACCTGGCCCCATTGGATTTCCAGGCTCATTGGATTAATTACTGCTCCATCTCCACTCAGCCATCAGCCCAATTGTCCTTCTCCATTTCTCACATACAGTATCCCCTTTGCTGTCTCAGTGCCTTCACACAGGCCGTTCTATGTCTATGCCTGGAGTGTACTTCCTCCTTCCCCTGCCTCACAGAGTCTCTCTCTTTCTTTTCTTTCATTTTTTTAAGACAATCAGGCTAAGGGACTTGCCCAGGGGTCACACAGCTAGTAAGTGTCTGTTGTCAGATTTGAACTTAGGTCTTCTGATTCCAGGGCTGGTGCTCTACGTACTGCACCACCCAGCTGCCTCATCTCTCTTTCTTTAAGACTCAGCTCAAGCACCATCTTCACCAAGAAAGCCCTTCCTAATCTCCCCAAATCTCTCTCTAAAATTGCCTTGTGTTTAACTGCATTGTATTTATTCACTTTATGCCTCAACTGTATTTATTTGTATATGTACTTTTTTCTCCCCAATTACATTGTGTACAAGCTCTTGGTGAACAGAATTGGTGTTACTCTTTGTACTTGCGTGGACTAAGCTTGCCTCAGGTACTTCCTAGCAATGGGATGCAGGGCCAATCACGTATATCCTCCTTCTGGGCCTGAGTTTTTTCATCTCTAAAATAGTAAGAGTTTTGGATTCAGCAGCCTGTAGGGCTCATTCTAGCCCTGAATCTCTAATTCTAATACTTTTCATTTATAAAAAGTTGCCCATTATATATATTATTGCCCACTGAACTCTCTTTTTCTCAACTTCTCTACTGTTGTTGTAATTACCACTGTCCACTTGATCGTGAACCTTTTCTATGAGGTTAATATATCGGTCCGGCCAAGTTTATGTGTAGGAAGATTAGGAGGCTTTCTTAAATATGGTACGACTTTAGAGTAAAAGGGAAGGCCCCAATGCTCAAAAAGACCTCTAGGTGTTGCTCCTGTCTGAAATTGCACCATACTTGAAATTACATCATTCTTGGTGTTAAGATTTGTCCCTGTTAAAATGTCAACATCCCTGAGAATGGAGAACATTTAACTGTTATCTGTGGACTGAAGTAAAAGTCAGGGGTCCTAATCCTAACTCTCAGCTTCCTCCTCTGTAAAATGGGTTGGGGGAGGTTTAGACTAGATCAGCGGTTTGCATCCAGGGGTTATTGAAAGCAAAAAACAATATATTTGGATAATGGTATTTCAACAAAATTGATTTCCTTTGTAATTCTAATATGTTTTATGTTACACTTTTAAAGACATTATTCTAAGGAGGGGTCTATAGATTTCATTGTACTGCCAAAGGGGCCCATGACACAAAAAAAATATTACAAATTCCTGGATTTTATGGTATTTAAGGTACATTCCTGTCCCATCATCTTATGTTCTAAGATCCTTTCCAGTGTTAAAATTCTGTATTCTGTAAATTAATACTTCATGATCCTGAGATAATATTTTGATGGTAGAATGGAGGGCTAGAGCATAAGACCCCTTTCCCCTTCCCTTGTGGTGGTTTTTTCAGAGATGGGGTCAGGAGGTGTTAGGGATGTAATGTGGCATTGTGATAGAGAGATCTGGATTATGAATTAAGATAAATACTGCATTTTAGTTGAGAATTTCTCACTAAACCACTGTATGTCCCTAGGCAAACTATTTCTACACTCAGTGTCTCAGTTTCCCCATTTTAAAAATGAGAAAGTTGGCCTAAATGACTTCTAGGTCCCTTCTGACTCTAATGTTTGGTGAATCTATACCAGGGGTCCTTAATCATTTTTCATATCATCAACCTCCTCTGGCAGTCTAGTGAAACCTGTGCTCCCTTCTTGGACTAATGCTCTTAAATATATGATATAAAATAGATAGGCTTGCAAAGGAAACCAATTATGCTGAAATAAAGTTATCGAAATACATATTTTTAAAAGTTCGTGGACCTCAAGTTAAGAGCTCCTCCTGGTCTGTTAGACAAATTCTAATGACAACACCTCTGTGACCCAGTATGATCACTTGATTTAAAGGAACTTCAAAGCAGGGTTTCCCTCCTAACCTGTTCCTAGATATGAAGAATGAATAATTCCTCAAACATCATAGCTGAAAAATCGTGAAATCTCTGAGTTAGATGGGACCTCAGAGGCCAGCTAATCCATTCTAGCCTTGAAAAAGATTCCCCTGTATACCAGAGCCAAATAATAAATAGCCTGGCCTCTGCCTAAACACCTTCGCTGAAGTGGTGGTAAGAGGGAGGAGGACCCACCACTCTGGATGGTGGCCCATTCCACTCCAGGAGAGCATGACTATTTAAGATGTTTTTCCTACCATTCAGCTTAATGTCTGCCTCTCTATACTTCCACTCAATATTCCTAGTGGTGGCCCCCAGGACCAAGCAGGCCAAGTCTGATCCTTCCTCCATATGACATACTAGAAGCCATCTATCCCATCCATCCTGCTTCTTCTCCTCTCCAGGCTGAGCATCCCTCATCCTTTCCATCAGGCTTCCTGTGCAGATGTGGGATTCATTCAGCCCTGAGACACTTTATCCTAATTGTGCCTTTAGAGAGGAGTACAGAAAGGATTCCACTTCCTGCCCCCAACGGAGAAGGGCAATGGCTGCCAAAGGTCATGGTGAAGTGCAGATTAAAAAGCACTTCAACTCTCATTTGAGGAGAGGGAGCAAGGGGCCTCCTCACTGTGCATCGAAATCATACGAGGGAGGCATAATGACCTCTGGTCTGCTGCTTGTGAAAGGGATAAAAAAAAAAGCAATTTACTTGTGTCTGTTTCAGGGGGAAAATAGCCTTGAGCTAAAGTTATTGATGCTGGGTATTTATGTAGGGTTGTAAGACAGATTAGGCCATCAGCAAATAAGGTCAGAGGAGCAGGGTGTATTACTGGTAAAAATGGGTGGTACAGATAGGACAGCTTTCTTTAACTGCATATGAACCTTGAAGCCAGCCGATGATATTTTTAATGGCTTTGGTGCCAAATGAATCATTTTCTGCAAGTCTCTAAACCTATGTGAGATATTTTTTTGTCATATCAGTATTATCCTCTTCTTCATCATCCTTATCATCATCCTCTTCCTTCACATTTCACATTTCCATAGCACTTTATGGTAAAAAGCTCATTGACATCTATCACTTTGGTTGGTTCCCACAGCAACCCTATGAGGGAGGTAGTCCAAAGATCTTTATATGTGTTTTACAGATCTAAAGCTTATGGAAGAAAAGTGATTTGTTGAAGGCCAACGCAAGAACCCAGTTCTCCCGACACCAATTCTATTGTTCTTTCTGTTACGCCATCCGTGCCTCCCAAAATGCTCATAAAATAGATAATGAAGAAAAATTCAGGAAACTTGAGCAGAGAATATTCATGGTGATGAAGCATAGTGAAAAGAATAGTGTTTCTGACATTGCTATTCACTCCAAGTTACCTCACTTTCCTGACCATCCTGTCCTCAACTTTCAAGCAAGGACATACAACTAGAGCAGAGGTATCCAACTCAAAAAGAAATGGCCAATCAACCATACATAAGGATCCCTGCAGGCTGTATATCGATTTAGACTAGCATATAGTAGCATTATCTACATTTTATTATATTTTTATCTGGTTAAATATTTCCCAGTTACATTTTAATCTGCTTCAAGGGCTGAGTCTTTGACAGCTCAGAACCAGATGACCTTGAAAGTGCCTTCTTTCTTGAGATCTGTGATTCTATGAAGAATGGGAGCAGCCAGCCAAGTGTGCCAACAGACATGATATAAATACAAGAGTACTAAGTCAGGAGATCTAAGTTCTGGGTCTTAGCTTCCCTATTTATAAAATAAAGGCCATTAGATGAAATGATATCCAAGATCCCTTTTTGCTTTTCTATTCTGTTATCCTATTTGCAGGAGTGTGTTTACAAACTTACAGGTTTGAGTTTCTAAAATCAATGGTGAGGCTCCTCTCCATGTGCTTACATCAATCATTCTGAGTTGCTAGCCATTTTATATACCTCTACTGTAATCCAGGCAATAATAAAATAGCTCAGCAAAAAAGTTCAAGGGATCTGGAGCTTGTCATTATCAAGTGGCTACTTACCAGTTGGAAGTCCCTGTGTGAACCTGGATCTTACTATATGGCTCTTTGCCTACATAGGAATGGTCTTGATGGGTCTGTCCCACAGTCTGTCTAGCCTAGGATCCTGTCTCAGTAAGGACGAGACCTAGCGGAGAGAGCTGGAATCTAGGAGTTAGGAAACCTGGATGCAGATCTCAGCTCTGACACTGACAAGCTATGCAACCTTTGGAAAATCCATTCATTTTTCAGTCTCCGTTTACTTATCTGTGAAATGAAGAGAATAGTACCAATTACTACCTGCCTTACAAGGTTATTAAGAAAGAAATCCTATAAAAGGGTATAGAAATTTGACCTATCATTAGGAAAGGCCAAGGGATGACAAGGTACATGTCTTACATTTAACCACTCCCTTTCTCACTTTTAAAATGAGTGTCACCAACTGGCGGCAGGGTGTGTCTATGTGTGCACACGTGTGCGTGTGCATGTGTGTATGTGTGTGTGCATATGTGTGTGAAAGACCAATTGCCTAAGAAGGATTAAAATAAACTGTTATACAGGGTCCAGAGGTGGAGAACCCATATTATGTGACAACAGGAACAAGGCTGGGTTCTCATTTTCATATCTTTCATCATCAATAGACTCTAATTTACAGGGTGTTTCAAAAATCTCAGTGTAGTTTTAAGCTTTCATAGCTTAAATATATACATATAGAGTTATATATGTATATACAGATAATATACATATATAGAGATATATCTATAAAGAAACATAAATGGATATGAACATATCTCTATAAGTTTTTGTATAATATATAATTAGCTATATTCTATATGTATATAAAAGAAATTTTAGCTACATATGAAATTATATATAACATGAAATTGCAGGTATATACATGAAATTATATATTACAAGTGAAATTGGAGGTTGAGGTATCATATATACATAATTTTATATGTCTCTACTGCACTCCAGTCAGCTCAACTAAGAATTCCAAGTGACCTGGAGAGAACTTCTCATCACCAAGTGACTACACAGTCAGTGGCTAAACACTTACTAATGTATATAATGCACCAACTTACAATTTCATACCCACATTATATACATGTATGTATATACCACATGTGTATACATATATGTGCATGCACACACATACATGTATATGTATATACAGACATATGATTTTATATGTATAAGAAACCCTGAGTGAAAAAACTTCCTCTACCAATTCAGATCAAAGTTATCTGGGCCACCAACAGAGCAAATGATCTATCCAGACTCACACGGTCATTGTGTGCAAGGGATGGGACTTAAACCTAGGTTTTCTTGACTCCATGACCATCCTTCTGTCTGCTATGCCCTGCTGTCTTTTTCAGAGTTTCCATATCTGCTTATCACATTCTAGTTTATTTTACATTTATCTAGGTATGTTTCTCCACTAGACTGTGAAGGCAAGGACAGTCTTCTTTTTCTTTGTCCCCCGCTTTTCTCACCTGCCTCCCAGGACCTAGTGTGTAGTCATCCCTGTTCAAATTCTAGAATCACTAAATACAAATCTCGGAATTCTAAATTATTAATATTTATTGCATTAATGAGTTATGAGTCTGTCAGCCATGAACATCACTAAGCCAACATTTTCCAAGCTGTATTCTGTGCAATGTAAAGATTTCATGAGACAATATGGATGCTAGTGAAACTTCTACCTCCAGAATAGTAAAAATGAAGTTATATCTATATAAATTTTTAAAACCTTATTATAGGAAGCATGGAGTAGGAGAAAATATAATAATAAGTTTAATTTCCTTGATCTTACTCCAAAATCCCCTTACTCCCATTCTCCCAAAGTGCATTCCATTCCCCCAGGGTTCCCCAGATTAGAATTTATGAGTTCCATTGGTGTCTTTCTAGTCTTCCATGGCCAATAAGTTTGGCCAATCCTGCTCTCTAACTCTTGATACTTCAGCCTTTATTGCCTCTTGGTAGTGAGTTCTAGGATACTACTAAGTATTGCATAAAGGAGGTCTGTGCAGAATCATAGTCTCGGGGAGGACAGAGACTTTGTGGGTCAACCAGCCCAACTCATACTTGATAAATTTCCAGCGAACAGACATTCAGTCTGTTTGAAGATCTCCAGGAACAGGAAGCCTAGTACCTTTTGAGGTAGCCTCTTTCACTTCTAGATGGAGCTAAATGTTGGGGTTTTTTTCTTTAGATTTTGCTAAAATCTATGACTCTTTGATCTCTCTTCACTTCAGTCTGAATGCTTCTCTGTTTGGAAAAAGAGATGTTCTTCACTATTAGCTTCACTTTATCGACAGTCTTGACCAGTCATGACACCCAGTTGGTGTATTATTGTCTCTTTCCTCCCCTCCCATATCCTCTAGTTCAAAGCCAGGCTACGGGGTAGATCAAAAAGGTAGCTGCCTAGAGCATAACATTAATCGGGGGAGCAAATGAGGGGAAATTCTGATATGATTTTTTATAAACACATGTTATTGTTTGTTGTTGTTTAGTCATTTTTCAGTCATGTCTGACTCTTTGTGACCTCATCTGGATTTTCTTGGCAGAGATGCTAGAGTACTTTGCCATTGCCTTCTACAGATCATTTTACAGGCGAGGAAGCTGAGGCGAATTGGGTTAAGTGACTTTCCCAGGGTCACGCAGCCAGCAAATACCTGAGGCCAGATTTGAACTCATGAAGATGAATCTTCTTTACTCCAGGCCTGGCATTCTATCTACTGTGCCACCTAGCTGCCCTTTTATAAACATATAGAAGGGGCAGTCTTAGTGTAATAGAGAGTTGTCCTGAAAGTCAGGAAGACCTGAGTTCAAGCTCTGATCCTGACCTCTGCTTGTGAAGGCCAGTTATGTCATTTCTTAGGGCCCCAGACAACTCTCCAACATTGAACCAAAGACTGGACTATATTTATTGGTACTAGAGCAACCAGCCCATTGAACCTTGGGAGAAATATCCCTGCTGGGAAGCTTTTCCTTATATTGACCCCAAATCTGCCTCTCTATAACTACTCCTCATTGCTGTGACATCTGCCTTCTGGAGCCAAGCAGTTTAATTAATCTTTCCCATAATGATTTTAAATTGGAAAAAAAAATCTGCCTACACAACAATGGAATGGCAGAGGTGAATCTGTTCCCTGGAACAGGCATTTTTAGGTGATCAGAACTTCTGGGAAGGGGTTCTGGGAATTCAGGCCACTATTGTTCCCTCTCTGACTCCAGAAAGGCTAAGTTCCTTGAGGGCATGTAATAATGATTTTAGCTATGGTTTAAAAAGAAAATTCACATACATCCTCTTACTTTGTCCGTTGGCCAATCCTGAGCTGTAAGCTATGCAAGCAACACAATCCCAATTCTAGAGAGGAAGAATATGATTCCTAAGGAGGTTGGCACTCAGAACAGGATTTAGCAAAGATAATCATAACCAGCATACTTTTTGGTTTGCAAAAGGATTAACGAATGTTATCTCACTTGATCCTCATAGCAACCAGTTAGGTCAGTGCTGCTCATAGCCTTATTTTATAGGTGAGGAAACTGAGGCTGAGAAATGTTTGATTTTCCCGGGGACACAGAGTTAGGCAGTTTCTGAGGTGGGGCTTGAACTCCTGTTCTTGGTCCTCCTAATTCCCAGTCTAGAGTTCCATTTACCATAGCACTTAGCTGTTTCCCAGGATGGGTAATTGAATGAATGGGTAAAAGGTGCACAGTACATCCTTTCCCCCTTAAGGAACTTGGGGAAACTTAGAAGCATAGACTATTAAAGCCAGAATGGAATTTGTTGTTGTTCAGTTGTGTCTGACTCTTCATGGCCCTATGCACCATAGTGTCCATGGGGTTTTCTCAGCAAAGATACCAGAGTGGTTTGCCTTTCCTTCTCCAGTGGGTTAAGTCAGGTTAAGGGACTTGCCTAGAGTCACACAGCTAGTAAGTGCCAGAGACTAAATTTGAATTCAGATCTTTCTGACTCCAGGCCTGGTACTCTATCCACTGAGTCTCTGCTAGCCTCAGAATGGAATTTAGAGCTTATCTAAATTTGTTGTCTTATCTTGTGTATGCACTACTGAGAACTGGTCAATAAACACCTATTAGCAATTACAAAGTACCAGGGAACTCACAATCTAATGAGGGAGATACCACCAGGAAGGAAGTTGAAAAGGAGGAGGAAAGGGGAAAGCACTAAGGCTAGGAGTTACATAGATGATGTCCAGAGAGGTAAGGTTGGGCAAGAAATGAAAAGATGGTAGACCTGAGCGCTTTCTTTAAATGGAGGTTCTGGGAGAAGCCCTCCTTTCTCCACTGTCCAATAAGAAGAAGGGAGGGGCCCAAGGGGTAGAGGGCACTGATCACTTCAGGACTGAAGTGGTCTTGCAGGATGTGAGCCAGGAGTCAAGATACCTGGGTTCAAAGTGGCACCCTATTATTTGCTACATTTGTAGCTTTGGGTAATTCCTTGAACTGTAACTTGGCATTCCCTTTCTTCAAATTTATTATCGCTGCAGCTAATTTCAAAGATGAGTTTTTTGTTGAATTGTTTTCCTATTGATGTATGTGGATTCCAAAGCATGCTTACAGGCATGTTGAGTTTTTAGGGTGCTATTGACGACGCTTTTGTATTTGTGCCTCTGACACTTAGGATAGTGCTTGGTACATAGTGAATACCTCAGAATTACTGTTTCATTAACTCATAAGCACGATAAGGATCATGATGAAGGTAAGCATGAATTACCACCACCACGAAGATAACAATTATGATGTACATGTGTATAGTATGTCATACTTTACAATGTACTTTTCGCTTGCCTTATATCATTTAACCTCCTTTTTTTTAAGTTGGAGGAAGGCAGAATATCATCATATCTAAACTTTATATATAATTGAATCCTAGGTAAGGGTTGGACACCCAGTAAATATGCATTTAATAAATTGGTCTTTGTTATTGTTGTTGTAACAACTTTGTGAGGTAGATGAGTAATCTTTGATCTTTTCTTGTCTATTGGCTGCTTCCCTACTGCCTATAAATCTACAAATAGCCCCCAAAGCCCTTATTTCATCCATCTATCACTCTTAACTATCATCCCATTTCTGTCCTCCCTTTTGTGGCTAACCTCCTTGGAAAGATAGTCTATAATAGGTGCCTCCATTTCCTCTCCTCCCACTCTCTCCTTAACTTTTTACTCCCAACCTCATCATTCACTTGAAACGAGTCTTTCCAAAGTCACTAATGATCTCTCAATTGCCAAATCTAATGGCCTTTTCTCAGTCCTCATCCTTCTTGACTTCTCAGTACCCTTTTATACTGTCAATCATCCTTTTTACCTTGAAACTCTCTTCTCTCTAGCCTTTAGTGATTACTGTCCTCATTTTTCTCCTACCCATTAAACCATTCCTTAGTTTCCTTTGTTGGATCTTTATCGAGGTCATACCTGTTAAACATGGGTGTCCTCCAAGTCTGTGTACTGGGCCTTCGTTTGGTGATCTCATCAGCTCCCATGGGTTTAGTTATCATCACCATGCAAACGATTCTCAAATCTATTTATCTAGCCCTAATTCCTCTCCTGACCTCCAGTCTTGGATCTGCAAATGCATATTGAATATCACAAACTGGATGCCCCGAAATCATCTTAAACTCAACATGCCCAAAACTGAACTCATCTCCTCCCCTCCCCTGTCTCAGATCCCCTCTTCTTAATTCTCCTTCTACCAAGAGTACTACATCCTCTTCTCAGCCACCTAGCCTCTCATTTTGGCGTAATCATCTCCTCACTCTCTTACACTTCCCCATATCCAATCATTTGTCAAGACCTGTTGACTCTACCTTCAGGATATCTGTGTACAAGTCCCTTTCTCTACTCTTTTGCTGCTATCACCCTTGTGCTAGCCCTCGTAATCTCACACCTGGACTGTTACAATAACCTTCTAGTTGGTCTCCCTGCCTCAAGTCTCTCCCCACTCCAGCCCAACCTTCTTCCTAAAGTGAAAGTCTGACCCTAGCACCCTCCCTATTCATTAAATTCCAGTGGTTCCCTTTATCTCTAAGATGAAATATAAAGTCCACTGTTTGGCTTTTAAAGCTCTCTAAATCCTTGTCTCTTCCTACTCTTTCAGTGTTCTTATATCTCATTCCCCTCCATATACTCTATGAGCCAACGATATTGCCCCCCACCTCATTTCTTGCACAAGACACTCCATCTACAAACTCTGTACATTTTCACTGCTTGTCTTCCATGCCTGGAATTCTCTCCTTCCTCATCTCCATCTCCTAGCTTTCCTGACTTCCTTCAGGTCTGTTTCAACAATCCATCTAGCAGCTGCAGAGTTTAACAAAGTCCCAAGATCCGGTTTACAAGCTGGAGGGCTCTTAGCTACAGCTGCCCAGAGTCTCCACATCAGCCCGCCACCAAGAGCGAGAGCCCTAAGCAAATAGCTCTGTCTTCCCTTTTTATGCAATTTCAGATGTCATCAAATGTCATCTGAGTGACCAGAACTTAGGCTCCTTCCATTGACTCTGGTGTTAGCACCTCCCTTCACTGGCCCCACCTGGAGCCCCACCTTAGTTACCAATTCACACCCACATAGGCTTCGCACCTAATAGGGGTTTGGGCCTGGGGCTTAGCACCTAATAAGGCTCAATAAAAGACACTTAACTAATAATTTTAAAACGGTAAAAAACGTCCCCACTTAATTGATATTATAAGGTCACAGCTAAAATCCTACTTTTGGTAAGAAAGACTTCCCAATACTCCTTAATGCTATTGCTTTCCCTCTGAAATCATTTCCAGTCTTTTCTATCTATATCTAGTTTGTACATAGCTGTTTTCAAGTTATCTCCCCCACTAGACGTTGAGCTCCTCCAGGACAGGAGCTTTCTTTCACTTTTTTTTTGTAGCCCCAGGGCTGCCTTTGGGAGAGCCTTCTGAGCTTGTATTGATGTGAGCAGCTATAGTCCAGACATTTTGTACCTTGACCCCAACATAGTGATATCATTTTGCTTCTCTTCCAGAGTGAAGGACAATAACCACTATGCCCAGGGCTTAGCACAGTACCTAGAACATAGTAGGTGTTTAATAAATGCTTTTTGACTTGACTTCAGTAATATCATCTCTATGTTTTTGATGAGCAAACAGAGACTTAAGGAGTGAAATGACTTGGTAGGCATGGGGACTTTTCCATTAACCTGTCAGAGACACAAAGAGCTAGCAGAAAGGCCACAAGACATAAAGCCAAGGGGCCTGTGATTGACTTCTAGATCTACTACACATCAACCTTGTGACGTTTAAATCCTTCTCTAGAAAAGAATTCTTTTATAGCCTGTCTCCAAAGGTTGAGATTATTGAGAGTTTTGTAAATATTCATGTGTTTTATTATGTCCATCTTTCCACTTGGGTCATTTTCTTTGGTTGTCCCCAGGCTTGGAACTCTCTCCCTCCTCATCTTTACATCCAAGTTCCCTGTCTCCTTTTAGGTCTAGTTAAAATCCCGTCTTCTACAAGAAGCATATCCGGGTCCCTTTATTTCAAGTTCCCTTACTCTGCTTCACCCCCCTTTATCATGCATGTGTCTTATTTGTACATAATCGGGTGCTTGTTGTCTCCCTCATTATATTGACAATTTCTCTTCATGACAGTGTTTTGCTGTTGTTGTTTTCTTTTTGCCTTTCTTTGTATCCCCAGTGCTTACACAGTGCCCAACACATAGTATGCATTTAACAAATGTTAGTTGACTGAGGGATTTGAACTTAATGGTCTCTAATGTCCCTTGAAGCTCTAGTATTCCATGTTGTGATGAGCCTTCCAGCTTTGGTATTCTAGGTTGTAAAGCTCCCCACCAGCTCCAACATTCTCTCTTCTGAGATACATCTGGATTCCCCCAGGTTTCAGCGTTCTCCTTAACTGCAAATTTATTTTGTTTCTACTTTGCATATATTTTATATCTATTTACCTATATACTTGCTGGCTCCCTCAATAGAATGAAGGCTCCTTGAAATCTAGGATAGTTTTATTTTTGCTTTTGTATACCCACAACTTAACATAGTGCCTGGCACATAGCAGTCACTTCATGCCTGTTGAAATGAATTAAAATGAATTTTCTAAGGTTCTTTCTAATTCTCACATTCTGGGTTGTAATATTCTTTCCAGACTATTCTAAGGCTCCTTTGAGATCTACTATTCAATGAAAATAATTATTTTTAAAATAAAGTATTGATATTAATTAATCATTAACAAATGATTAAAAATAATTTAAGCTGTTTCTTTCACTTGTTTTTCAAGCTACCTCCTCCTTATCCCTAATCCCACTCAATTTTACTCAGTCCTGTCTACACCTGATATTATATTAATACTAGTACTTTTGCTAATCACTACTGTTTATATTTGGATAACAAAACGAAGCACTCTCCGACAAAGCCCTGTGGATATAGGCAATACATGTATTATTAAAGGTAATGCTCAGAGTTGATTTTACTTGCCCAAGGTCACAGAGTCAGTAGTCTATGTATGAGACTCATACATAGATCTCCTAACATGAGAAGGCAATACAATACAAAGGAATAAGTGCTGAATGTGGAATTACAGAGCCCAAGTTCAAATTCCGGCTCTGCTAAGTAGCCAGTCACTGTGTGACCTTAGACAAGTCTCCTTACCTCTATGGGGTTCAGTTTCTTTATAAAGTCAAGGGGAGGGGCTAGACAAGGTGACCTCTAAGGTCACTTCTAGCTTTAAATCTATGATGTGGTTCAATACCTTGTGTTGTTGACTCTGTGGACTCTGGACTCTGTCTAAATTAGCATATAGTACCCTGCAAGGTAAGAATATGGTGAAATATATATGAGAGTAGAGCTTTTAAAGAGACTTGCTTCTGAATGCATTGAAGAGTTTTATTATTGCTTCTGAGATGATTCTATCCTTTCTCTCACTGTTAATATACCTTTCCCCAATCTCAGATCAAATTTCAGCCTGTTGCCCATGTCCTTTCTTCCTCATCCTATTTTTTAATTATCACTCATACTCTCTGACAAGTCAGGGGGCTTGCCCAGGAACCTCACAAGGAATGAGGCTGCTGTGTAGCACCTATTTGCTGAACAGTTTCTTGAAACATGGTGTAAATGAAATGTTAGACTCCAGGGGGAGAGCTCCAGGGGGAGCCTTTGGGATCTCCAGCAAATGGTGATCATTTCCTTCTTGACTCTGAGCCCGTCATTGGCAACTCTAGATACTGTTAACTTCTTTTTTCTGTATTAGTTATCAGCCCAAGACTGACCAGAGTGTGGACCAAGCCAGAGAGTTTTGTTAAGTAGGATAGGAGTAGGAAATCATGCAGAATTATTTCAGGTAGGCTGACTCCAAGCAGACAAGATAAGAGCAACAAAACCTCAGAGCTTTACAGTTAGAAAGAACTTCAGAAATCAATGAGTTTATATCCTCCCTATACCTGCTGTAATGCAATTCTGGAAACTGAGGCTCAAAGCAATTCAATGATTTGTCCAAGTTTGCAGGGGTGGCAGTGGGAAAGGCATTAGTTCACCAATATGGGGCTCCCTCCATGCTCACAACTGATGATTTCAGCCTGCCATCTTGGGTAAGGAACATATTTTGATCTAATCAAATGTTTATGTGGGCTGTTAGGTGCTTAGGTCATCTGTCCTGCTGCAACTGCCATGATTCTCTCCCTTGGACCATCTCCCTTTGCTTCTGAACTCCAAAAGCCATGTCCCAGCCCCTGGGGTAGTCAATTTTAGAGCTCCTTTCCTGAAACTAAATGGCCCCCCATGCTCTTTCATATCCTATTCAGCACTTAAGCTGAGACATTTGCCAGTTGCCTGCCTTGCTCCCTTCCCTATGCTCACCCTTCCATCTCTTCCTTTGTGCATTTTGCAAAAATAAAAAAAAATAAAAAAGTCTCTAGGAATGGGAATTATTATTATATCCCCCCTGCAAAAAAAACATAGCTAGTGATTTCACTGTCTTCTAACACCATGCATATGATTACTGACAGAACATATTCTTTTTTTTTAATTTGAAAACCAGGAAGCTAGAAACTCCTTCTTGAAGGGAGGCTGACTGGGAGCCACCATATCAGAAGGAAGGGTGGAAAGACCAACAAAAACTATTCATTGCAGAATGAGTCCAGGGTGTGGCTGCAGTCACAGCTCTATAAACTCAGCTGGGCTAGAAGGGGGACCCCAAGCAGGAGCTGGGGTGTAAGAAATAACAGACTCCATTTTAAAGGGAAGGACAGGAGTTGGAAGAAAGCTATGTGGGGAGCAGAGCCCTGGTTTTAGACTTAGAGGAGGCGTAGGTAGTTAGGATGATGTTTTGGCTTCAGAGCTAAGGGACTCTAGATGCCGGTCTGGGACCAAAAGGTATTGAGGACGTTTGCTAGCTGAACCTCTCTGGAACTTGGCTGTCTCAACTATAAAATGAAGGGGTGAAGCAAGATGCCTGTAATGTCCTTTCGAGCTTTAAACCTCTACTCCTACGATCCTAAGGTCTCTAGCCACCCAACAAGCATCCAGAATTGATACTAAGCCCCTCTTATGTAAAAATCATTGTGCTTGACCATAACAAATGAAGACCAGCCGCCCTGCCTTCATTGGGTTTATGGTCTAGTAGGAGAATCAGTTTAGGTTTTTAAAATGAATTTTTACTATTTTTTTTGTTTTTAGATCACCTATATTTCCCAATATAACTCCTCTTCTCTTTCAAAGAGCCATTTTATAACAAAGAAATTTTTGAGAGGAAAAAAGAAAACTTCAAAACTAACATTACCTTGTGAAATCTGGCATTGTCTAAAGTGATCTAGAGCCATGATCCTCTACTTCACCAAGAAGGAAGGGAGCTGGGGCAGCTGGTTGGTGCAGTGGATAGAGCATAAGCCCTGGAGTCAGGAGGACCTGAGTTCAGATCTGGACTCAGACGATTGCTAGCTGTGTCACCCTAGACAAGTCACTTAAACCCGATTGTCTCCAAAAAAAAAAAAGAGAGAGAGAGAAAGAAAGAAAGAAAAGAAAGAGAAGATGAAGAAGGAAGGGAGCCACTTTTCTACATCTATTGGTGTGGTGGGGGTGAGAGAAGGGCAACCATGACTGTTATAATTTTGTAGGATTCAGCATCCATTGTTTTGTGGTCCTTGTCCTATCCATTGATATTGTTGTCTTTGGGTCCATTGTTTTCTTGGTTCTGTTTAGTTCGCACTGCATTAGATTCTAAAGAGCAGAAGGATCACTTTAAATGAATCAGAATAGAAAAGTTGGGGAGGAGGAATTAAGAAGATCCCTATAGGCCAGCAGTGTGTTCAGGGTGGCATTGGTCAGGACAGAAAACCTGAAGCTCAGATTTAGAATTCTTATGGAGTAAAGAGATAGATGGATCTTTTTGATCCAAAGAATCAAGGATAAAATCTAGGTGTTGCCCTAGTTCACAAGAGAAGAATTGTTTTGGTGGGCAAGGGAGCAGAGGGTGATACCTGTCAGAGCTTCTGAAAGTAGACCTAAGAGTTGGGGAACTGGATTCTGGAAGGTCTTTGGGATCTAAAAACTTTGCAGTACTTGGACTTAAAACAAAGAACTAAGGATGTCATAGGAAAGCTACCAAAAAGAAAAATTCAGAGTCAATGTAAAGGGGAAAAAACCAACAGTGAGAAGGCAGCAGTAAAAAGAGAAGTGAGTTTGGAGTCTGATGACCTGAACTTAAATTGCTTATTACCTGTGGAATTCTGGGCAAATCACTTAACTGTGTTGGGCTTCAGTTTCCTCATCTGTTGAGAGGGAGTTGAAGTAGGTGACGTAAGGTACCTTTGGTGCCAAATTCATGATCTTGTGATCCTATCAAAAAGTAGGATGGGCTGCATGAAGATAACACAGGGGGAATGAGGTTCCCCCTATGAAGGTGTTCACACATAGCTTGAGTGATCATGGGTCACATATGGCATGCAGGAAATAATTATTTGCCTATAGACTGGCCTAGATGCCTCCGAGGTCTCTTCCAGCCCTGAGATTATGACTCTATTGGCTTCACACAAAAACTGAGAAAACATCTCGCAGGCTGAGGCTAGGCACCAGAGAAAGAAGGGGGTCATTTTTATGCAGACAATACTCAGAACTGTATATCCCACCCTCTTCTCTCTGCTGAGCTCTAGTCTCCTAGCAACTAATGGATGCCTTTTGGACCTCTCTAACTGGATGTCCCATAGGCATCCCAAACCTCAAACATCATCATCATCCTGTCCAAAACAGAATTTATTTTCCCTCCTCCCACACCCTCCCCTCTTCTGAGCTTCCCTCTTACTTTGAAGGGTACCACCAATCTCCCCATCATCCAGGCTCATAACCTTGGTGTCATTCTCAACTCTTCACTCTTACTCACACCACACATCTACCTTCTTGTCAAATCTTGTCCTTTCTACCATAAGAACAACATTCTTATACACTCCTTTCTTTGTACTACCACAGCCACCACCCTATTTCAGATGCTCATTACCTCTCTCAGAGACTACTGCAATAGTCATCTAATTGGCCACCCTGTTTCAAGTGCCCCACCCCCCACTTCAATTCATCCTCCACCCAGTGTTCAAAATGATTTGCCTAAAGCTTTAGCAAATGTCATTTCCACCCCTCCCCCAACTCAATAAACTCCAGGGATTCCTTATTATCTCAAAGATTAAATGTGAAGTCTTTAATTTGGAATTTAAAACTTCATAACCTGGACCCTTCCTTGTCTTCCATATACTCTGTGATCAAGTCAAACTGGCCTACCTGTGCATCCTCATATGGGACACACCCTCTCCCATCTCTGTTCCTCTGAACCAGCTGCCTCTCATATCTAGAACACGCTCTCTCTACTCTGCCTCTTAGCTTCCCTGGCTCCTTTCAAGTTTTAGCTCAAATCTTGCCTTCTGCAGGGGGTCCATCATTGTCTCTACCGCTGTTAATGCCTTTCTCTCGGAGATTACCTCCCACCTTTTCTGTATATATCTTGTATGTACCTAGTGATTTACCTATTGCCTCCCCCGTTAGACCTGAGCTTCCTGTGAGAGGCGGTTGTTTTTACCTTTTTTTCATATCCCCAGGCTTAGTGTAATGCTTGGCACTAGGTAAGCACTTACTAAATGCTTTTTAATTGATTGTTTGATTTAAACAAAGATGTGGTGAACCCATCTGAAGTTCAACAGAAGCAATGTGTTGCTTTCTTAGCTGGTTGACCTAGAATAGAATGAAAACAATTTTATTTAATTTCTTTTCAGTCTCCGTTACTAGCAGATTGGTGGATAGAGAAGCTGCTGGGGCTGGAGGCACAAATCAGGAGCATCTGGGTTCAAATCTGGCCTGGACCAAAAGTCCTTCTACCTCCATTTGACTCAGGTAAGAGTCTTAAGACTAAGCTATGAAGTTATCAAAAGATTATCTGTCTTGGTGGTTCTTATCTTAGTGGGTGTGACAGTTTCTGGGGCCAAAAAAATTTTTGTGAAGCAAATTACATTTTAAAAGTACTGGAGGATCCTAGCATTTTAAAAGAACACTAAGCTAAATAAAGTGAAGACTACTTTTGAAATGCAAATCACCACCTCAGTCCCTTCTAACAGGAAACTTCTGTACTTATCAAATTCTAATCAGTATCAGGGAATTAAGAGGCTGCATGATTTAGGGAAAAAGAGCACCAGACTGGGAATCTGGAGACCTAAGTTTGATTAATTCTTCTGCTACCTATTAGCTCTGTGATCTTGGATAAATTATTTAACATTCTCTGAAACTCAGTTTCCTTACATATAAAATAACTCACAGTTATACAAGGCATTGGACAGCTAGGTTGATGCACTGGAGTACCAGGCCTGCAGTTTGGAAGACTCATCTTCCTGAGTTCAAATCTGGCCCCAGACACTTACTAGCTGTGTGACCCTGAGCAAGTCACTTAACCCTGTTTGCCTCAGTTTCCTCATCTGTAAAGTGAGCTGGAGAAGGAAGTGGCAAACCACTGCAGTATCTTTGTCAAAAAAACCCCAAACGGGGTCACAAGGAGTTCAGCATGACTGAAAATGACTGAACAACAATATGCAAGGTGTTGCAAAAGTCAGTGTAGTTATACCTTTTAAACTATACTAAGACTTGAGACACCCTGTAGAATAATATTTTCGTTTTTGTCCAGGCCTGTGATTTCCCCAGTGTAAGGAATACCTGATGTGGAACCTCAGACTACCAAAGAAGAGAATCGACCCCCATCTGTAACATGACTGAATCATTGATTTAGAGCTTGAAGGAACCTTAGAAGTCACCAAATACAACTCTCACTTTTTACAGATAGGAAAACTGAGGCTTAAGATCACAGAAATAGTAAGTGGTAGGGTTGAGATTTGAATCCAGATATACCAATTATAAAATTCTAGAGCACACTCTACCATGCCAGCAGTCTTAGGGTACACTAATGTGTCCGAGACAGGCCTTGAGCCCAGGATATCTGGACTCTGATGCTGTCTGCCATGTGATATATCTCTATAAAAATAGCTAACATTTATACAACAATTTACAGACTCTGCTTTACATGCCTGATTTCATTTGATTTCCTCCCTCCTATAACAATCCTATGAGATAAATGCTATAATTTCCATTATCTCCATTTTACAGATGGGGAAACTGAGGTTCAGAGAGATGAAGCCATTTGTGCACAGTCACACAACTAATAAGTAGTAAGGCCAGAATTTAACCTAGATATCCCTTGATTTCAAGTCCAGCTTTTAAAGTTTGCAAAGTATTTGGCTCACATCCTTGTAAAGGAGCTTAGAGAGGTGATATAACTTGCGCAGGGTTACATGGCCAGTAAGAGTCAGAGGTAGGAAGCTCAGGACTTTTTTCATTAAACTAGATGAGTTCTAAGGTCCCATAGAAATCTAACTATAAGTATAATTCTATAGGCATGAGATTTCCTAAATGAAGACTTTCATATATCATCATTTTGCATAAAGCAGACTTTGACTGTTTGTTAATTTACTGATTTGTCTCATCTTTATTTTTAATAGGATATTGTAAAGACAATTTAGATTTGAAGATCTTTCCCACCCATTGATAGACCATATGACCTGCTTATGTCACAGGAAGCCTAAGTCACATGTAGTGGGAGGAACTTGCTTAGAGGAAAAGGAAAGTGTGTCATGGGAAATGTGAAGAGAGCAGTAAGAGCTGGGGGAGAGAGTAGACCTGTGGTGTTTGTGCTGTGAGTAATGGTTGGAGGCAAGGCCCCAGCAGAGGGTGGGAAGGTTATGGGATGGCTTGGCTCCCTGCTATGATGTTGCATTTTAGATTCTTTGCTGTTATTATAAAGTGGATTTACTGGTTCTGGAATTTGTTTGCTGCTTGGATGGGTCGGACTTATTGGTTTTGGGACCTGGTTCTCTGGAGTCTGAATAAATGGTTTACTTCTATCTTCTCTACAGAGAGTCTCTTAGATTTTGCAATACAGACTCACATAGACATATTGGCAGTTATCGTCTATATTGTGATTATTGCCTTGCTAATATAGATATATTCAGACTTTTAGAAGACCTCATTTTGAGTCCTGCTTCTCCTTTCCCCACACCATATACCACTTTTTGGGTCACATAATAAATGTGTATCATAGAACTAAACTTTAGAAGTTGAAGAACATCTAATTCAGAATTTTCCAAACTAATTAGATGGCAGTAATAATCTGCCCCATTCCATCATATTACCCCTACCAACCTCCAACCTCAAAACCTTCTCTTTCCTAGGCTATACTTCCTTTACCTACTCCTCTAATGACTGTCTCCACTTCTTTAACCATCTTGGTCCAGATCTTTTAGACATTCTTGCTGATGTCCTTCCTGAAAGGTGATTCCCAGAAGTGAATTTCATATTCTAGATAGGCTTTGGCTGGGGCAGGGTATGGTAGAACTGTTACCTCTTCTATCAGCTCCATGTAAGTAAATATGAATATATGAAGAGCTTGGAGTATAGAGTGTGGGACCAAATGCATTAGGGCAATGACCTCATAAACAGCCATCCCATCTGGGAGGGAGATCTACAATGCTTCCCCAGGATGACTTGGAATGGGGAGCTCTTTCTTTGTTTCCATGAGTTAGCTTACCACCTGTTATTATGTCAAAGCATGGAGTTAAATAATTAATGCTGAGGCAATATGGTGCTGTGGAAAGAGCACCACACTAGAAATTGACACTTGTGTTCTAATGTTTTCTTTGTCACTAAGAAGCTATGTAACTTTGTTCAAGACATTTTACTTCTCCGTGACTCAATTTTCTCATCTGTGAAAAGGGATCATAATATATGCACTGATTCCCTCCAAGAATTGTTGTCAGGATAAAACAAGTTGTCTGAGAGCACTTGATATTCTGTCTTACACTATATAAATAAATTTTTCTTTGTATACCCCCCCCATAAACTATCATGCATACTCTCACATAGTAGAATAAATTGTTGAATTAGTCAAAGAGTAATTACTGATTATTAATAAGAAGACTACAAATGCTGGATTTTGAGTCAGAGGACTTGGGTTTGCATCTTGGTGTTTTGACTTATTACCTGTGTGACACTAGAAAAATCCCTTAATCTCTCTGCATCTCACTTTATCTATAGAGTGAGGGGCTTGGACTAGAAGTTTCTTTCTTAAGTTTCTTTCTAGCTTTAATTCGTGATCTTATACCCTGTTTGAGGTTGATTGTTATGTCACAGAATTAATTCAATTCAACTGAAAAAAATTTATTATATGCCTACTATATATAAAACACTGGAGTAAGTCTACAATCTATCATGCTACTAATTAAATTCTGGCAGAAATTTCACCTTATATAAATTTCTCCATTCAATAATTGGAGAAACATATGACATGCGTTGTAAGTAGGATGCCAATACTCTGCCAGTGATGCGATATGGAAACGGGAATAAGCATTTATACAGTACCCACTAAGTGCCAGACTCATACAAGGGAAGCACTCACATGTCAGCAGACACAATACAAGGACATTCTCAAGGTCTCTCTGAAGAACTTTGGAATTGATTGTGTGACACGGGAGACACTGGCACAGGACTGCCCAGCATGGCATGCCCTCATCAGAGAAGGTGCTACGAGCAAAACAGAAATACAGTAGCTCAAAGGAAATATGAGATGCACAAATTTAGAGACTCCACCCCAAATGTTCCCATGGACTATTTGTGCCTGACCTGTGGTAGAGCTTTCCAAGCTTGTATTGGTCTGATCAGCTACAGTCAGACATACTGTACCTTGACCCCAACACAGCAATGTCACTTTGGTCCTCTTCAAGAATGAAGGATAACAACCAACCAACCAAGTGCCAGGCACTGGGCATAGAGCTTTTTACAAATACATCTGATTTGATCATCAAAAATCCCCTACCAAATATTGGTGTTCTTATTATATGGATTCAAATAATGGAAAACTGCAGGTGATTGATCCATCTATTGGAGGATAAAAGGATGTATGGGGCGCAACGAGGCTGCCACAAGTCACCATTGCTGACTTGCTGGGAAGAAGTGGGATAAAAAGCAAATGAATTAGCCTTAGGTAAAGCATTGGACAAAATCTAAAGCTATTAATTATATAAAGGCTAGCTGTTAAAAACATCAAGGAATCATGGGACTGGACATGGAGGAGGGCTTGTTGTAGTGAGGAGATAATAACAGACAGATAGATAGCCTGAGCACTCCACCAGTCTGTGCATATTAGTACGAGACTCAGAGGATGACTGTTAGTAGATTGGATGGATCTTCTATGGAGGACAAGAATAAGAATTACTCAGGATGAGAAGGTATGGAAATGCTGTAATCAACATGATCAGAGTGGGTGCCCATATGGATGAACTCAGAGATCCATCAAAATAGCAAAGTATGCTAGGGCTAAAGACAGGAAATCAGATAATAACCAAAAAGGAAAAAAAATTAGCAAATTTGGGGGTCAGTGTTCTTCATACGCTCTCTATATACGTATATAGCTGCCAAGATCATTCACTGAACCCTAGGCCATTGCCATTCATCTTGACTTTTGTCTTGCTAGTGGACTTTGATGATTCTGGAAGAGAGAGTGAGGATGACAACTTTGTGCAACTCTGCCTTATTTGCCAATTCACACACGAGTCATCACTCTATGATGTCGTCTGTCCTCTTGGAAAATGAAGGACGAACAACAATATATGTGTATGCAAATGATAACATCAGCTTAAAAAAGCCCTACATGCAAATCCATTTCATGTGGCAAAATTCAAACACAGTTGTGTGAATCCAAACACATTATCATCTACTAATAGGCACTTGTTACTTTAATGAAGGTAGAAGACATTTGTTAAAACAAACCACTGATTAGATTTGACAATAAAAATGAAAATGGGGCCCAAATTATGGGCTTTGCTAATTGTTCTTCCTGGTTGCAGCCATTAGTCTTCATTTTGCCTTTAGCTGTGACAGATATAATCTGTGATGGTCAGCTATTTGCTTTTATTTCAGGAATAATGTATCTGTTTCTTGCTTTAGAACGAGGGCAATAAACTGTTTCCTGGGAATTGCTGGCATTATTCTTAATTTGTTTCTTACACTTAACTACATTAGGGAAGATTTAGGTTAGATATAAAGCAACAATGGTTGTTTTTTTTTTTTTTTGAACTGGCAAACCAAAGGAGGTTTGTGGAATCTCTACCTCCATAATCCTTTAAAAAGAAAAGATTCTCATCTGCCCGGAACTGATTAGGCACTGTCCTGCATGATGGCAGGAGACGGTATTGTATCTTTATGGTCTCTTCCAACTCAGACCCTGAGTGCTGGTATTTTATTATCTAAGGTCCTTTCGGTTTTAACATTCTATGTTCAAAGGTTTCTTCTAAGTTGACAAGCATTTATTAAGTGCCTACTATGTTTCACTTACTGTGTTTAGGTGTTGGGGATACAAAGAAAGGCAAAAGACACTTCACATTTTTATGGGGAAGAGACAATGTCCAAATGATTGTGTGTAAACAAGGGATATAAAGGATAAATTGGAGGTAACCTCAGAGGGAAGATAATGACATTAAGGGGGATCTGGAAAACGCTTTTTTCCAAGTTAAGATTTTAACTGAGACTTGAAGGAAGCCAGGATGCAGAGAGGAGAGAGAGAGAATTACAAGCAGGAGGAACAGACAGTGAAAATGCATGGAGTGGGGTCATTGGGTGTCTTTGCGAGGAACGGCAAGGAGGCCTATGCTACTGGATTGCAATGTACATGACTGTGAGTAAGGTGTAAGAAGACTGGAAACGAGGGAAGCAGCCAGGTTATACAGGACTGTATACAAGAAATTTTATATTTGATCCTGTACATGATAGGGAGCTGCTGGTATTTATTGAGTGGAGAGAGAGGGCTACTGTGTGGGCAGACATGTGCTTTAGGAAGATCACTTTGCTAGCCAAATAGAATCTGGACTGGAGTGGGGAGAGAGTTCAGGCAGGCAAAGGCTAATCAAGAGGCTCTCAGCTCTCACATTCTCAGTGCAAAGGTCCCTTCCAGCTCCTACATTCTCTGTTCTTATAATTCTATGATCTTTTCAGTTTTCTTTCTTGGAATGGGATTCTGTGATTGTTCTCCAGTGTTTTTTTTTTTTTTCCTTTTTTCCCCAAGAGGAAAAAACAATCAACAATATCAGAGAGATAGCTGAGCAATATGGGTCAAAATAATTCTTATAGAATGAAAAAGTTCTTAAGAATAATTTTAGGATATTAAATTGTTATGACTTGAAGTTATGAGTCATCTTATTTACATAATTTCATATAATAGGATTTAGAGCTGGAAAGGATCTTAGAAATTATGTAGTCAAACTCCCTCATTTTGTCAGTGATCTAAAGCAATGTGCCCAAAGTCATACATCTTGTAAGAAGCAAGTCTTGGATTAGAATCCAGTTTCTCTGATTTTTTCTACTATACCAGGCTACTCTTCTTAAATAAATGGACACAGCCAATGTGACTAATCCCCTAGTGTTTGACCTTTTGATGATGAGGCTTTCCTCCCTTGCCTAGACTGGTCATGGTCCATAGTTGGACATTTACTTGAAGCTCTTCCATCTTGGGAGAACTCTTTAGGATTTATGTTTCATTGACAGAGCATTTGGAGAATCCAGCATTACCTCTGCCTTATTATTTTTTTTCATTTTTAAATAAAATGTTATTATCTTTTGTTTTTACATCTTATAAATTTCCCTCTGTATTCCTCCCCTGCCATCCTCCTCACAGCTATCCTATATAAAAATAATTTTTGAAGAAAAGGGGGAAGAAAAAAGTAAACAAAATTGACCAATACACATAAAAAAGTTTGGCAATATATATGCAATGTGCCTGACCCATGAACTGCTCACCTCATCAAAGGAATGTAACGTGCTGTCTTCTCATCTCTTCTTTGGGACCATGCTTATTCTTTGTAATTTTGTAATATTCACTTTTGATTATTTTGTGAGTGCTGCCGCCCACTCTGGGCTGCGCTCCCCCCCACTCCCAGCTCTGTGCACGATAGACCTCACCCAGTGACCATCCCGGTTGTCCTGGGCTGGAGCCCTGCTTCCCTCTGCTATTTTGTGGGTTCTGCAGTTCTAGAATTTGTTCAGAGCCATTTTTATAGGTTTTTGGAGGGACCTGGCAGGGCACTCATGCAAGTCCCTGCATTTCAGCTGCCATCTTGGCTCCGCCCCCCCACCTCTGCCTTATAATAAGACATAACCACTTTATCTTTACCAAGTATATTTTATAAATTATATGACAACTGTTAGAGTTATTAAGCCCAAAGGACAAATACACATAATGACTGACAGCAAGGTAGTAGAAAGAATATTTTTCAAAAAAGGGAGAAGATTAGTGCTGTATCTTGTTACTTATTAGATCTGTTACCTGGGAGTGTCAATTTCCTGAGACCTAATTCCCCCATCCTTAAAATGAGAATAGTAAATTGTAGACATCATACATCAGAAGATTGTGGCAAGGATCCAATCAGAATGGATTTGAAAGTACTTTGTAAACAGTAAAAAGAAAAAAGGTGAGAGAGAGAAGAATTTGAGCTAATGGAGATAGTCAAGTGTTTGTCGCCTCAGAATAAGGAGTGGCTAAGGTACTGAATTGGGGAGTGGGAGCTAGAAAATAGCCAAAGAGCATTAGGCAGGAATCACTTCAATGAGTGGGAAAACTTCATGGATGAGTTGGGATTTCTCAAGGCTCTTGAGGAGAGAGAGAGAGAGAGAGAGAGAGAGAGAGAGAGAGAGAGAGAGAGAGAGAGAGAGAGAGAGAGAAAGGGGGTGGGGTGGCCCTTGCTTAGGTTGGCAGGGAATGGATTCTAAGTATTTGAAGGTTTCATTGTGAGTGGGAAATTGGAAAAAGGAAGCAGCCTCATTCAGAGCTTGCCACAGTGATGGCTGGTTTTTACATTATGTTATATTTAGTCACAAAGAGACACAAATAGTACAAAACCTAGAATTTTATTTTTAAACCTATAGAACAATAGGATGAATTGTGTCCCACATACAGGGGCCGAACATTTAGTATATGAACATTGAACATTACATACTCAGCTCTAACATAAACTAACCTGCAGGACCTTGATTAAATAATTTTAGTTTCCCCATCTGTAAAATGAGAAAGAGAAGTGGCCTGACAACAACACATTCAGGACTGGGTTTGGAGTCAGGAAGATCTGGGTTAGAATCTTACCTTGATCCTTATTAACTGTGGGACTATGAAGAAATCACTTAACCTCTCAGTGCCCTAGGCAACTCTTTAAGACTGGAAATTAACAGATTGAGTTAAGGATAGGCATCAGTTTGGGAGTTCCCAAAGTAAGAGTTCTTTACACCTTTGAAATTACAGGTTGGAACCAAATACAGAAAAAAATAATGGGGAAATTTGGTCATTTATTTATAAGCCCTAAAATTTGATGCTTCTGTGACATTTTTCATATAGGTCACTGGTAACTGGCTTCACTTATGGAGGGCAAGAAAATTTGAGGATATGTGATAAATTTCTTCACAGATGCAATCAGGGAAAGTAGTAGTTTCTTAATCACTTCGATTGATTAATTCCTAAAATATAATAATGATAAAAAAATTTCTGTGTCAACTTAAGGTTTCCCAATTTGCTTTCTTTCACTCAATCAATTAAACACTTTGATTAAACAGCAAAGGCTGAATGACTGACTACTAATGGGAACATTGCATATGGAATGTAAGTGCTTTAGAGGGGAATCCTCAGGCCTCGTCCAGCTTTCAGATTCTATAATTTCATGAATTTTTGCATTTCAGTTTGTAGAGAAGAAGGTCTCAAGATAGCTATTATGTTCTCTTTATATATACTTTATTTCTGAGGGCTTACTGCTCCCCACCTTTGAATTTTAAAAATGGAAAGAACCTGAGTCACTAAAAGTTTCTATTCTGGCTCAGTGACTTTAAAAGCCCATGACCCTGGCTAAGTCACTTAACTTTCTTGATCTTGTTTCTTTATTTGCAAAATGAGGATAAAAATACTAACAAGGCCTAATTCACAGGATTGTTGTTTGGATTGGACTTTGGGAATTGCAAAAGGCTATAGAATTGTGGGTTACCATAGTAAATTCCTTATGTGAAAGGTTGCAAATCCAAACATTTTCTTCTCTGAATGCCTTCCTGAAGGTTAATGAAATATATGTTTTTCAAATCCCTATGGTTAGTGTTAATTAGAAACAAACATGCACCTTCAGCTTTGATCTCTCCTAATGAGAAAGCCAGATAACTTAACTTTAAAGCCCTTTATTTCCACTCAGCTCCCAGCCCAGGCCAAGGAATCAGAACATAATTCCTTTTCTTCTATCTACTTAAAGAGTCAATAGCAAACAGAAAACAGAGATAGGAAGGAAAGAAGGAAGGAAGGAAGGAAGGAAGGAAGGAAGGAAGGAAGGAAGGAAGGAAGGAAGGAAGGAAGGAAAGCAGCATTTATGTAGCATCTTCTATGTGCTATACTCTATGTTAAGAGCTTTATAATGTTAGCTCATTTGATCCTCATAATAACTCTGGGAGGTAGGTGCCATTATTATCCCCATTTTACAGTTAAGGAAAGTGAGGCAGACATTTCCCTCGGGTCACTGTGAGGAAAATACTTTGTGATTTATTAATATTGTTTGAACCCAGCTTTATGCAACCGGAAATTGTCTAACACCATGTATATCTAGTAAGGGTCTGAGACAAAATTTGAACTCGGGATTCCTTGCCCCAGGGCCAGCTGTCTATCTGCTGGACCACTGAACTGCCTCTAGACAGGAAAATAGTCTATTTCTATTGATGAAGCAGTGTAGTATGGTAGAAAGAGCTGTCTTTTGACAGGCTCAGGGGTGAGTTCCCTTTCAATCTCTCCTGTTTATTCGTTGAGTGACTTTGGGCAAGTACCTTTTCTCTGTGGATGTCAAGGTCCTCATCTGAAAAATTAGTAACTTAGTTCCTACTCTCCTTTCTAGCTCTAAATCCTTAGATTTTTTTCTGTTTAGGGGGGAAGGCAGGGAAATTGGGGTTAAGTGGCTTGCCCAAGCGTGTCAAGTGTCTGAGGTCGGATTTGAATTCAGGTCCTCCTGACTACAGGGCCAGTGCTCTACTCACTGCACCACCTAGCTGCCCCAAATTCTTGGATTTTTAAGCAAGGACAATGCATTAAGTGTGTTGATTCTGATGCCTTAAATCCCACACTGATAAGGAGAATGGCTAATGTCATTACAGAGTCATTAGGTCCCATTAAAAAAAAATTCCTCGTGGAGAATTGAGAAGGACATGAAGTATGGAGGGCAGGTAGGTGGCACAGTGGATAAAATGCTGGGCTTAGAGGAGGAGGAGAGAAGGAAAAATGGAAGGAAGAAGGGAAGATAGAGAGAAAAAAGAAAAAAAGAAGAAAAAAAACAAACACTTGGGACTATTACAATGTGTACCATGACAGGTCCTGTTTTCCAAAACAGAATATTTTGGTTTTTGAATAGTGAGGGAAAGAGGCTATATATTTTCTTCCTTCATATGCAGGAAACCACCATAGCTTCATATATTTAGAGATAGGAGGAAGTACTATAGAGATAATAAAAACGTTCTTAACTCAGGGTCCTGAGAACTTTAAAAAAATGTATTTTGACATATTTTTTTCAGTTTGGTAACCCCATGCATTTTTTTTTTTTGCATTTAAAAACATTATTTGAGAGGGGGTCCATATAGTTCAGTAAAATGCCAAAGCAGCTCAGATTTTAGAAGGGAATGAATTGACTTTTATTGACACTCCTGGCAATGCTTAACTGGATTTCTAATGTGGCCAAATGATCTCTTCTATCAGGAGGTTGGCATTAGTTGGTTGGTTAATTAGAGTTGATGAAGGAGGCTACAATCAGACTTTCTAAGGACTGGTTGAAAGAACCAAGGATTCTTAACTTGAGTAAGAGAGGGTGACTTGGGAAGACGATGATCATTGTTTTATGAGAGAGACTAGACCAATTCTGTTTGGTTATGGAGAGAACAAATAGGAGCAATTAGTTATAAATTATAAAGAGGTAAATTTGACTTAATATGTAGACTGTCCTAATAATTAAAACCTATTTGAAAAGGGAACAGACTCCACTATGAAGTAGTGAGTTCTCTATCATCTGAGATCTTCAAGGAAAGAACAGGAGGCAAAATCTGGACCAAATGACCCCTAAATTTGAAGAAGGGTGAACTTTCCCACCTACAGGAAAAGAGGAACTGTTTTCACCATAGGTGGCTCTTTTCTTTGGTGGGGCTGGAAGAGGAGAGAGGAAATATTTGCTTTCTCCTTCTATCCCTGGGAATGAAATCGGGGCAAAAGGCTCAAAGGGCTAGTAGTTTTTCAGAATTTGTAACATCTTGGCCTTTCAA
Organism: Trichosurus vulpecula; assembly: GCF_011100635.1. Lineage (NCBI taxonomy): Eukaryota > Metazoa > Chordata > Mammalia > Diprotodontia > Phalangeridae > Trichosurus > Trichosurus vulpecula. The sequence continues at coordinate 115,184,842 of NC_050574.1, read as the reverse complement.
GACCAAGATTCCAGATTCGGTGTGCTTTATGTGCCTGATTGTGGAGTGGAACTGAGAAGGTAATAGTTAATTTCAGGGTAACACCTATGCTAAACTGATTTAGAACCTTTGTGAAAAGCAGTCAAAAGTGTAACACAGAGTCTTTTCACACTTTGCCTAATCACTTTTACTAGGATTTTGCTCCAGTCTTTCAGCTCTGGTTTGAGAAAAGGAATACTTGTGATGTGAATTCTAAAACTAAAAGAAATTCATAGTTGTGATTCTCATTTCAAAAGGTGAAGAAAGAAGGCATTTATACTCTTTGCCTAATCTGTGGTAAGGAACTGCAAAGCTGCTGTCTACCAGACAGTATGTGGGGCACAGAAGAGGAGCCTTTAGGAAGGGTTGCTTTGGTCTTTAGGTGAAGTCCTAAAGTTTTCAGCTGTAGGGAAGCAGGTTGTAAATGTGGCCTAGAGGAAGTTTTTGAACCAGTTTTTCTCCCCGTCATTGACTGGCACCTTCAAATAAAATCATTATCTAACTCAGTTTCTAGACAGATATCATGTAGTTGTTGTGGTTGCTGAGTCTTGTTCAATTCTTTGTGACCCTATCTGGGGTTTTCTTGGCAAAAAATACTGGAGTTGTTTGCCATTTCCTTCTCTAGCTCATTTTATAGATGAGGAAACTGAGGCAAACAAGGTTAAGTGACTTACCCAGGCCTGCACAGCTAGTAAATGTCTGAACTCAGTTCAGATTTTCATTCAGATTTGAACTCAGTAAGAGGAGTCTTCCTGACTCCAGGCCCATCACTCTGTCCATCGCACCACCTAGATGCCTCATATCATAAAGAGGATGACTATTTTTTAAAAGCAAAATGAAGACAGAGATCCTTATCACCCCTCTCCTAGACTAATGCAAAAGCTGCATAATTGAGCTATTGACTTCTAGTCTCTCCACACTGCAAAGTTTCCATTGAAGTGCCCAAAGAATCTCCCTAAAACACAAGTCTGACTGTGTCACTTCTATGGTCAAGAATTTTGAGTGGCTCCTTCCTCACAGCTTACCTGATTATCGTAATATCGCTAACTGGTCTTTTCGCCTCTAGTCTCTCTCCCTCTCTAACCTGACCTTCACATAGCTTCAAAAATCATCTTCCTGATATGCAAGTTTGATCATGGCACTCTCTTGCTGTAATACTACTTATTCCCCATAGGATGAAGTACAACCTCATGAGCTTGGTTTTCAGTACCCTCCACAATTTAGGTCCAATTTAGTTTTCCAACTTTATCATATAATCTCCCTTTCACAAACTACATTTTTGCCAAAATGGATGGACTGCTGGCCATTCCTGAATCTTATTACATTCCCTTCTGACTGCATGCATTTCCATAGGCCTTCTCCTAAGCATGCTCCAACTTAACCTTTATTTGCTGAAATCCTTCTCTTTCCTACAGACTTAGTTCAGATGCTCAGAATCTTGAGGCCTTCTTGGATTTCTTCCAGCTAGAAGTTAAGCACTCCTTCCCCAATCTCTTTGTTTTGATTTGACTACTAATAGCTTGCATGCAATTCTCCTCTTTTCTAGCTTGCAGGCTCCTTGAGGGGAGAACTATATTATTTTCCAGCTTCAGTGGTACTGTGGCTGGTCTTTAAATAATAGGTGCTTAATAAATATTTGTTGAAATAGACTGAAATAAAATGGGACTTAGTAAGAAATGGAGCCTGAATCTCAAAAGGTTGCCCCAAAGACAGAAAAAGAGGAAATGAACTTGAATCTCTTAGAGAGGAATCAGATTAGATCTAAGTAGAAATTTCCTAAGAATGAGGGCATTCATTCAACCTTGGGAGATTGTGGAATTGCTTAGTGACTTTCGAAAATATGATGCATACTCCCTTCCGCCTTTTAGACTCCCACTCTCCTTTCCAGACTTAGCTCCAATGTCACCTCCTATAGGAAGGCTTTTTGGATTAGCCTTGTTATTAGTACTTTTCCTCATCTAGATTTTTTTTAATTTGAACATAGTTTATATTTATTTATCCAAATAGGCATTATCGTCTCCTGGTAGAATGTAAGCTATTCAAAGACATGAAATATTTTGTTTTTATCTTTTTTTGCTCTAATATCTACTGTGGTGTACGTCAAAGAGCAATCACTTATGTGCTTGATGAATCAAACTGTTTCTTTCCTAGGGCCTTACTTATAGAGGTTATTTAATTTTTTGACTTTTGAATCAAGCTTATGGCCATCTAGATCATTTGCTCCTCAGAGGCTGGGCTGTGTCTGTACACAGTACCAGGGACAGTGATCTGTCCATAGTAAGCACTGTGGACTGACTGAGCAAAGTAACACCAATTTCTTTTATTTTAGCACCGAAATCAGCTTGCTGGATTTTTGCTACAGAGAAATGCATTCAATGTTCTCTTGAAATTCAGAAATAGTCGTCATTATTAATGTTAGGCCATTGAACAATGGACCTGGAAGATCTTAGAAATCATCTAGTCAAGTGGTTCTTAAAAATAATTCTATTTCAATATAATTGGTTTCCTTTTTTATTAATATAAAAACATTATCTTAAGAAGTGATCTGTAAAGACCCCAGTTAGCCACACCATCACATGCCTATCCCCCCCAGAATACCAAGTCTCCAAGAATAGGCTATGGGGGCAACTAGGTAGCTCAGTGGTTTGAGTGTTGGGCCTGGAGTCAGGAAGACTCATCTTTTGAGTTCAAATCTGTCCTCAGATATTTCCTAGCTGTGTGACCCAGGGCAAATCACTAACCCTGTTTGCCTCAGTTTCTTCATCTATGAAATGAGCTGGAGAAGGAAATGGCAAAACCACCATGATATCTTAACCAAGAAAACCCCCAATGAGGTCATGAAGAGTCAGACACTACTGAAACGAATGAATAACAGCAAAAGGAAGAGGCTGCAAAGCCCCAAAGCTAGTAATCAAACACCACACTGTCTAGGCTGTGTCAGGAAACCTTGGGTTAAGATTAGCTTTGGGCCAGGTCTTCTACCCAGGTTGAGGTGAAGCCCTTTTAGCAAATGAATCTACTTCTCAGCACTGGTCTTGGAGAAAGTAGAGAACAGAAGTGGAAAGTTGACACTCATGACCCAAAGCAGGGATACTCTTCCACCTGACAGCAGAGCTTGGATGACCTCATGGTCCTCAGGCTCCTTTCCTGTAAAAACCTAAGCAGCAAAGGAAAGGATGCTTAGCAGGGTTCACAGGTTTTCTCTGCCAGAGGAGTTCATGGCACAAAAGGGGTCTGATCTATTCCAATACTCTGATTTTACAGTCAGTTTACTATTACTTTATTAAGTGCCTACTATGTGCCAGGCACTGTGTTAGCTACTGGGGAAACAAAGAAAGTCCAAAAACCAACCAAACAAAAAAAAGTCCTTGTGATCAAGCAGCTCATAGTCTAACTGGGGAGACAGTGTGCAAACAACTATGTGCAAACAAGGTATATACAGGATAAAATGGGGAATGCACCAAGATTATGGAGAACTGGGAAATTCTTTCAGAAGGTGGCCATGTAGCTGAAATGTAGCTGAAAAAAGGTAGGGACTGAAGATGAGGCGGGAGAGAATTCTAGGCATGGGGGACAGCCAATGAAAATACACAAGGAATAGTAAGGAGGCAGGTGTGACTGGATCATAGGGTATACGGAAAGGAGTAAGGTGGCTCAGGGGATAGAGCATTGGGCCTGGAGTCAGGAAGGCCTCAGTTCAAATCTGGCCTCAGACATTTATTAGCTATGTGACCTTGGGCAAGTCACTTAACCTTGGTTTGCCTTAATTCACTGGAGAAGACAGTGGCAAACTGCGCCAGTCTTTTGCCAAGAAATCCCATGCAGTATTGGCATGTGAGAATCCTGAGGTTTATCAAGCATCAGATACCCTTGAATGACACTAGTGCAAGAAGCCTGGAAGAGTAGGAAGGGGCCAGGATGAAGGCCTTTAAAAGAAAACAGATTTATTTGACCCTAAAGATAATAAGATACTGCTTGGAGTTTTTGAAGAGAGTGATGTGATCAAACCTGCCTTTGCAAGAAACTGAGACCTAGACGGGGGAGGTCATAGAGGTGAATGAGCTGGGGCTTGATCCTAGGGCTTTTAAGCTAAACTCAAACCTTTTTCTGCTATATTACTATGCTGCTCCTTGATGGTGAAAATCAATATTTTTCCCTTAAGGGAAGTCTAGATAGAAATAAAACAAGAAGATGAGTATTTCTTTTAAGGAGAGGATTGAACATCACATAGATTTCTTGTCATATGACAAAATGCATTAATTTCACATACATAAGACATTCCCCTTCTTTCTCTGCCTGCGCCCCCCCCCCCGCCCCTGCACAAGTAACTGACTCTTACCTAAGAAAAAGTAAGCGTTCTTTAATCCCTGTCCTGGAATTTGTTATTATTTTATTAAATTTGCAATTTAGTAAAGTTATAGTTTAGTAAATTTGACATGATAATGTAAAGTCTATGGTTTCTTGGAATGTCTGTTTAGAATGTAGTCAACGGAGGTGCAAGGATTTGTTTCTCAGATGGAATTCTAAAACACTTCTGAATAACGAGGGGGGAAAAGGGAAGAAACACCAGGTTCCCTTCTACATATGCTTGTTGCCAGATGTCAAGTCACCAGAAATACAAGTGGTCCCCATATTCTAATTTGAGATTTTCTGGGGATGATGCAGTTATAGTCAGTCTTGGTTGCACATTTGCTGTGGTCTTAATTTGCCCAGACAATGGCAGAATTCATTAAATTGGGCAGGTAAAGACAAGAAACAAGCTCTATAAGGAATATGCTTAATGTAAGCAGATAAACAGGATGTAAGGCAATAAAAAAGGGAGGACCGCCAGAATAGGTAAGTCAAAAGTCCAAGTGACAAGAGAAAAAAAGTTAAAAAACAATAGCAAAGTTGAAAAAGACCTTCAAGATTGTCTAGTGACTACTCCAAGCCCTTCATTTTGAACATGAGGAAGTTGATATCTGGATAATTGAAATAATTTGTACAAATTCACAGAGAATTTAAAATAAAAATCTGGGCATTTTATTTATTTAGTGAAGGGAACTTATGGGCAGCTAGGTGGCACAGTGGATAGAGTGCCAGGCTTGGAGTCAGGAAGACTCATCTTCCTGAGTTCAAATCTGGTCTCATGAATCCTTGCCCTTCTCATCTATGAAATGGGGATAATAAGAGCTCATACTTTCCACGATTATCATGAGGATCAAATGAAATGATGTGTAAAGTATTTGTGAACTTTAAATCACCATACAAATAATTCTTCTTCATCTTCATCATCTTCATCTTCATCATCATCTTCTTCTTCTTCTTCTTCATCATCTTCATCATCTTCTTCTTCTTCTTCTTCTTCTTCTTCTTCTTCTTCTTCTTCTTCTTCTTCTTCTTCTTCCTCTTCTTCCTCTTCTTCTTCTTTTTCTTCTTCTTCTTCCCTCCCCAACCTCCAAGGTTCCCTGACTTTTTCAGAGTCTGAATTGTGTGTTCTACTGGAATTCCATTACCCAAGTGGCAGGCGGGGAAGGGATTGGGGGAAAATCTCTTACAGATTTCTCCACATATATGACTGATGTGTATATACACACACATGTACACACGAGTGAAACAGGAGCAATAGACTTCTAAAGTTGTGCTGCTCTGCTCTTAGCAAGTCTCATTTTGCTCTCTCTCTCTCTTTATTTTTTCAAAACAGTTCAATAGGCTTGCATTAAAACACCCACAGAGAAGTCCTGCTTCTCTTAGGTTTCAGCTTGTGGTTGAAGAAGGCCTAAATGTGGGAGAAAAGCCAGTGTCATTGCCAGAGCCTATTTCTATACCCTAAAAGTTCAACTGTTCTTTCTACTTCAACATTGCAACAGGTCATGAGAAACCTAGAAAGCTAAACAGAAATAAAGACACTCCTTTAACAGAATGATAATTTGAGAATGCTGGCAGACTAAATGAGAAAATCTTGTAGCGGTGGCAAGAGGTCAGAGTAAAGGAATGAGACAGGAATCACAGAACTCTAGGATTTATATTACATATTCCACACACCTTGTTTTGTAGCTGACCAAAACAGAAGCCCAGGGAGATAGCGTCTTGTCTGAGTTCACAAAAATAATAAGCAACGGAGCTAGTATCTGAACCTGGGTATTCTTCAGGTGAAGCTCAGTGTTTTTTCTACTTTGATCACGATCCAGCAGGAAAGCAAGATTCTGAACTCAGCAGGGACTTTTTAAAATAAGCATATCTCAACCACAGTCCTGCATTTGTTCTTTGAAAGCAGGGCGTTAGGTGAAACAGTGTTAAAAGGGGCGGGTAGTTCTAATAGGAATAAGGTTAAGAATGGGTGAGTAACCAAGGTGACATGGACAGAGCTAAAACCATTACACTTAAAATGACTCATGCATCAGCAATAGGCTCAAAAATAAAGGCAGATAAGTGGTTCAGTGCAAAAAACATGAAATCAGGAAGACCTGTGTTCAAATTCTACCTCACCCACTTAGTAGCTATGTGACCCTGGGCAAGTAATTTTACTTCTTTTGGTCTTAGTTTCCTCATCTGTAAAATAGAGATGATAATAGCACCTACCTCTCAAGGTTTTGTTGAAGGTCAAAAGAAATACACAAAATAAAGTGATTTGGGAAACCTTGAAGTGATATATACATAGTAGCTACTAAACATGTCACAGTGAATGTAATTCTGTGGCATTATGGCGAGGTTATTTCAAAATGCTGTTATTGCAGAAAGATTAATTAAGGCCATATTATACATGGTATGTCTGTATGTGCTTCTTATTAATACATGAAACAATTTAGAGTGTGAAGAGATTAGATTTCACCAGTGAGAGTAAGTGATGGCCACGGTAGTAATAACAGCTAACGAGGACGTAGGGCTTTAAGGCTGGCAAAGTACTTTATAAATATTAGTTCATTTCACCCTCACAACAACCCTGGGAGTTTGGTTATCCCCATTTTACAGATCACTCATATCAATTGATGCTTTAAGATTATAATACATTTAAAATAACAGGCTTATAGATTTAGAGCTGAGATCTTAGAGCCCATCTAATCCAACTCTCTCATACAAATGGGAAAACGGAGACTTAAAGAGATTTGATGACTTGCCCAAGGTCAGACAAGTGGTTAAAGAAGCCTTGTTTGAAGCCCAGTCTTCTGACTCCAAATCTAGCACTCTTTTTTTGTATTATGCTGTCCCTACCCTTATAAGGTTCAGTATTCAATCCTCACAACAGCTGTACGAGGTAGGTAAGGCATGGATCAAGCTCCTCATCTTACATATGCTGAAAGTGAGACACAGTGAGGGGAAGGGATGTGCTCAACAGGGAACATTCGGGTCTTGAAGAGGACAGAGAGCATGGAAGCTTGGCAATTGAAGCTGGATAGTGGTAATTTCTTTTCTAACCCTAGCTACTCAATCAACACACATTAATTAAGTACTTACTATGTGCTGGACAAATGGCTGAAGCCGACGAAGACAGAGACAAAGGTCAACAAATGTCATCAGATCATAGACGGATCTGGAAGGGACCTTCCAGACCCCTAGTGAAATGCTACCATTTTGAAAAGAAGAGGTTAAATGGCTTATTCCAGATCACGCTGGTGTTGATTGGGCTGGGATTTGACCCCAAGTCCTCTGACAGCAAAATCCAATTATTCATTCATTTTGTACCATGCTGCCTCAGCAAACACGGCTATTTCTGATCATCTTTTTGGGTTCTACTAATTAGTAGCTTTTGAACAAAAGAAGAATCAGAGAAGAAGCTATAAAAAGTTGTAATTATTCTGATGATACTGGTTGGCTGGCCACAGAAATGCAAGATGGATTTCTCCCTTTTTTCCTGAGAGTCATGGCTGAGGCCCAGATGAAATATGAGGTATGTATAAATAGGATTCTGGCCGTTTCTTTAGGGAAGGGCTGAAAGTTGATGCTATGGAAATTTAGTTTCTTCCTATAGCTAGTTTAAATTTTCAAAGAATGAGCAGTTCAGGGACAAGTTGGTCAGATCGCTGAAGCTTGGTAGGTATTTTAGAACTGGAAGAGACTTAAAAATGTAATATGGTCCAATTCTTTCATTTTACAAATGAGAAAACCAAGGCTTCAAGAGATCATAGCAGCTTCTCAATGTCGTTTTTGCATAAATTGTTCTCTTGTTTCTTCTCACTTTACTCTGCATCAGTTCATATGACTTTGAAAGACTAAAGAACTCTGAGTTCAATGGTCAATCATGGTTCTAGAACACCAATAATGAAGCATCTCCTGAAAGAGAGGTCTTGCATTCTTGATGGAGAAAGAGACATGAAATCAGTGGAACTTTGTTTTGTTTGACTATATATATTCATTACAAAGATTTTTTCTTTTTTTTTAATTGAAGAGAGAGAGAGACCAAAATTTGGATACTCATTTGTTCAACGAAAAACAAAATACAATGAAAACAAAAAGATCAGAGAGTTATATAAGTAGACCTGGAAAGGACCTTGGAGATCATCCAGTCCAAATGATTTGCCCAAGATTATACAGACACCAAGCCTAGATTTAAAGCTGTGCCTTCTCTTACCACAAATACAATGCTAACAAAGATATTTGGGATGAAGATCTAATAAGTCACATTACTGAAGAAATGAGGGTAATTTTCCTAGTTTGGGGGAGATAGTCCTATCATCCAACTGGGGCTTTAGAATCATGTGGCATCAGAGAGAGGAAGAAGGGATACCAACTAGTACAAAATTAAAAAAAAAAGAACAACAAATTCTAAAAAGAAAAAACAAAACAATACAATGTGATTGCTGAGCTACTGCTAAAGACTGAGATTGTGGATAACAGGTAAGGTATTGTAAGACCAGAGAAAGGCAAGTATTTGTTTCACTGTTAAAATTTTTTAAACAAGGAAAGAGGGAAGAGACTGCAAGACTTTCCAAGAAATGATCTTTGATTCCTGCCAAGGTTTAGAACATTCACATTTATCTGATGTTTTTAAAGTTTGTAGAGTATTCTGCTTATGGTAGACAGTGTGATATAATGAAATGAAAGCTGTTCCGGGAACCGAGAAGACCTGAGTTCATGTCCTCCCTCTGATAAATACTGGCTATGTGATCTCAGGCAAACTAAACATAATGACTTTTTCTTCAAACCTTGTCATTCTTTATCTCTCTTCAACATATGGCCCTCTTTCTTCCTTGATACTCTCTCTTCTCTGGATTTTTTGTGACACTGTCCTCTCTTGGTTTTCCTATCTGTTTAACAGCTCCTTCTCTATCTCCTTTGTTAGGTCTTCATCCATGTAATGCTCACTAACTGCAGGTGTCCCCTTCTCCCAAGCCTTTGTCTTGGACATTCTTTAATTTTTCTTTTTATGTTACCCCACTTGACGATCCCAACAGATACCATGGGTTTATTGATCATTTCTATGCAGGTGACTGCCAGAGCTACATAGCTAGTTTTAGTTTTTATTCTAAGCTACATTCTTTATCATCAGCTACTTTCTGGACCTTTCACATTAGGCATATTATAGGTATCTTAAACTTAATATGCACAAAAGAGAATCAATTATCTTTTTCTCTCAAACCTTCCTCTCTTCTAAACATCCCTATTACTGTCAAAGACCATATCATCCTTCCAGTCACCAAGGCTTATAATCTGTGTCTCATCCTTACCTCCTAATTCTCACTCATTACATAGAAACAATCCATTGCCAAGTCTTGCCATGTGTAATTTCACAGAATCTCTTGCATATGTATATCCCTGTATCTCTATTCATAGAACCATTACCCCAGCCCTTATCACCTCATGTCTGGACTATTATAATAGCCCCCTAACTGGTTTCCCTGCTGGTGCCTTCATTTCTCAAATTAGCTTCCATCTACTCTGCACATATTTAACGATAATATAATTAGCTCTTATATAGCTCTTTAAGGTATGCTGTGGGGCAGCAAGGTGGCACTGTGGATAGAGTACTGGACCTGGAGTCCGGAGGACAGGACCTGGGTTTAAATTCAGCCTCAGACACCTAGGAACTGTGTGACCCTAGGCGAGTCACTTAACTCTGTTTGCCTCAGTTTCTTCACCTGTAAAATGAGCTGGAGAAGGAAATGGCAAATCACTCCTTTTTTCTTTGCCAGGAAAACCCCAAATAGTATCACAGAGAGTCAGATGTGACTGAAATGACTCAACAACAATAAGAAAAAGATTTACGAAGCATTTTACAGATATGTCATTTGATCCCCATAACAAAACTGTGAGGTAAGGGCCATTATTACCCTCATTTTACAATTGAGGAAACTGAGGTATAAAATGGTTAAGTGACTTGACCAGTGTCAAATAGCTAGTATATGAAGCAAGATTTGAACTCAGGCCTGATTCCAAGTCCGGTATTTTAGCCATGGTTTATGTGTACCTATTTGCATCTTATCTTCCCCATTAGAATGTAAACTGTTTGATAACAGAGATCATGTTTTGCCTTTCTTTGCATTTCCAGCGCTTAGTACAATTCTTGGAATATACTACATTGTTGGTTGTTCGGTTTTTTTCTGTCATGCCCAACTCTCCATGACCCCATTTGGGATTTTCTTGGCAGACATACTAGAGTGGTTTACCATTTCTTTCTTCAGCTCATTTCACAGATGGGGAAACTGAGGCAAACAAAGTTAAGTGACTTGCCCAGGGTCACACAGTAAGTATTTGTAAGGCTGAATTTCAGCTCGGGTCTCCCTGACTCCAAGCTCAGGGCTCTATCCGCTGTGCCAAAATACTTCTCGACTGACTGACAACTTCTCAGAGGTTTCTAGTCAATTTTCTAATATTTTAACTTTCAGAGAAGGTGCTGATTGTCATTGGTAGAAGGAGTTGTGTCATCTGGGAGTTCTAATACAAATAAAGTCAGCCTATCCATTCAGTAGGAAGGTACCTAAGCAGCAATCATTCTGGAGTCAGGAGGCATTTGGACACCACGGCCTCCCAGGTCATGTCAGTTCTAACTCTATGATCACGGTGATAATACCCATTTTTCAGGTAAGAATACCAAGGCCCATGGAGGTTAAGTGACTTGCCAGTTTCATACAGATAGTATGTTTCTGAGGTAGAATTTGAACCCATGGGATTTGACTCCACATCTAGTACTGTACCATGAAGCTTTCTTTTTAATATATAATCCCTCCCTCATTTGCCCCGCATATGAACAGCATAAAATATGCTCCTTAAGGGCTGGAATTGCTTTGTCTTGTATTTTCCAGCAAAAAGATCCAAAATACACACATACGAAAACCCAACAGTTCCTTTATGAGGGGGGAAGGCAGGGGAATTGGGGTTAAGTGACTTGCCCAAGGTCCCACAGCTGGTAAGTGTGTCAAGTGTCTAAGGTCAGATTTGAACTCAGGTCCTCTTGACTCCAGGGCCAGTGTTCTATTCACTGAGCAACCTAGCTGCCCCGCAACAGTTTCTTACACACAGTAGGTGCTTAATATAAGCTTGTGCTATTTGATTAGATTGAATAAGTATAAGTATCATAAAGCAGTTATAAAAAGAAATCTTATTTCCAGTGGCAGAGGGAACACTCTTAGCTAAGAAGAATAAGGAAAGCTTCCAGGAAGAAGCAGCATTTGAAGTCCTCGAAGGATGGGCAGGATTCAGAAGAGCCAGTCTCGCAAATCCTTGACACATAGTAGGTTTCTAATATATGTGTGTTGATTGAAAGGCTAAGCTTTGGGAGAAAGATGTTTTGGAAGAAGGAATAAAGTCCAGTGGGCAGATAATGTCCTATGACAGGGGCGCTCTGCTTCCCTAGCTGAATCTAGCTTCCCAGGGATATGAGCCACCCCTGAGCTTTCTACTCTGCCCACTCCTGAAGCTTGCTTGACACAGACATCTTCCTACTGCCTCTGATCTGGGCCTGTCTCAGTACTTCAGGGCTCCAAAATTAAAAGGACTTAATAAAGGAGAAAGTCAATTGATTACTTTCTTTACCACCGTTTTTAATACCTTCTCCCCACCCTCTGGTTTTGCCAATTCAGGATTTTGCATGGTATAAAAATACCACTCTTGGAACAGTGTATTCAAGGGCAGCAACTGTGAGAAGTGTCCTTCAATCCAGATATCTTTGGTTCGTGGCACAACAAATCAGGCATACGTATTCTATTCTTGCTTCTTCCAATTCCCTGGCTCTCATTTGTTCACCAAACCCGGGAAGGTCATCTCTAATCAAGTGCACACATAGTGTGGTGGAAAGAACATTGGACTAGGAATCAGGAGACCTGGGTTTCATGCCAGGAGTTTGAATCCTGACTGTTGCTTACTACATTTATAATCTTGATGAAAACAATTCCCTTCTCTATGCATCAGTTTCCCCTTTTATAAAGCGTGAAGGTTGAACTAGTCACTTCATCTATTTGCCTACATCAATGTGATAAAATGGAAAATATACTGGATTTGGAGTCAGAGCAACTGCTTTGGAGTTGCTCCGACTTGGAGTCAGACCTGCAACTTACTACTTCTAGAAATTCAAGCTTAATCTCTTTGGGTCTCAGTTTTCCTATCTGTAAAGTGGGGAGGTTGAACTAAATAAAAAGGTTCCTCTCAGCTTTAAATGTATGCTCTTCTAATTCTATCTGTAATAGGTTTCATCTGGATCACTGCCAAGTAGAGAACAGTCATATCTATCTCACAAAACTGTCATAAAGAAAAACATTTCTAGTGCTAGATAAACTGGGGTGATTGTGATTATTAGCAGCATTCTGTGACAGCAGAGTGGGAGTGTAGCATGTCCAATCATTTTTCAATCTAGTCCTACTCTTCATGACCCCATTTGGGGTTTTCTTAGCAAAGATACTAGAGTGGTTTGCCATTTTCTTCTGTAGCTCATTTTACAGATGAGAAGATGGAGACAAACAGGGTTAAGTGACTTGCTCAGGGTCACACAGTTAGCAAGTGTCTGAGGCCAGATTTGCACTTAGGAAGACGAGTCCTCCTGACTCCAGGCCTGGTGCTCTATGCACTATGGCACCCCCTAGCTTCCCTAGTGTGGCATAGTGGGTAGGAAATTAACTTCAGAATGAAGATCTGAGTTCAAGTTCTGCTTCTGACACATTTTAGGATTATGATCTCAACCTCTCAGTGAATTGAGGCACCTCTTTAAGATTGAAAGTTGTAGAGATGCTACGTATAGCCTGTCTACATACAAGTTCCTTATACTGATGAAATCATAGGTCCAGGGCGGCTAGATATGTGTTGTATATGCATGTATCTTTTGTGTACATGTTGTTCCAAGACTGGCATTTTTGCAGCACATTAAATCCTGAAATGGTAGAACTAGAAAGAGGAAGAGTGGGGAGGTGAGGGTGGGAGGGAGAGTAAGGTATTAGAAAGAGTGGTATAGAGAGAAATAAATCAATTCTCTCATTTATTAGGCCATTCCAGTTTGGGAGCCCTGAAGTACTGAGGTAGTTTTGGATCAAAGACATCAGGAAGATGCTGGTATGTCAAAGGGACTTCAGGTATGGGCAGTGGGAAGAACACAGGGATTGCACCTCTCTGAGGAGGTTGGATTCAAAAGCAGAAGCAGCCTGTCCCTGTCATAGAATGTTATCAGCCCAATGTATGTATGTAATATATATTTGTTTGTATTTGACTATATCTATATTTATATATAGATATACCCAGAAATAATGCTATAAATTATATGAACAGATAATATGTATACTATTCATATACACGTAAGATAGATACATATGATCATTCTCCTTTCTGCTTCCTTATTACAGCTAATGACGTAAATCTAATTCCCGGAAAGCACCACAATGACACATATAAACCCACATATAAATCATAGAATGTGAGAGGAGGAACAGACCTTAGAGATCATACAACCCAAGGGTTTTTAACCCAGTTTGTGCCAAAGGCCCCTTTGGCAGTCTGATGAAACCTAAGGACTCCTTAAGATATCGTTTTTAAATGCGTAAAATAAAATATATAGGATTCCAAAGGAAACCAATTATGTTGAAATAGTTATCAAGATTTTTTATCCACTTCAATTCATAGACCTCCCCCCCAAAAAATTATTTATGGACCATGTAGGCCATGGCACCCCAGGTAAGGAGCCTGTGATCTAGCTCAAAACCTCATCTTATAGAGTATACAATGGAAAAGGGTCTGGACATGAGCAGAGAACAGGGTTTAAACCCCACCTCTGACACTAACTTTGTGACTAAGAGCAAGCTACATTAGTTCTTTGATTCTATGTCCTCACATACAAAATGGGGATAATAATGCCTATTAGTTCCTTCCCAGGGCTGTATTGTAAGATCCAAGGAAATAACATATAAAGTACTTTGGAAACCCTTAAGCTCAATATAAACGTCAATTATTACGGACTAAGAAAAAGAAACTTAAGAAAACTAACTGCATCTGGTTCACCTAGGTAGCCACTAGTAGAACACGACTTGAAACCTACAGTAGACTTTCAGACTCTGAATCTATGTTTTTCCTACTATGTCACATTTCTCTTGCATTCATTCTCTCACATTTGCGAAGAAACCCAAGATCATGTTTTTCCCTAATAACCTCTTGTCAGGGAACCATGGATCCATCCCTTGAATCTTGTTTCTTGAAATAAAAAGGACTTAGCCCAATTGATACCTTCTCAGACACATTATTGGTCAAGAGATTCTTCATCTGGATTAATTCTTTTTTTAAAAATTTCTTCCTAGATTCTCTTGGCCAGAAGTGCAAGGTAGGCAGTACCCTCAATGTACCTCAAAATCTTTAGAGAAATGGGGAGGATATCCTTTCTTTCCAAGTCTCAGATATGGGTATTACATTTCTTCATTCCAGGGTTAAGAAGGACTGGACATCTGTAACAGTGTCAGAAGGCTAGAGGCATACTGAGGGAGCCATGAATAGATCTATAGGTTGTCTTACTCTCTTTGTCTTTTATAAGCATATGTATTCTTGATTGGTCACGAAACTGTTAAGAGAAACTAGTAAGCTTTCTGATGTATGAAAGCATCTTTTTTTTTTCTTCTTTATAAATTACTCAGCTCCTAAAACAATGCTGCATTCCTAGAAAGTGCTTGTTAAAAAGCTGATTAAAACACTAGGACTAAATCTATATAATTCCTTCTCCATAACTGATAACCTATTGCCATAAGAAATTGGGTGTCTAATCAATTGACCCAAATTTGAGTGCTTAGTATTGAATTCAAAAAGTCTTTATTATATGTCTTAAAAGCAAGAACTTTTTTTTCATTTTTGTTGCTTAGCACGGTTCCTGGCATACAGTAAGTGCTTATTAAATGCTAGCTAACTGTCTGAATTCTCAGTACCTAGCACAGTGTCTGGATTATATGTATACATATAAAGCACAATATACATAGGTATGTGTTATATATGTATTTACATGTATGTTGTGCACATGCATATACGTGTGTGAATACATGTATGTTCATAGATCTATACACACATAAGAAACTTAATGAACATTTCTTGGTTCCTTGTTTGATGTATTGAAGAAACAGGATACATAGGCTGTCCCCCATGCCTAGAATGCTGGCCTCCCTCATTTCCATGTCTTCTAACTCTTAGCTCCCTTCTTGACTCTGCTCAAGCGCAACCTCCATTAGAAGCCTTTTCCTAATCCCTTCCCCACTCTCAGTGGCTAGTGCCCCTGCAATCTCATCGTATCCACTTTGCACATATTTTGAATTTTCTTATTCTTGTTCATATTGTTACCACTACTGCTACCTCTCCCCCCCTTAGAATGTAAGCTCTTTGTGGGCAGCGACTTCCTCATTGTTGCTTTTGTATCCCTAGTGCTTTGCACAATGACCGGCACATAACAACTGCTAAATAAATGTCTGTTTAATTAAACTGAACTGAATCCAAAGAGAAAATTAGACAAAGTCTGTGCCTTCATGGAATTCACTTTTTAGGAGAGGAGATAAGCCATGCCATGAATGACTATGGTACAAAGAGGAAAGTCATGCAAAGCACTAATGGAAATTGGAAGAACAATCACCTCCATTTAAAGACAAAAAAGAGGTGAGGGTCTTGGATTGGGGGAAGAATTCCAGCAGGTAGAGAGATTAGGGGGCAGGGAGTAAACTCCTTCCAGGCTTTAGGGATGGTCTGAGCAAAGGCCTGTCTATGGGAGAGAGCAGAATGAGAATGTAGGATGGAGCCTAAGGCTATATTCTATGGAAGAAGTGTTAGGTGTTATCTTTGCCCTCATCTACAGCATATTGAGTATTTCCTACATATATAATACTAATATTATTATATTATATGATTATATTAATATATACATATTAGTGCAAGATACTTGATATTTTGCATATGAAGGAGAGGTAATACACGTGAATGAGTTATTTTGCAAGGAGGCTGCCAAATAGAGTAGAAAACACTGAATTGAGAGATCAAACAATCTGTGTTCTAATCCTTGTTCTGTTACAGATTCAGGTCACTTTCAGAAAGTCACTCTGAGGCTTGTGGCCTCAGTTTCTTTATCTGCAACATGAAGAGTGTGGCCTAAATGATCTTTCTCTGTGCCCCGTTCAAGATTCAAAGTCTACAATTCCAGGACACCTGGAAAGTTTCATGGTAGAGATAAGATTAATAGGAGAACTGAGAAAGGAGAGGTTAAAGTGCTATAAACCACAGTGTTCAAGGAAACTGTCCTGGTGTTGGAAGGCTGCCTGCTTAGGTATCCTTGGCAATATCATAATATTCAAGTGATTATTTATAGAGAACATAGGAAAATGCCCTCCTTCCCCCTCCCCAGACCAACTTCTATTAAAAAAAATTGCAGAAAACAAACAACTCCCCCCCAAAATAAAAAAGCAAACCAAAAAAATTATCTTGTAAAAGGAAGTAACAATGTGTCTGTACTGAGGAATCAGCTTTCTTGTTAACAATGTTGGACCTTTTAGATTGAAAATTACCTTTGCGGATAATGAGTCAGTATGGCATTTGGTGTCAGAGAACTTGGGTTCAAACCTTGCCTTGGAAAGTTGTAACTGCTGTGACTTCAGGCAAACTACTTCTATTCTCTGGGACTCAGTTACCTCATCTGTAAAATGGAAGAGTTGAACCAAATGACCTCTAAGCTCCCTTCCTAGCTTTAAATCTATCCCAAGGGTGTAGCAGCCTCAATGACCCTCAGATGTGACCTAGAACTTGGAAGACAGAGGGTATTATTTTACTCTCTAAACTTCAAGGGAAAAGAAAGAGGGAACTAGAAGAAAAGTGGTGAGGTGTACATAAGGATACACAGATCATCTACTCTTCTTTCCAATTTTTGTATCCCTTCCTGGGAACCACATTGGAGAAAGCAGCTCTTTTCTGGCTGATGAAGTACCTAGACCCAGCACCGCCATTGCCCTTTTTCTGGGAGGCTAAGTGGCCTCATGTCATATATGCTTAACAGGGACCAGGTAATATTGATTAATAATTGCTTTCCATCTATTTCCAGATGTGTACATGTCTGTAGCTTTAAGGTTTTGTTAAGAATTATTTTCTTAGTTTACAGGAATAATTTCTCATTTTGTAGGAGTGAGTTTTAACAGACTTGCTTGTTAGTACTGAGCCAGAAATATCCCCTAAAATAGATGTGCTTGCAAATCCTTATTAAATATCTCTTTACCTCCTTCTAGAGTACAGTTGTCTGCTTATTCAGCAGGGTTCAGCTTATCATAGTGCCCAATTGGTCATTTATTTAAAAAATCCCTGGAGTCTTTGTACACCCACATCCCATCTCCAAGGAGCACCATTAACAGTGGATAGATGGGATTTGGGTTGGGCCTACAGGAAAGTATAAGTTAGTATGTAACTGACATTTGTTTCTTGCTTTTCAGTTGGTAAAGTGTTTTATATACGTTATCTGGCCTTGGCTTATCCCACATAGCCTTTTGGTTAGTCACTCTGACTCGGGTCTCTTCCCACTCTGGTTCATCCTCCACTGAGTTGTCAGATTGGTCTTCGTAAAGAGTAGATCTGATCACGTCACCATCTTCCTCTCCACCCTCATAACCTATTCAGTAAACTTCTTGGCTCCCTGTCACCTTCACAGTCAAATATAAAATCCCCTGTTAGGCATTCAAAGGCCTTCATAGTCTGGCCCCTTCCTACCTTTCCTGTCTTTTTATACCTTCCTTCCTCCATGTGCCCTGCCATGCGCTGGGATCCAGTGACTCCTTCCTACCTTTCTTTCTTCTTATACTTTCCTTCCTCCATGTACCCTGCCATGCGCTGGGATCCAGTGACTCCTTCCCATCTTTCTGTCTTCTTATACCTTCCTTCCTCCATGTATTCTGCCATACTCTGGGATGCAGTGACTCCTTCCTACCTTTCTTTCTTCTTATACCTTCCTTCCTCCATGTACCCTGCCTGCTCTGGGATCCAGTGACTCCAGCCTCCTTCTTTTCCTTGCACAACACATTCCATGTCTCAACTCTTCGCATTTTCATGGCTGATCCCCATGCCTGGAATGTTCTCCATTCTCATTTTTGCCTCCTGACTTCCTTGAAGTCTCAGCTAAAATCCCACTTGCTTCAAGAAACCATTCCTAATTCCACCGCCCCACCCCCCTTAATTCTAGTGCCTTTCCTCTTATTTATATTCTATCAATCGCTTGTTTGCACATGGTTGTCTTCATGTTGTCTTTTCCATTAGACTGAGCTCAATGAGAGCTGCGGCTGTTGTCTTTTGTCTTTCTTTATGCAACCAGTGCATAGCACAGTACCTGGCACATAGTGGGCATTTAACAAATGCTTCTTGATTGACATACTCTTTCCCTTCTTTTATCTCTTCACTTCTGGAAACATGAAGC
Source organism: Trichosurus vulpecula (assembly GCF_011100635.1). Taxonomy (NCBI): domain Eukaryota; kingdom Metazoa; phylum Chordata; class Mammalia; order Diprotodontia; family Phalangeridae; genus Trichosurus; species Trichosurus vulpecula. Next base: position 115,166,022 of record NC_050574.1, on the reverse strand, counting down.
ATGATCAGTTTACCTCTGCCATTGCTCCTGAAAAGGGATGTATAAATCTACTCACTTGAAGCATCATCCACCATCCCTGTATATTTCAAGACCAAAATGGTCCACTCTGATCACCACTCCCTTATGTTTATTGTCATCCCTGTTAGAATATAAGTTCCTTGAGGGCCTTTGACTTCCTTTACTTTTGTATTTGTATCTTTAGTAGTTAGCACAATGCTTGGCACAAATTAAGTACTTAATGAATGTTTTGTTTTTCATTCATTCAAATCTTCTAACATCCTAATCAGGTGGGTAATACAGATATTTTAAAGATATTATCATCTCCATGTTGTAGATGAAGAAACAAACTCATTGGTCAGATCCAGAGAGTCAGGGAGTCATAAAGAGAATATTCCAGTCTAAGTCAAGCTATGGGGAGGTTTCAGAGTATGGCCTAGGTACAAGGAAAATAAGTTTTAGGATGAGACGGATACCCTCTAATCGGTACCATATCTGAGACAAGACACATAATGATTCAGTCTCAGTTTCTTCTCCTGATCAAGGACAATGAGTGCCTCTGTACTTTGTCCAAGACAAAAACTATGAGGCAATAAAATAAACAAGTGCGCCAGATGTCCATGATGCCATGGACGTGGATGCTCATATCGACAATAGCTCACCTCTCAGGAATGCTTTACAATTACACAAAACATTTCTCAGCCTTCAACTCATTTGATCCTCTTGACAACCTTGTGAGGTAAACAATTAGCCACATTTTACAGATCAGGAAAAAAGAAACTTAGAGAAGGAAAGTCAGAGAATTCATAGGATCATAGATTTAGAGTACGGAGCGATTTTAGAATCATGTGAGTCCAGCCCCAATCATTGTATAGTTAAGGAGAATGAGGGTCAGGGAGAGAAAGTGATTTGCTCAGGATCACAAGGCTATTATCTGGGATGGTATTTGAACTCAAGACTGCTTGACTTTAAGGCCAATTCTCTAGATACGATACTACGGTGTCTCAAGTTTTAGGATTATTGGAATTTTCTTTGAAAGCAATCTCAGAAATCATCTGAGTCCAATCCAAATCATTAGTCCAACTCATACCCACATCATTGATTGTATTTACAATGTATCTGACAAGTGGTTAGCCAAATTCCGCTTAACATTCAATTACATTTCACAAGCATTTATTATTAGCACAGCCACTGTATTGGCAAAGATAAAAAAAAAAACACAGTAATCCCTTCCCTCGAGGAACTTAGATTCTTTTTAGGCAAAACAAGAAGTACTGTACATAGGAAAGTAAGCACAAATACATGGCATTAGCACACGGTGAGGTCAGGACAGGCATCTTGTGGGAGATGCTGCTTGAGCTGAACTTTGAGGGAATCAAGGGATTCTGGGAGGCAGAGATGAAGAAGAATAAGGGCTTTTTGGGCATAGAGGACATTGTCATGGTCTCTGATGGGAGATGGAAAGTCACATAAGCTAGACTGGCTGGAACATAGAATGTTGTTGTTGTGTGGTCATTTTTCAGTCATGGCCAAGCCTTCATGACCCCATTTGGGATTTTCTTGACAAAGATACTGGAGTGTTTTGCCATTTCCCTCTCCAGTTCATTTTACAGATGAGGAAACTGAGGCAAACAGGGTGAAGTGACTTGCCCAGAGTCATACAGCTGGTGAGTGTCTGAGGCCAGATTTGAACTCAGGTCTTCCTGACTCTGGATCTGGCACTCTATCCATTGTGACACCCAGCTGACAGAAAATGATACATAATAACCTGAAACCAAATGGTGAAATGCTTTTAAAGCCTAAAAAAAAAGCTTGAATTTTTTCCTTAGAGGCAATAGGGAGTCACTAGAGCTATTTGAGCAGGAGAGTGATTTGGTTAATTTGTATTTTTGAAATATCACTTTGGCAACTGTGTGGAAGATAGTAACAAGAATAAAGATAGGGAGACTAATTTCCGAAGTTATTACAGTAGTCTGCGAGGGAAGTGATGAGGATCTAAATTAGAAGGGTGGCTCTGTAAATGGAGAAGACACAGGTTGGAGATCTATTGTGGAGCCTTGTGAAAGATGGGTGCATATCATCAGTAATGGAATGAATTCTCATTTGCACATGTTGAAGAATTCCAGTCATGGAGGATGCTCACTCCCCACTGCAACTGAATCTACTATTGGATGGTATTAATTGTTATGATGTTTTTCTGAATGTCGAGTTGCAAAAGCATTTCTTCTACCGATCTTCTCTCTCCTCCCTCCCTGGCTCTGATCTGATCCTTCTATAACACAGATTACTATCAGTCATGTTGACAAAACTTCTCTGTACACATTTTGCGTTGCGAATGACTTCCTTAAGACAGAACTAAAACTAAACATAGCAATATGGTCTTATCATGGCAGGAGTTGGTGGTTCTGTCATCTCCCTTGCTCCGGACACTAGACCTAAGATTACATCGACCATTTTGGCTACCATGACACACTGCTGAATCATTGAGTCTGAAGTCCACAGAATACCCAAGTCTTTTTTCACATAAACTGTTTTCCACTGTTTTTTATTTTTTTAACCCAAGTGCATGACTTTATATTTATCCTATTCACTGTCAACTTGATAGTCTCAGAATGTGATTTTAGCCATTCAGAATCTTTTGGAATTCCAATGTCATGCAGTATACTAATAACCTCTTTCAACTTTGAATTTAATAAACATAACACCCATGTTTTCACCCAAATAATTGATAAAATGTTGTACAGAACCTGGCCAAGGTATGAACTATAGTTGTGCATAGAGGATGAGCCTGCTGTTCAGTCACAACTTGGAGTAAGCATCACCATTATCACTGTTCCTGCTCTCCAGGGAAGAGGAAGGGACCATAATAATGGTCATTCCAAGGTAAGCAGCATGCTTACAGTCAGAGCTCTGGCCCATGGTTATATAAGTACTAACATCCCAGAGTAAGTGGACAGTTTCTCCAAGGTCATCCAAACAGCCAATGTCAGAGCCAGAACTTGAACTCAGGTCTTTTGCCCCAAGCCAAGTGCTTACTCTTCTCCACCAAGTTTCCTTTTAAGAAGGGACTGAGGATGTTCTGGTCCATTATGAAACATCTCATTGGAGAGCAGCACCTGAGAGCTCTCCTTTGGTATCGGGGATTAAAATCTGGGTGAGCCAGTGCAAGTAGATTTTGCCAAGAAGGGGAAAAAATCTGCCTGAACCTCACCTTCTCACATACACAAATATATTAGCTTTTCCCTAGAGATGAAATTCAGCATTTCTGTTTTTATGAGTAATTGAACAAATACTAATATAATATTTCTTTATGTTATTTGAGGCAGGGAGCCAATTATTTATTTAAAAAGAAATACAGAGCCATTGCAATTCTCAAGAGACCATTCTCATATACTTGCCTAACACAGTGCCTTTGGCAGACCCCGGGCAAAACAGAAGAAGCCCATCTTTTTAATGTCAATGAAACAGCTCCCAACATAACTCAGCAAAGAAGGTGCTAGTGACCCTGGTATTGTTGCCCTCTATATATCATAGTTGTGTTACATTCATAGTATTAAAGTATTTCGAGTTGGAAGGGATATCTAGTCCAATACCCCCATTTTGTAGATAAGGAAACTCAGGCCTACAGATATTAAGTGATCTATCCAAGGTCACCCAAGTAATAACCATCAAATCCAGGAGTTCAGACCAGATCCTATGATTGAGGTCAGAGGAACAGAGGCAGCAACTCATAGTAGAATGTAAGCTCCCCAAGGACAGGTGCTTTTTTTCTTATTTTTTTTTGTATTTCCAGCATCTAATGTGATTTATTGAACACAATAGATGCTCACTAAATATTTACTGAATTAAAGTAAATCTGGACTAAGGCTTGGTTTTTTCATGGATCTACAATTATGACAGCCAGGGTGTTGAGACCTCCAGGAGTGGTGAGCCTGATAAATTAGGGAAGAACTCAGAGGATGTTGTCAAAAGCTCAGTTATGCTTGAATTTGTGACACCTAGTCATCATCAGCCAACCCCATGGTGCTCTCTATGCTCAACACCTCAGGCAACTAACAGTACAACCTGGCACTCAGGACCTCCCCAGGGATGTGTGCTGTACCAGGATACACTGAGACCTCAAGAACTACGCTGGAACACTAGATGCCTTTGGAGCTGCACAGCTCTGGAATAAAAAAAAAGGATCACCTGGTTTTTTTTGCTCTCCTTCCTATCAACACACTCAGCTTTTTAACCAAAGTAAGAGTGCTATTTTGGGAACACCAGCTCGGATGTTCTGGTTTTCCCCTCTTCTCTCTACTGCCTGCACATAGCCTCAGACTAGGAGAGACTGGTGCCCTCATTAGGACCATTGACATCAGTCACTTCTTTCCTGTTCCTGCAACTCAGTCTGTGCTGCTTTCCTGGTTGTAGTAACAGGAATGCAGAGAAATTCCTTTTTTAATGGCAGGAGAAAGAATCATGAGACTCTTTCACTAAATTGTTATAACCTTGGGGAAATCATTCCCCTTTTCTCCTTTTCCTCCTCTAAAATTTGAACTTACTGATCCATTGAACCATGAAAGAGATAGGAAGATTCTTTCCCTTTCTCCCATGAAGATTACTTTGTTTTTTCCTACTCTTATTTTATATCTATGGGGATTGTTCTTGGTGTACTCTGATCTGTGACCTGTATCGCAAAGTATGATAGAGCTCCGGTATGGACATCAGTAGACATGGATCTAGCCCTGCTTTTGCTACTAAATTACTGTGTGATCTTGTATAAGTCTTTTTCTCTCTCTGAGCCTCAGCTTCACATCTGTAAAATGAGAGCAGGTAGGTAGGTGGTGTAGTGGCTAGACTGCCAGAGCCTGGAGTCAGGAAGACTCATCTTCCTGGGTTCAAATCTGACCTCAGACAATTACTAACTGTGTGATACTAGACAAGTGACTTAGTCCTGTTTACCTCAGTTTCCTCATCTGTAAAATGAGCTGGAGAAGGAAATGGCAAACCACTGCAGTATCTTTGCCAAGAAAACCCAAAACGGAGTCAAGAATAGTCAGACACAACTGAATAACGACTGAACGGCAAAATGAGAAAATTGAATTAAATATTATTAAACTTCCTTTTAACCTTTTACATTTCAATAACATAGGAGAAAATCCATCCAGCTACAAGATATTTGGTTCTACCTGTGTTCCTTGTGCAGTCCCAGAGGGCAAGAGCTGTCTTTTTTTTTCTTTTTACCTTTAATATTGCATTTCCAGTTGACATTTACAAGAAAATAAATAATAATTATAATTACAGTTTTTCTTGAGATCTCAAAATGCTTTCTTAACAAGTATTAATTAAGCCCTACAAAACCCAGCAGAGGGCAGAATTATCAGAGGTATGCCTGTCTCTCTCTCTCACACACACAAACACCCACACCCACACACCCACACACACACACACACACACACACACACACACACACTTATTTTTGCTCTAAATATGTTTAAAACTTTCCCATTAAGTCAGAATTATCTATAAACTGTTGCCAATTTCATTCAGCTTAAAATTGCACTGATTTTTATAGTACCTATGTGTATTCCTTTCAAAAAGCTCTCATATTAGCAGTGCAGCCTATATTCAGATTCTAGATTTAGAGGTAGAAGGAAGCTGAGAGGATATCCAATTAAACTTCTTCATATTATAGTTTAAAAAACTGAGGGATGAATAGATTAAATGACTTGAACCTAGTTATGCAACAGGCTACTAAGGCAGGAAGGGAGTCTCTCCCTTCCCTACCCTGAGTCCTGTGCTCTATCCACTGTCTGACCACTTTGTCTCTGTTCTGAAGCAGGCTAGGCTGCCTTGGAAACCAGTGGGTTTGTCTTTAGTGGCAGAGCTCAAATAAATGTTTGTGGAGCATTTCTGCTGAGGTGTAAGCCGGACTATATGACTTCCAGGATCCCTTTTAGCTTTCAAATTTTGTGATTCTGAATCAGATCTGAGTCTCATTTCTAGCTCTGATTGTAGGATTGTGAACAAGTCACCTAATTTTTCTGATCCTCAGTTTTCTCATCTGTAAAATACTCATCATGAGTCTTACCTTAATTACAAGAGAGTTGGAAAGTGTTCTGTGAATTATATAAATGTAAATCCTATATACATGTATCTATACATAGATACATATATGCATAGACACACATATTGATCTGTGTATACATACATTATGTGCATATATGTATATATTTTGTGTGTCTGTGTACATTGACATCTACTATGAAAGACCTATGATTTCATGTGAGTACATCCTCCTTCCATCAATGCAGATAGATAAATGACCTTAATAGAAGATCTCCATAAATTGCTATGGCCAAAAAATCCATCGCCTGATGGTCATCTCTCTAGTAATTTTATACATAGGCAATACTATACAGATGAAGAAAATGGGCCTTTTAGTCAGTAGGAAGCATAACAAGGTCACAAAATTAGTAAGTAAAAGTCAGAACTTGAACCCAGGGCTTTTGATTCCAAGTCTGGGTTTCTTTTTACTTGATCAAGCTGGATTTCATTAGAGAAATAATTCAAAGTATATGACATCTTAGCAGCTCATCAATAAAATGATGTGGAACACATTTGCTTTTTCCCTTTTTTAGCTCTGTGATCTTAGAAAGTAATTTCTAAACCTCTACCAAACTAATCGTTCTAAAGCATAGGTACAACATATTCAAGAATTTTCAGTGTCTTTCAGGGTTTCCTTCTTGCTTTGAGGAAAAATACTGGCTCCCCACTCTGGCTCCTAGCCTACTTTTTCATATTTATTTCACATTATTTCTATTCATGTACTCTATGTCTTGGCCAAACTAACTTACATGATGCTCCCCAAATTCAGCATCCCATCTTCTGCCTCCACGTGTTTGCTCAGATTGCTTCTTTCTCACCTCCTCCCCTTGCTTACAATCCTTAGCTTCATTCAAAATTCATCTCTTTCTATCTGAAGTCTTCTTAGCCTTTTGCAAACTATCTTGAATTGGCTTATTTGTTTTCAAAATATATCTCCCACAGAGGGCAAGATAATGTTTTTGAGGTGGAGGAGGGGAGAGGGAGAAGAAAGCTTGGCAGGGGGTATGGTTGTATTGTTAATATCTAACACAGTGCCTTGAACATAAGTATTCACTTAATAAATCTTTGTTGAATCAAAGTGAATTGAATTGAATTCTGTGCCTCAATTGCTCTCTGCTGTAAAAATGCAGGAGATAAACCAGATAATCCATAATGCCCCTCCTAGATCAAGGATTTTTTTTCTTCTGTGAGTCTTTTTTCTTTTTCCTAACTTGACTGAAAAAGGAAGGTTTCATTATCAAGACGAATATATCACAGGACCTTGCCTTGACTTTGGTCCAACAGTTTCATTTTATGGCTGTTTATATAAATGGGCCCCGAGTTATTTTATGACATGCATCTTTATTATTAAAATACCTAGCTTGGCCACAGTCATTCAGGTAGCATAAGCGAAAATAACTCACCACATTTTGCTAGCATTACTCGGATAATTCCAGCCAACATGCTGAATGTGATTTTGGCTTGAGTTTCCCTAGTAATGGTGAGGCCACAGCCTGAAATATAACCGACCTTTTCTTTTTTTGGCTTAGTCAGGGAGATTTCACATATTCACAGACTGTCAGAGTTGGAAGATCCCCAGCTGATCACCTAGCCCAACCCGCTCACTTCACAGAAGAGGAAATTCAGACCCAGAAGGGACAGCCTGGTATTGGGAATAATTATGATGGTGATAATGATGATGACATTTCCATACTGCTCCATGCTTTTCAAAGTACTTTTAGAGACGTTATCTCATTGGACCCTCTCAACAATCCTAGGAGGTAGGTGATATTACTATCCCCCTTTTACAGAGTGTAATGAAGGTGAGGAAGCTGAGGTTAAATGGCCTGCCCAGTGTCACAGAGCTGTATTTGAATTCAGGTCTTCCCTATTCCAAGGCCAACGTGCTATCCACTGCACCATTGAGGCTGCCTAAAGAACAATGGATTTAGAGTCAGAAGCTTTGGTATGTGAATCCTAGATGATAGAACTAGTTGTGCAACTCTGGGTAAGTCATATCTCTGAGACTGAATTTCTTCCTTTATAAAATGTACTTAATCTTAATTGTTGTGTCTACCTCACTGCCTTGTTGTAAGGAAAGCATTTGGTAAGCTTTCAAATACCATAGAAATGGATTCTATTATCAATGCTGGAGGGAAAAAAAAGTGTGAGGAATGCTCTCTACACAGAGAAATAAAGAATACCAGTAAATATATTAAATTCATCTGAAGAGCTCAAAGAGCTTTGCCCCAAAGAGCCATAAATTTCTGCATAGTGGGGAGCCTATATGTCATTAATTTCTGTCCTCTCTTTATGGCATGACAAACGATAAGATATGCAGATATGGAATCATTGAATAGAATCTCCTTTTTTTCATCCAACAGACATTTAAGCCAATGTCTTGGTGCAAAGCAATATATTAGACAAGCTGTTATCCCTGTGAGATGCTGACGTGGGCTCCAGCAAGCACCTACACCACCAATGACAATAGGAAATACCTGTGCTAATGGTCTTTCTCACCAAAATCTGAAATTCCATCATTACTTAATTTGGTGGGTTAAGCAACATGCTTCATGTATGGATTCTGTTTCAAAGGTAAATACTCCAAGAGCAATGCATTATGGAATCATGGAATTTAAGAGCCGGAAGGGATATAAGAGGTAGGTAGGATCCACCCTGTGCTCAAACCCTACACTTCTACAGCATCTCTGCTGAGTGGTCATCCATCAGGTGCTTGGATGACTCCAGTGATGGGAAGATTATCACATACCAATGGAATCCAATCTCTTTGGGGAATGTTTCACTAGATTTGGAGTTAGGAAGGCTTAGACTCAAATTCTGCTACAGACATTGGTTGCATAACTATGGCATTGGTCACGCATCCTTCCCTTTGAGCCTCAATTTCTCATCTGTAAAATGGGCATAATGATACCTCTAGTACCACCTATAGTACTTACCTCACAGGCTCTCAGGGTAGGCTCACAAGAGTTCATAGTGAGGGATACATTAGTATATACCTGCACACATACATATATGCATATATATATTCATATATATATACATACATGCATATCTATATGTATGTATAGATGTACATTAAAATTCTATACAGATATAATTTATCATTATTATTATCACCAGACTGGTAGCTATTTTCCTACAATTTTGAACCACCGGCATTCATTTTTCCCTCTGGAGCCAAACTGAATAATCCTAATTTCTTTTTCCCATACTATCCCAGATATTTGAGGACAGAGATTTTGTCCTACCCAAGGCTTCTCTTTGTCAGGTTAAATACCACCACTCTTCTCCAAGTGTTTGAATAGCATAGTTTTGAGGTCCATTACTGCTTCCTTGTTACCCTTTTCTGGACTTCCAAAGTACTTACACAAGGTTTAGATGGACCTAGGGAAATGACTAGGGGAAGACAAGGCTCAATATTTCATTTTTTTAAATAAGTTTTAGTTTTCCACTGGCTCTGCCATATTTTAATGAGTTTCCAAAATGATGAACACAAAAGGAAGAAGGAGAGGGACATGATACATGATCTAGGCCCTTTCGAAAACATGGTGTTGACCCTTTGGCTACGTATATACGAATATACGAGAAAGGTGATGTTGCAGACATCAAGGGTACGGGCACAGTTCAGCAAAGAATGCCCCACAGATGTTACCATGGCAAGACTGGATGGGTCACCAGTGCCACTCAACATGCTGTAGGCATTGCTGTAAACAAACAGGTTAAGGGCAAGATTCTAACCAAGAGAATTAATGTGCATGTTGAGCATCCTAAGAGCAGAGAGAGCTTCCTGACGTGGGTAAGAGAAAACAATGAGAAGAAGGAAGAAGCCAAAGAAAACGGTATTTGGGTTCAACTGAAATGCCAGCCTGCTCCACCCAGAGAAACACATGTTGTGGGAACCTGAGCTGCTGGAACGAATCCCCTATGAATTCATGGCATAAATGACTGTAAAAAAAGAATAAAAAAAATCTTGGATTATGAAAAAAAATAAGTTTCAGTGAGTGATGCTTTTAGTTTTTCTATGATAGCCATTTCTGGCTATACCTTCCAACTAACAAGCCTTCCTTATAACAATAAGCAGCACCAACTAACATAGGGACTGTCTGGCAACATGGAACATTGCTCATCTGTAGTTCCCTACCTCTCTAGCAAAGGAAGCAGGTTCATCACTCATCCTTCTTTGAAAGAAATGATGGCTTTAGACTACAAAGAAATGTGGGAAGGCACCAATGCAACATGAAGTAAGCAGAACCAGATAAACAAAAAATATACATAATGACTACAATAATATAAATGAAGGAACATTAAACCAATATCAGATACTTAGTAATCCTAGTCATTGATCTTGGCTGCAGAGGAAAAAAATGCAGTAATAAGTCTTTCTCCTTTGAGTAGAGAGGTTCGGGGCGGGGAGGGAAGGGAATCGTCTCATTTTATTTTCTTTTCCATGTATTCCACTCTTTAGTTAGACTGGATTCCTTTTTCTCTCCACAAACACAAACTCTACTTTCTCATCACTATATCTGCTCGCACTGTTCCCTCTGTCAGGAATAGCTTCCATTACCTTCTTTGTATAATTCATACCCATATACAACTAAAATGTCTCCTCTTCCATGAAGTCTTCCCTGTTTCCATTTCTTAATACTTGTCTCCTCTGGACCTCACACAATCCTTTTCTTCCAATCTTCTTGAGGTATTTACTATGTAGTATTTTACATTATGTTCATCTATATTTAATTCTTAAATTGTTATTAGACTCTAAATTCCATGAAAACATGGACAGAGAGCTGGACTTGGAATCAAGAGGATATGGATTCAGATTCCCATACTAATTTCACATGTGAAATTGTGGATAAATCAGGGGTACAGTGGATTGGGAGCCAGCCCTGGAGTCAGGAAGACCTGAGTTCAAATCTAGCCTCAGACACTTTCTAGCTGTGTGACCCTGGGCAAATCACTTAACCTTGTTTGCCTCAGTTTCCTCAACTGCAAAATTAGATGGAAAAGGAAATGAAAAACTGCTCCAGTATCTTTCCCAAGAAAACCCCAAATAAGGTAATGAAGAATCAGATATGACTGAATAACTCAGCAACAACAACCTCTCTGACTCTCAGATTTTTGGTCTATAAAATGGAAGTAATGATATTGCTAGTACTTCCTTTATAGGGTCATACTTTTAGGTGGTATAGAAATACAGTTGTTATCATTTAAATTCTGTATGGGCAGCTAGATGACACAGAGGATAGGGCGCTAGACTCGGAACCAGGAAGGCTCATCTTCCGGAGTTCAAATCCAGCCTCTGACACCCACTGTGTGATCCTGGGCAAGTCACTTAACACTGTTTGCCTCAGTTTCCTCATCTGTAAAATGAGCGGGAGAAGGAAATGGCAAGCCACTCCAGTATCTCTGCTAAGAAAATCCCAAACGGGGTCACGAAGAGTTGGACATGACTGAAACACCTAAACAACAACAACAAAGATGAACAGACATTGTGTAATAAGGTAAAATCCCACCTTTCCTCATTTGCCTTATTTCTAATGCCTTCCTTCTGTTGAATCTCTCTGATTTATTTATCCCTCATTAGACTGTGGGCTCCTTGAGAACGGAGATGGTGTTCTATATTTCTTTGTATACCTAAGTCAGCTCTTAGTATAGTGTCTGGCACAAAGTAAATGCTTCATAAATGTTTACTGACTTTTAGCCATAACTTTAAAAAATGCAGGACTTTCAATGGTTCTGTGGGGGTGAGAAGGAAGGAAATTCCCCTTAACCAATGTATTGGCTGCAGTTTACAATCTTAGAAAGTTGTAAAAAAAAGACAATAAGCATTTATTAAGCACTTACTAAGTTCCAGGCACTAGATTAATCACTGGGGATTCAAAGAAAAGCAAAAACACAGTCCTCGCCTAGCATGAAGAAGTTGAGTGACTTGCTAAGGGTCACAGAGCCAGCATGTGTCAAAAATGGGACCTGAACTCTGGTCTTCTGGATTCCAAGACTGCATCCATGCCTATTATGCTCCTGCAGCCTCTTCACCTGTATTGTATGATGGATAGCAAATATGAAACTGTGACTCCGAAGGAGAGTGAATGTATTACTGCCTACAAAATTCTTTCATCTATTATCTTGCTTGAGTCTGAACAAATCCCTGTGAAGTTGGTAGTTCAAGGATTATTACACTCATTTTGCCAATGAGGAAACTGACATTCACAGACCAGAGACTTGCCCAAGGTCACACAACTAGTAAGTAGCAGAACGGTGACCCAAAGCCAGGTTTTCTGATCCCAGACAGAATATTATTCCCTTTCTTAGTATCCCCGGTTCTTAGCACAGTGCCTTTTGCATTTTTGTTATTCATTCATTTCAGTTGGATCTGACTCTTTGTGACTACATTTGGGTTTTTCTTGGCAAAGATACTGGGGTGGTTTACCATTTCCTTCTCCAGCCAAATTTTTACAGATGGGGAAACTGAGGCAAACAGGGTTAAGTGACTTGCCCAGGGTCACACAGTAATCTGTCTGACACCACATCTGAACTCAGGAAGATGAGTCTTCTTGATTTCAGGCCCAGCATTCTATCCACTGTGCCACCTAGCTGCCCTGCCTAGCATATACTAAATGCTTAATAAATGCTTTTGACTGACCTAGGTCCAGTGCTCTTTCCACTATCCCTATATCTTGCTATTTCTCAACATCAAACAAAAAAGCCACTTCACAAGTTACATGCTCTTCATATGCCCTAATATATCCAGCAAAGGTAGGAAATGCTTTATGGTAGCACTTTTATTCTTCCTGATGCACCCTTTAGGAGAATGCTCAAGAAGTAGCAATCATGGCTGCCTGCTCTCTTGCCCACTTGCTTCCCCAATCCACCACCTGGAGTGAGTGCTAATAACAATAATTAATAATTTGTCATGTCCATTCATATAGCACTCCAGCATTATCAAGCACTTTACACACATTATCTCATTTGAGCCTTGCAACAACCTGTCAGTGAGATAAGGCTGGGATTTTTCTCTTCTCTTTCCAGATAAGGAAAGTGAGGCTCCCAGATGTTGGCAGTTGGTCAGCAAGGTAAGTGGCAACTATGTGCCATCCTCTGTTCCAAGTGCCAGGGTATAAAGAAAGAATAGAATTGGGCATGCCTTGCAAGGTGCTTTCACATGCATTATATGATTTAACAGAATAATCGTTTTAGGAATTCATACAGAGCCTTCAATGTTTATCAAGAATTTTACAGACGTTATTTTATTTGAGCCTAAAAACAATCCTATGAGGTAGATATGATTGGTATTCCCATAGTCATCCTGCAGATGAGGAAACTGAGGCTCTGAGAAGCTGGGTGACTAGACAGACCTTGGAGAATGAAAACCAGGCCTTCTAACTCCAAATTAAGTATCTTTCCCATGTTTCTGCATTGGGGGAGGAAGGAAGGAAGGAAGGAAGGAAGGAAGGAAGGAAGGAAGGACGGAAGGAAGGAAGGAGGGAAAAGAAGGAGAAGGGAAAAGGAGGGAGGAGGGAAAGGAAGGAAGGGAAGAAAGAAGGAAGGAAGGAAAGAAGGAAGGAAGGAAGAAAAAGGTAGGAAGAAAGGAAAGAAAGAAAGGAAGGCAAGAAGGTAGGAAGAAAGGAAGGAAGGTAGGAAGGAAGGAATGAAGGTAGGAAGGAAGGGAAGGAAGGAAGGAGGGAAAAGAAGGAGAAGGGAAAAGGAGGGAAAAGGGAAAGGAAGGAAGGAAAGAAAGAAGGAAGAAAAGGAAAGAAAGAAGGAAGGAAGGAGGGAAAGAAGAAAGGAAGAAAGGAAGGAAGGAAGGGAAGAGCATTGCCCAATTGGGATCCCTGCTGACTACAGATAGACTTATCAAAGCAAAAATTCACATTATCTATGTGGTATTGTATTTTTATTTATTTTTTAAACAGTTTCCAATTACATTTTAATTTGGTTCTCAGACTAGGGAGGTTTGCTGTTGCTTGCCAGCCAAGAGTTTGACAGCTCAGCTTTATAGGCATTATCTCACTAGATCTTTACAACCACCCTGTGGGGTAGGTGCTTTTTCGCCCATTTTACAGCTGGGGAAGCTGAGACATCCAAAGGTTAAGTGACCGACTTGGGGTCTGACACACATTGAGCTCAGGTCTTCTGGCTCCCGGCCTGTGCTCTGTGCACTCTGGCGCCCCCTAGCCGCCTCCTTGCTGGAGCCTTAGAAGGTAAAGAGATAATAACTGTGAAGTGTGTCAGTGCTCTATAAACGTTAGCTATCATTATCATTATGATGTTGACTTTACAGGGGAGTCCAATGAGGACTCCTAGATGTGGGGTCTGAGCTCCTGAATTCAAATCCTGGCTCTGGGAGTTATTTCATGCGTGACTTTGCTTGGGCAAATCGATGAAACCTCTATGGGCCTCAGTTGCCTCAACTGTAAAATGATAAAACTCAGCTAGATACCTTTTAGTTCCCTTTCAGCTCTAACTTTGATCTCATACAGGAGGCAACAGCCAGAGTAGTAACAGCTAGCACTCATACTTTGGGGGCAGCTGCGTGGCACAGTGGATAGTGTGCCAGACCTAGTCAGGAAGACCTGAATTCAAAGCTGACCTCAGGCAGGTAATAACTGTGTGACCCTGGGCAAGTCACTTAACCCTCTTTACCTCAGTTTCCTCATCTATAAAATGAGCTGGAGGAGAGAATGGCAAATAATTTTAGTATCTTTGCCAAGGAAACCCCAAACAGAGTTAGATATGACTGAAAATGACAACAAACAAAAGATTATTTGTTGGTTTACAAAACACTTTACTACTATTATATCATTTGATCCTCACAACCACCTTGGGAGGTAGGTGCTATGATTATCCCCATCTTATAGATGAGGAAAATGAGGCAGACAGTGATGACATGACTTGCCCAGACTCACATAGCTAGGAAGTGTCTGCATTTGGATTTGAACTCAGGTCTTCCTGACTCTAGGTTCAGCTCTGTGTCCACCATACCACCTAGTTGCCTCAGTAAAAGAAAATAGCTAATATAGACTCTCTTAGCTTCGAATTCCAAGTCCAGAGTTCTTCCCCCTAGACTTAGAGGAGGCTTACAGAACAGCTATGGAGAGACGCGGACCATAGCAACAGTGGTAATCTCTATGATCACCCGTGGCCGTGGAGAATAGAATGTAAATGTTTCCCATTGCTTTTCCCGTGGCATTCTTTATTAGTTATCCCTGACTATAAGCTTGTAGGGAAAGTCAGTTTTCCAATCTCCATTTTAGAGAGCTAATAAGGCCCAGCGAGGTTAAGTGACCTTACTCTGTTTAGAGATGGCAAAGCTAAGACTAAAGCTCAAATCCCCTTAGTCCTGAGTCAATAGTTTAATACCTTTCTGCCATCAAAATAAAGTTTTCCCTAACATGCAGAGTTGAGAAGGGGTACTGAAGAGAGAAGTCAGTGTGGGTTAATGCTTGAGTGGAAGTTGAGGGAGGATTTGGGTTTGTCTGAAAGCTGCCTGGGAAAAGGGGGAAGGAGGGAAGGATTCGTTTATGAGGAGACAGGGAAGTTTAATGAAAGTAGTTATGACGATAACGATCATGGAGATGATGAAGGCTTAGATTTTATATAGTGCTTTAAGGTCCCAAAGTGCTTTCCATAAATCATCTCAAGTCGTCCTCCCTAGAACCTTGTAAAGTACTGATATTAGTTCCTTTATTACAGGAAAGAGGGGATTAGAGAATTAAAGTGACTTGTCCAGGACCACACAACCATTAAGTGCCTGAAGACACCAGAAACCTGACTTCTGGGTGTTCTAAGAGATTTAAATATTGGCTTGAGAATGAAGCATTCACCCAGCTTGATTCAGTGATCTGCTGATTATAGGGAGTCGGGGACGTCGGTTGGGACTCATCTTTTAGTTGTAAGTAGAAGGATTAACAGTTAATAAGGGGAAAGGATGATGGTGATGATGAGCTGGTATTTATGTTCACTAGCTGGAATATCCTGGCCAAGGCATTTAAGCACACCAGGCTTTGGTTTCCTTATCTTTTGCAAAGTGAGGGTACTAATACAGAGGTTAGCTACCGTGTAGGGCTATAATGAAGAATGTGCTTTATAAACCTTGAAGTGTTACATGATGTGTATGGTTGTTATTTTTATCCTGTTTTCAGTAGATGGGGAGAAGATGGAATTGAAAAAGATTTCAGTCGTGGTACACTGTGTCTTCAGTCATTATGTATGTAATGGGAAAGGGGGTGGTACATTTTCCCTTTTTTGAAGTGAATAATAGTGTTTTAGAATAAGCCTCCATTTCAGTAGTCATGTCTATATCTCCTGTTTTGCCTTTCTTTACCCCAGTGTTTGTATAGCCATGCCCAGAAGAAAGTTGACCCTTTCTCAGACCCTTGAAGTCATAGACAGACTTGCAGATTAAAATGTCTCTGTTCCATTCCTTGAAATACAATAAACCTCCCAATGCCAAAGTCCTGCTGCGTCCCAAAAACGATTAATGACATTTTCCATGGTCACTTTTGATCTCACTCACCATCATTGGCAGATCCTTAGGGGATCTTAAATGTGTTAGGTATTGAATTCTCCCAACAGGTTGTTTTTGGAAGCAACAGTGGAAGATTACATACTGTTCAAGGAGGGGGAGACGAGCCATGAAATAACATAGGTATTGGATGGCTACATAAGACATACCAAGGATCTAGCCTCTATATTCTCTAGTTGTTTTTTGTTTATGAAATGTTTCCATACCAGTTTTCTGTAAAATACACATTCTTCAACCTCAACCAAGACTTCGAATATATTTTATATAAAATCCCTTGGTTGTAATTGAATGGTGCGTCCCTCAACCCAGGCAAGTTCAAATAGCAAGTATGTATCACTGGCATCATCCTGTGGCTCTCGGAGGAGTAGGATTGTGGGTATTTTTTATCTTGCCTCCACAGAATGGTGTTGGCCTTTGTCTGATAATAGCTTCTCAAGTTTTTTTTTTTGTTTTATTTGTCAACATCATTCTCTATGTCCTCTGTGACTTTCAAAATGTCACCACGATCTGTCAGCCAACAAATACCTGTGGAGTGACCACTGCAGCCTAGCACTTCTGGCAGTCATCTTTATTTACGTGATTTCAGAGTCTATCCAACAAACAGCTCCTTCCTTTGTATGAGACAAAATTAATTTTTCTGTCCTACCCAAGTCTCATTTAAACCAGGAAGAAATGATCCCAGATGGGCTATTTTGATTGATTATAAAAAATTAAAAACCACTCAGAAGCTGTTGTGGCATTCTGGGGTAGGGAGCTGTCATAGGGCCTGGTCGGTATACCAAGAGAGGAGTAATTTCAACAGGAAGGAGGATCTGTGTTGCTCAAACCCCAGGAAGGGGAGGAAACAGGGAGGGAATATGCATTTGTTAAATGCTTACCGCCTGCTACTGTGCTAAGGGTTTTACAAATATTATCTCATTTGATTCTCACAACAGCCCTGTGAGGTAGGTGGGTATTATTGTTCCCATTTTAAAATTGAGGCTGACAGAAGTTAAGTGACTTGCCCAGGGTAACACAGCTACTAAATGTCTGGGGAGGAATTTGAAGTCAGGGCTTCTTGACTCTAGGCCCAGCTCTCTATCTTCCATGCTACCAGGAGGTGCCTCCAGGAGCGCAGTAAGGAATCGGTTCCAATTTCTAGCCCAGTCTACAGTCTGCCGAGGAACGACTAGAGCAAGGATGCCACACCAAAGAGGGGCCTACGCTTCTGTCACTCTGAAACAGCAGAGTTTTCCAACTGGTTGATATTGGCTGAGTCCAGTAGCAGTTGATTCTGGCCCAGACCCAAACTCAGGTCAGGAACTTGCAGAGCTTACAGAAGGGAGAGAGAAAAGGAATAATTTTGCTAATGGAAATGTATATACATAGATATACACACACACATATATATATATATGTATACACACACACACACACACATATATATATATATACACACATACGCATGCCCACACACATACATATAAATTTTTTAGAAAGCATTTTCGTCAAAACAGTGCTGCAAAGTATATAGTATAAACATTATCACCTCCATTTGACAATGTCTCAAAACATTGAGATCCAGAAAGGTGAATGCCTTGCTCAGGGTCACACAGCTAGTGAGAACTGGTGCCAGGATTAAGACCCAGCTCTGATTCCAAGTGGATTCCTTCCTATAGAGAAGGTTACTTCTAGTATTATGAGGATAACAATCTCAAAGTTTTCTCTAGCATAGAGGGACATCTACCCCCAAAGCTTTCCTCTGACATGTCACTGTGGTAGGCAAATGACCCTAGCTTCTTGAAGGCTATGTCTGTGGAACATAGGAATTGGCAGAGTCTACCATCCTCAAAAGGCTTTGAGTATGAACCGGGTAAGGTATCAAGGTGGTGCAGGCCTGGAGTCAGGAAGACTCATCTTCCTGAGTTCAGATCTGGCCTCAGACATTTATTAGCTGTGTGGTCTGGGGCAAGTCACTTAACTCTGTTTGCCTCAGTTTCCTTACCTATAAAATGATCTGGAAAAGGAAGTGGCAAAGTACTCCAGTATTTTTGCCAAGAAAACCCCAAATGGGTTCACAGAGAGACAGATATGACTGAAACAACTAAACAACAACATGATACTGGTAAAGAACCTCATCTACTGAACTAGGGCCTACCTAACAAAGTACAAAGAGAGTCAACTCTGTGAAGTTGGGTCCTAGGAGACTATTCTTTGATTGTGGCAAGCCATGAAGCAAAGAAAAATGTTTATGTTAAGGCTGTGTTTTGCACATTTCTGGAAAGAAGATCTGGGCTGATACTATCAGTGCTTTCTTGGGGTATTTAGTATTGTGTCATTCCAGAATCTCAGGGACAGTTTGATCTGGGCCCCTGCAAGTTTTCCATGTTCTCAGCTTGGTCTGAACCAGGGCAAAGTTGACTGCTGCCTCCCTGAGTTCAAATCCATCCTGAGAGATTTACTAGCAGTGTGACCCTGACCAAGTCACTTAACCACTGTCTGCCTCAGTTTCTCTACCTGTAAAACAGGGATAATAATATCACCTACCTCCCTGGGTTGCTGTGAGGGATCAAAAGAGATATTAGTAACGTGCTTTGCAAACCTAAAAGTATCGTATAAATGCCAACTGCTATTGTTATTATTATCGTAGGATCTCCTTATAAATAACACATGGAAAGTGCTTTTCGATAGACACTATTTATCATTTTAAGGAACACTCCATTTATTCCTATGCTCTCTAGTGTTTTTAATAGGA
Source organism: Trichosurus vulpecula (assembly GCF_011100635.1). Classification (NCBI taxonomy): domain Eukaryota; kingdom Metazoa; phylum Chordata; class Mammalia; order Diprotodontia; family Phalangeridae; genus Trichosurus; species Trichosurus vulpecula. The sequence goes on along the minus strand of NC_050574.1, from coordinate 115,146,676 downwards.
AAGGGTGCTGTATTTTGTCAAAAATAAAGTGCTTTTCAAATCTTAGAGCAATAAAAATAACATTAGCTCTCTAACTCCCCAGGCTGCTACAAAGACCAAATAAGATAATCAAATTCCTTTGTCACCTTAATGTTCTTTGTAAATATAAACTATCATTGTCATTGTTCTGGGGGATAGAGTTGGGACCTGTGATATCACTGCTCTAGAGAAATCTCTGGGTTAGGAGTCTCCTTTTTGTCAATGAAAGTCAGAACCATCTCTGCAATCTAGAGTCATAGAGAGTTACCTAGAACAGTGGTGTCCGACTCAAATAAAAACTGGGGCCGCTACCCTGTGCATAAGGATCTCTGTATGTTGCTTATTGATTAGAAAACCACATATTAACATTATCTTATTCTACTATAGTTTTGCTGGAGGAGGAAAAGGCAAACCATTCTGGCATCTGCTAAGAAAAACCCAAATAGGGTCATAAAGAGTCAGACATGACTGAAACAACTGAACAACAACTGTATTTTTTATTCATTGTGTTAAAAATTTCCTAATTACATTTTAATTTGGTCCAGGCCTACCATGGAGTGTTGCTGGCTCCAATGGGCCTATTAGTTGCATATTTGACATTTCTGGCCTAGAGCATGGAAAAATGACTTGTCCAGGGTCACACAGCCTGTATATATCAGAGCAGGATGAGAGCCCAAGTCTTCCTCCCCCTGTGAGGCTGGCCCTTTATCTATTCTGCCATATAACTGCTACATGGGAATCTAGAGGTAAGGAAGGCTAACACTGCTGCATACGTTGAAACAGAAGCCTAGATGCATGGACCCTGTTTGCTAAATTGCTCCACATCTTTCCACATGTACCCATAACATGCCAGATCAGGAACACGTACCAGAATTGCCTTCAGCGCGATCCAGCACCACCTTGGTACTCAAAAGTTTTCAAAAATTGACTTAGACGCATTATCATAAAATAAATGCTGGGCCTGTTCCCGACTTCATTTGTCTGGGATCCCTCTGCTGTCCTTGTCTGCGGCTGAAGTTTATGGCCTCTCCTGGATAGCTGGGACCCCAGGGCCTGCTAAGCGTGTCTGTTTCACAACAGTAAGCCAATGGACTCCTGGTAGAAGTCAGTAAACTCAAACCTTTCTTCACCATTGATATGCAGCACATTCCTGACCTAGAAAATAGACCTGAGTTCCAGCTAAAATTTATAGGCCTTAATCTCACTGGGCTCACAGGAAAGGAGAAATAGACCTTTGGGAGCTATTTGCCAGAGATTCAAACTCAGGATGCATGAGTTCCTGTCGGAACGCACGTCCTGTGCTCCCCACGCCTACGCAGCTGCTGCTCACTCCTCTGTGGAGGCCCACTGGGCTGTGAGACACTGAGGAAGTGCCACAGAGAGGGGGAATGGGGGGCACGGCACCAATAGCCAGGCTTCTACAGATGAGTGAATCAGCACATTTGTTCCAAGGCAAGGTTACTCAGCTGCAGGGGACAAAAGTAGGCTGCCTGGCTCCTCTGACTTCCTTCAGAGCTCAGCTAAAATCCTATCTTCTACAAAAAGCCTTTCCCAAATGCTCCTTAATGCTAGTGCCTTCTGTGAGTCTGTGATATATATAGATATACATATATATATATATATATACACACATACACATATATATACACATATATAAATAAATATATACACACATACAAGAATATATATGTGTATGTGTATATATGATGTATATAGGATATATATGAGTTATCTATATCATGTATATATGGTACATGCATGACATATATTTGGTCACATAGGTGATTTTATCTATGAGGTATATATGTGCATATATGGAGGATATTTAGATATGATGTATGACATATGAGGTATATATGATATATGAGGTATATACATGATATATCTCATAGTATATTTGGAGGTTCATATTATATATATATATGTATAAAATTGAGGTTTCATATATATATGTATTTGTATATGGAGGCTACATATGTATATGTGAGATACATATCTATATATGATGTATATGTAGTATATACAGGATATGTGAGGTATATATGATATATTATAATAATTTGGAGGTTTATATATGCCATATATAATCAATGATTTCATATATATATTTGGAGGAGATAAAGAGATTAAGAGAAAAGACAGGGAGGGAGGGTGAGAGAGAAAGAGAGACAGAGAGAGAGGCAGACAGAGAGAGGATACATACTCACACATATACATATACATACATACACATGTATGTATGTGGATATATCCATATGTAGTATACACACATATAGTTTGTATAGAAACATTTGCAAGCTGCATCTTCCATTAGACCGTGAGCTCCTTGAGAGCAGGAACTTTTCTTGTATCCCCAGGGCTTAGCACAGTGCCTTGCACAGGGCAGGTGCTTGTTCCCTTGCTTCTGCACCCCAATAAAGCTCATTTACTTGACCTATGGTCTTTTGTTTATGTGTGTGTGTGTGTGTGTGTGTGTGCCTTTGCATGTGTGTATGTGTATATGTGCTTTAATACTGCTGCCCACATGGGTATATACATTGACATAATAGGGTCTCAGCATTTTTAGGTACTGGTTAATTTTTTAAAATTAAATTAAATTAGATTTAATTTAATTTTTAAAAAAATCTTTTTATCCCCAGTAGTCAGTACAGTGCCTGGCACAAAGGATAGGAGACAAAGACAGGACCAGTGATTTTTATTGGTATAGGGAACTCCCAGGTAAAGAAACTTCTTCTGCCAACACAGGTCTGCACTTACTCTGACTTACAGTCTTAGATTGTTGCCTACAGCCTTGAGAGGTGAGTTGATTTGCCCAAAGGCACACAATCAGTATGTGTCATGCACGGGTCTTCATCCCAGGGGCTTCATCTTCATCTCTCTGGACCAACGCCAACTCTCTAGCAGACCATGCTGACTCTTGTGAGTCTCTTGTGAAAACTACCCACAAAACTAGGAAGGTATACAGTAGAGCCTTAATAATACTTAATAGATTAATTGGTTCTCTACTTGTCAGAGTTTTCTTCCTCCAAAAAAAAGCGAGTTAATTGGCATCCACAATTCAGATCATAGATTTAATCAGTTTGTCGGTTGAACAGGCATTTATTAAGTGCTTACTTTGTGTCAGGTGCTTTGCTAAGTGCATACAAATACAAGCAAAAAGAACAATGATTCTTGCCTTGAAGGAGCTTATATTTGAATAGGGAAGACATAAAAGGTAGTTAAAAAACAGGTAGTGGGGGGAAAAGTAGGGATGGGGAGCTCCCTGCCCCTCCCCAATTAAAGAATCCAGAGGAGAGCAGCCTGGTGGGAAATGAAGAGATGGCTGGCCTGGGAGCTGTCTTTAGGTGGAAGAACTGTCAAGTCAGAGGTTTCTGTTCTGGTCAGAAGCCCTGGGGCTTCTCAGTCCCTTCTCAGACTGATTCTTTTGTGAAAACAAACTAAGACATTCTTTGCCTCATTTCTTACCTGGCTTTTAACTACTGAATGGATTTTGCCTCAGACAAACTGGGACCTGCGAAATATGTTAGCATTAAAAGTCCAAAGTCTCTCCCTATATCTGGGGCCATCACCAGTCATCTGGACCTATGTCTTCTCACTGGACCCTGATGACTCTGGAGGAGGGAGTGAGGCTGGAGACTTTGCATAGCCCGGCCTAACTTAAATTGGATTCACTTGCAAGTCAAGACATCACTCTCCTGACATCATGGCCCTCTTTGAGAATGAAGGACCAACACCACCAACAGCACCACCACCAATACCACCACCACCAACAACAACAACAATAGAAATCTCTAGTTGGAGGGGCAGAGGATGCTTCTCAAGAATGAGTTCCAGTACTGAAGTGATGGTCAAGGACGAGGAGGTTTAGTCTTGAGGACCTTAGATATGCAGTCCAAAGTTGTACTAGACAAACTGCTATTTACTGCCTTGTGACTCTAGTCACTTACCTAGTCAGAGAGTCTGAGCCTCAGTTTCCTCATCTGGAAAATGAGGTTGGACCAGATAGTGTCCAAGGTCTCCCTTTTTCTCTCAAGTTTTGAGGTATGAATGATTTTTTTTTCAGCTTTTCCCACTCAGTTCCATACTGTTAAAGGCTGCCCGAGAATGTGTGCTAGAAACTAAGACACAAGTTCTTCCTTTCTACGTGGCTCCCAACAACGTTAGGGAAAAAGGAAATTTGCCACAAGCCTTGTGACATCAGGGTTCTCCAGGCCTTGTAGTCACTCTTTTACCTGTCAGGTCACAATTGAAATGGTAATTCCTTGGATGCTAAGTGACTTGCTCAAAGGCGCCCAGGGTCAGGATCAGAAGCTAATCTAGCACTCTACTATATGAGCTCACCTCTTGATGGAGAAGACAGGATTATTCATTAATTGTATATATGTAGATAGTTGTCACTCCTATAGTTGCAGGTCTATAAGACACAATTCTACCTAGTCTTTGTGTATTTCCCAAATGCACAACCTGGTTATTTTCTTTTGGCTATTGCCAACGGTTCAACTTTTCCACTCTGGGCCACTGATCAAAGCTTTAGAAAAAAATTTCTCTAACCCACTGTGGGAAAAGATCCCCTTGTCAGACTAATGGGTAGAATTACAGTGAAATAATAATCATCCTAGCTCACATTCATGTGGTCCTTTGCAATTTCTACAACACATCCCTTACAGCCACCTCAGGAAGTACTTGGTACAAACAGAAAATCAAAAATCTCTAGGGTTGGAAGAGACCTCAGAGATAATTTTGTTCAAATTCCTCCCCAAGGTAGGAGTCCCCTCTACTGCAAACCTCCCAAGAGAAAGAAAACTCACTAACTCCCAAGGTAATTCATTCCATTTTTTTCCTGTAACTAATACTTAAGAAAGTTTCCCTTGTTCAGAGTCAAAATTTTCCTTTCTATAGCTTCATAGAATTTCAGAGTTAGAAGGGACCTAAGAGGCCATCCAGCTTTAACCAATACCAGAAGAAGGATTCCCTACTACAACATACCTGACAAGTTGTCATTCAGAGTTACTTAGGGGTTTCATGGTCATATTAGATTTTTTAAGATGACACACACCACAATGATATTTTTGTGTTCTCTGAACCAGCCTTCCCTCCTCATCAAATAGTTTGTTACACCAGTCAGCATGCCAGACAGACAAGGGCATGGATGAAACACACTGTCTGGAATAACTTCTGTAAATTTGATTTACTAATTGGAACATGAGACTCCCAAAGCCCTGTGATTTCATGTCACCCACTAATTATGTGGCACTTCCAACTCAAATTAGAGACCTGAGGCCAATGATTGGCATTCTCCATGGATGAGTACCATCCTGACTTTTTAAAAGGGTTAGAGTTTTTAGGTGAGATCAGAGGAAGGAGGAGAGTTAGTGACTGAATGATTTTATCTATTTTTTTCCTCCGAGCATAAAACACAGAGAAGACAAGGGAGGAGGTTAAGAGCCTCGGATCTGGAGTTACAGATGAAGCTGAAATTCTTCCTCTTCTATTTCTTTGCTCTGTGACCTTGGGAGAGTCTTTTAATTTTTTTTTTTGGGGGGGGTGTTTCTATTTGTTCTTTAGTAAAAACCAAGAGGTTGATTTATAAGGTGCTTTCTAACCCAAATCTTAAGATGCTAGTGTAAGGAAGCAGGAAAATATAGCACTCAAAGTATTCCCTCCAAACTATCATATTACTAAATTTTGGCAATATTTCTGAACTCTCAGCCATTCCTCTGTGATGTATATGTGTACCTTGCACTATTATTTCTCACCTATATCACTTAGTCGATAAGCATTTAAAGTCTATACACAAGTGAAAATAAGGCCATTGGGATTTAGGGAGTTGGATTGCCAAGAAGATGGAGAAGTAAGAAGCGCTCCTCCAAAACACACACGCACACATACAGACACACACACACACACGCACACACACACACACACACACACGCATACAGCCTGCTCCTATAAGAACATTTTCTCATTTCCCAGTTAAGGACTGGATTTATCCTAGCTCATTTAAACAAGACAAAGCTCAGAACCCAAAGGAAGTGAATCTAATCTCTCATGGTGTGTGTGTGTGGTGGTGGGGGTGTGAGGGGTAGGAGAATAAAATATGTACATACATAAGTATGATATAGTTGAATAAAACATTCAACTTGAAATGGGAAGAACTGGTTTCAATTCACAGCTCTGTTAGCTGTGTGACTTTGGGCAAGTGACATCACCTCTCTGGGCTTCAATTTTCTTCTTTCTGCAAGATGATGGGGTTGGGCTAGGTGATTAGATGGTTCTATCTAGCTCTAAATCCTATGATCTGTGGCGGAGTTTTGCCCAGATAAGTAATTTTTTATCTCTTAGCCTCAGTTATCTCACCTGTTAAATAAAGGGATAAGATTATAGATGATTCATGAAGTCCTGTTCTTGGATCATAGAGTTAGGAACTCTATGATTCTATGCCAAATTATAAGTTCTATCTCACTGGTAGCAGTGGTGCCTGAAAAGGAGATCGCATTTTGCTATGGTTCTTCAATTATTTTTGCAATTTTAATTTTAAAGGTAATTGCTCCATTGGAAGCTATGTGGATTTTGGTTACCTCTGAGCAAACTAATAGTAACTAATGGTATTAGAAAAAGGCAAAGAAAGAGGTTAATGAAGAAAAAGGCAGGTAGGGTGGGGAAGGAGCAAAATCTATATTTTTGTACCCAAATCAGAAGTTACTAGAAGAGGGGAAGATTTTTATTTATCCATCATCCATCCAACCATTCAACCATTCAATAAACACTTAACATTTAACAAGGAAATAATTATATTTACACTACATACCTCATAGGGTTGTTTTGAGGATCAGAAGAGATTATGAATGTGTATGTGTTGTGTACCTATCAAAGCCTATATAACTTTTCTTCTTATTTTCTAGCGTCATTTTCCTCAATCTAGCCCAAGAATACTCTCAAAATTGTCTCTTACCACAGATGTCCAAACATAGCTGGATAATGTTCAAATATCCTTAATAAGTTTTTTTACTGGAGAATTGGTCCCTGATCATACCCTTGTGCTTTCCCTGTGTTCCATATTTTCCCTTTCTACTCTGTTCAATTGAACTATGCAGAAACTCTCCTCTCTTCCCTCCCCTCCCATACCAAGAGTCTTACCATAACCCTGTGACTCAGAACTCCCAAGTCGATGTTAACCTTCCTTTTCTGCATTCTCTTCTATCTCTCTAAAGTGGGACAGAGTCAAAGTACTACTAAAGTCAATAATCAAAACAGAATACTTTCATGAAGCAGAGAGTCACCAGCACAATTACTGAACTTGTTAATACTTCTCTTTTGTTTCAGTCATAGAAAACAATATTAAAGCTACCTGAAATTTACGTAGTTCGTGGAGGGTTGCAAAATGCTACATATATTCTTTTGTTTGATCCTGGAAACAATCCTGTGGGGATAAACTTGAACCTTCCCAATAAGATCAGGAGTGAAGCAAGGATGTCCATTATCCCCACTATTATTCAATATTATACTAGAGATGCTATCTATAGCAATAAGACAAGAAAAGGAAATTGAAGGAATAAAAATAGGTAATGAGGAAACAAAACTATCACTCTTTGAAGATGATATGATAATATACTTAGAGAATCCTAGAGAATCAAATAAAAAATAGTTGAAATAATTAACAACTTTAGCAGAGTTGAAGAATATAAAATAAATCCACGCAAATCATCAGCATTGCTATATACTACCAACAAACCCAGCAGGAAGAGATAGAGAAATTCCATCTAAAAATTCCTATGGCAATATAAAATACTTGGCAATCTACCTGAGAATTCAAACTCAGGGACTATATGAATACAAGTACAAAACACTTCACACAAATAGAGACAGATCTAAACAACTGGCGAAATATTAATTGTTCACAGGGAGGCCGAGCCAATATAATAAAAACGACAATCCTATCTAAGTTAATTTGCTTATTCAGTGCCATACCAAACAAACTACTGAATAATTATTTTATAGAATTAGAAAAAAATTACAAAATTCATCTGGAAGAAATAAAGGTCAAGAATATTAAGGGAATCAATGGGTAAAAAAAAATCTGAAGGTAGCTTAGTACTTCCAGATTTCAAACTGTATTACAAAGCAGTAATCATCTAATCAGTGGAATAGATTGTGGATCTATTATATTATATTGTATTGTACTGTATTGTATTATATTATATTACATTATATTATATTATGTCTATTATATATATATATACACACATATATATTACAAAGCAGTAATCATCTAATCAGTGGATCAGTGGAATAGATTGGGTATATAATACACAGTAGTAAATGACCGTAGTAATCTAGTATTTGACAAGCCCAAAGATCCAAACTTTGGGAGTAAGAAATCACTACTTGACAATTGCTGGGAAAACTGAAAAGCAATTTGGCAGAAACTAGGCATAGGCCAACATCTCATACTGTATGCCAAGATAAGGTCAAAGTGGATAAATGATTTAGACATAAAGGGTGACATCATAAGTAAATTAGAGGATTGTGGAAAAACTGTCACATCTATGGATAAGGGAAGAGTTTATGACCTAGCAATACCACTGCTGGACCTGTATTCCAAAGAGATAAGGATAAGTACAAATATTTATAGCAGCTCTTTTTATGGTGGCAAAGAATAGGAAATCAAGAGGATGCCCATCAATTGGGAAATGGCATAACAAATTGCAGTATGTGATTGTGATGAAATACTTCTTATGCTTTAAGAAACGACAAGCAGGATGATTTCAGAAAAACCTGGGAAGATTTATATGAACTCATACAAAATGAAGTGAGTAGAACCACAACAGTATCATACATAGTAATAGCAATATTGTAAGGATGATCAATTATAAAAGACTTAGCTACTTTAATCAAGGCAATTCCAATTCTAACCCAAGAAAATTCCAAAGGCCTCATGATGAAAAATGCTATCTACTTGCAGAGAATTGATGAACTCTGAAAGCAGATTTAAGCATACTTTTAAAAATTTTCTCTCTTTCCTTTTTTTGGGTCAGTGTTTTCTTTTGCAACATGGCTAATATGGAAATACGTTTTGCATAACATCATATGTATAGTCATTATCAAATTGCTTGCCTTCTCAAGGAGGTAGAAGGGTTGGGAGGGAGGGAGGGAGAGAAAGAATTTAGAACTCAAAATATTTAAAAAATGAATGTTTAATGAAAAAAAGAAAAATGTATTTAAAAACCCTATGAGGTAGATAGTCCAATTATTACTATCCCCATTTCACAGATAAGAAAACTGAGCCCAAGAGTGCTTGAGACTTACAACATAACTAGTAAGTATCAGAGGCAGGATTTGAACCCAAGTATCTCTTATTTCCAAGTTCTACCTTCTTATCATTATATTATGCTTCCTTTACCAATTCAAGTGTATGGAGAATATACTGAGAGTGAGAAATATGTTTGATTTAGTTTAATCAGAATACACACAGCATATCTAGGTTTTGTAAGGCATTTGGCAAATCTTTTACAATATTCCTGCAGAAAAGATAGAGAAAAATGGCCTGGATGATAGTGCCATCAGGTGGATGCAGAACTAGTTAAATGATTGGACTCAAAGAATAATAATGAATGGGTTAATATCAACTAAGAAAGAAATCTCTAGTGCAATACTTCAGGTATTTGTCCTTGGTCCTATTCCATTCAGCACTTTTATTAGTGACTTGGATGAAGGCCTACATAGTATGCTTATGAAATGTTTGAATCACAGGAAGCTGGAAAGAATAGTTCGTATATTTGATGATCAATCCAGGAGCCCAAGAGAGCTCCATAGACTACGGCTGATTGATTTAACGTTTTTTAATCTAATTGAATATTTGGCAAAATTTAATAATGTAAGCTCCTTGAGGTGAGGAACCATTTCATTTTTGTTCTAAGTACAAAGTAGGTGCTTGATAAAAGCTTGTGGCTTAAGTCATCCATGCATTTGCAGATTGTGAGAGAGATATCTAGACAGTAGTGCTCACAAAGCTTGTAAGTATCTGAGAGTGCATTTGAACTCAGGTCTTCCTGACTCCAGGCTCAATACTCCATCCCCTGTGCTACCTATGTGCCTCAAAGTAGAAATGGAAGTGAGAGAGGAAGATGGGGAACCCAGTTTGGAAGGTGGTGATGCAGCCAGACATAATAATGTGCATCTCTAGGAGAAACTCTGAGGATTTTCTAGCTCAAACCTTCTGGATTCAAAGGTTCCTTGCAGATCTAACCTTCTGTTTTCTGTGTTCAAAAAGTCTAGGTTCTAAGGTCCCTTCTAGAGTTCTAGGTTGTATGGTCCCTTCCAGATTTAATATTGCATGTATCAAGGTCTGTTCCACCTTTGGCAGTCTCTTTTCTAAGGTGTCTTCTGGCTTTCACACTATCTTTTGTATATCCTAAATATCTGGGCTTTATGGTTTCTTGCCATCTAATATGCTGTGTCTCTATGTGCCTCTGATTTTAGATGATAATAAAGACTAATTCTGTTGTGCTTAGGTCTGAAACAGTGAAGTGGTAGGAGTGGAGGGATAATTAAACTATCAAAATGCTCTCCTGAATATGTCAGTTCAGGGAAGTCAGAACCTCGCTTGCCATTCCAACTTGGGCTCCCGCTGTCCTCCATCTTCCTGCCCACATGGCAGCAACCAGGGAAAAACGAGGAAGAACCCAGTATAAACAATACCAGCGTTCCTCCTGAGCTTCCCAAGAACAGGCTACAAGGGAAATGCCCTGGTTTTAAAAGTACATAATCAAGGGGGAGAGGGAAAGGAGGAAAAGAGGGAAGTTCTTAGGGCTACCTAGGGGAGGCCGGAGGTGTTAGAAACAATGTGTTCCAGAAGTTGTTTGTCCAGACTCATACCCTTGATCTTTGCCTCCTCCCACAAAAGAGAGAAAACACAAAGGCATAAAAACACAGCAAATGTGTAAAATGTGGCAACAAAATGACTGTATTGAGCCAATGAGATCAGGCTAGAGGCATGTGACTCAAAGAGAATGCATCTGTGAGGGGGACAAAAATATGGGGAAAATGGTGAGTATAATTCCAGCAATTATGATTATAGTGTTGCATATGCTCCTGCTCTTAATTACAATTTGCTATTCTTTTCATACCCTGGAAGTGGGCTAAATGGACTACAAAATATATTTCAAAAGACAAGCAATCTGGGTGACATGAATAGGGAACCTCCTTTATCTGAATACAAAGAGGACCATGTTTCACAAACAGGACGGCATTTGGGGGATAATTTGCCTAGTGTGGAATTTTGATTAGAAAATGAACATTGTGGGGGAAAGAACAGACAACTTCTCTGATTTTATTATGTGATTAAAGAATATTTGAAAGAATACCTCTCCCCCATTGAAACAGTTGGAGTGGAAGGAGCAAAGGATTAGGAGTCAGAGTGATGGGGTCATTATCATAACCCCAGCTCTGACGCTAATAACACTTGACGATGACATTGAGCTTTAAGTTTTGCAAAGGACTCTAAGTAAATTATCTCATTTGATCCTCACTGCAACCTTGTCAAGTAAGTTCTATTACTGCCATTTTACAGATAAGAAAACAGACTCAGAGAGGTAGGTAAAGTGATTTACCAATCGTCACATACTTAGTGTTTGCTAGTGTTTGTGTACTGGTAGGGATTTGAACCCAAATCTTCCTGACTTTGAGGTTAACATTCTACCTTTAACACCATAACAATTCCCTTTGGGTCATTGTTGAGAGAACTGGACTAGATCAGGAGGTTTTCTTTTTTTTTTTTTTTAACTTTCTCTGTGTTGTAGGCCCTTCTGGTAGAACCCATAGACACTTTCTCTGAGTAATGTCTTTAAACGCCTAACACAAAACAGAGGGTTATATAGGACACCACTTACATTGAAATAAAGAAGTACTTTTTCTATCCAAGTTGAGACCCCTGAAAATCAATCCACAGACCCCTTTGCTGCCCACGGATCTCAGGTTAAGAACCTTGCACTAGATGGATCTCCAATGTCTCTTTCCTGATCTCATGTTCTGTAAGGCAAAGGCCATTCTGATGACTAGATAGAACAATGGATTAGGAGTCAGGAACCCTGTGCTGGAGTCTTAGGTCTACATTTACCAAGGTTGCCACTTTAAACTCGAACATTGGTCACTCTGACCTTAATGTCTTCATTTGGATTTCAACTTTAGCGCTCTTTCCACTACAGCAGGATTAATGCTTTGAAGTGATTTCCCCCCAAGGGTGTGCAAATAGATCTAGGTCTAGAACTTGGAGGCTGTCACTTCTTGCAGTGTCCTCATCTCTAAAGCATCCCATTAGTATTTCTTTTAACTTCTGTCATAGGGTTGATTTTCTAATATCCAAGATGCCTTCCACCTCAGATTCTGGGATATTGTCCCTGGAGGTCTTTCCTGACCTTTCCTCTCCCATTCAGTACCATAGTACTCCAGAAAGGGTTGATGGAAAGATCATCCCATGATTCTTCATACTCTAACAGGGAAATGTAGAAGAAAGAACGCTGGGGTTAAAAATCAAAGGTCTGTGTTTCAAGTCTCAACTCAAACATTTACTAGTCTGGTGACTTTGATCAAAATACCACATCTCTAAACCTCAGTTTTCTTTTTATAAGTGGGAGTGCTAGTATTGCCATCCATTTCAGAGGGAAGTAGGGAGGAGAGTAAGCAGCAGAGAGCTGTAGAAAGGGGAGGCACTGTTAAGTGAATACAAGGTATTATTTTGTAATCCTGTGTGTAATACATAGCATTACCATCCTCCTGCCTTTGTGAAAACCACTTGAGTATCTCCAGAATTCCATTATTAGCAAGCCTATCACCACATAGCGATACTTGGAAGCAGCTGCCAACTCAGAGCCTCTAACGGAAGCTTCTCCTGAAAGATACTAAGTGGCTATCTAGGGGTTACTAGTGTTCCGTGGTATTCTAGTGGTTGAAGAACCACATCAGACACCAGGCATCCATACCTGAGGCTGCCTGGAATCTTCTTGTATTAAGTTATTGGAGCAGAGAACATGAGGGAGAAGGACTCTGGCTGGGAAGTTCTTGTGTTCTCAGAATCCCTTCACTGGTTCAATTAGCATCAGCCCTTCCAAAAACAGAATAGCAACCAATTGAAACCACTATTGGCTAGTCTGAGGGAGTCAGCTGATTGACAAATGAGGCAAAAGTGGTAATGGTGGAGAGAGAGAGAGAATGATTATCTTTCCTTATATTTTTAACATGGTTCTTTATTACCCCTGGGGCCCCATCACTATAGAATCTTAGGGCCAATTTCATGGGATCATCTCATATGAAATAATGCCCCTCACCCTCCAAGTTTCTGTCTCCTTTAGTGGGATCCGTGCACATCCTTGCCTCAGCCTGTTTCCTTCAGCTGCTTTCTTTGCTTGGGATGCCCTCCTACCTTCTCTCTGCCACTAGAATAGCTAGCATTTATACAGTACTTGAAGGTTTACAAAATGCTTTAGAAATATTATGTCATGTTTTTTCCTCACATTAACCCTGGGAGATAGGAATGGTATTATCTCCATTTTATGGATAAGAAAACTGAGGCAAGCTGAGTGAAGTGACTGGCCCAATTATTGGTGTCTTTCAAGGTGAAGTTCAAATCTTAGCTCCTCTACAAAGCCTTCCCTGATCTCCTCAGTCCAATGACTTCTTCCTCCTTCAACCCCCTATAGAATTTACTGTGTGCCATTCATTGGATACTTACTGGATATGGGCTTGTGCTATTTCTTATAGTGTTACTTAACTTTTCATAGCTTTGCACTTATTATATTCTGTTTTGTGTGATTTTCTGTGTTTTCATGTGAACATTTTTTCTTGTTTTAAAATATCTGATATATACAGAGAAATGATGTCAGAGTGAAGACACACGAAGAGGGGAAGGCCTCTTGCAGAAGGTAAGATTTTAACTAAGCATTGAAGGAAGACTAAGTGGCACAGTGGATATAGAATGACAGGCCTGGAGTCAGGATGACTCGTGTTCCTGTGTTCAAATCTGACCTCAGATACTTCCTAGCTTCTGAGCTCAGATACTTCACCCTGTTTGCCTCAGTTTCCTCATCTGTAAAATGAGCTAGAGAAAGAAATGGCAATCCATTCCAGTACCTTTCCCAAGAAAACCCCAAGGAGTCAGACATGACTGAAAAATACATCACTACATCATTACTGTTCCTGTTATAATGTTTGCACATCTTTCTGGGACCTCCCTCGATCAGCAAGATCACAGGTGTGGTCTAACAAAACAAAACTTGAAGTTACCTAAGATCCCTTCCAGCTCGATCTATCTTATGTGAGTTTAAGGTCTGCTAGGAGCTATCCATTATGCTGAAGGTCACACAACTAATCCTTAACCCCAAGAAAATGGTCTCTTAAAGTCTTCTGATCTCCACCAAAAGGATGTGAAGAAAGGAAAATATGTTAGATCACTTCCGCAAGGTGCCTTTCTGAATATTGAACTTGTCTCTGAATATAGACAGAACTACAATAATATTTACACATTATAAGCATCTAAACCATGTTTGTGTCATTGAAAAAAATGAGATTTTTTCCCCCTGAAATACACAAAGGCAGTAAGTCATTTGCTATGGTTTGTGCATCTCCCCAGTTAATCATACCTTCATTGTAACTCATTGCAAAGTCATCCTCCATGCCTCATCATGGTGTTTGCAGAGGGTAAACTCTGAGAGATCATATCAAGTGGAATATGGCCCTGGAGATAGACAGTGACTGTGGTCCAAAGACAAGCAAGTGTAGAGGTTCACACTGAAAAGCTTGGCTGGTAGGGGACGGAATAACTGCTGACCAACTGTCACCAACTAGGCGGGAAAGCACAAGGAGCCATGGGAGAGGCAACAACACTCCCCAGTCTACCATCCTTGCTTCTAGCCCTGCCCTCACATCCAGGAGGGCAACTCTAATGGAGAAAGAGCCAGAAAGAGCCACCACCAATGGCCATGCACCAGGGAGGCAAGCCAGCAGCAAGGATACAGCAAGGAATTCAAGGGAAAGTCGGGAGGCAGCATGTGTCAGGAAAATCAAACTGCTTCCACCACCTTGAACACCATCTCCCTTCAAACACTGATGGAGATAGCCCAGCACTGAACCCAAGAGCCCTGGGAATAGCAACATTAAATGACATTAAAGATCAGCCAAGCATATGTTTGGCCATTATACCCCAGGGACCATGGGCTTTTCCATCTGACTTAAAGCTGAAACCTTCTGTGTATAGTGTCCCACTCATTAGAATGTAAGCTTTTTGAGAGGAGGGAATGTGTCACTTTTCTATTTGTATCCTCATTCCTCAGCAGAGTGTTTTGCACAGTGAGCAGTTAACAAATGCTCTTTTCTTTTTTCCTCCCTCCCTTCCTACCATCCTTCCTCCCTTTCTCCTTCGCATCCTCCTCCCTCCTTCTCCCTCCCTCCTTTTCTCCTTTCCCATCTTCTTTCCTTTCTTCCTCCCTTCCTTGCTTCCCTCACACTGACTGACAAAATGGACACAAATCTTATCTTTAAAAAAAAATTCTACCTAACTCTCCCAAGGACTACAGTCTGCCAACAGTAAAGGGATAGAGCACGCTCTCTGTTCTTCCAGGCCCTGTGAACCCTTTTAACCTGGACTGACCCCTTTATTATGGGGAACAAAAGTATTTGATTAAGATAATGAAAGTCCTTGAGAAAGATGGGAGGTATCTCTTAGGGCACCTTTTCTCCTTCATAAATATGTATGACTCTGGAAAAATTGAGTCTCCTTATAGCTCCAAGCCTTGATCATCAATCCTCATGTGGAGCGTGTACTGGCCCCGGCCAGACACAGATTGGAATGGATGAGAAAACCAGAGCCTGGAAAAGAGTCTTTGAAGCTGTATAATCAGATTATGATAATTTCATCAAAACCCATTTCAAAAAGCTAACATTTATCATTAGCTTGTATACTTCCTAATTATTTTGTGAGCGATCTCCTATGCAGGAATGGTTAAAAATTTAAGCTTCAGAAAGCTTTTTAACGAAGGATGTACACAGACAGATATAGGGCATGGGCATCTAGGTCACACTTATATTTTCATCTGAAAGTGTCAGAGGAGGTGACACATTTTAAGGGATTGATGCCTATAATGAGCATAGATGTCTCTCTTTCTCTGCCTGTAGGAAAATATGATTTGCCTGAAGTAGGTATGCAAAAAAAAACTTATCTAAATAAGAAATTAATCATGTTCTTCACCATTAATTTGCTGAGTGGCCTTGGGCAAGTCACTTAACCTCTCTTGGTCTCATCTTCCTCCCCTATAAAATGAATGGGTTAGACTAAATTATCTCCAAGGTCCCTTCTAGCTCCAATTCTCAAGATTCTTTTACTAACCTATGGCTTACCTACATACCTCTAGCATGAAGGCAAGGACTTAGTATCATTTTTCTTTGTATCCTCTCAGGACCCAGAACAAAATACTTCTTCGCTGAATGTCTGTAATAATCTTTTGTAAGAAATTAATTTATAAACCAAGTGTTAGCTGATAAGAGCTTAGGGGATGCAATTTCTAGGAATATTAGTAGTTAAAAGGGATTCTTGAAGGTAGACCATATCATAGGGTCAAGGATCCTATCTTTTTGGACTCCCCATCCTCCTAGACTGTGCATTTGCTTAGAGGCTGGGAACCCCACTGACCTAAGAATGCGCCCTGTGGATGCCCCATTTCTTGTCTCCATTGAACCCTACCAAGAGGATGTAAAGAAAGGAAAACATGTTGGGTCACCTCTGAACACTGAACTCGTCTCTGCATATGGGAGGAACTGCAATAGTAAACATCCACAGTAGACCTTCATTTCAGTGAAATTTTATGTATACACACACACACACACACACACACACACACACATATTATATGTGACAGAAACCAGAAACACTGGGATGGTTGGTTTCCAAATATTCTCAGAACAAATGTTTTTCCCTCAATTTACTCTGGCAAGAATTTTCTATAGGAAAAGGGAAGTTGAGACTATAATGCAAACCAAATAAATAGCTTCAATCCCTAAAGAGGGAGAGAGTTTAAGTCAGATATGTCTCTCATCTCTCAGACCTTTCCAGACAACCCTCATACTCTCCACAGGAAATGCAATCTTTCCTTTTCTTTCCTTTCCTTCCTTCCTTTTCCCCTTTTGACATCTTTCCTCTCTTCCTGCTTCTCTGTCTTTTATCTTCCCCCTCTGTTTCTTTCTTGAGTATGTCTTTCTATCAGTTTGTTTTTCTCTGTCTGTCCCTCCCTTTCTCACCCGTATTTTTTACAATTTTTGACAAGTTACTCAGGTTATCTTCAGGCCCTGGGACTATGCAGACAATATCTTACCAAAATATCATATTACAAAAGTAATCAGGGCAAATCTGCTGAGTGGCTGCTTTGTGGACCAGCTCAGACAGAGAAATTACCCACTGAATGTATTTAGTGTGAGCAATCTCCTGGTTACTCTAGAGTTTCCCCTAAGCTGTTCTTTCCGAGAAATGCCTGAGTGTCTAACTAATTGGTCTAGTCCAAACACAAGTGCATAATTTACTTTCGGATTTCCAAGCTGGAAGTTAACAGAGACAAAGCTCTTACAGGTGGGGGCCCACATTTTCAGCCTACTGCTAGAGACTAATCATTTGAATCACAAAATTGGAGTGGTTCTATACTTTGGACACCAATGATATTGACCTTACAGGGCATCTTATCCAAAATCTTACAGGTGACGAAGTTGAGGACCAAGAAGTCAGGCTGGAGGATGGAGTCTGAAGCAGAAAGAAGCCAGAGGTTTGAGTCAAAGGCTCTGAATTTGAATGCCGAGTTCAGAGGTATGCTAGAATCAGCTCAGAGTTAGATTAATCTCCTAGGTTTCTTCTCAACTTGACATTGAAGGTTTCATAAAATGACTTGCCCCAGGTTTCCCCAGTTAATGAGGTAAACTTGGGCCAGAATCCTAGCCAGTCTTCTGACTCCCATTCTCATGGTCTTTCCACTAGAACGTGTTAAAGTTATGTTCTGATAAACCTGGATGGTATTCAGAAGTTCCTTCAGAGGGCAGCTAGAATCCAAAGCAGACCTGCAACTCTGTTAACGTCATTGCTAAGGGAAACAACAAAGAAGTGCTACAAACCTAGGACATATTGTAAGGCATGATATGTTATCACATTATCAAATGAAATAATCTTTGTATTATCTATATATTAGATATATGGTATTATATAATCTTTGTATTAGCTATATAATATATAGCTATTATATATAATTATATAATAAATATACATAGCATATAATTAAGTTATCTAATAGATATGTAGTATTTTGTATAACATAAAAGATTATATATAATATATTACATATATAAATGCTATATGAATGCTAATATTCTTCTTACTCTCATCTTTATTACCAAAGCTTGGGAAAATGGAGAAGGAGCTAAGGTGGGATCTCTGAACTTGTGAAACTGACTTCCTAAAGAATTCAGACCCCCAGTACTTTTACCATAGTTACACCCACAAATCTTTGTCTTTCACTTGTGTGTTTGTTTCTGTGAGGCAGCCTCCTATAGCAGAAGGCACGCTGGTCTCAAAAGCAAAAAACAAAAATGAAACAAAACAAAACAAAACAAAAAACAAACAAAAAAACTGCATTTGAGACTAGCTCCTGTTTTTCTTAGTGTGCCAGTGTCCCAGCTTCTGAGGACATGTGAAGTTTTTGTTTTTTCCTTATAACCCCAGCAGTTATCACAGAACCAGACACAGAACAAATATTTAATAACTGCTGGGTGATGGATTGATTGATAGGCAGGCTCCAGAGACCACTAGCACTCAAATGCCTTTGAAGTGGGGGAGGGGGTACTCAGGGCATAGATGCCATGGCTCAAATATCATCCTTCCTAAAATATCATTTGCAATACAAGAACCCCAGATTACTTGGTTGCAAAATGCTGCTAATTCTTGCAGAGCAATAATTATCTTCTATCTCTCCTTAATTTGACTTAGATAAAATGGTTGTTATCAAAGCCCCCAATAGGAAACACCTGGCTGGCCCCAAAGCAGCTTTGCATGGTGGGGATTCTCCTGAATGCCTCACATGCATTACTCCACTTGGACCCCCTGCTTCCTTTTCTACCTCTCTGCACGTGATAGGGACAACATGATCAGGTCAGGGGGACCTCTAGCCCACATTACTCTTGTACTCCGGTTTCTCTACTCTTCTCAACCTCTTTCTCTCACCTTGGATAAACTCACCAAACCTTGGTCCAGTCATCAATAAAATATAGATAATAATATTTAGACTACCTCCTCAGCATTAATTTGAGAATCAGATGCGAAAATGTATGTAAAGGGCCTTGTAACCAGAAGGCCTTCTATAAATGTAAATGATTTTTTATGTTTACTTAAATCATTCATTAGTAAGTTATTGTAGTGAGATATGATGGGCAGTTTGGCATGGTGTAATAAAGAGCTAGGCTCTGAATCAGAAAGATGTGGGTTCAAATCTCACCTTGGTCTCACTTTTGGCACATGCTGGATATGACTATATGCAAGTCACAAACTCTATTAGTGAAACTTAGAGCAACTCTTTAAGTTACAAGGGTGTTGTTAATCCAAATTAATAGAGGAGGTGTTCTCATCAGGAAGTTACCTATACCTCTGAAATTACAGTAAAAAAAAAAAAACAGTGACTAGCAATACTAGTTAAAAATGCACATTCAATTGCTAATGAAACATTTTATTTTACTTTTTTTAAAGCACAGAAGGGTATGGATACATATGCAACAGCTGCTTTCAGCTAATCAGACCTAGGTAAACTGTGCCTAATTCTGATGCAACCACTTGGAATGCAATGGCAGGCATGGATACCACAGTCAATACTCACATTGTATATGACCCAGGACCTCACACCTCTCACTCAGGTATGTAAAATCTGTGGAAGGTTGTGCTGGAGTCAGCACAGAGCATCAACTTAAATTTTTAGCCTGAGAATTTATACCTAGTTAAAATCAGGGTTTGGTTTGCTGCTTTGTTCAGCCTTAAGGTGATGGAGAAAAATGTTAATAATGAAGATTAAACTTAAAAGTGTTTTCTGCCTCCATTTTTTGGAGGGGGAAGCTGGTTGTTAAATATTTACTGGGGCTTGCTTTTTCTCTAGATCCAACTCTTAGAGAGACCTCTACCACACAGTTACATTCCAACTCAGGATGCTAGGGGAAATTCAGTTGAGGGGAAATATACTTTTCCTACTTACTACTCTACATATTAAACCTCTATCCAATAAGTATTCCATCTACATAAACACTCAAAATAATGACATAAAAAACATAACCATTTACTTAGTAAGAAGGCAAAAGAAATATTACAGATACTCATATATTAAAGAAAATATATAAATAATAAGATAGAACACAATTCACATATAATCCCAGATCACATTTCTTTTACTAATTCACTGAATAACTCCGGTAAAGAATGGGCACACCGCACAGGAACTAAGAGGGAGGAAAACTTATGTAATTAGGGCAGCTGAAAGCTCTCGACTGTAAACTTCAATGTTCCTGGTCCATTTTTGAAAATCTCAACATCTGTTACTCGGCTCAGTGCTTGATTCTCAGTCTTCACCATTCTTCGGTTGGAGGAATCCTTTTTTTTCCTCAGAAATAGTCCTTGCAAGCTTTTTCAATTAACCATCACCCTTACAAGGGAATTTAGAAAGTGTTAGGTCTTAATGTACACAGCAGCTCTCTTTAAGCAGGAGATGGACAAGAAGCTTAACAATTGGCTACCTCTGGGCTTTACACACTTGCCTAACCTCTAGTAATTGCTTGAGTACTGAAATCAACCTGTTCATAGCGCACGGTAACACATCTCTTTTCACTAGGATAACATCACAGCTGCAGAGTCCCTTAGTGTTTTCTTCTCTAGCCAGAGGAAGGCAACATTCCCTTCGGCAAAGCCTCATCTTTCTCCAATTCTAGGCCGCACTGAAGGGCAAGAGGTGTGCCTGGGCTTTTGGTCAATGAAACCAGTTCTCTCCAACCAATCAGCAATCACTGAGCTGAAATGTTCTCTCCCTTGAGTAGCTCCAACTAGGTCCTTCAGGCAGGCTCTTCTTTCTCCACTGCTTCTGTTTTCTTTCACTCTTCTCACGAAGCTCTCTCATTCTAGTACAGGGGTGGGGAGCCTGCAGCTTTGAGGCCTTCTAGATCCTTAAGTGCAGCCTTGCTCTAGTGTTTGTAGTTCAATGGCTTAAATGATAGCCACTTGACCCTCTGTAACTCACTTTTTACCTATAAAGTAACAATTCCTCAAATTTCTTCTCTCAATTTGGTAGTCGTATTTTTTTCCAATCATGTCTCAGGTTTCCAGTGTTTATATGATCTCTCACTTTCTTCATTTACCCTCTTTAAGTCATAAACACTTACATGCAGATTAGCCAAGGTACCCATCTCGTGTCCCCTTAAGTCTCCAAAGACAGTCTATTTCTTTGGTACCCTTGAAACTGTTTTTCTTCACACTCACATTTCTTAAATTTTTAACAAATAAAAAGTTCTTTCTCTGTTTCTTTGACATTAAGCGGTGCCCACACAAGTAAGACATCACTCTACCTTGTTGGCAAGGAGATTCAAGTCATTAAATCAACACCACAGATAATTTTCTTTTCAAAAATTGTCCAGAATTCCATTTGAAACCCAATTTTCTTCAGGCACATATTTTAGCAATTCATATTAAAACCAAGTTCTTTTTCTACTCAGATTAGATGTCAAAATTTTCCACTAAAAAGGGGCAAAATCCCATACTGTTTGACAATTAATAAAGATCTCTTCCTTGGCACAAAAGTTCTTTTTTTGACCTTTTCATCATTACTTGCTCTGTATGAAAAGACTCATATAGATGCAGCTTATCTTGAAAGTAATTTACAAATTTAGAACTGGAAAGATCACAGTAGGATCATAAATCTAGAGCTGGAAGAGATGGTGGAGGCCACCTAGTCCTCTCTCTCTCTTCATTTTGCAGCTGAAGAAAGGGAATCTTGGGGGTCTAAGTGAATTGTTCTAAGTAACAGAGATGATAAGTATTTAGAGGTAGGATTTCCAGAAACAAATACCCATTTCATTGAACCAGGTTGACTTCTAATCTTACACTGAATTCATTGAGTTGACTTCATTGAATTCATCTTCCTGGGACCATGAGGTCAAGTCAAAAATATTACCAGCAGCCTGGTAGGGTGTCTTGCCCCACTTACAAACCAAGGGCTTAATTCTGGATACCGTATTATAGGAAAGACATTGCTAGGCTGGAGAATATCCAAAGTAGGGCAGCCAGAAAAGCAAAAGATAACAAATTATATACTAAGCAAGGATCTGCCAAAGAAGTTGAGGATATTTAGTCTGGAGAAGAGATGATTTCAGTAGTCCATGGTGATTGGTGTCCAGTATTTGATGAGTTCTTACATGGAAAATGGATTAGACTTATCTGCTTGAATATAAGAGGTAGGACTAGGAGCATTGGGTGGGAAATACAAAGACATAAATTTAGTCTTCATGTAAGAAGAACTTGCTGACAATTAGAATTAGCCAAAAGTAGAATGGATCTGCCCCTGGAGGTCACAAACTCATTCTCTAAGTCTACAGGCAAAGACTGGATGACGACTTTGGGGGAGAGGGGGTGGTATGGTAGAAGAAAGTCTCATTTGGGCAATGTTTGGATTTGATGATTTCTAAATTTCTTTATTACTCTGGATTCTGGGCAGCTATGGTCCTGTGAGAAAATAAATAGCTTCTGGAGGAGTGGTTTTGAATATCAAACCTAGCAAAGGGTCACAGGAAAAATGAAAAGAATAGGAAACTAGAGTCATTTTGATAGATTAGACATGAGCAAAAGTAAAACACAAAGATGGAAGGGAGGTCTGCAACAAATGAGATAAAGTACATAAGGCTCTTTTGTAACTCTTAAGTTTTGTATAAATGTCAGTAATGATTATATACATAAATTTAAATAATCCTAATAATAACTTTAGATAATCCTAGATAGCCCTAAGACAACTAGGTGGCACAGTGGATAGCTTGGAGGCCTGGAGTCAGGAATACTCATCTTCCTGAGTTCAAATCTGGCCTCAGGCAGTTACTAGCTGTGTGACTTTGGGCAAGTCACTTAATCCTGTTTGCCTCAGTTTCCTCATCTGTAAAATGAGCTGGAAAAGGAAGTGGCAAACGGCTCCAGTATCTCTGCCAAGAAAACCCCAAATGGGGTCACAAAGAGTTGAACATGACTGAAATGACTGAACAACAGCAATGATAACCTACGTAATAATAATTCACATTTCTGTAGGGCTTTACAGTGGTCAAAGAACTTTATTGTCATTGTCTCTGTGTTGTAATAAATGAGGAAGTGAAAGCCTGGATAGGATAAGAAACTCATAGTCACATAGATAGTACAGGGCTAGAAGCAGACTTTGCATCCAGGCCTGCGTATATGTAGCCTACATTTGTGCTTCCCATTGGATCAGAGGCTATGAGGATGCTTCAGCTGAAAGTCATCTCCCACCTTTCTTCCCCCGATCCCAGTTCATCATCCAAAAACTTTAGTAAATGGAAGTAGCAAGGCACTGGATTAAAAGAACCTAAGTCCAAGTCTTACCCCTGTTCTGATCTGTGTGATCTTGGGCAAGTCACTTGATCTCCATGGGTCTCAGTTTCCTTCTGTGTAAAATGTGGAGATTGCACTTGATTTTCTCTAAGGTCCTTTTCAACTCTAAATCTACAATACTATCATTGCCTATATTTGAGTCTCAGGTTTTTCATCTGTCTAACCACTGTGGCTACTCTGGCTTATTTTTTTCCCATTCGATGCCAAGTCACTTTATTGGGACATAAATGGTAGTTTTTGAACAGTTTGTGAAAAGGTCAGATAACCAAAATCTATACACACTGTTAGACGGTAAGGAGTCTTGACCACTCTTTCTAGATGGGAAAAACCAGATTGAGATTCATCTCTTCTTGTCACTGTCTCCAAGGGTGTACTTGTCAAAAAGATGCTCTGTCATGACAGAAGTGGGGGCCTTCATTTTGTCCTGATTGGTTACATGACTACCCATCTCTTTGATGGATTTCACCTGTTCTTCCAGCAGCAGGGCTCAATGAAATCACATAAATGAGAGTCATCTTTGGCAGTTGCAAGATTATGCTATTCTAGTAATGAATGGTTGACATCTTTTTACCCCCAAGTACAGAGCACATAGGGAGATCAGCTCACTTTTCCAGTCACTGGAGTCTAGTTTCTTGATGTCTTGAAGAAAAATCTGACCTCTTTCTTAGTTCTACAGCATTCTAAGATTCTAAGAGTGTTCTCTCTCTTCATTGCATTAATTTACAGAAATGGGGAACCCGTAGCCTCGAGACCACACATGGCCCGCTAGGTCCTCAAGTGCGGACCTTTGACTGTATCAAAACTTCACAGAACAAATCATTTTATTAAGGGATTAACTGTGAAGTTTGGATTCAGTCAAAGGACCACATGTGGCCTCGAGGCCACAGGTTCCCCATGCCTGGATTAGTATATAAAATATTTGGTAAAATTCTTCAATGCTACATCATTCTGTGGCAGTAGTAAGGCAAGATAGGCAGACTTCAAGTTCTAGGATGGTCTGCCGGTTGATGGTGGCCTCTAAATCTGAGTAGTCTGGAGGGATGATGAGTGGCTGAGGTCAAAGAGTGCTGACTACATGGACTGTGGGCTGGTGGAGGTGACTGTGTAGAGATAGCTAGGGGTGACTGGCAGCTAGTGGAGTAAGTGCTTATGTTCAAGCTCTATTGAATCAGGAAATTGGGGTGACTTCCCTTCCCTGGGCTTCTGACTGTTGTCATAGTTTTTAATTGTGTTTTCCTTGTTCCATTAATTTTACTTTTCTGCCTTGTACAGGATTAAGATCCGTTGACTAACTTCGATGCATAATAATAATAGCTAATATTTATATAGCATTTACTATATGCCAGGCGCCGTGCTAAGCACTTTACAATTATCATCTCATCTGATCCTCAAAACAACCCTGGAAGGTAGGTGCTATTATTATCCCCATTTTACAGAGGAGGAAACTGAGGCAAATGATGGTTAAGTGATTTGCTCAGGTCACACAACTAAAAAGTGTCTGAGGTTGGATTTGAACTCAGGTGTTCCTGACTCCAGACCCAATGCTCTATCGACTGTGCCACCTAGCTGCCTAGACCACTAATAAATAAATAAACAAATAAATAAAACCCAGGAATGTATATTAAAATAAAGACAAAGTGGGCACTGAAGACTTAAATTTATACTTTAACAAAATTTCAACTGACACTGAATGACTGTCTGAGCTGCAGGTTCAGAATTAACACAAGGGGCGAAGACTTGAAAGGCCACAGAACGGTCTTCAGAACTCAAAGTTCTGGGTTTTAGTTTCAGTTCCCCCATTTTCTAGCTCCGTGACTTTAGGCAGGTCACTTTTGTTCTCTGAGCCTATCAGTCCTCTCATCTGTAGGATTGGGGTAACTATTTACGTATAAACAGTACACAGGCTGGCCATCCACACTGTAGCTCCTCACAGTTTTCATACAGGCATGTGAGAAGGTGCTTTGGGCTGGCTTTTCACTCCAACCTGCCCTCACATTTATAGGTCTAGGTTCCCAGGGAAGGACTACCATTCCATGGTTACATTCAATTTCTCTTAGGGCACTGGGGGTAACCCTTTTGGGGAGAAACACATCCCCCTACCCCCTGACAACTTTAGCATTTGAGTCTCCACTCATGTGTTTCCATTTAGACAAGCCAGCTGCTCCCAGTGATAATATGTTTAGAACTTAAGCATAACTATTTACTCATCAAAAAGGCGAAAGAGGTAATGATAACAACATAGGTACATTAAAGCAAATGTATAAAGTAAAGCAAATTATGGTCCACAATTAAACCTATGTATTAGGTATCTGTGGAGAAGAATGGGTATATACTTTGTTGTTGTTGTTCAGTTGTTTCAGTCACCTCCAACTTTTTGGGACCCCATTTGGGATTTTCTTGACAAAAATAATGAAGTGGTTTGCCATTTCCTTTTCTAGCTCATTTTACAGATGAGGAAACTGAGGCTAAAGGGGTCAAGTGACTTGCCCAGGGTCACACAGGTAGTAAGTGTTTGAGGCCAGATTTGAATTCAGGAAGATGAATCTTCCTGACTCCAGGCCCAGTGCTCTGTTCCCTGTCCAATCTAGCTGCCCCTAGAAACCTTCTGATGAGGTGCAAGAGTGAAGAAAACCCACAAGCATGAGACAACTTATAATTTATTGTTCATAAAAGTTCTTTGATGATCATAGTATCTGTGTTGAACAGAGATGCTTACACTGCTAAACTGAGTAGATCTAAACTATGCTCAAATAAACTCAGCCAAACCAGTATATGTGTAGGATAACTTATCAGCTCTCTGGTTCTCTCCTTTGCTGACTCCTCCATGGCAACTGTAATATCTATAACTTTCAAAGCATAGCCGATGCATTTTGGAGATCTCTCTCTCTGTTTCTCTCTGTCACTGTCTCTCTCTGTCTCTCTCTCTGTCTCTATCTCTCTGTCTCTCTCTGTTGCTGTCTCTGTCTCTCTCCGTCTCTCTGTCTCTGTCTCTCTGTCTCTCTCTGTCTCTCTCTCTGTCTCTCTCTGTCGCTGTCTCTCTCTGTCTCTCTGTCCCTCTCTCTCTGTCTCTCTCTCTCTGTCGCTGTCTCTCTCTGTCGCTGTCTCTGTCTCTGTCTCTCTCTCTCTGTCTCTCTCTCTCTCTCTTCCATGTCACCATCTCCCCTCCCCCATCTCTGTCTCTGTCTTTCCCTTCCTCCTTCCCCTCAGACCCCTCTAAGTTGTCTTTGTTTGCATCTTGCATTGGAAAGACATATCCTGGGACCGATTATAAAACATGGATAACTTTGCCCCTCCCCCTTATAAAAAAGAAGACTTGCTTCTTGGTGTACAAAGTGAGCAGACGTTCCACGTATTGGACCACATTGGAGTGATGAATGAATTATGATGAAGTCCTGGATTCAGGAATAAACGTATGAAAAGAATATTGTATTCTGCGAAGAATCCACTGGTACAATGGAAGAATAGGACCCGAGGCTCTGGACCAACTCTTAGAAATGCCTGCCTTGCACTTAATGTAAAGATCAGCAGCAGCAGCACAACAGTAGTGATAGCAATAATAATAATAATAATACCCAGCATTTATATAGTACCTACTGTATGCTAGGCACTGAGCTTTACAAATATTATTTTATTTGATCCTCAAAACCACCCTGGAAGCAAAGTGTTATCGTTATCCCCATGTTATGGATGAGGAAATAGAAGCAAGCAGAGGTTGAGTGACTTGCCCAGGTTCACACAGCTAGCGCCTGAGGTCAGACTTGAACTCTTGATTCCAGGTCCGAGGCTGTATCTGTGCCAACACCACCACTTCCATCTCTTACGTTAGCCTAATAATTTATAATTGATAAAATACTCACTTTCCTACATATAATCTCTGTTGATCCTCATAACAACCCTGGGAAGGAGGAAGGTCAGGGATTGTTAACTTTATTTCACAGAAGAAAAATCAAAAACAGGATACAGGTCAATTACTGGCCGAGCTTGGGTTTGAGCTCGGGTTTGTTGATTTTCTTTCTTCCCCTTTCGAACCGTGCGATTGTAGAATTTAGAGCTGGAAGGCCTTAGAGATCACCAAGGCTGACCCTCTTTTTGCAAGATTAAGAAACTGAAGTCCAGTTATATGCTAGGGAAGCCAAACTGACAGAGAATAAGAACGTTGAGAATCTGGCATTCGAAGCTCAGTTTACTTAGACATTTGTTGTTGCTCTGTCGTTTTAAGTGCCCAACTCTCCGTGACCCCATTTACGGTTTTCTTGGCAAAGATACTAGAGTGGTTTGTGCCATTTCCTGCTCCAGCTCATTTTACAGATGAGGAAACTGAGGCAAACACGGTTAAGTGTCTTGCTCAGGGTCGTACAGCTAGTGAGTGTTTGAGGCTGGATTTGAACTCAGGAAGACTCGTCTTCCTGACTCCAGGCCTGATGCTCTATCTATTTCACCACCTAGCACTTTGACATACTCTCTACCATTATTGTCTTGAAACATTTTTATTGTTTATATCTCCATCATCCTAAACCCTCCCCCTTTATAAAGCCTATAAGAGGAAGCCTATCTCTCTTTCTCTGATGGCCTTCCTTCAATTTCTAGCTGAAATGAAGCTTCTTCCCTGAAGTCTTCCTTATCTGTTCAACGTCAGTCATCTCTTCCCATTCTGATCTGCCTGTTCCATTCATAGAGCATCCAACATATACTGGCTTCTCCCTCTTCCTGCCCCACCCCCAATATTTAATTATATTTGCAAGCACATAAGTCTCATTTCTCTAGCCAGACTATCAAGTTCCCATTTATTGTAAAGGGCTGTCAAATGAGTGGACTTCAAAGAAGGTGGAGAAAATAGCAGACTGTAGCCAAAGTTCAAGTGTGAATAATCCAATTGCTGCAACATTTCTCCTTAATAAAGATGTCACACTGGTAGCTGCAACCAGCAGATCTGCCCTAGACTCAGGAGAGAACTACATTCAAATCGTGTCGTCTACACCTTAATAGCTGATTGACTAGGGGCAAGTCTCTTAACCTATCTGGCAGGTAATCTGCTTAGCTGTTACAGGAAAATAAGCTATCTGTGGTATTAACCGTCCAGGGTTTTTGTGAGGATCAACAAGATACATGAGTCTGTGAAGTGCTTTTGAAAAATTAAAATGCTATGTAAATATCAGCTATTATTAGAGTAAATGTACAATCCATATTTAAAATTGATTATAATGAGATTTTAAGAGCTGCTAAGGAATTTGTAGCCTCCTTTGAGGGTCTAAGAACCTGAACTAGAGACGCATTATTAAAGTAGGACAATGCTGCCTCCCATTACTCATTTTTCTTCTTTGCTGGCCCTCTCTGCCCCTCATTGGGCCCTCAGGGCTTTCATGGGCCCCAAGTCTTCCCTTTTCCTGTTCTGTCTGGCCCTGGGTGTCCTATCTCAGACATATTCTTGATAGTTGACCCTGGGCAAGCCAGTTGACCTGTAAAGCATTCTAGGCAATTCTCTAAGACTATAAGTTATAGAGAAGCAGCTGACCTGCTTTGGTAGAGTGAGTTTCTACACTATAAAGTCAAATATCCAGTGTCTACCCCTCAGGGTGTGATCTCAACAAATACTGTTGATACTTCCATCCAAACTAATCTGTTCCTATCTGTTCCCTGTTCCTGACCTTTTCCTGTTTACATGACCTTTGTCACTTCATTTCTCATTAGACTTCAATCCAAACTCCTCAATCGTGTGCCAGATAACTCATCATCTTTGAAGATCACTTCAGGCACGAGATTCACAACTCTGGAACAACCTCCACTCCTATAGCTCCTAACAGAACCTCCATTTAAGGAGGGCACCCAAACTATCCATCTCTTCTCACCAGGTTCTGCTGAATATCAGCATTTCTTTACAATTTTTCCCTCCCTCCTTTTATATAATGTCTTTCCCTATTAGAATATAAGTTCCTTGAAGGCAAGCATTGGGAGGTTTTTTTTTTTTGCACTTGTATTTGTATTCCCCAGGCTTAGCACAGTGCTTGGCACAAAGTAAGTGCTTAATAAATGTTCAATGATTGAAAGACTGACTGTCTTATTCCCCAAGCCTTCCTCTCTATGGAGTGATATAAGGTGTGTACTGGTAAGCCCTAAAAATCTAATCCTGTTAAATGTGTTAGCTATCTAATAGATGGCCAGATAGGTGATGCAGTGGGTAGAGCACTGGGTCTGCACTTAAGAAGACTTATCTTCCTGGGGTCAAATCTGCTTCAGATGCTTACTAGCTGTGTGACCCTGGGGAAGTCACTTAAGCCTGTTTGCCTCAGTTTCCTCATCTGCAAAATGAGTTGAAGAAGGATATGGCAAACCACTCCAGTATTTCTGCCAAGAAAACCTCAAAAGGGGTCACAAAAAGCTGGACATGACTGAAAATGACTCAACAACACCTAATAGATAACTTTTCCTGGGTAGTAACTTAGTAGCTGTTAATAATGACAGCAACCCACACTTCTATAAAAAATTGAGATACAGAAACTGTTTTCCTTATAATAACCCTGTCAGAGAATTGATACAAGTATTATCACTCCAATTAGACAGAAGAGGAAACTGAGACAGAGAGAAGTGAAGTTACTTGTTCATGGTTACACAGTCGGTAAGAGTCAGAGTACTAATTCTAATCCAGGCTACTGAGTCCAAGATCTGTATTCTTAACATTGCACACAGTTCCTGATCTCAACTGCTTGTGTCCTTGCTCCCAAACTGCCTTGCACTCAGTGACTTTGCATTTATTCTCTTGATATTTATTTGCTATATCCATGTCTTATATACATTTGATATGTAATATGTATACATATGTGTGTGTGACTGTGTGTGTGTATGTCCCTGTTGGTTCTGCCATTAGAATGTAAACTTGTGATGAGGAGGGATTGTTTCCTTTATTGTATTTTGTATCCCTGGGATGTTTTAGGAACTTGAAAAATACATGTTGATTTGACGGAGTTAGTTATACTCAGGAATTGACGTCAATGGTAGTAGATTAGGACAGGAGTTCTTTGAGTCAGTGTGGCTTTGTGGCTAAGGAGCTGGCCAAGAGCCAAGAAGACCTGGGTTTAATTCCTATCTTTCACATGTACTGGGCAGGTTGCTCAACTTCCAAGTCCTATAGGTAACTCTCTGTGACTATAAGCAGCAAAGAAGGTACTGATTTATATTAGTAGAGGGAGTTTCCTTACCTGGGAGTTTTCCATATCAGTAAACCACAGATCCAGAGTCTATCACTTCGATCCCTCAAAACAAATATTATTGAGAATCAAATTGAATCCAATCCAAGAAGCGTTGATTAAGTACCTTGTGTGTGTAAGATATTGTGGTAGGTGGTGAAGACAGAGAGACAAAACAAAAATCTGTCCCTGCCTTTGAGAAGTGTAAAAGTCTATTGATAATATACCTCCATTCTTTATTCCTTCAAGGAAAAAACCATAATATTATATCCCTCCCTTTCTCCAGGCTCTATTAAAGTTCTTCTCTAACATGTTAGGATGATAGGGCAGGGGACCATGGGTTCTCATGGGCCATGTTGGCACAGCACAAACTCTGGGAAGGACTACCAAGCAGGAAGGCTCTGAGTGTGGGTCTGGGACTGTACATCTGTCATCTGGGGACCAGCCAGCCTAAATGTGCTCTCTGTCAGAAGGTTGGATGCCAAGACTTGACTTTTTCTTATGCTGGGAAGAAGTACACACAGCAATGAAATCAGATCCTTGAAGGAAATACAACCCATTTAGAGGAAAGAACCATCCAAATTGCTGGATTTCAAAGGATAAGGGAAGTGTGGGACAGTCTGAGGCTGCAGACAGTGTTTAAACATGAATAATTTAATAGCTGAAATATTTGTCCCCCATAAGAAATATGTGACACCAGTCACATCCATGAACTTAGAGTGCAGGAAGGAAATGGACTTGCCATTTGAATTGATTTATGATTTCATAAAGTCCCATCCATAGCCGTTTCATTTCTTTCCTGTGTTCACACATAATTTGGGCATGGTCACAGCTGTAGGTTTAGTGGAATCATAATCGTGAAGGAAAGCGAAAGAATAGGAACCTAGAGGGCATCCTAAGATTCATGGTGAGAAGGCACTTCAGAGTTCATTTACTTAACTCCTTTAACTGAATGAGCTGTCTGTGTAGGTAGTGAGCTCCTCATCAACGGAAGTGTTCTTGAAAGTATATGCTGGATAAGGATGTGACTAGTCTGTTGTAGAGGGGATTCCTATTCAAGTTAGGGCTTGTTCATTCAAAGACTGAATGGTTCTGTGGATGAGTGGTAAGGTTGGGACACTTTGAGTAAATTTACAAGGATCTCTGGAGCATGTATATCTATATTCCCAACCGTTTCAAGTGTGAGGGCTTTTTTTTAAAAATTAAATTATGTTCAAACACTGCTAGGGGAGCTAGGTGGTGCAGTGGATAGAGCTTCTAGCCTGAAGTCAGGAAAACAGGAGTTCAAATCTAGCCTCAGACACTTAGTGGCTGTGTGACCCTGGGCAAATCACTTAACCCTATTTGCCTCAGTTTCTTCATCTGTAAAATAAGCTGGAGAAGGAAATGGCAAACCACTCCAAAATCTTTGCTAAGAAAATTCGAAATGGGGTCACCAAGAAGCACACATGACTGAAAATGACTGAACAACAACAGCAAAGACAACTGATGCCCCCCAATAAAAAGTGTTCTTATAGTGATGTAAATCAGCGAAACCTCAAGTCTGTTGAAGGCGTTAAGATTAAAGAAGGGATTCTTCACTTTCTTGTGTGTCATGGATTCCTTTGGCACTCTGGTCCTTTGGATTAATTTTCTGATTTTTTAAATTCATAAAATAGAAATGGTTACAAAGAAATCCAATTATATTGAAATACCATTGTTAAAATAGATAGGAAAAAAAAACAATCTTCAAAGAGATGAGGTTAAGAATCCCTAGAGTAAAGGGAGTTTGTCAAAGAAATGTGTAAGAGGGACAGACATGGAAGAGTAAGGGTAATCTAAGAAGATCCCTCTTCTTTATTAGTATCCTCATGAGGAAAGGAGAAAGTGAGGAAGGCCTTCCTGCATGTTGGGCAGGTCCCCTATAGTGAACATGTGGGAGGACAGGGATAGGACAGAATAGGTAATCATAGTGGGTAGAGACTTGGTTCTATGGCAAGAATAGTCATATTCATGTGAGATCACAGAGCCAATGGGGTGTTTGAGTATTTTAAGTATCAGTAATCATCAATTAAGTGGCGGCGGGGGAGGACACAGTGACAAATAACTACTGTCTGTACGGTAACACTTTACAATGAATTTATATATGTATATATATAATATATATATTTTAAAATCATGACAGTATCTACATACTCTCTCAAATACACAAATGGCTCAGTGCTCTGCTCCATTTGGGGGTTCCATCTAATAATGCAGATGACAACTCTACCATTCTGGCCATCTTGTGTTACTTACAGCCCTGTTCTTCCAAACAATGGACACAAGGAGTCCATACAATGATCTCCAGGCCTGCCTGGCTATCTCCTAATATCATGAAAGTAACCATAGAGCGCCCTAGTGAAGTCCTGCATTCCTCTTCTACCACCTCACTGGCCCATCTGCTTTCTGCTCCATCTGTGGCCACATAGCTCCTTAATAGCATCTATTACTCCTAGTCTTTGGAGTTTCTTGTTGAATATAAACACATACACATACACACATCTATGAATATGTGTGTGTATATATACACATAAACACATACATATCTATCTGTATGTATAGAAATGTATAGACAGATTTGCATAAATTTGTATATGTGCATATATGTATGTATTCATATGTGTCTGTATATATTTGTTCAGTTGCTCAGTTGTGTCTGACTCTGCATTACCCTATTTGGTATTTTCTTGGCAAAGATATTGGAGTAGTTGGCCATTTGCTTAACCAGCTCATTTTACAGATGAGGAAACTGAGGCAAACAGAGTCAAGTGACTTGTCCGGGGTCATGTAGCTAATAAGTATCTGAGGCCAAATTTAAATTTGGATCTTCCTGACTACAGGCCAGGTAATCTATCCACTGCACCACCTGGCTATACATACATACATACATACACACATATACACATTTGTATATATTTGTATATGTGTATATACATATGTAGTAGGTATTATGAAACGATATCACATATGCATAGATGCACATATTTAATACACCCGTGTGTCTATGTGAATATACATATATATATATATATATATATATATATATATGAATATACACATACATACATAGCAATCTGCTAACAAGCAATCTCTCTCTCTCAAGAAGCCAGCTGCCACCCATTTTTCACCTTCCCAAAGGCTTCATTTTTAGTTCTTGGTCCTGATGACAAATAGCAACAATGATGTTTTTAAAGATGGGCCTTTGCTTTTGTGGGAAGTTTTTGCTAAGTAAAATAACTAGAAATGCACAATAAAGGAAGTAAGAGGAGAGATAATTAAACAGAATTCACATTTCTTAGCGAAATGCCATAATACAAGTTTAAAAATCTCCCAGCCAGGTAGGAGGATCAGAGGACTAGAGTGGGTGGAGTAATAAAAGGAAATAGAAAAGGGCAATTTGGGTGTTATGGTTGCATTTTAGCTCAAACACAGGTATCTATCTATCTATCCATCCATCTATCTATCTATCTATATCTTAGAGTGAAGAAAATATCTCAGTCCTAGACATTAAAATGAGACCTTTTGATTAAAATCAGAAATGTATTTCATTAAGCTTTTGATCAAAGTATTCAGGGTTGGTACATACTTCAGTTAGGCCTGGATTAATGCGAATGGCAATTCTCTTGGAGTAGTAACATTATATGAATTTGCTCTGAATATTAATATTGGACTGGAACCAATGACCATAGTTTACATAATTATACCTTACAATAATATGAACTCAACTACCTGAGTAGTTTTTAAGGGATTAACAATTTTCATTATATTCATGACTATCAGGACTTTGCTGTAAGGGTTTGGCATTTGTTTCCTAGCGTACGGATCTTTTTTTTTTAATATCTTCAAAATTTTGGCCAAGTTTAGAATGTCATAGCTCTGAGCTAGATACATCCACAAACCACATTGCCATGTGTAAATCCAAGCAAAAACTGGATCAGGGTGATATCTTCTACATACGTAAGAAAAACAAAATAAAATAAAACAGACACATGTGCAAGGTATATTATTTATTCAGTCTACAGAAGATACATTTGCTTATTGGTAGTTTTGCATATGGATTCATGGATGCCTTACAAAAACTGAATAGTCCTCCAGAGGCAGAGCCCACAAAATAGGAACTACTGCCCTAAGTATTTTAATAATTTTTTAAGCATTTATGAAACACTGATTATGTGCCTTTTGTGAGGAAGTCTGGATCATAATAGAGATACAAAGACATAAATGAAATAGTATCTGGTTCAAATAGCTTCAATTGTACTGAGGTGATAGGTCATGTGCTCACCTAAGTCAATGTAAAGTATGCATAAAATATACATAACAGGGAAGCCAGGTGACACAGAGGATGGAATGCCCAGCCTGGGGTGAGGAAGACTCATCTTCCTGAGTTCAAATCTAGCCTCAGATACTTATTAACTGTTTGACCCTGGTCAAGTCACTTATCCCTGTGGTTAGTTCCTCATCTATAAAATGAGCTGGAGAAGGAAATGGCAAACCACTCCAGTATCTCTGCCAAAAAAAAAAAAATAAACAAAACAAAACAAAACACAAAAACCCAAATGTGGTCATGAAAAGTCAGACATGACTGAAATGACTGAACACCATTAACAATGATAACACATAGCATACTTTCAAGAGGGAGCAATTGCTAACGACTTGGGAGAGTCAGATCTTGTATAAAAGGTGGCCCCTAAACTGTGTTTTGCAAGAAACTAGGGGAAATTATTCAGTCCCTGTTTTATGAACTTTCATACTCATGGCTATATCCTTATTTCACATATGTGTGTATATATATGTGTAAACATACATATACATATATGAATGCATGTATACACACATGTGTGCGCGTGTGCGCACACACACACGCACACACACACACACACACACACACACACACACACCCTTTGAATGAGTCCAAATCACAGTAGTCCTTCAGGATTGTTTTCATTGCTAATGTGGCTTCTGGTTCATATTGTTGTCCCTCTATGGAGCAGGATGCCTTGACTAGATACCACGTATCTCAATCTTCTGGGGTCAAACAAAGCAAATGCAAAGATTTCAAGGCAAGAGGAACTGATACTCAGCAAGAAGGTAAGTTATCTTAAGTGGATCAGGTCCCATTTTAAAACTCACATTTAGAATCCATGTGCTACCTGGAATTCCAGATGGTCAAATTAAGGAATCAAGCCATTAGACAGATGGACTTGATATCTGATTCCTTATTATTGTAATCTTAGCTGCGTCAGGTTGGTTTGGCATGGGGGGTGGGGGAAGAAGAATGGTGGTGGTGAGGGGAATGATGTGATTTGTCCCAGATGGCAGCAAAAACAAGTTTCTCTAAGATTTGTGCATTGAATTTGGCTGTGGCGTGAAAGGAGACGGTTGGTTAGTGGAAGGCTATAATCATGGAGTTTCAAGTAACCCTCTCCTTGCGGATTTCATATGACATCTGGAATTAAGGAGGTATTCTCTTTTAATCACTGTTCAGTCTTACACGGGGCTAAATGAATACGCTGGTAGCTTCCAGCTGCCCAAACTGATTTAGTTAAATAATGTAATCTATTTGTACACAAATGTGGAATAAATGTCACTGCTGTTCCTTAGTGTGTGGTTATAATGAGTTATACAAACCTCTAGGTGATTAGGAGTGGGTTGGGTTTTTTTTTGTTGTTGTTTTTTTTAAATGCTTCATGATTTCCAATGAGCCTGAGCCAACAGAAATTAGCTTCCCACAGCTGCTGACCTCTCCAGCCACTGCAGATAACAGTGCTTGGAGAAAGAAGCTTCTTTCCTTTAAAAAAAAAAGAAAGAAAAGAAAAAGGAAAAACAAAGAGCCCTTTCCTGAGATGCAAAGTATCTATGTCATTCAGGATGGCATGATCTCCTCAAATCCTGCTAGGGGAAACTCTCAAGATACCAAGAAAGACGCTAAGGTCCTAGCTTCCCCTGTCTTTGCTCTCAGTCCCCAACCTCCCTGGCCTCCTCCACTTTTTTGACATGGGGCTGGGCCTCGAAGGATAGATAAGTCTGGGGTAGTCAGAGGGAAGGGGCAGACTGTGCACATCTTAGAATGCTGGAAAACAACTTTAAAGTTCACCAAGTGATGCTCCTCATTTTACAGATGAAGAAAATTAAGCCCAGAGAAGGGAAATTATTGGACTAGATCACAAAGCAAGTTAATGAGAGAAATAGGACAAGAGTCTAGGGCTATGACACTAAACACAAAGGTCTTGCTCATACACTACCTTACTTCCAATGTCATAGATTGCACAAATTAGATCATAGATTTAGAACTTGCAGGACCTTTATAGGTCATATAGTCTGATCCCCTCATTTACAAGTAAGGAATATGAGAAGTGAAGAAAGTGAGTGACTTTCTCCATGATCACTCAGGTGGAACCCAGATTTGAATCCAGGTCAACTGTAGGGTATTATTTCCACTGCATCAATTGACTTCTCCATGAGCTGCCAAACTCTGCTTCCTATTTCTCCTGATAAATAGTGCCTTGCTAGCGCTTTTCTCCCTCCAATCCATTCTCTACATAGCTGCCCAATGGTATTACTAAATTGCTAATAATTACTAATTACTGACCATGTTACCTCTTTGCTCAAAAAAATTTAGGGAAGGATGGAGGGAGGAAGGGAGGAAAGAAGAAATGGAAAGAGGGAGGACAGAATGTTTGAAGGAAAGAAAGAAAGAAAGAAAGGAAGGAAGAGAGGTAGGGAGGAAGGGAGGAAAGGAGGGAAGGAAGGAAGGAAGGAGAGAACAGTAACATTTATTAAGCTAATTCTATGTGGCAGGCACTGTGCTAAACATTTTCCAAATATTATCTCATTTCATTCTCACAACAACCCTGGGAAGTAGGTGCTATTATGATGCCCATTTTACAGAGGAGGAAACTGAAACTGACAGAAGTTAAATATCTTGCTCAAGGTCACAAAGCTAGGAAGGGTCTGAGGCTGGATATGGACTCAGGTCTTCCTGACTCTGGGGCAGCTAGGTGGCACAGTGGATTGAACACTACCCTTGAAGTCAGGAAGACTCATCTTCCTGAGTTCGAACCAGGTCTCAGACACTTGGGCACAGTGCTAAGCACTTTACAATTATTCTATCCCAGTGAGCAGCTGAAAAGACCTTAACCTGAAAGGGCCAGGGTCTCCCAATACATCCTGGGCTATCTCCAGTCATCCTGGTGAATATCTGGTCACTAGACCCATATGGCTCTGGAGGAGAAAGTGAGGATGGTGACCTTGTACAGCCCTCCCTCACTCAAATCAAAGTCAACTGCAAATCACGTCATCATATCCCTGATGTACTGATGCTCTTCAAGAAGGAAGGACAAACACAACTTGTGAGTAGCCTCTCCTCTCCTTTCCTTTCCTCCCTTCCTTTCCCCTCCCCTTTCCTGGTACATTTCAATGGCCAAAGGCTATCTCTTTTACTTTGGATTTACTGGCTAGATGTCTTTCTCAAAAACCAAGCCTTAAACCCACCTTACTCTGGAGCTCATAGATTGGACAATACCTCCCTACCCTCCTAGCACAAAGTGAATGTAAATACTAAATAGTAACTGTTCCTCTTTTGGCCAGGAATCCTGAGGGTCTTCCCCTCCCAGTTTGATTTTTTTTTTTGAGTTTTTGATTAAAGGGACCATCCCTTGATTAACTTCTTAAAGAGGCCTAGTCACTGAATGGGCGTTACCTCATTCACAGTGAACACCTGAAAGGACCTTAGCCTAAAAGGGCCAGGGTCTCCCAATTCATCTTGGGCCATCTCCAGTCCTCCTGGTGAATATCAGGCCACTGGACCCAGATGGCTCTGGAGGAGAAAGTGAGGCTGGTGACCTTGCACAGCCCTCCCTCACTTGAATCAGAGTCAACTGCAAGTCACATCATCATTTCCTTGATGTCATGGTCATCTTCAAAAACAAAGAACAAACACAACAACAACAACAATCATGTGATGCTCACAACAACCCTGTATTTGTTTAGTATTTATTTTGCATATAATTATTTTGTGTATACTTTGTAGTTCATAAATTAGATAGCCAAAAAAGCACTGGACTTAGAGTTAGGATTATTTGTGTCCAAATCTCATATCAAGCACACTTATCAGTTATGTGACCCTTAACCCTTCCATGCCTCAGTTTACACATTGTAAACTGAGGGACTTGATACTTTCACAGGTGCCTTCCAGTTCTAAATATCTGACACTGTGGTTCTCTGATACCTCCTCTCATTGAATGTCTGTTTTTTGAGGTCAAGAGCTGTTTTGTTTTTATCTTTGCATTCTCAAAACCAAGTACAATTCCTGGCCTATAATAGGCACTTAATAAATACATGCTTGTTTCTTGGTTGATTGCTCAATAAACATTTCCCAGGCCAATAAGAGACTGACGCCACCTTATTCCTGAGTAATGATGTTTGGCTCATATGCTCATGATGTTTTCTAATTACTAAGCACTTTATATTCATCATCTCCTTTGAGCCTCATCATAGCTCTGGGTCGTAGGGAGTTTAAATGAAATTACTCACCTTCTGGGAGCCTCAGACTCATCATTTGTAAAGTGGGGCTCACCTACCCTACATTACCTGTTTGGGGTTCACAATTGAGCAGGAGGAAGATTGGAGATTTAGAGCTAGAAGGGATGTTAGAGGTCAAGTCTATCATTTTGAAGATGAAAAAACTAAAGGACAGAGAAATTAAGTGGGTCAAAAGCTAGTGAGTGTCTGAGGTTAGATTTGAACTGTGATATTTATATCTCAAAGTCCGGTGCTCTCTCTACCATGTCACCTAGATGGAGACTGAACTCAAATGCATTTGGCAAACTATTCCACTTTCCCAGTGATCTAAAAGTGTTCACTGTAGCAAAAACCCATGTTTTTACCACCAGGATTCTCTCGGTTAATCTATATGCCTGTAACTCATCATAAGCATGATAATGGAAGAATGAAAATGACCAGTCATCCCTTTGGATGCACTGAAAATTTGCATGATTGGTGTAGAGAGACAACAACATGGCGCCAAAGATGATTTTCATGTAAAAAGTGACAAAGAATCCCAGGGTAACCTTGATATTGTGGTGTTGTTCAGTCGTTTTAGTTTTGTTCAACTCTTTTTGTCCCCATTTGGGGACAAAAGATGATTTTCATGTAAAAAGTGACAAAGAATCCCAGGGTAACCTTGATATTGTGGTGTTGTTCAGTCGTTTTAGTTTTGTTCAACTCTTTTTGTCCCCATTTGGGGTTTTCTTGGCACAAATAATGGAGTGCTTTGTCATTTCATTCTGCAGAGAGGAAACTGAGGCTTACGGGATCAAGTGACTTGACCCAGGTCATACAGCTTGAGTGTCTGAGGCCAGATTTGAACTTAAGAAGATGAGTCATCCTGACTCTAGGTCTTATACTCTATCCACCTCACTGCCTAGCTGCCCTGATATTATATTTGCATCCCTCCAAAACTAAAAGAATCAGGTCAAGACAGTCACCCTTTTGGGCAGATTTTCTATTGAGAATTTATATAAAGATAGGGACAGGAATCATACGGGATGAAAAGGCCGTAAGTTGTGATCTATGTTATGAACATCAAATGAAATCTTATATGTAAAACATTTTGCAATCAAAACATCCCATATAAATACTATCCATTATCTTCGCTTAACATAAAAATTCAGAAATTTGTAGTGAACAGGAACATCTACCTCTAAGCTTCTGTTGGTATTAGAAACAATAACGTTTGCCTTTGCAGTGAGCGTGCTTCTGACCTTCATCATTGGAAGAAGGAAATGAGGAAACTCCTAAATAAAAAAGAAAAATACCTTTGCCATTGCATCCCATGTTTGGAACCAATTGGCAAAAAATGATGACAAGTAACCTTTTCCTGACCAAAGTTTGAGCAGAATTCGATTCTAGAGTAATGAACATGCCACTATTGATCTCCTAAGACTATGTAGGATAGAGATGGAGTGTAGCCATAAATTAGCTTTATGGAGGCATTCAAATCACACTGGGATTACTTTTTCTCTTAGAAACAAAGAACAGACTTTCGAGCTGCAGTCGACAAGGGAACAGAACTGCTCTTGAAACTGTTATCTCACCAAGCTAGGAAGACAGAAAAGTATCAAACAGGAAACAGACTATCTTGAATCCTAGGACATTAGAGATGGAAGGGACCTTAGATGAGGATATCAGAACCAAAGGCTTGAAAAGACCTTAAACTATATGTAGTATGTTAGAAGACAAAGAAAACTTAGAGATCATATGTTTAAATCCCTTTATTTGATAGATGAAGAAAACTTAGGTCTAAAGAGGGTAAAAGCCTTGGCCACAGACACATGACTAATTAGGTATTTACCTAATTTCAAATCCAAATTCATTTCAAATCCTGTCTCAGATAATTACTTAGTTATGTGACCCTGGGCAAGTTCCTTAAACTCTCTCCTCATCTACAAAATTAGGGAATTCGGCTTCTAAGATTTCCTCCAGCTCTATATCTATGATCCCATGATCCCACAGCCTAACATAAAGTACATAGGTACGAATAAAATATTCCTTTGCTACCTGTTGATTGGGGAATGGCTAGAGAAATTTGTGATGTACGTGTTACTGTGCTGAAGAAATGAGGAATGTGTAGAATTCAGAGAAGCAGAAGACGTACAGGAATTGATGCAGAGGGAAATAAGAACCAGGAAAATACACCGATTACAGCAAAGTAAATGAAAACAATAACTATAAAAGAAACTGGCCTCTTTGTAATTATAGTTCTCAAGCTCTGCCTTGGAGAAGAGATGAGAAAATAGACTTCCTTCTCTTCTTTAGAACAAACTCTGAGTGGGCAGGAGAAATTGCAGAGTGGATTAATAAAATAATGATAATCAGTAGAACTGTTGCCCCCTCACAGCATGAACAAGTCCCTCTGGGAAATGGAGACAAGGAGAGGCCTGGGGTTGGAGAAGAACTTATTTTAAAATGAATGTGATGTTAAAAAAAATCAATACAAATAAGAGGTTTTTTTTTTTTTAAATCCTCTATATTCGAACTGGAAAGGACCTTATTAAATTATTTAATTTCTTTCATTTTGCGGAAGGGAACTTGAGGATAAGAGGAAAGGAAGTTCATGAGTCTATGAGCCCCTTGAGCCTAGTAACTTTTCTTTTTTTGCCTTTTATTGTATCCCCAGTGCTTAGCATAGTGTCTGGCACATAATCAGTGCTTAAATAAATGCTTGTTGACTAAACTTGACTGGGCTAAAGTAACATAGATAGTAAATAACAGTCAAGATTTGAAACCAATCCCACAATTCTAGATCCAGGGCCCTCTCCACTGTGCATACTTCCTTATACCCTACCAGATGCTTCACATTGACATCTAAAAGATGCCCCCCTGCCAACCACATCCCTACTCCATCGAAGCAGTGGCATGGTTTTTCTTACAAAGCTTTCTGTAGGTCCCTAATGCAAT
Organism: Trichosurus vulpecula; assembly: GCF_011100635.1. NCBI lineage: Eukaryota > Metazoa > Chordata > Mammalia > Diprotodontia > Phalangeridae > Trichosurus > Trichosurus vulpecula. The sequence goes on along the minus strand of NC_050574.1, from coordinate 115,104,343 downwards.
AACCATTTTATCTTTCCTTCTACAGAGATGCCTAGTAAGACATTTGGCTGGGGAGGAGTTCATTTAACATTTCTAGCCTTGGATAATAAATGGGCTGTTTTTGTTCTTTTCCTGATCTCTGTCCCTTTCCCCAGTTCCTGCTGCCCTCCCTGGAAATTACTTTGCATTTGCTTTTGTAATCCTAGGGGACACCAGATTAGGCTCATGGTCTGATGGGGGTTGAGTTAAAGGCCCAAGTTCAAAGGCAGAAAGAGGAGGCATTACTCTTGGGATATATTTTGTATTTGCTTATCTATGTACATGTTTTCTCTCTCAAAAGAATAAAAACTACTTAAAGCCAGGGAGTGTTTCTGTTTCTGTATTTGAATGCCTGGTGCCTAGCACCTACTAAACATTTGATAAATACTTATTGAGTGAATGAAGGAAAGAAGGAATGAAGGTTTAGACCTATGGATAAATTTGAAGGAGTTTGCCGTCAAGACTATGAAATAGCTGCTTGAAAAGCTCTTCCCTCATTACCTTGCCCAGACAAGACTTTCCCATTCTTGAGTCACCAATCTTAATTTCACACTGATATATGCTTACTTCAAGAGCAAACATGGGATCCTGCCTGTGGGAGAGTGAAGGGCACATTTTGTGAGCCACACAATCCCTAATGATTCTTTTAACATCTCTTTTTAGTTATATTCTTGAGTATTGTCACACAATTTTTCCTAATCACTCACCCTGAGACATTTAGGTCAGGGGCTTTTTTATAGGGGAGAATTCTCCTTTCTCAGCTCTCTGCTTATGAAAATAGGGTTACTAGGCCCCTAGCATTAAAATGCCCCAAGTGGATCTAGGGATATGACCCTCAGTGCTCTGGGAACTTCAAAAGTGGTGGCAAAATCTTAAAACAGGTGTTCTTTTAGCCTTTTGGGGTTTATGAACCCCTTTGGATGTCTGGTGAGGCCTGGATTCCTTCTCAGAATGTTTTTAGAATTATAAAGGAAATCAGTTATGTTGAAATGCAATTATCAAATAAATTTTTTAAAGTAAAGTAGATCCCAGATGAAGAACTTCATAGTTCTTCAAATTTTGTTTTATTCAATTAATATGTATAACTTGTATGTTTGCTAACTGTAAATGAGGCATTTCAATAGACCCCCAAAGGTAACACTGAGGTAAAATAAGTGATCTTTGCTCTGGAGAAGCTTATATTCTGGCTGGGGAGACAAGGCATACAGGTGGGAATTCTCTGTATAAAGCAGGATAGGTTAAATCTTCACTGAAGAATACTGGGGAGAGAGAGAATTGAGGGCTAAAGTAGTCAGAGAAGGTTTCATGGAGGAAGGGACCTTTGAGGGGGACCTTGAGTAAGGCCTAGGGTTTCAATAAGAAGCAGAAAAAAGGGAAAAGTGGGTATATGTCAGAGCCCCTGTATGGCAGCTAGGTGGCACAGTGGATAGAGTTCTGGGCCTGAGTCAGGAAGAGCTGAGTTCAAATATGGCCTTGTACACTAAGTGTGGGACCCTGGGAAGGCCACTTATCTTGTCGGATTCAATTTTCTCACCTGTAAAACGGGGATGATAATAGCACCTACCTCCCAGGATTGCTAGAAGGATCAAATGAAATCACATCTGTAGACTACTTAGCACAGAGTCTGACACATAGGTACTTAAAAAATTCTTATTTTCTTTCTCCCTCCCTTTCTTTGCAAAATGGGATGCTTTGGAGTGACTGTTAAAAAAACAAAAAAGAACCAAATAAGATTTCATGACTCCTATACAGGCAAGTCTCTATAGGGACAAGACCAAATTCAAAGCTAGCCAGTACCTTGAGCAAGAACACACTTAACTGCCATTTCTTTCCTCTTTGTACTGCCCCCACCCCCATCTCTCCTCTTTGTTTAACCCTTGACTGTATCTCATCCTGTGCTGTAAATAGACAGCTTACCCAACCAACTTCTTCAAAGTGTCAACTTAATGTAGATACCATTTGGAAATTTCCCTGGGGCAGGGGCAGTGGCTAAGTGCTGTCTCAAATCACTTCTCTGCCAGGGACAATCAAGCTAACAGGGAATAGAGTACTAGAGAGGGTATTTATTGTAACAAGAGAGAGATGTCAACAAAGCAGGTGATTAAATGGAACTGGTGGGGTTAATAAACTTGAAAACAAGATTTACCCTGGATAATTCTCCAATGGATAAGGGAGAAATTAAGAACAGACTCTCAATATACTGAAGGCCATCACCTGAGACAAGTTGGGACACATCCAGCAGATGCTGAATAGCTATAAAGCCAGGTCTGTAGCAAAGGAAAGACCCCCAGGGGTTACAGTGGTCATGGGTATAAATTAATTGGATGGATGCAGAAAGTGAGATCCAGCTGGGCAAAAAAATCCCTCTGGTCCAAGGGATGCAAAGTCTTAGGACACATCTATTGGCTTTGGGGAAGGCATTAGGCTTATTCTCTCATTCCCTAGCTAGCTTTTGAAAAGATCACTGCATTCAGAGACTCAAGAATGCGTAAGAATTCTGGAGCTTTCACTAACTACCTGGAAAATTCATTTGAACTCTCATAATAAAATGATGAGGCTAGACAAATAATTTCTAAGGATATTTCCAGATCTAAAGTCTATGACTTGAGCTTAAGGAATGTGGCAACTCTCCAGAGATTAGGATAATAGATTTAGAGCAAGGGTTCCTAACGTTTGTGCTGTGAACCCTTCTGGCATGATTAGGCATCAAGCCTATGGACCTCTTCTCAGAATAATGTTTTTTAAATACACAAATTAAAATATGTATAGGATTGTATTATTATCATATTGGGGCAGCTAGGTTGTGTAGTGGATAGGGCTGGGCCTGAAATCAGGAAGATTCATCAGGAAGATTGAGTTCAAACCTGGCCTCAGACACTTATAAACTGTGTGACCCCAGGCAAGTCACTTAACCCTGTTTGCCTCAGTTCTCTCATCTGTAAAATGAGCAGAAGAAGGAAATGGCAAACCATCCAGTATCTTTGCCAAGAAAAATGCCAAATGGGGTCACAAAGAATTAGACATGACTGAAAATGACTGAACAACAATTGTTATATTGAAATATAATTACCAAAAATAGTTTTAGAAAGTTCATGGACCCCAGGCTAAGAGGGAAGGAGGTGGGAAGGAAATAACCATTTATTCTGTTCCTACTATGTACCAGGACTTATGCTAAATGCTTTACATATTTTATCTCTAGAAGTAGGTGCTATTATAATCCCCATTTTATAGTTGAGGAAACTGAGGCAGAAAGAAGTCAAGTGAGTGATCCAGGGTCACCTAACTCATCTGAGGCTGGATTTGAACTCAGGTTTTCCTGATTCCAATGCATGGCTTAATTGCCCTAGATTCAGAATTAGAAAGGACCTTAGAGGTTATCCAGTATGACTTGCTTTATTTTAGAGAAAAAATTGAGATCCATTGCGGTTGAATTGACTTACAAAGGGTCTCAGAAATAGTGATTGTCAGAAAGAGGATTTAAAATCAGCTCCTTTGTTGGCAAATCTTTTTGTTGAATCATGTTAGTCATTTGCAATCAGAACTGTGCCAGAATGACCAGGTGAAGGGAAGGTTAACATGCAGGAGAAGAGCCTTGGGAAAGGAGGAATTAAAACTACTGCAAACAGAATAAAGAGATGTTGTACTCCAATAAGACAAATACTAATCACAAATTATATTCAGTAAACTTAAGACATAATGTTCCTATCTGCTAAGGGCTGATCTAGCTGTATCAGGATAGGCAGGAGCAGGCCGATGACTCTTTGGGAATGGTGGGATAATAAGAAAAAGTATTCCTCTAAATGGGATGATGTTTGTACACTTTATTAGAAAAAATATTGGAGAAAAATATGTTTCATCTCCAATTTTATGAGAGAATTCTGCCTCAAGGGATCCTGCTTCTGCCAATCAATTCATAAACATTTATTAAGCATCTATGATGTAGAATGGTGCTAGAAGTACAAATAAAGGAGACAATTCCTGCCCTTGAGGGGCTTATACTTTCGTAGGGCACAGTGAGAGATAATTAAATATAGGATACATACAAAATAGCTATATAGTGATTGGGAGGGGAATGTTAATAATTGCGCTAGCTAGAATAATATTGTCCAGTGATTCTGGTCCTGGCTGTTGAGGAGATAACCACTAAAGTCCTGAACTCATTCCCTATATTGGGTCAGTTGCTTCTGCCTCTGGCTGTGGTGGTCTAGGTCACATTAGTGGTTAGTTACTATAATTACAATATTGTATAGTTGCTATAACTATAATTATTAACTGTAATTATAATATCTGCTTTAAAAGCAGGGAGATGCCAAACCTAGATAATATTCATATTCTGCAATGCTGTTAAACTAATCCATATTATATGTAGGAAAGCGTATAGTGTAGTATAAAGAGTAAAACATCTGGATTTGGGAATCGTTCAATTTGAATCCTACCTCAGACACTTTGTAGCCGAGTGACCATGCAAGTCACTTAACCTCTCTGTGCCTCAATTTCCTCCCCTGAAAAATGGAGACGAATATACTTGAAGCACCTACCTCATGGGGTCATTATGAGGTGCAAATGAGACCATTTATGAAAAGTACTTTAAAATCAATTAACTAGGTGTTGCTAGGCCTGGAGTCAGGAAGACCTGAGTTCAAATCTGGCCTTAGACACTTACCAGTGGTTTGCCCTTGAGCAAGTCACTTAACCTCAGACTGCCTCTGACTCTGCACCTGCAAACTAAGGGTAATAATCCTACCTCATAGAATTATTGGAAGACTTAAATGAAATAAAATTTGTAAAGTGCTTTGTAAACCTTAAAGCACTACCTAAAGGCTAGCTAACATGACCAATATAAACATCATCACCATCATCATCATCACTGCCATCACCATCATCACCATCATTACCACCGTCACCATCACCACTACCATTATCATCATGTAACTACAAATTATCAAGAATGCTGCAACCTAGAATAGTGTGAATAGATGGCTGGTCTGAGAGTAAGGAAGGTACGAGTTCGATTCTTGCCTCTAAACATATTAGCTGTGTGACCCCAAGCAAGTTGCTTAACTTCTGAGTTCTTCTGGAAATGATCTGAGTCAATAAGTACAGATGAGTTATTGAACTATATTGATAGAAGGAGTTTCACATGTGCTGAGGAACAAGATTAAAATGTAATTGTGAAATATTTAGCAAAACAAAAAATTAATAAAATGGGAAATATTTAACAAAATAAATAAAAATACAATAGAACAGTGTTGTTCATCCTTCTGAAGAGGACCAATGACATCACAGGGTGACATCTTGACTTAAGCATGAGTGAGGCAGAGTTTAGCAAAGTCATCAGGCTCACTCCCTCTTCAGAGTCATGGAAGTCCAGTGGCAAGACAAATGTCAAGATGACTGGTGATGGCCTGGGATGCAGCAGATGAGCTTGGCATCGTTGGTGTCTGACCGAGCTCTAAGTGCTTCATAGTGCCTGCTTCAGCCACTTTCATGGCCGTTGGAACAAATTCTTCTCATTCATCTATTTCACCAGGGGAAGTCTTCACATGATTGGGGTAAACATCCCTCTAACTCAACAATGGGTTTGAGGGGGATGTTCAGGCAAAACTAGCAGCTCTAGTCTGAAGGCTTGCCAAGCCCTTTTCAAGGTTGCTCATTCACATTTGGTGTCCACTTTTCACCCAACTCTAACCTGTGGCTCCAAGAAACTATACCATGCGCAGCCATAGCAACCATGCCCTGGTACCAGGCAGACAGACTAAACTAGGTTGAAGGTAATAATAGAATATAAATAGTGTTAATCTGTGGTTTTCTAAGTCAATGTGCTGCCTTCGGGGTTTGAGTTTGATAACCCTGATCTAAACCAGTGAAATCACAGGTCCTAGCCAAAACAAACAAACAAATAAACCCTCAAACAAAAAGAAAAAACCATATCACTGAAAAAGAGAAATATAGATATGCATCATGACTGATGCAAAGCAGTTCTTCCTAGATGTCTAAGGGCTTACTCCAAGTTCCATGAGTAGGAATGGACAAAGGAATATGGTAGGTCATATGGGAAATGATTTCTATGCTGAGGAAAGACTTGACCCCACTGGGTAGAACAAATAAAGGTGGATAGAACTGATAAGAAAACCGATTTTAGCTCCCAGTGAAGGAAAAACAAAACTGAACAAGACAAAACTTTCTATCAATTAGCACTGTTCAAAAGAGGACATTGCTTTTGGTTGCCTCAGGACATCATGGGATGACAGAATCAGAGATTTTAGAATTGGAAAATACTTTATCTAGTCTAGTGACCTTATTTAATAAGTGAAGAAACTCAGGCAGAGAGAAATTGAATGATTTGCCCAAGGTTTCTTAGAGCTCAGATATGAACTGAGGTTCTCTGACTCCAAATCCTGTGCTTTATCATTCATTCTTCCTTGTTCATTTCCCTTATTTTAAAGAAGAAGAACCTTGGACCTGGAGAGTCAAGTGACTTGCTGAGGATTGCATAGGATATTATATACATATTAGTAATTGGACCTAGAGCCCTCAATTCCAAATCTAGGCTCTTTTCCATTAAACTAAATCGTTTCTTTCATTCAACCTACGGTTCAGGTTTCAACCTGGGTCTCAGTTTCCTTTTCTGTAAAAGAAAGGAACTGGACTCAATGACCTTTCAGCTCTAAATCCAAATGTGTGCTCCTATAATTCCTTCCATCATACAGTAGTTCCTTTTTCTGTGACTTGTTTCAATTGGACAGTTGTGTAATTCACTCCTGCCCAACTCCATTTAAAGAGCAATTTAGCTGTTTGTTACTGTGAGCCTCCTGCTGAGCTGATCCAAAGAAAAGAATAGATGTTAGGATCTTTTCTTATATAGGTTTCTCCCTACAACTATCCTCTGAAGACAGTATCCAAAACAAAACCCAGGCTAAGACTCAAATCATGTGTGGCTCTTTGCATCCTGGGAGGCTTAGAGCAAATGTTTGGCAGCGCTGTCTGACCTTCCACTTTGGTTCTGGTCCAAAGAGCTGGGTGGTCAGTGACACACAGAGCATGTGTGAGGCTGATGAGCCACCATGGAGAGCATGAGTCAACGGATTTGTCCATGGATACCTTGAGGTAGACAAATTGTCCTCATCGGCCAACATAAATAAACTTACCATGACTTGAGTGGGAGTTAAAGAGAATAAATGGATGCTTGGAGACAACTCATACAGTGGTATGAAACAAGAATATTATAAAGGCATGCAGGAAAGAAAATGGCTGCCAGAGACAAAACAGTCTGAAGAAAAGAGGGTGAGGAGATAGGGAGTTTAAATCAAAAACTACCTGGAGAAAATGTGAAGAGGGACTTGAAATGTAAAGGTTGACTGAGAAAGCATTCCCATTGTGCAGAAGTAACCAAATTTTACGATCAAATGGATCAAACGCCTTATCAATTCCAATGAGTTTTTAAGTAATGACTATGGGCAAGATCCTGGGCTTGGTACAAGAGCCACACAGTTCATACATTTAGAGCTGGAAAGATCATCAAGGAATTTACAAAGAAGGGAGAAAAAGTCCATCACTTAATTCACCCACTACAGACTTTTTTAATTTTTATTTTTTAAGGAGATTTTAGAGATGGTGTCGTCCAAACAAAGCTGTTATCAGCTTGGAAGGATATCTCCATTGGAGGGCCTCAGGGATCTACGTATTTTCCAGTTTTATCGATGACTTGGATATAGGAGTAGATGGCATGTTTACCAATTTTTTTAATATGATACAAAGCTGGCATGTGGCAGGACAGCTAGTACGATGGATGATACATTTGGGATATAAAAAGGTCTTGAAGGCTAGATCATTGAGCCAAATTGAATAAGACAAATTCCATAGGGATTAATTGTGGTCTGTTTATAGTTCTTTTTTGTTGTTATCGTTGTTTTCAGAAAACTACAACAAATTCAGTCTTACAATTGTGTTGAAAAAAATCTTCATAAGTATAAGATGGGAGAGGCATAGTTAGAGAGGTTGTCTGAAAAAGATCCAGGTGTTTGAGTCAAATTCAAGGTTGAATTGAGTCAAGAGTGTGACAGCTTAGGCAGTCTTAGGATGTATCAAGAAAAGCATCTTGCTGAGGAAGGCCCACTGCACTCACTTGGTTGGAGGACAACAGGGGGAATGAGTTTGGTTCTGGATGCCACATTTTAGAAACAAAACAAAACAAAACAACCCCCCACCCCGCAAAAAAAAACAAAACATTGCTAACCAGGAAAGCATCCAGAGGGAAACCAGAAAGGTGTAGAACCTTAAACTCATGCCATATGAAAACCGACTGAAGGATCTGAGAATGTTTATCTTGGACCCTATGTGGCAGAAGTGAGAATAATAACTAGTTTCAACTATCTAGAGGATTAGAGGTGGAATCAGTCCACCGACAAATATCCAGACTTTGCCACTGCGTCTTCTCATTCTGGAACTTCCCTCAGCAAACATGACCATACCACTCTGAAAGATCATTCCATCCCTGTGACTCCCCCCCACCCCCACTGGTGAGTGGTAGGATCTCCATTTTGGACAGGGGATCAGGCCTTCCTTCCTTCCTTTCCCAGGTCTGTTTTTGACCCTCTAGACTTTGTCACCATAATTCAACTGCCTTCCCACTCTTGAACTTTCCTCAGTATCTGTGGCCTTCTCACCCTGGAACACCCCTCTTCTTCAGTGAGTGATTTCCTCCCAGGGCCTCTATTTTGGGGCTAGCCTTCTATCATTCCTCTCTCAGATCTGCTTCTGATTGCACAGTGCCCTCATCTCGGTACCTTCTCTCCCTCCCCTTCCCCCATTTTTGGCTTCTGTTATATGTTGTCTTCCCATTACACTATGAGCAAGTTGAGGTGGTCGAGGACTATCTTTGCTTTTGCTTATATTTCTATATTTCTTATATTTCTATCCTCACATAGTGAGTGCTTAATGTACTTTTGCTGACTGATCCATTAAGTATCTTCTGTGTGCCTGTACCAGGAGCCATACATGAAAATCTCAAAAAAACCCAAACAAACAAAAAACAAAAAACAAACAATACTAATGCCAAAAGAACTTACATTCATTGGGGAAACAACATGCATATCTTTGCATGTATGCGGGAGGAAGGACACTAGCAATGGAGAGGTATCAAAGAAAGACTTGATCTAAGGTCTACGTCAAAAAGAAAGAGAGAGATTTTACAGTGTATTATCTGGCATGAGGGGCAGCCAGAGGAAAGGCATAGAGAAAGAAAATGTACCCACTCCTGCATGTGTGTGTGTGTGTGTGTGTGTGTGTGTGTGTGTGAGAGAGAGAGAGAGAGAGAGAGAGAGAATGAGAGAGAGACAACAAGAGTGTGTGTGAGAGAGAGGGGGCGGGGAGAGAGAGAATTAGAGAAAGAGAGAGAGAATGAGAGAGAAAGTATGTGTGTGTATGTGTGGGGGGAGGCAGGGGGAAGGCCACTTTGCCTAAATTGTAGAATGTGGGAAAGAGAAATGTATGAGACTGAAAACATTGGTTGGTGTCATGTTTAAAGTCAAAAGATCTTAGATGTGCTAGGGAACTATTTAGACTTATTTAGTAGGGGAGTGGTGTGGACAGATCTTTGCTTAAGGAGATTCCTTTGGCAACTGTGTGGAGTAAGGATTATAGTGGGGAGAAGCTGGAGACAGAGAGACCAATTAGGAAGTGATTGCAATAGCTTAAGCAGGGGAGGTTGAGGGTTTGCACTAAGGCAGAGGCTGCGTGAGTGGACAGAAGGAGTCAGATGCAAGAAATGTTGGGGAGGAAGGAAAGGCAATGATTGGCAATTATATGACTATATGGGGGTAAGGGAAAGGGGGGGTAAGGATTATTGAAAGTTATGTTGACTCAGTGACCCACTGTTCCCAGCCCTGCTTGTCAATATTGGGGGAGGTGTCATTCAGTCCCCTGATATTTGTCATGTAGCCAAGTCCCCCTCACTTGTGACCTTTGTACCTTTACTAGCAAATTGTCTTGTTCTGGCTAGCTTAGGCAGGAAGCAAGATGCAAAGGCTCAAAGTCTCTTGCTGATGTTGACCTATCTGAATTGTCTTAAAGTTACCTATGAAAGCTGGCCCCACTTTGAAGCCATCTCTGATTTTCAGTGATCAGCCCATTACAACATGCTGCTACCTTGACATACTTGTAACAAACCCCTTTATAATTCCCTTTGTCCTGAGTTTTGCCTCATTAATCAGGGTGAAACCCCAAATGGAGAGTTTCCTTTTTAACAGAAAAATACTGAAGTTATAAATGTGAGAGACTGGAGGAAAGCTAATGTCTTCTGCACAAACAGGGTAGTTTGGAAGAGGAGGGAGGTTGTGAGGGAAAGATAGAGAGTTCTATTTCAAACCTGCTGAGTTTCAGATGTTTCTAGGAAATCTGGTTCAAAACATCCAAGAGGCAGTTTAATGGTGTGAGGCTAAAGCTCAGGAGAATGGATATGTAGATCATTGAATTATCTGAAGAGAAAAAGTCAAATCCATAGGAAGAGATGAAAGCATCAAGAATGAAGAGAGAAAAGAGGATGGTCCAGGACAGAATCTTGAGTGACACCTACATTTAGGGGACATACAAGAGATAATGAGCCAGCAAATAGCATTAATGAAGAGAAGTCAGAGAGGTAAGTGGAAAACTAGGAAAGAAAAGAATCATGAAAACCTAGAACAGAAAAACAAAAAAGGTATCCAAGAGAAAAAGGTGGTCAGCAGTGTCCAATACAGTGGAGAGGTTCAGAAGGATAGAGATGGAGACAGGACAGTTAGATTTGTCAATTCAGAGATTGTCACTTTGGAGAGAACAGTGATAGTTTAGAGATGAAGGAAGAAGACAAGTAACAAAGGGCGGAGGAGTGAGCTAGAGGAGTAGAAGTGGAAGCAACACTGGTTTTTGCTTGTTTTCTCCTTAGAGTTTGGATAAGAAAGGGAAGAGAGAGATGGTATGATAGCTTGCGGGGATGGTAGGGTATTTCCTTAAGGCTGGAGGAGACTAAGGGATGTCGGTAGACAGTAGAGAAGCAACCAGTAATGGGGAAAAGTTGAAGATTTGAGAGAGGGAGATGATTAAATGGAAATGGGATCATGAAATGAATGGGATCAAGGGAACATGAAAAGAGGCTGGTCTTAGCAAGGAAAAAGGCTACCTCATTGTCTGGGACTAGAGGGGAAAAATACCTGTACGTGTATGAATGGATTTATATACATGTATCTGTACATGTATATGTATATGCACATGCACACACAAACACACACATATAATATATATATATATATATACATATATATATACATATATTATATATATACGAGTGCTTGTCTATATGTCTGTATAACTGTGTCTGTATCTATATCATCTATCCCCTAGAGAGTGGGGGATGATGTTATGAGGTTTTCATAGAAAGGAGAGCAGAGCTCACAGTGAATAGTCTCAGTTTTTTCAGTAGAAGGAGCAAGGACTTCATCTGAGCAGGGGGAGGGTAGGAGGGGCAGGGTAGGTAGGCTTGAGGAGAGGAGTGAGAAGCTTCTGCATGGAAGATAAGGAGTCTCTGGGGGAGGAATAAAAAGATTGCTTTGCTGCATTGAGGACTCAGGAAAGCTTAAAACATTATCAATTTACAAGGCATCTAGTAAGAATTAGGACTAATAGGTGAAAGAGGCAAATATTCCAACTCAGGCTTTAAGGCAGGAAATTTTCCTAACAGAGTGTTACAAAAGTGGATTGAACTGCTCCTGGTGGTCCTTCACCCGAGGTTTTTAAGTGATCACTTTCCAGAGGGCGTTCTGAAGGCATCCTTTTCTAGGTATGTGTTAGGCTAGAGCAGCGGTATGGAACTCAAAGAGAAATAGATCCTTGCAGGCCTCATACTAACTTAGAAAACCACAAATTGGGGGTCAGAGCCAAGATGGCAGCTGGTAAGCAGGGACTAGTGTGAGCTCCCTACCGAGTCCCTCCAAAAACCTATAAAAAATGGGTCTGAACCAATTCTAGAATGGCAGAACCCACAGAACAGCAGAGGGAAGAAGGGCTCCAGCCCAGGACAGCCTGGATGGTCTCTGGGTGAGGTCTATCCCACACGGAGCTGGGAGCTGGGAGCTGGGAACGGAGTGGAGCAGAGCCCAGCCTGAGCGGGCGTAGAACAACCAAACTTGGAGTCGGGCGGATGGGGCCCTTAGCGCCCTGAATATGTGAGCTGCGACAGTTACCAGACCCCTCGACCCACAAACACCAAAGACTGCGGAGAAGGTTAGTGGGAAAAGCTGTGGGAGTGGAAGGAGTTCGAGGTTCGGCTTCCAGCCCCGGGGGCAGCGGAGGTGGGGCAGCTACAGTTGCTGCTGCTTCTGGCCCCAGGCCCACCTGGTGGGAGGAACTAAGTGGTGGATCAGAGCAGGAGTGCACGTCCTGCTGAAGATCTAAGCCCTGCCCGGGCTGGGGGTTCTTGGGGAAGGAGTAGTGCTGGTGTGACAGAGCTGGCACCTCCCCCCCAAACGTGGAACATAGAACTCATTAGTCTACAAGCAGTCATACCCCACTGAAAAACTCAAGGGTCAAGTTAGTTGGTTGGGAATATGGCCAGGCAGCGAAAGCACACCCAGATTCAGTCTCAGACTTTGGATTCTTTCTTTGGTGACAAAGAAGACCAAAACATACAGCCTAAAGAAGACAACAAAGTCATAGAGCCTACAACAAAAGCCTCTAAGAAAAACATGAACTGGTCCCAGGCCATGGAAGAGCTCAAAAGGGATTTGGAGAAAACCACAAATTAACATTACCTGTGCTGTCTTTTCATTTATTTTATTTAACATTTTCCAATTACATTTTAATCTGGTTCAGGCCAGTTTTGCTCCATGAAATTAATACCTCTGGACTAGATAGCCTTTGTTGTTGTTGGGTCATTTTTAGTTGTGTCCAACCTCATTTGGGATTTTCTTGGCAAAGATATTAGAGTGGTTTGCCATCTCCTTCTCCAGCTCTTTTTACAGATGATGAAACTGAGGCAAACAGGGTTAAGCGACTTGCCCAGGGTCTCACAGCTGCTAGTAAATGTCTGAGACTAGATTTGAACTTTAATGTTCTTGACTCCAGGCCACTGTGTCGCCTAGCTGCCTTTAGATAATTTTAGAGCTTCAATTTTCTGAGTGTGGTCCTCGGATCCCTAAAGGAGAGCATGTTGTTAAACATTTACCAGCACACCACTGGCATAACTCACATAAACAGAAGCTCTTAGAGGGAAGTGGTCCTTAATAATTATTAAGAGTGTAAAGGAGTCCTGGGATAAAAATGTTTGAGAATTACGACCTTAGACATCCCTTCCATTTTACAGCTGAACAAACTGAGGTTCAGAAATGAAAATAAATTAATACAATGTCATATAGCTGCTTAGTAAGTGGTAGGAATGGAAAGACCTGAATCCTCCCAATCTGGGCGAGGTCTATTTCTTCTGCCTCCTGCAAAGGAAGTTGCAGAGTAGAGTCTTGAGAGAATAGGCCAGTTTTATTGTTTTTGTTTTTGGTGAGCTGAATTGACCAGCAAATCTTGTCTAAATGAATGAATCTTAAACCCTGTTTAGACAAAGCTTAAAATGACTGTGAGACTGAATCACTTTAATGGAGAAAAGAAATAGTGAGAATGAGAAGTTAATGAAGCCCCCTTTAAAAATAGATACTGATAAAGATCAGGTAAAGAACTCTTAGAAAACTTGTATACACTGATAAGACAATCTAGATGATTTGCATCCTAGGGTGTTAAGCAAATTACCTAACAAATTAACTGAGCCTGGGAGAATGATTTTCCAGCCAACTGAGGAAGCAATTACAAAGCTGAAAAACATGTCACCATGTGATTGCCGTTTCCTTAAAAGGAAAGAAGGAATCTAGAAATTGCTGTTAGATATTCTCATATGAATATATGCATATGCATGCATATGCATATTCTACAGAGTACATACACACATGCAAATTCGCATCATACATGAGTACAACACGTATGTGTGTGCACATGTATATGTGAGTACACAAACACAGTAAATGTGCATGTCTATTTTATATGACTACACACACACGTATATTATACCTGAGTACATCTGCAAAGCACATGTGTTATACATGACTATACACACATGTTAAACATGATTACATATACGTATCTGTATATTATACACAAGTACATACACACAATGCATGCACATATTTATTATACATGAGTATATGGATCCATACATGTGCACATATATATTTATTATACATGAGTATATGGATACACACACACACACACACATATATATATTTATTATACATGAGTATATGGATCCATACATATGCGCACACACACACACACACACACACACACACACATATATATATATACACATTATATATATATACTATTATGCATATTCATATGTGTATAGGTAAGTGTATGGCTACTTTCTTGTTTTTTTTACCTCTACTTAGTTCATTTATTCAGAGGTCAAGTATGTAATAACCTCCCAAACAGCCACATTTCCAATGACCTGGAAAACTACAAAAAAATTCCTCTGTGCAATCTAATTAGATGTCATCAAGTCAACAGACTAAATGCCATGAACGGTATTCATTGGAGAGCCCTTTAGTCAGTACCAATTTGCACTTGGTTTATAGACAATTCTAACCATTTAACTCTCTACAAAAGCAGCCCCAAATCCATCTGTGACTTGCTCACGGTTATATAACTAGTAAATATCAGTTTTAAAATGTTCAACTCAGGTCCTGAACCTGGGTAGGCTGCCTACTCCCGGCTCAGCAACCTATCCACCAGGGCATGCTCCTCTCTATACGCCCCAGGAAATTCTGGGATAAATGGAGCCCAGGGAGCAGCTGGCTTTGTAGGCTACAGTCTTTCCTTTCCAAAGGCCCCTCAGGTCTCTCACTTTGCACTGTAATCTGATGAATATTCATCTATTTTCCCTTGTAAACAAACAACCTTTATTTTTAAAGTTGAAAGCTTAAACAAATTCATTTAAATTTACATAGCTTCCAGGTTAGTGGATATTTTGTTAACTTTCTTAAGTCTGTTGTATATAACTTTAAACTAAAGAACAAACACAAGAGAGCTGGTAGCTTCAAATACCTCTGTTTTATTTCTCTTTTTTAAACCATTTTTCTTAATGTTTCAGTTTTCAAACAGTCTTAACGGAAATTCAGTCAGTCAATAAATATTTATAAAGTGCCAACTGTGTGTCAGGCACTATGCTAAGTGCTCTATGCTATACAAAGGCAAAAGAAGGTCAGTCCTTGCCTTCAGGAAGCACCCAATCTAATGGAGGAGACAGTAGCAGACATCTATGTGCCTACAAGTTATGTATGGGATAAAAAGGAAATGACTGTCAGAGGGAAGGCAATTGGGAGAATCTTCCTGTAGAAGATGGGATTTTAGCTGGGGCTTTCCTGAAGCTGAGGAAACTGAGGCAGTGATGAGGAGTGAGAGCATTCTGAGACAAGGTTATGTGGGTATAAAGAACCCTGGATTTGGAGTCAAATCTCAGCTCTATGGTTTACTCTCTGTTATTTTTGCTAAGTCCCCTCCCCTATCCTGGACTCAATTTCCTCATCTGTAAAATGGGCTTAGATGATCCTCTAAAGTCCTTTCTACTTTTCAATCCTAGGATCCTTACACTTTTATCTGTTATCAGGTAACACTTCATGGGGATTATTTGGAAGCCATAGGAGAGCAAGACAAAGTAAGACTGTGACCTGAGCTGCAGGGTGAGGAGCAAACAAGCTGGAAAAAAGAGACCCTGTGGGAAGCAAAGACAAATCATCAATTATGCCAAGGTTGGCTTTGTTAGTCATCCATATATGTGCATACTTTTTACTTCATTTGATTTTAACGATCATTTATTAAAGCTTCACTATGTGTCGAGGATTATAAGGAGATACGAAGATGAATAAGGTATGATCTTTTTTCCTCAAAAATCCAATAATCTGTTAGGAGAGAGGTCAGATAAGTGGATACTTACAAAAGACATTGGGCAACTGGATGGCACAGTGAATAGAGAATCAGGCCTTGAATCAGGAGGAACTGAGTTCAAATCTGACCTCAGACACTCACTAGCTATATGACTCTGGGCAAGTGACTTAACCCTGTTGGCCTCAGTTTCCTCATCTGTAAAATGAGCTGGAGAAGGAAATGGCAAAGCACTCGGTATCCCTGCCAACAAAACCCTAAATGGCATCAGGAAGATTTGGACACCACTGCAACTTCTGAATAAAAAGAACAATGAGGACATTAGACACAGGAGAACTGAGTTGGGGACATCAGGGAAGGCTTCCTGAGGCAGGAAGTGTCTCAGAGGTGGCATGTTATGATTGGGACTTTCGAGGCCTGGGTTCTTATCTCTGCTGTTCACTAGCTGTGTTACTTTCAACCAAATCCTATCTCTTCTCTGACCTAATTTACCTTTCCCTTCCCCCCTATAGAAAGAGCTCATCAGATCAAGTGGGCCTAAGAAGCTGTTCCCCATTGACTGTTCTGTTTGAAAGTCTCTTCCAGCTCTAATACTCTGTGTTCTAAGTTCTAATACTCTTTATTCTAAGGTCCTTTTCAGTTCTAAAATTCTAGGTCCTAAGTTACCTTCTAAGGTCTCTTCCAGTTCTAAATGTCTATGATCTCAGCTCCCTTCCAGCTCTAATATTCTATATTCTGAGGTGTCTTGGATTCAGTCCAACAAGCATTCATTAAACACTACTGTATGTCAGTCATTATTTTAAACAGTCTATATCCCATGCTTTTATATTCTATGTTTGAAGGTCATATCCAGTTTTAATATTCTGTGTTCTAAGGCTCTTTCCCTCATTCTCCCTCTTTGGTTTTATGTTCTAATGTTCTAGGTATAGGCAAGATATCATCACAGGATCAAAGGATCATATATGCTGCTCTAGAAGGGACCTAAAAGTTCATCTACTCCAGTTCTCTTATTTTACAGATCAGTATACACAGGCCAAGGGAAATTGCGTGACCTGTCCAAGGTCACACAGGTAGTAAATATCAGGGGTGGGATTTGAATCCAAGACCTGTAACTGCAGAGCCACTGCTTTCTCTTCTGCACCACAATGCTGCCTCCCTGAAAGGGGAGGCCATTCTAAGCAAAGAGGATGAGTGTGAGCAATATCTATGATGTTACTTTCAAAGAATTCCAAGTGGCCTAAACTGGCTGGAATTTTGAGATTCTGGGTGGGGGCAGGGTAAGGGTGACTAATAGAGGCAAACAGAGAGCTAGACTGTGAAAGATTGTGAAGGAATGCCCCTGTACATTTGTGACCCAAATGAGCAAGATCTCAGCATCAACTGTTCCCATAAAGACTCACTGTTATAACCCCATCCTTTGAACAGCAAATGACTGCAACCAATCTGTCAAAATATTTAGTTTCCCATAAAGCATACTGTTTACTTCTCCCTCAGATTCTTCTGCTGTGCTATCCTATGACAAAACGAATATACCCTGCTCAAAAATTCATCCTGAGAAGAATGAGAAATCCAAGCTCAAAGGTGAATTTACACAATTCCCCTCAGTCTCTGTATAAACATCTTTCCTTCTTACCCTTGGACTGAACAAAACACTGGACAAAACTGGCCCCAATACTATCCTTTAGGAGCAAATACATTGTGAATGTTCAGGTCTTTGCAGCTTGTATCTTCCCAAGACACAGTGGGGAATCAGGCCATAGAGTGGGGTTGGTTCACAGATATTAAATACCAAGTGTAAAGAAGACTGATTAAATAGGAAATTAAAAGTTTACTCTAATTGGTGGTTACTAAGTAGGTTGCCCAGTAATTGTTCAAAAACATGCACAGGCAAGGTAGGGAGGCTTTGCTAAGGAAGAACAATGAAATATTAATTTGCGTGGTTGTTGTAATAGGATTTAATGAATTTCCTTGTTGAATAATCTTTGTGAAACTATATTAGCAATTAAATAAATACCAGCTAAATAAACACAAACAAGTAAAAAATTAAGAGACTCAAGAGAGAGTACTCAAAAGCATCTCTGTACTCTGGTTTCATCCTCCAGGGAGAAATGTATTTATCGCTGCTCCCCAATACACTCTCTATCCTAGTCAACTTGGTGCCAATACTGGATCAGGAAAATGGTCAGGTCAATACTGCCTCTGGGCTCTTTTTTCTTTGGAAAGTCTCTCCTTTTATCTGCTCACTTTCTATTCAAATCCTACTCATCCTATGGAACCCAATAGAAGTGCTACCTCCTCCATGCAGTCCTTCTTGTCTACTTTAGCATTTATCCATCTCCCTTGCTCTTTACCACACAATTTAGAATGTAATTATTTCCTTTCTTAATTTGCTCTCTAATTGGTTCATGTGTGCTAGTTCTGTTCAACTCACCAAATTTTAGTTGCTGCCATGTGCAAGGTACAGGCTTGGTACTAAGAATCCCAAGGATTTAACTGAAATACAACCTTCCCTTATAGAGGTTACATCCTAGTGGTAGGGATACAGCATTGACCTAGACAAGTAAATTCAAAGTACTTTGAGCAGGGAGAGAGAGCTAGTCTTGGGGAAATCATGGAAAGAATCTCCTAGATGAAGACATTGTGCTGGGTCTTAAAGTAAAATGGGAGTCTAAACTGAGAAGGTGAAGAAGTGCATTCTGGTCACAGGGAGGGGGTAGGGGTGGTGGATGGCTTGATCAGACACAAAGAAGCTGGGGAATTGTGTATGTCAAGTTCAGGGACTAGCCAGTTATCCAATGTGGCTGGAATATGTAGGGCCATAGGATCAAAGAGATAGATTTAGAAGAGATCTCAGAGACCACTTAGTCCATTCTAATTTTACTGATCAGGAAAGTGAAGTCCAGGGCAGTTAAATGGAATGGAAGAGACAAATACGAAATAAAGCTATGAAGGCAGGTTGAAGTCAAGTTGCAGAAGCCATTAAATGGGAGACTGAGTATTTTATTCCAGAGGCAATTGTGAGCCATTGAAAGCTTGTTTCTTCCTTTCCCTCTCTATCACCCTTCTGCCTCACTAACTGTAAGATACAGGAATGATGTCTTATATAGCATCCAAATCTTCTGACACAATGCTAAACATATAATGGTCACTTAATATTTAGAATACCTCTACTTTAGTCTTCTTCCTGCTGTTCGCTAGCCATGGAAGCTTAGAAAAGTCACAGATTCCCTGGTCCTCAATTTTCTCCTTTATAAAATGTGTACAATAGCCTCTGACATAGGGTTGAAGTGAGGATGAAATGATGGCTAGGAAATGCTTTGTTATTGTAAAGATCTATGTCAATAGCTCTTCTCCTCCTCTTTCTCTTTCTCCTTCTCCTTCTTCTCCTCTTCCTTCACCAGCCATCACAATGACTACCAACAGAGATCTCCATCCATTGTCATCATTCTTCAACCAAAGTCTGAATTATTGCCACAGCCTGCTCGTGGATCTGACTGCTTCAAGTCTCTCCCCACTCTATTCCATTCAGTCATTAATGATTTTCTTAAAGTGCAGTTCCAATTATGTTACCCCCGCCCCCCACTCAATTAACTGTTTTCTCATTCCCTTTAGGAGCAAATACAAAATATGTTTGGCATTCAAATCCCTTCATAACCTAGCCCCCTCCAATTGAGTGGCATTGAGTGTTTTCTCATTCCCTTTAGGAGCAAATACAAAATATGTTTGGCATTCAAATCCCTTCATAACCTAGCCCCCTCCAATGATACTGGCCTGCTGAATGTTCCAGGAACAAGATATTCCATCCCTTGCCTCCAGGCATTTTCTATGGCTGTCTTCCATCCCTGAATCACTCTCCCTCCTCCACTCCTACTGGACTCCCTAGCTTCCTGTAAATCCCAACTAAAATGCCATCTTTTACAGGAAGTCTTCCTTAACCCCTACCTTCCTGATTCCAGGACTGTGCTCAATTGCTGTAGCCTACAGGTGGGGAACCTGTGGTCTCGAAGCCACATGTGGCCCTCTAGGTCCTCAAGTGCAGCCATTTGACTGAATCTAAACTTCACAGAACAAATCCCTTTAAAAAAGGGATTTGTTCTGTAAAACTTGGACTCAGTCAACAGGCTATACCCGAGGACTTAGAAGCCCACATGTGACCTCAAGACTGCAGGTTCTTCACCCCTGCTCTAGTCACTGTACTACCTGGCTGCCTAATGAGTAGAAGTTGCAATTAAGTAATTTGGGGCTTCATGTCTGATAAAAACAAAAACCAAACCAAAACATGAAACTTCCATACAATCCAAGCTATCATTCTAAAGTGGAATGGACTTCTTCAGGAAAGGATAGGTCTCCCTTCATTGGCGGTCTGCAAGCAGAGACTAGAAGACCACTTGCTGGGTATGTTGTAATCGATGTTTTTATCTAGGTTTGGCTTGGATATGTTGACTGCTGGGCAAAGTAAGGAGTTTAAAAAGTGCTCGTTGGTTGGTTGGTTGACTGAGTGATTGATTTCCTAAGGTAATTGAATGGTCATGACCTACATTGGTAAAGAGAATCCCCACACTGATGGAGTCCATTGTTTATAGTATCATTATAATGGTGACTTTTCATTGCTCACTCTATGGAGAGGCAGTGTGATGGAGTAGATAGAGAGTTTGCCTTAGAATCAGGGAGATCTGGGTTCAAGTTTTGCCTAGGATACATACTAGCTGTCAGGCAAGTCACAGCCTTTCAGTTCCCCAGGCAAATCTTTGAGGCTACGAATTGCAGAGAATGCTGATCTACATTGGTGGAGGGGAGTTTCTTCACTGGGAGTGCTCTACAGTGAGGAAATTACAGTTGTCTTCCCCAGATACCTAAGGATAGTGGCTTACCCTTACGTTCTCTTTCTGGGCAAGGGGACTTTTACTGCATCCTAAGTTCTTGGCTACTATCTTTCCTGTTTCTGTTCATGACCATGATATAGGAAGGTGATAGAAAAGACATTAAGAAAAGAAATGTTTCAGGGATCATTCACCAGGAAGGACTGTCAGTAAAGATGCCTCATTTCCCTCTTCTGCTCAATTGTGTCTGCTCTCTGTTGCACTTGGCTTGCTCTGATCATATTTTTGAGATGTTCAGGTCAATATATGAAATTCTGAAGTCATTTTTGATACCAATTATCCTTAATGCTATTCTCTTGGGTCCTTAGAGGCAAGGTATGTCTACCACGGCAATCAGGCCAGAAAGAGGTGGGTTTTAAATTATAAGTCTCAGGGGAAGCAGTTCGATGAAGAAAAAAAGCAAGAAAAGCAATCAAAAAGGCTTTAGTACCTCTTTGAGTTTCAGCTTTACAGTTTACCAGTAGGCTGACCTCTAGAAGCATGCTATAGTAGACAGAGGGCAAGTCAGGAAGCTGGGAGTCAGAAAGACACAGGTTTATGTCTTGCTTCTAACATGTGCTGACTCTGGGGCTATGGCCAGTTGCTTAATCCCTTAGTCCTCTATGTAGCTTTCTAATATTTTAAATTGCTGCCAAGTGATTGATGTCCATTAGCGGAGGGAGTTTCTGCAATGAAAGTCCCCTATGTCAAAGAAATTAGATTTCTGGACTACAATAATATTGTCCTTCCTGGGCATCATTCCATTTGGCTCAAGAGGGCAGGGATAGCCCCCAAAGGATGGAGGTGAAAGAGAAACAGATTTGGCTCGAAGTAAGAAGGAACTTCCTCATAATTAAAGAGGTAATATAACATAATGGGCTACTATCTATGAGAGTGAGCTCCACATCAGTGGAGATGTTAAAAGAGAGACTAAATCACTCACCACTGATGTTGTAGAGGAGAATTATGTTTCAGCAAAAGGTTAGATCAAAGGATGTTTGAAGGAAGGAAATGAGCATTTCCTAAACACCTACTATGTACAAATACTATCTCATTTGACCCTTATAATAACTCTTGGAGGTAGGTGCTATTATAATTCCTTTTTAATAGTTGAGGACACTGAGGCAGACAAGGTTAAATGATTTGCCTAGGGTCATACAGCTAATAAGTGACTAAGGCTATATTTGAACTCAGGTCCTCCTGACTCTAGGTCCAGTTCTCTATTCACTCTGCCACTTAGGTGCCTCAAAACCCAATTCTGAGATTTTGTGTTTCTTTCTTTCCTTCCTTCCTCCCTCCCTCCCTTCCTTCCTCCCTTCCCTCTTTTCTTCCTTCCTTCCTTCCTCCTTTCCTTCCTGCGTGCCTTCTTTCCTTCCTTCCTTCCTTCCTCCCTTTCATTCTTTCTTTCTTTCTTTTTCTTTCTTCCGTCCTTCCTTCTTTCCTTCCTTCTTTCTTTCCTTCCTTCCTTCCTTCCTTCCTTCTTTCTCTTTCCTCCTTCTTCCTTCTTTCTTTCTTTCTTTCTTTCTTTCTTTCTTTCTTTCTTTCTTTCTTTCTTTCCTTCTTTCTTTCCTTCCTTCTTTCCTTCCTTCTTTCTTTCCTTCCTTCTTTCTTTCTTTCTTCCTTTCTTTCTCTCTTTCTCTCTTTCTTTCAGATTCTTAGAAATGGAGGCTGGCTGCACAGCTGTATTTATCAGCAGATACTCAGAGACAATGTAGAAAAATTTCCCCCAGGATTGCACACTGGAGCTGTCATTCTCCAGCTCCTTAGTTGAATTGATAACACAATGGAGGAGTATAGGTGGCCAGCTTCCTCACTGGCTAGGTCCTAATGTTAAAAGCCCTGGGTTTGGAGTCAGAAAACTTCCTTTGGGGGCCTGGATCCTCTTGTGTGACCTTGCTCAAGGCAATTCATTTCTATGAATTTCAATTTCCTTATCTATAAAATAAGTGTGAAGCTGTCCCCCATCCCCACCCCCATCCCTTTATTACAAAGAAACAAATAAAATGCTCTCTAAGGTGGAGGGAGGAGAGGAAGAAATGAGAAGTACACTAAGAAATAAAACAAAAAGTATAGACAAAATTTAAAAAAATAAAATGAATATGATAATCCACCCCATGTACCTCTTTGGATCATTATGACCTTACAGCATTATGAAAGTATAATTTATTCATTAAATGGTTCCTATCCTTTGACTTAGTAATCCCACTACTGGCCAAATACACCAAGGAGGTCAAAGACAGAAACAAAGGGTCACATCTGCGAAACTAGTCACAGCAACACATTTTGCAATAGCAAAAAGCAAACTAAAAACAACAATCCTGGTAATAAAGCGAGTTCCCATACTTTATCAAATGTCTAAACATATTGTTTCATATGAATGTAATAGAATAGCATTGCTCCAAGTGATTGAGCAAAACATAAGAAAATTTGTTTGAAATGATGCTGAGTGCAGAAAGTAGAAGCAAGAGAAAAATGTACAGAACTCTACTGACATGAATGAAAACGGCACCTAAAAGTAGTCAACTCAAATGAGCTGCGATGTCCAGTTTTGGACAGGGACAACAAAAAATGAAACAGACAATGGTGTTTGAATTACTTGGGGCAAATTCAAATTAAACTTGTCAACTTTAACAAGCTTTATAACTTTTTAGAACCCTTACAACTTCAAAAATATTTTTTTTAAATGAAATTTGTCCTTTTGTTGCAGTCATTTATTTGACATGATTTGGCATTGAACTCACAAGATCTTCATATATAATATTTAATTATTCATCATATAACCACATAAGACATTGCACATTAGAAGAACCTTTGATGAACAGTCCTTTTTCCTAAGTCTAGCCTTGATTATATCCTACCAGCTCATGATGTGTCAAATGGCACAAAGCCATGTTGCAGCATTCTATCATCAACTGGGAAATTCTGTGATTTTGGAAAAAAAAATTGCTACTCATCATAGTAATATAATTATCAGAGATCATCATTCCCTAAATGAGGACAACACTTCTGTGCCCACTGGAAGCAAAGAAAAAAAAGACAACCAAATAAACAAAAACCTTAGACTATTTTTGTTAGTTGCATGTTTTATGATCTGATGAAGATTCCCCAGACTTACAGGTTTACTTGTATTTCTTCAAATGGTTTTTGACATAGTCTTTTTTAAAAAAAGTTTGTTTTATTTTTAATTTATGGAATAAAACAAGCATTTCCATAGCATAGTATAATAAAAAAGATGATTGCACATGAAACTACAAATCTATTGTGTACAACTTGCTATTCTTTTTAAAAATATAATAAAATCATCATATGAATTTCTTTTTTTTCTTCCTTCCTAACCCAACCCCTTCCTCCCCTGCCCTGCCTAAGAGATGGCTTCCATTAGACAAAGTTGGTATATCTGTCTATCTATCTATCTATGTAAAATTATTCTTCTATTTGTCAGTTCTTTCTCTAGATGCAGAGAGAATCTTTCTTCATATGTTCTTTAAAGTTAATTTAGGTATTTATAATAGTCAAAATGACTTATTCATGCTAAGTCATTCTTAAAACACTATTGCTGGTTCTGCTTGGTTTGCTCTTCATTGTTTTGTGTAAGTCTTTCCATGTCTTTCTAAGATCATTGAGCTCATCATTTCTTATAGCACAGTTGTATTCCATCACAATCATGTATCATATCTTGTTCAGCCATTCTTCAATTGAGGGTCATCCCTGCAATTTCCAGTTCTTTGCCACCACAGAGAAAGCTGCTTTAAGCTCTTTTTAATGGTGGCAAAAAATTGGAAATTGAGGGGATGCCCCTCAATTGAAGAATGGCTAAGCAAGTTGTGGTATATGTATGTAATGGAATACTATTGTTCTATAAAAAGTGATGAGCAGGCAGATTTCAGAAAAAAACCTGGACTTACGTGAACTGATGCTGAGTGAAGTGAGCATAACCAGGAGAACACTGTACACAGTAACAACATGATATGATGATCAGCTTTGATAGATTTAACTCTTCTAAGTAATGCAATGATCCAAGACAATTCCAAAAGAGTCATGATGGAAAATACCTTGCGCATCCAGAGAGAAAACAATGGAGTCTGAACACAGATTGAAACATACTATTTTCTCTCTCTTTTTTAATTTTCTCTTTTTTGTGTGTTTTGTTCTGATTCTTCTTTCACAACATGACTAACATGGGAATATATTTAATATGATTGTACATGCATAGCCTATCTCATATTTCTTGCCATCTTGG
This sequence comes from Trichosurus vulpecula, assembly GCF_011100635.1. Classification (NCBI taxonomy): domain Eukaryota; kingdom Metazoa; phylum Chordata; class Mammalia; order Diprotodontia; family Phalangeridae; genus Trichosurus; species Trichosurus vulpecula. The sequence goes on along the minus strand of NC_050574.1, from coordinate 115,079,272 downwards.
GGAGGGGAGATGGGAGGGAGGGAGGAAAAAATTTGAAACTCAAAATCTTATGAAAGTGAATATCGAAAACTATCTTTACATGTAATAGGAAAAAATGAAATACTATTAAGTGGGGGGAATGGGGGAAGAAACCTGCTACAAACAATCTAGAACATTTAGGTTCTTTTCTTTTTTTCCCTAATCATCTTCAGAAATAGACCTAATAGTGGAATTGCTGGGTCAAAGGGTAGAGTCTTGAAAGGACAATGTGAGTTTTACCTGCAAAATCTACACTTTCTAATTTTTAGTACTGTAGTTTTTGTATTCTCTTATAAATAGCAAGAGCTTTTTTCTTCGGAGCAAGGAACAGCATTTTTTCCCCCTCAACTTTTAATTTCTAGCACCCTACATAGTACTGTGGAGGAATCAGTGACATCCTCTAAATAGCTATGCATAGCAGTTGTTTGCCTGTTCTTAAGGGTTTTTTTTTTCCTTCTTGACCATGTTTCACTGTGACATCTTTTCTCATTATGGGTTTGAATGATCCTTGAAATTCTAACCGACAGCTGATGCAATACCTTTAATGAACACTGAAGTGTGCACTTTAAGAGCTGGAACTTTTGCATATTTCTTTGGAACAATATCCATTCTTAAAAATCACCAAATTCAAAACTCAAGAAAAAAGAAAAATGAAACACATATGTAAGGGATAAAATACAGCACTTAGCTGACAGAAAACTACCTAAAGTTTGGATAACCAAATCAAACCTGTATTATCTGGTCAGGGTCAGATATGACATTAACCTGATGTCAGCAGAAGCACACATGCATGGACATTTTGTCCACTAAATTATATCATAACTGTTGCTTGTCCCAAGTAATTTACATACTACTCTATTCTCAGTAGATAGGTAGGGGAGTGGAATATTACAACATTGTCAGATATGGTTGATTTTTTGGTCTGCTTTGCTTAACTGATTTTATATATACATATATATGTATATATACACATATAAAATATGCATATATACATATATGTATATATTATACACACATATATATGCATATGTATGTGTGTGTGTCTGTATGAGGGTTCATGGGGAAAGTGACTGAAAAAAAGCTGGCAAAAAAGCTGGGACTAAGTAAGAGAGAGGGAGAGAAGAAGAAGAAGAAGAAGAAGAAGAAGAAGAAGAAGAAGAAGAAGAAGAAGAAGAAGAAGAAGAAGAAGAAGAAGAAGAAGAAGAAGAAGAAGAAGAAGAAGAAGGAGGAGGAGGAGGAGGAGGAGGAGGAGGAGGAGGAGGAGGAGGAGGAGGAGGAGGAGGAGGAGGAGGAGGAGGAGGAGGAGGAGGAGGAGGAGGAGGAGGAGGAGGAGGAGGAGGAGGAAGAGGAGGAGGAGGAGGAGGAGGAGGAGGAGGAGGAGGAGGAGAAGGAAGAGGAGGAGGAGGAGGAGGAGGAGGAAGAAGAGGAGGAGGAGGAGGAGGAGGAGGAGGAGGAGGAGGAGGAGGAGGAGGAGGAAGAATGAGGAGGAGGAGGAGGGGGGAGGGAGGGAGGGAGGGAAAGAGCCAGGGAGGGAGAAAGGCAGGCAGGCAGGCAGGCAGAGAGATGTGAAGAGTCACAAGACTCCTGCAGCTGTAGGGAATCCATCCTTTCCCTGTTCTTGTGATAGGATAATATCTACCTGGGTTCCTTTCTCTCTTCCTCCTGCTACACATCCCCTTGGCCCCAACATGACAAAGCCAGGACTTGAATGGCCAAGGGGTAGTGCAAGGATCACTTTAGGCCTCTTTCACAGCTTTTTGGTGGTCTTGGCTGTGTTGTTGTGGTTTCTGGATAATCTAGAGGCCCAGCCTATATGTGGTGGAGTCATCTGACTGAAGACTGCTGGAGTCTCCATGCCCTGAATTACTGTAAAAAGATATTTCTACATTGAGATAGGGATCACAGTGATAAAAACTAATTGCTACCTTATCCTTGTTGCATACACCCACTATGTTAGGGCTAAATATGCTACTTTTTACTAACTGTCCAATGACTTAAAAGAGCCTTGTTTAGTCTCAAAGTGGAACCTGGAGAAATAGTGTACTGATGTCAGGCCTATACTTATCAATTACTATCCTATTATCTATAGAATATGAATTTTGGGGCTCTACCTAATGTGAAGGGTTTAGTTTTGTGTTCGCAGGTGGTTTTCTCTGAGAGGGGCTTTTTCTAGCAGTTCAGTAACCTATCAAAAGAACTGATTCACAGATTTGTTGAAGACTGAGTTAGCCAGGCACTGGGCTAAAGACTGAGTGATTAATCTGGGTCCTTACATTTACCTTCAAATAGATAATAATTCACATTTACATATTGCTTTGAAGGCTGCAAAACACTTTCTTCACAACCATCCTATAAAGTAAGCAGTGCCATTTTTATCCTCATAATAAAAACCATAATTATAATAGCTAGCATTTATATAATGCTTTGAGGTTTACAGAATGATTTATTTTTTTATTTTTTATTATTTTTTTATTTTATTATATTTATTATTTTATTTAATCCTGATAGTAACCCTGGCAGGTAGGGGTTATTATTATGGCCACTTTACAGATGAGGAAATTGAGGTTTCAAACAGTGGCTAAGTGAATTGCCTGGGGTCATATGGCTGGTCTATATCTAAGGCCAGATTGGAACTCCATTTTTCCTGAGTCAAATTCCAGTCCTCTATCTGCTGTACCACCTAGCTTCTTTTTATAGATAAGGAAACAAACTGGGAGGTGAGGTGAGCTGCCCAGTCTCACACAGGTAGGAAGATGTGTAGGAAGATGTGTAAGAAGATGTCAGAGTTTTAACCCGGGTTTTCTAACTCCAAATCCAACACTCTTCATGTTAGGATTCAGTTACCTGAGATACAAGCAACCTGTAGGGAAAAAAAAAATGTATTTGATGGGCTGGGAGTAGACATGGAGGACTGCAGAGAGGAGCCAAATAAGGATCTAGGCAGTTAGCCAAGGAAGTCAAACGAAAGAAAGGGAAGGAGAGACTTCAAGTGTCTCCAAAGATATGTATTTTTTCTTCTTCCAATTCTGGTTTTCTCCCTGCCAGTTAATCCCAAATGAATCTAGAAGAAGATATAATCCTCCTCCTTCAGACTCAATTACGCTGAACTCATCAAAATGCTGTTTGGTGAGACATGTCTGCTGGCCCAGGCGCCAGTGGCAGTGGGGTGTCACAGTTGAGATGAATAAATGAACTCCAACACCAGAAACTTCCATTAAAAACACCCACATTGCAAAAGGCCCCAACAGCTGCTTGGTTTGTCAAGAGATTTCTATCAGTGCTTCCTTCCAAAGGCTGTAAGGAAAATGAATCCTTATGGCTCATGAAAGTGATCAGGAGTCCTTTTGCTAATTTTCCCAAGGACCTTTGCTAGGTTAAACTTCCCTTGGCTCAGATAGACAGGTGAGACACAGGCTAAACATGAAAGCCCTCTGAACATATCAGACACTTTTGGATTATTGAGGGCCAAAAATAGAAGGACTTGAATTCTGTTACTTCCAAAGGGCTTCAAAATAAATTGATAAAAGGAAACTTGGTGTGGTGGCCTGAGAGTCAGAAGGCCTGGGTTCAAATCCTGACTCTGACACTGAATATACTTACTACCTGTATAAACTTGGGCAAGGCAGTTAACCTCCTAGTGCCTGTATTGGCAACCAAAAATGGGCTCCTTAGCACTTAGTCAACAAGTGCCCTTGACTAGTTTGGCTTTTTCCCCTGAACTGAATGCTGTTTGTATGTTGGACTGGAGTAAGCTTGTCGGCCCCTTCACCTTGCTTCCCTTGCTTAAGCTGATGGAAAGAACCTGTGCTTTCCCAGTCAACCCCTTCACCTTGCTTAAGCAGATTGAAAGAACCTGTGCTTTCCCCGGCGTACCTTACACCCCCGCAGAAGCTGGATGGTTAAAAGCAGCTCCCGTTGGAGCCAGAGGCTGCTACAGCCACAGCCACAGCCACAGCTGAAGCAGGAGCTGCCAGTAGCAGAGCTGACCTACGGGAGGAAGCTGAACAAAGACTTCAGGCCAGTGGGTAATCTTTTTACCATAGAGGGGGAAGCATGATTTTGCTTTACGCAATCATGCTTCTCTGTAGCCTCCTGGTTACTCTTTCAAGGCGTACTTATTGGGCCTGGAAGCTTTTGATCAATATATCAAAATGGGGTTGCTGGTTCATGGGTTGGTTACTGTGGAGCCTAAATATATGTTTTGATTCTTCTGCCTTCTACTTTGAGAGTTTCTTATATCCGGCGGTTCCGAACGTTTCAGACATGTTTATGATCCTCTTTGAGATTGTAAACTCTGCCCTCCTAATACAGTGCCTCAGTTTCCATATTTACAAAATGAAGAGGTTGGCTTAGGTGACCTCAGTGGCCCCTTTCAGCTGATCCTATGAAATATGGGATATGACTAGATAAGAATTGTTTTGTTTGGATTGGGTCAATGAGGTTTCTTCTGGCTAATCAATGTCCTCTCTAAAACATGTTTCCAGAAAAACATCCAACATTCTATATTTAGACTGACCAGGACACAATATGGTTAGACCATCCCCTCTAGGATCACGAACACTATATTTCTTAATGGGTCTGTCATATTATATTGTTGTTATAAGTTGAACTTGAAATCTACTAAAACCCTCAGACTATTTTCAGGAAAAAAAATGGCCATTCCTCCCCCCTTTTATAATCCAAATTTAAGAGTTTGCATGTATCTTGATTAAATTCAACCTATTAGATTCAGGCCAACATCCTAACCTATAAAGATCTTTTGGGATCCAGATTGTAATCCAATATGTTAACTAACTTCCCTAGCTTGGAGGCATTTGTGAATTGGATAAGCATGCCATCTATGCCTTTATCTAACTGACTGATCAAAGTGCTAAATTGCATAGGGCCAAGGACAAATCTCTGGGGCACTGTACTATTGACCTCATTCCAAGTCGATATTAAACAATTAATGACTACCTTTGGATTTGGCCATTGAACCATTTCTGAATCTACCTAAATGCATTATGATCTTTCCATTCAAAATCCACAGATGCCTCCATTATACCCCTCTGAAAGAGAGCTTCCCATAGAGGGGCAAAGGGAGGATGGACTGAACAGGGCATCTCTAAATGGAAGTTGGATGAGTGTTATTGACGTCATTCCAGTTCACCAAGGGAACTGACTAGATGATGGTTGATGTCCCTTCAAGAGCTGAGGTGGATGTTTCAATTCCCAATGCTTTGCCAAAAGATGGATTATTTCTTTTCTCTTCTATTCACACTTGCTCTCCACAGTCCCCTGAATTTAGTCGAATGCCTACTAAGAATTTCTAGTATCTCGGTAAGAATGTTCAAACACCAGAGCGCCTGCTAACAGTCCACATTCCTTTTGTCAAATAATAGGCATTTGTATTAATGCCCACATTATGGAAACTCAAACGTTTAGTGGAATGTATCTACATTATGAACTTAATTACATTTGAATAAGCAGCCAATATCCTAGAAGCTTAAGCAGTATTACAGAATATGGCTGGGGGCGGTCATTTACTTAATACATGCACATCCACACACATGCACACATCCAGGCTCCACAGTAAAGTTATGCTAAGGTGGCAATGTGAGAAGCTATCTAAGTCAGAAGAATGGAATTTACCCCTAACTTTGACGTGTTTTGAATACTTGCTACAGGACAGCAGCACATATTTTTATGCTTCTAGGTACATATTACAGATTCAGGGAGTAAAAGGTTTCTTTCTTTGAGTTGGGGAAAAGGATGAAGCATCATATTCGAGTATCTCAATAGTGGACTATAGCGTGGTATCATAGCCACAGACACTAAAGTGAACTTAAACTGTATTGAGAGATATAATGTCAAGCACCCACCTGGACTGAGCCCTGTTCAGATCATATATAGGGTGTTTGGAACTTTTCAAAGATCCCTAAGTTAGGAAGGAAACTGGTTCACTGGAGAGTGTCCAGAGGAAGATGAATGGGATGGAGAAGGGCCTTGAGAAGTATCACTAATTCATTGTCTAAGTGAGGTAGCATAGAAAGAGTGCTAAACTTATAATCAGGAGAGATTTTAGTTCAAATCCTGCCTCTGACATGCACTATCAGTGTGACAAGGGACAAGTCATCAGTGACTCCTCTGAGCCTCAGTTTCATTATTAGTAAATGGGGCCATTAATACTTGTTGAATTTGCCTCACAGGGGTTGTAAGAATCATATGAGATTATATGGAAAACATTTTGTAAACAATGTACTATGCAAATGTTTTGTTATTATTAGTGGCAATCCGCCACCACCACCACCACCATCATCATCTTTATCATTATCAAAGCCCTATAGAAGGTGGCTGGCTATAAATGGCCCTCTTCCTATGCCCTGAAGAAGGAGAAGATTCCTTTTAGGTACTAGACAATTCCTAAGGTCTTTTCCAAATTTTGAGCTTCTGTGCTTCCGTGCAGTGGAACTCAATTGTCTGAGGCTTAAGGAAAACAGCTGAGCTCCTTGAAACAGTGGAATTGAGGTGAGGATGGGTCTCCAGGATCCTTCTCAACTTATGAAATAGTGCCACAGGCAAGCCTGTGAGAAAGGTGGACAAGAACTGTTTCATTATTCAAGTGTCTAGCATAATATCTTTCATTTAGTAGGTTCTTGATAAATGTTTATTGAACTGAATACCTAAGGCCTCTTTGCTATACTACCTTGTTTCCTCTGATTTCCTGCTGTATTTTATTTACCTGTCTTCCAATGGCTGTCACTATCTTCTACTGCCCCTTCTCTGCTCCAATCCACTTCCCATTACATAAAACTATCCCAAATTAAGCTCATAGTAATTAGCAAAATCTTATCTTTTAGCTTCCAAACCTAGGCTGTTGGTGTGAGAAAGTTATTTCTGATCAATATAGATGCTTTTTTTTCAAGCCCTTTCCCAGGCACATCTGTTAAATAGATATTCTTAAATTTGAGAATTTCCTAAAGCTTAATTAAAAATATGGAATTCTCTTCTCTAAATAAACATTTGTGACAGAAGGCACACCTTTTAATCAGAAGAACTGAAGGAAAACCCCAAAAGATAGAGAGATCTGGAAACACTTTGGTTGCCTGTGTAAAGCACTTAGGAAATTTTTCCCAATTTATTTGGTCTCCTGATTGCCATAATCTGGCTCCATGAATGGTGAGCCATCTATTTTGGGAGCCAGGAGGAAAAACATTTTCTGGGAAATTGCTAAAAATAGCTAAAAAGGAAGATTCTTAGTGGCAAATACCTGAAATTTATGTCTTGCGGATTGCCTTACAGTACACTGATCTCTTTGTTTTCTGACACCTCCCAAATCCTAGGAACTTTTGCCTTCTTTCAAGGCCCAGCTTATATGCCATGTTCTCCGGGAAGCATTCCTCAATTGGCCAAGCACTTATCTAGTTTCCAAAATTTTCTTTTAAAGCATGGCTTGGCATGATGGAAAGGCATCTTAGCCTACCATTGGTAAATTATTAGTCCTGGCTCCATTACTAGCTGTGTGATCTTGGTCAAGTCACATCATCTTGGATAAAGGTATAGAGGGCATGTTTATAAAATCTGTAGATTATATAAACCTGGGAGGGGGAGGGTCAGGGAAAGTTGTAAGACACAGGATATCCACCTCCCCCCAAAAAAGGTCTTAACAGGCTAGAGCAGTGAGTTGAATTGGATAACATAAAATTCTATAGAGATAAAATGTAGCTTTACAAGATGAAGGATGCATGGCTGAAGAACAGTTTGGATAGAGAGATAGGTAGATAGATAGATAGATAGATAGATAGATAGAAAAAATGGATAGAGCATTTCAAAAATATTTATTAGTTGCCAGGCACCAAGTGCTGGGAATATAAATATAAAATACGAGAGAGAGAGACAGAGACAGAGTGAAAGAGAGACAGAGACACAGAGAGAGATAGAGAGACAGAGAGACAGACGCAGAGACACAGAGAGACAAGAGAGACAGAGAGAGAGACAGAGACAGAGAGATACACACAGACAGACAGAGTCAGATACACAGGGAGACACGCACACACACACACACACAGGGAGAGGCACAGAGAGACAGAGACAGAGAGAGACAGAGAGAGAGAGTCTCAAGAAACTTCGTAGTGGGGGAAGATAACACATAGGAGGGATAGGGAGGTGAGTGGGAGGGAGGCTGCACATACTAGGGTAAGGTGGAAAAGTTGAGAGTCAGGAGTAGGGTTGGGAGACAAGGATGCATAGATGGCCTGGGTTCTTCATGAAATAGTGGTTCTAGGCAGGAATTCACCAATCAGAGTAGAGGCTGTAGTTGTGGAAACACATTCAAGGTTAGCAGGCAATTGTGTTTGTCCTTTGTTTCGAAAAGGACCGTGGCAACAGGGAAATGATGACACGACTTGCAGTTGACTTTGATGTGAGTGAGGGAGGGCTGTGCAAGGGCACCAACTTCACTTTCTCCTCCAGAGCCATCTGGATCCAGTGACCAGATATTCATCAGGATGACTCGAGATGACATAGGATGCATTGGGAGACTCTGGCCCTTTTAGGCTCAGGTCTTTTCATGTACTCACTTAGAGTGAATAGGCCTCTTTAAGAAGTGAGTCAAGGGATGGCCTCATTTAATTAGAAAAAAAGGAAAAGAAAATCCAGCTGGGAGAAGAAGACCCTCAGGGTTGCTTTTCCAAAGAGAAACAGTTACCATTGATATTCATTCTAAGCCAGGAGGGCCCAAAATGCAGCCATTAAGTGGAACTTGGGCAGGGACCTATTCATGATCTTCAGTGTGAACTGGGTTTAAGGTTTTGTGGAAGGAGGAAGGAAGGAAGGAAGGAAGGATGGAAGGAAGGAAGGAAGGAAGGAGGGAAGGAAGGAAGGAAGAAATCTAGCCAGTAAACCCCAAATTAAGCAGGCAGCTTCTGGCCATCAAAGTTTACCTTCCTTTGGAGAGGAGAAGGAGGAGAGGGAGAGGGAGAGGATGAGTTGAGTTACCCAACTAGCTGGGTCCCCTTTCAGGCAGCTCAGTCTACTCACAGGTTCTGTTTGTCCTTTGTTTCCAAAGAGGACCATGACATCTGGGAAATGCAGTTGGCTTTGATTTGAGTAAGGGAGGTATAAGAGGCAATGGTGAGGGAAGCTGAATTTGTGTAAGGATATTGATAAGCTGGAATGTGTCTAGATGGAGATAACTAGGATGGTTAGAAAGACAAGTTCATGCCATATGAAGACTGCCTAAGAGAACTGTGGATATTTACTGTGGAGGGGATAACACCGTATTGGGAAAGGGGACTTAGATTTATGCTGCTTGGCCCCTGAGGGTAGAATCAGAAGTAATGGGCAGAAGTTTCAGAGAGGTAAATGTACTTCAGACTGAAGGGAAAAACTTCCTAATGGTGAGAGTGGTCCAAAATTTGAGCCAGCCACCTTGGGAGGTCATGGTTCCCCTATTGGCAGTTTTCAAGCAAAGGGTAGATGGCCATCTGTTGGATATGTTGTAATGGGGATTCTTTTTCACATTTAAGAGTTGGACTAGACGGAGGTCTCATTCAACTCTCAAATTCTATGAGCTCTCTGGGCCTCAGTTCTCTCATCTGGGATAATGTATGCAAAGTGATTTTCAAACTTTAAAAGGCTACCTAAGCTGCTATTATTAATAAAATTTCCCAAATTATTCAAAAATATGTTTTATAAAACCATAAAGAAATGGGAGTGTTCAGCATTTTAATTCTTCATATTCATGCCAGATTTCCTCTAGTAAGCTACAAGATTTTTGTGCTCACGTCTATGTGATTTTTTTCTTTTTCATCATTCTATCCCTAATGCCTTTCTCAGTACCCATCAGGTACCTTAATAAATGCTAGTTTTAATTGAAATTTTAAATTCAATCAATTTTACAATGCAGCGTTTTATGTAGTGCAGAACTGGCATGAAGCCTACAACATTTCTGACTTGGCCCAACCAGATTAAAATGTAATTGGGAAATATTTAATAAAATAAATAAAAATATAAGAGAATGTGGTTTTCTAAGTCAATATACAATTGAAAGGGATCCTTATATCCAGATTAGTTGTCCACATTTCTATTTGAATTTGATACAACTGATGTAGAGGAAAGGACACGGGACTTGGAATTTGAAGATCTTAGGCCAAGTTCCAGCTATGTTCCTGCTGGCTTTGTGAGCTTAGACAAGTAAATTCACCACTCTGGATTTCAATCTCCTTTTCTATAAAATGGCCAATTGGACTGAATCTACACAAAGGGGATCAGGATAATGAAAAGAGTTGGAATCATCTCTTTGGAGGAAGATTGATGAAAATAAAAAAGTATGAGCCTGGAGGAGAAAAGATTTAGGGCATCCTGATCATGGTTGTCAAATAATTGAAAGGTTGTTGTGCGTAGGATGAGTTAGACGTGTTGTGTTCTTATGGTCCAGAATTAGGAGTAATGTGCAAAGGTTACAAGGATGTACTTTTGTCTAGTCAGTTCGCTAGCATGATAAATGCCTACTATGTGCCAGGCACTCTGCCAAACACTGGGGATACAAAGAATGACAAAAGACATTGCTTGCTCTCAAGGAGCTCACAGTAAAATTGGTATAGACTAAACAAGGAATATATTATTTTGATGATTAGAGCTATCCGAATGTGGGATGGGCCCTCTCAAGAGGTAGTGAGTCCTTCAGCCCTGGACGTTTTCAGGCTGAGTCTGTAAGACTGCATGTCTGGAATCTTGTAGAGGGGAACAGGGGTTGGACTCAATGATTTCTTGGATCACTGATCCAATAAACTTAAGTGGCCTCCTGATTTGCCTGAGCAGGTGACAGACCCATCAGAGGTATGGAAGGAATGAAAGAAGGAAACATAGGGCCGGGCCTACAATCTGCTGTCAAGACTTCGTTGGATATAAAAGTGAAGCTGGACCTTTAAATCTCCATGGAAGATCACATTTTAGGTCACTTCTACCTGGCTGAATGCAGGTGGTATGAGCTCAGTGTCCTAAATAGCCCACACATCAGCTGGCCCATGAACACTCTAATAATAGCCACATTCCTTACAAGAGTAGCTGAAGCTCACATCCATTATTATGGGAAAACCTCTTGATTCATGAATTTGGGTTTGGGAAAATCAGTGTCTCTTGTTCTCTGGTATTGCTCTAACTCTCTACTTTCATCTCCTCACTAAGCACTGCTGCTGCTGCTGACAGCAACATATTTATTCATTCAACAAGCCTGTATTGAGCACCTACTCTGGGAAAAGCACTTGATTAATTACTCAACAAAATGATACTGAAAAATGCAAATAGTCTAGTAGGAGATATATTTCATGTCTATAGAAATATATTGTAAATTATTAATATATATTATATACATATGTGAAAATAAATCAGGTTATGAAAAATACATGAGAAGAACAAAGTGCTTTGAGATCATCTCAAATAATAAGCATTTATTAAGTACTTACTACATATCTGGCACTGGGAATAAAAAGAAAGAAACATGACAATCTCTGACTTCAAGAACCATATGTTCTACTAATATGTATCTACATATGTATGCACAAAATATTTACATACAAAAAAGATGCTCCAGGAAAAGGCCACATTAGCAGCTGGAGAAATCAGTGGTATACTGGAGAGAACTACATAATTGGAATCAGACATCCTGGGTTCAAATTTTGGCTCTGCACTTACTATATGTGTGACTGTGGGCAAATCATTACATGACTCTTGGCCTCAGTTTCCTTAACCATAAAATGAGGGGATGGATTAGAATACCTCAAATATCCCTTCTAAAGATCTTAATTCATGAGCAGAAAATCTTAAAGGAGAAGGGCTCTCCTCCTTGAAAGAGGGATTTGCATATATTAGACCTTGGCCTTTGACTGAGACTCTCATTCTTCCCCATGCTGGGTTAAAGAGAATCAGGCAGGAGTCAGGAGATGTGGGCTCTAGTCCCAGCTTTGCTATTTATTGACTTATGAAGTGAACTTAGCTGTACTACTCCCCATTTTCTGGGCCTTTCTTTCCTCCTCTGTAAAATGAGGAGCTAGTCTACATGATGTCTAAGGTTCCCTAATAGCTATAATCTTCTTCAGCCCTATGAATCCTGGTGCAATGAGGAGAATTAAAAAGCCAATGAAAAAGACAGAGCTTTGAAGAAAAATGGACAGCTGAAAGAAGAAAGAATCAACTTTTATTCATTCTCAAAATCACTAAAGCAGGGGCTCTTAACCTGGTATTGGTGAAGTAAAAAATATCTATCTAGCTATCATCTATCTACATTGTGCTGTAATTTATTTCCTTCCTAACCCCAAGTATTTTACTTTATGCATTTAAAAATGTGATTTTGAGGAAAGGTCCATAGGCTTCAGCAGACTGCCCCTGATCCAAAGCCTATGAAGGGGGAAGGGGTCTGTACTCTAGGTTTTTGAAAAATTGCCTATAGAGGGAGGGGAACAAGAGAGGGAATTTGGTTGCAGCTGAAAAGGCTGGACTCCTGAAACTCCAGGTCTGAAATGTGAAATGCCTTGTGTTTTGTTTAGGCACTTAAATATTTATTGGCTGATATTGATTATTTTACCACTCAGGAATTAATTTATGAATATTTATGTATACATATGGGGGCAGCTAGGTGGCACAGTGCATAGTATCAGGCCTGGAGTCAGGAAGACTCATTTTCCTGAATTCTAATCTGACCTTAGTAGACACTTCCGGGCAAGTCACTTAACCCTGTTTGCCTCAATTATTTCTTCTGTAAAATGAGCTAGAGAAGGAAATGGCAAACTACTCTGGTATCATGGCCAAGAAAATCCCAAATGGGGTCATGGAGAGTAGGACATGACTGAAATGACTGAATGACAAATGTATATCTACCCATATACATGTATTCTGTATACATTCATATGAATGTATACAGACACATATTTGTTTATAAGTACACGTGTGTGTATTTCAAAATGCTCCCTGATAAATATTAAGGTTTTAAATCATTAGTGATGGCTTCTGTGCTAATATATTTTTATAGAATTATAGATACACCCATTCTCAGAGATGGGACAGGCATCATATAGCCAAAATACCAGGTCTTGTTTCAGCTAATGTGTGTGGGGTCAACAGTGGGTCATGGATGGCCATACCATTATTTTTTTAACCTGTTTGCTTTAGACAACAAGTAATAAGGTGGGTGCCAACAATGGCTTTGCCTTCCTTGTAAGAAGGAAAACACATTTTTTATTTTAAAGTATAATCCCCTCCCCTCCCCCCTTTTATTCCATCCTATATTTGCTGCTGTCAACTTCCGAGAATGTCAGAGCAGGACCTATGCTTCTCTGTGATTATTTGGAAGGCCAGGCACTGAAAGACATATTTGGAATCAGCATTTTCTTGAAAATGAAGTGATCGACATCTTACATCAGTTATGGAAATAGAAACAGTTTACATCAGTACAAAGAGACACAAGCATTTCCTGTGTGGATACTTCCATGTGTGCTTGTTCATCCATTTTGGACCTTCCATCTTGGAAGTATAGAATCCAAGAATCAGAATGACAAGGAACCTCAGAGTTCCTCCAGTCTAACCTAAACCTTAACAGGAATCATGGGGATTATAGATTCAGAAATGAAAAGAACCTCCATAGCCCTTTATTCCTTTCCTCCCATTGTACAGATGAGGACACTGAGGTCCAGGGAGGTTAAGTGATTTGTCCATAGCCACAAGGGTTGTAAGTGTCCGAGGCAGGATTTGAACTTGAGTCCCCTGACTCCAGGGTCAGTGTTCTTTCCCTCTATACCATGCTGCCTCCCTCAACAAAGGGTCACACAGATATCTGTTAATCATGGTGCAGTGATGGGGAACTTGAAGGACCCCATGGACAATTCTAATTGATTAGAAGTTTATACTTAAACTGAGAAAAAATTCTGACTCTGTAACTTCTACCCAATTGTCTTAATTCTGGCCCCTGGGATCAAGCAAGACAAGTTGAATCTGTCTTCTACTTGAGTATGGCTAGTGTGTCCTTACTAAGAGTTATCTTCTCCAGTCTGAGCTTATTTCCTATTGTAGATCATTGCAGAACTGAGTCTTTACTCTCTTCACTGTCCTGGCTATTTTCCAATGGACCTAGTCCACGTTACCTGTGTCCTTCCTAAAATGGACATCCTATGCCACGTGTGGTCTGCGTTGATGAATTGCCCACTGGTTCCATTAACCATCTCTGTGACTTCCCAAAGTAAAACTCCCTTTCTTGGTCACCATCCCACCTATATATGTTTTCTTCAGTAGTATAATGTAAGCTTCTTGTTGGTCAGGGACTGTTTTGCTTTTTGTATCTATTCCCAACACTTAGCACAGTGCCTGGCACCTAGTAAGCACTGAATACTTTTTTAAAAAATCATTCAACAGGACAAATAACAGCAGGGCTGTCATTTCTATCATCATAGATTAGGGTTTTAAAAAAAAGGTTTCTCTTTTTTTTGTTTTAAGGGAACCCTGAGGCAAGTCTTTCCTGCTGGGTAATATTTGGCACGAAGTTGATTTCTGGCTTACTATAAAATTATCATTAAATGAACATCACAAATGGAAGGCTGTCAAGGAAATGCTTTCATAAAATCATCTGCTCTCCATCTCTGTATTCATGACCCAGCTAATTCTTTGCGGAGAACACCATCAGTGGGTATCCAGGCCTGGATTACTGAGGATTCACTTCCCCAGAATGAAGGGAGCATGAAGGCTGCTGAGGCTGACCTCAGGGTCAGCCTTAAGGGTCAAGTTCCTTCCTTTCCTCCCGGTACCATGAACTGCCTTATCCAGGGGCAAGGTATGCCCCTGCTTCCTTACATTCTGGTCTTGCTGACTAAGCCACTTACTTGGCTCTGCTTCCTCCGGCTATAGATCCAGTCAGTGGGCTGGGGTCAGGTTCTGTCTCTATTACTTAATCACTGTGTGCATTTGGGCAAGTCATTCAATCTTTCAGAGACTAGTCTTGGCATCTATAAAAATGGGATGCTGTTATTTGCAGCACTTCCTCACCTTTTGGGAGCAAAGTGATTTGGAAGCATTAAAATAGCATAAAAATATGAGTCATCATTTTTCTCATTATTAATATAATTGTCTTCAAGGACAACGAACTTCTGATTGTGCATTGCTTTCAAGTATTTATGAACCTTTTCCATCCTCTCTTGGTGAGAAAGGTAGAGTAGTTATAAGATATAGATTTAGATCTGGAGATTATACAAATCCCTCATTTTACAGATGAGGAAACTGAGGGCTGAGACTATAAGTGGCTCGTCCAACATGGTGACAGATCAGGATTTGAACTCAGGGCCTCCAACTCCAAAGACTTTTTTTTTTCACTTTACCACATTTCCTCTCTGGCCAGTTCAAAAGACTGAGGTTTTTAGTTCTACATTAGTTACTAGTTTTGTCAGCTTGGACAATTCACTGACTTTTCTGAGTGTCACTTTCTTGATCTGCAAAACGGAGGATGATATTACTTTCACTGGCCGTCTCACCCGGTTGTTATTTTATCGAGTGAGATACGTATAAAGAGTGTTGTGATAAAAAGAAGTGATATAATAATGATAGTACAGACTGTATGTTTGCCCATGTAGCATGGGGCTGCCCCTCCCTTAACTAGTTTGGGCAGATGTAGTTTTATAAAAGTTTTTGTACAACCACCATATCGGTAAAAAGCATGAGTATTATTGTCTAATTTTATAGATAAAGACAGCAAGACTCCAATTTATGATTTGCTTAGAACCATAAAGCTCGTCACTGATAGATACAGACGCAGTATTCCAACCCAGATATCCTGAGTCAATTCCGAGGCTTTCTTCTAGATACCTTGGTCAATTTACTGTTATATGGATGGGGATGAGGAGGGAAGGGAGGAAGGAACAGAGATAATGATGAGGAGGCCTCTGACTTGTTGATGCCTGGATTCTGTAGTTTAATGTGTATCCTATATACCTGGTCATGGCTTCTTGCAACCCACCTTTGCACTCTACCACTAAATATCCAGTGACATAGCTATCATCTCCAACTTTACTATACCAAAATTTGGGGCCAGCACAAGAGACTAAAAGTTGAACCTGCCAACCATTTCACAGAAGCATCGCTGACAAAATTCAGCAGTGGTACATGGTAGGTACTGTTCACCTAAAATTACTGAATTACAGAATCCTAGAGTTAGACAGGACCTCAGAAACCATCTAGTCCAACCCATGTGTAACTCACTACCTTCTACAGTATTCCATTCCCTTTATGTCAACTTGGATTGTTAAGTGCTTCCTTGCGTTGCCTGAAATCTACTCCCCTACAAGGTTCCACCACTTCAGACACTGGTTAGAGCTCTGCCCTCCCTAGGGCCAAGAAGAACAAGGTTAATGCTTCTTCCAAAAAGAAAGATTCATTGGGTTTCAAAAGCAATCTTGGGCCAAATACTTTACCTCCAGGTGCCTCAGTTTCCTCACTTGTAAAATGAGTGTGTTGAATTAAATTATCTCTTAAGGTTCTTTCCAGTGCTAAATCCCATGTTCTGTATTTATTTCTACTTTTCAAAGCTTGGAATACCCAATTCTCCCTAATTCTCAAAGAGCCACCTCTATTCATATACTTCTTCCAAGCTAATGTCTCTAAAATCCTTTTTGAAGATGAGAGGAAAAATGAAAAACAGAAGGGGACAGTAAATTTTAGTCAACTACTTTATCAGTTATACTTTCATTTAAATTGGAGAGAGAGAGAGAGAGACAGAGACAGACAGAGACAGAGAGAAAGACAGAGAGAGACAGAGACACACACACAGAGAGAGGGAGACAGGGAGACAGAGAAAGAGACAGAAAAAGAGAGAGAGAGAGAGAGAGAGAGAGAGAGAGAGAGAGAGAGAGAGAGAGAGAGAGAGAGAGAGAGACCGCTTCCAATTGCTTGATTATACCTTGAACCCCAGAGTAGCTGACCAACAAACCATAGAGGCCCAGAACCCACAGCCCCACCAAATCCAAGTAGAATCAGGAGGAAAGATTACTACTTTCTCCATCAAATCACCCTGCCCTTTCTAACCCCTATCATTACAACCAGCACTTTCTATTGTCCCTGGTCCCATTATAGTTCCACATAGTTAAAGGTGTTGTAGAAACACCAGTTATTATACTTATTAACATTTTATGGGCTTGTTATTCACACATTAAGCTCCTTACCATGAAGTGGTGCTTTTGAAAAGCACAGCACATGCTTAATTGATTTCCTTATAAAAAGGGTACCCTCCCTCCCTTGGTTTTCTCTGTTCTTTCTTAGGCTTGGAGTCATTAATGGGGGCAATAGAGATTTTATGTACTTAACAGAAGCCAGTGATGACAGCTCAAATTATTCTTGCTGAGCAGATTATAAATTCCTGCTTGTTCCAAGGTACCCTTTCCCTTGCTTCTATGAAGGATGTCCTTCAATTCACTTTTAGGGTTTCTTCATTTTGGGCAGACATCAGGTGTTAGCCCTTCCTCTGAGAATGGGCAATGATGTTTTTTCCTCATGTTCCATCAATGGCATTGCGGATGATATTCAAATATAACTTTTGGTGGAGAAATCTATGAGCACTAGACTGGTATGATAGTTAGAAAGTCTGAAGGGGCAGCTTGGTGTACCGGGTAGAAAGCTGGCCTCAGGTTCAGGAAGACAAGTATTCAAGTCTTGTCTCTGAAACACAAAGGCTCAATGCCTCTAAGCAACTCTGCAAAACTATAAAGTACAGAGAAAATGTCCTTCTGTGCTGATAGAAAAAGATCTTCACCAGGAGCTCTCTAAATCAGTGAAATTAAGGTGTGTTAAAAAAAATAACAAATCAGATTTTACTGATGCAGGTGAAACTGCTTATTCAAGATCTACAGACCATATGACTCAGAACTGGAAGGGACCCTAGAAATCATCTAACCCAGTCCTTTCTTTTTATAGATGAGGTATTTGTCCTTCAAATTCCAGGACCCCATTTCCCATTGCAGTCTATGACAACTACTTCTACTCATCAGATTGAGAGATGGGTCAGGCATGATTAGTGTCCAAATATTTGACAGATTTTCATGTGGAAGAAGGATTAGATTTACTCTGGTAGGCTCCAGATGACAGGACAAGGAATGCTGCGTGGAAATTCCAGGGAGACAAATTTTTGCTTAATATAAAGGAATACAATAAATGAACTTTCTTACAATTAGGATTGTCTGAAAAGCAACAGGCTGTTTCACAAAGTATTGAGTTTCCAATCTCTAGTGCCCCTTAGAACGTTATCAGGGTTGCTGAAGAGGTGATGTCTTCATCAGGGAGGGGAGGGTGGTCCAAAAGCTCTCTAAAGGTCCTTCCCAACACTTAGATTCCAGGATCCTCGTAGAGATTGGACTGGATGGTCTCCCAAATCCCTTTCAATTCTGAAATTCTGTGTCCCTCATTTACAGATGCCTAAGTGAGGACATTGAAACAGGAAGGTGACTTTAGCAAGGTCAAGCTCGCAGGCAGTAAGTCCACAAGAGATCCCAGGGCTCTTTGTTTTAAGGCTCCTCTGTTGGGCTTGTCTTCCTCCCTCTAATACCATTATCTCTGGGTCCTCCCAAGGCTGTAATGGCTGGCTGGCCCTGTTCATTTTCCCTGGCTTCTAAGGACATCATGCCACTAGTGCTCAGCCAGTGTGAATCCAAATATTGATGGCTCAACATGAGGCTTGCCAGCCCTTGCTCTGTTACTGGAATGCTGGGATCTTGTGATCTGCCACAGGGAGATAACAGGATTACTGTATTCACCTTTGCATAATGTGAAGGCAGCCGTCCCAGGCTGCTTCAGCATTTATCTCAAAGGTCTGAAATGAAATAGTTGCCTGTAGCCTGGGCAGCATCCAAGGGTAAACAGGTAGGGCCCTGTGTCTTATTATTTATTTTTAAAGCTTTCAAGGATTGCACTGGGAGATGAATAAATGAATCTATAGTTTTGTATTAATTTCCCCTTTAAGGAGCTGTGTGACCTCCCCCCTCATCTTATGGTGTTTTTTCTTGAAAGGTTCTAGGGAGGGAGAAAAGAAAGAGAAAGGAAGAGAGGGAGGGAATACAGAAAAATATATTTCTCTTTCTCAGGAGAAAGAGAGCGAGAGCGAGAGCGAGGGAGAGAGCGAGGGAGAGAGCGAGGGAGAGAGCGAGGGAGAGAGCGAGGGAGAGAGCGAGGGAGAGAGCGAGGGAGAGAGCGAGGGAGAGAGCGAGGGAGAGAGCGAGGGAGAGAGCGAGGGAGAGAGAGAGAGAGAGAATAGAGAGAAAGAAACAGAGAAATAAGCAGATAAGAGAGAGAGAAAGAAGGGAGAAGAAGAAGAAAATGGGAGAAGAAGAATAAAAGATTGGGAGAGGGATGGGGAGCAAAAGAATCAGGAAAAGAGGGAGAGTTATGGAACAGGGAATAAGGAAGAAGCCAAGAAAGAAAAGGGAGAATAGTGAGGAAAGAGGATAGAGAAAAAAGGACAGAGACAGATAGAAAATGTGGGAATGGAGGGAGAGAGAGAGGGGAGAAAAGGAAGGAATTCAGGTTTAATGAAGAGGATTAAAGGGATAAGGGAGAGTAAGTGGAAAAGAGTGAGAGGAAGATAAAAAAAGAGAAGAAGCAAATGAGGGAAGAGGATGAAAGAAGAAAAGAGAAGAGAAGGAGGAAGAAAAATGGAATTTCAGAATTTTTTGAGGTATAAGAAATTTTAGTAATCATATAGTCCAACCCATATCCAAAAGGAATCCCTACTAGATGACAAGTAGTGATCCATCCTGCCCCTGAAGCCCTCCAATGAGGCAGAGGCCTCTACCTCCCATGGCAGCCCATTCCAATGTAGATAACATTCACCAGAGGCTTTTCTTGATACCAAGCCTGAATTTGACCTATTGCAACTTCTACCCATTGTTCCCAGCTCTGTCCTCTGGGAACAACAAGAAAGGTCGAATCTCTCATACTATAGCACTGCGAATACTTGAACACAACCATCCTATTCCCCCTATATTTTCTCTTCTCTGGGCTAAACTTCCCTTGCTCTTGCAAATGATCCACATATGATCCTGACTCAGTGCCCTACACCATCCTGGTTCCCCTCCTCCCAACACTCTCCAATCTACTGATATCATTCCTAAACTATGATGCAGAGAACTGAATCATTCCAATGTGGTCTAACTAGTACAGAGTGCCCCAGCACTATCAGCATCAAATTCCTGAAGGTTATACCTCTCTTAATGGGGCCTAAAGCATCAGCTCCCCAGGTGAAAAATGTAGAACCGGATGCTATTGTAGAGATCACATTAGGTTTTGTTTCTGTTTTTTGATTGACACATTATATCTTTGACTCATACTGAGCTTATAGATCACGAAAAACCACAGTTTGATTTCTTTCAGAATGCTGTCTAACCATGCCCTCGCTTTTGTGTACCTGTGAAGATGATTTATTTTAATTTATGGAAGACATACATATATCCAACTGAATTTCACTTTATTAGATTTGTTGTTGTTGGCTGTCCTTAGTTCTCTAAGAGGACCATGACATGCAAGTGAATTGGATGTTAGTGAGGGAGGGCTGTGCAAAGTCACTGGACTCACTTTCTCCCCTGGAGTCATCTGGGTCCAGCGGCAAGATATAGATCAGGACGACTGGAGACAGCTGGATGTGGTGGGAGACCTTGGCCTCTTAGTCCAATGCTGTAGACCTAACATGTCAAATACATGGCCTGATTGGTTACAGTCCTTCTTAAGTAGGCTGAACCAGATTTAAGTGTAATTGGGAAATATTTAACAAATTAAATAAAGATACAAGAAAAAAAGAGATAACATTACATTTTAAAACTAAGTCAATACATAGCCTACAGGGATCCTTTCATATAGATTAGTGGTCCCCATTTCAACCTGTGTTGGGAACTATTAGTCTAGACTGGTGGGATATTTTTGGATCAATTATCCATTGTGTCAGCTATCCTTCCTAGCTTTCTGCCATGTCCAAATTTGATGAGTGTGCCATCTATTGCTTTATCTGAGTCATTGATAATACATATAAAATTCGTGTATATATACATATACATATACATATATATATACATACATACATATCAACACTTATCTATCTATCTAGTCTATCTATCCATCTATTTATCTTTCTGTCTACATAATCACAGCATAAGGGGCCAACCACAGATCTGATGGCCCGCTGTTGGACACTTTTTGCTAATTTTATGTTAAACCATTAAGCTACTATTTGTGTTTAGTCATTGACAACAATTACATTATTGTTAAGTCCAAAGATATCTACCTTTTCCATAATAATACCACGAGAAACTTTATCAAATGTTCCCTAAAATTTGGGTAAACCATATCTACAATATTCCTTCAATATACCAGTTCAGGAACCATGTCAAGAAAAGATATATTATGAGCCCAACATGACCTTTCCTTGATGAAAACATGCTACCACTTTGTAATCACTGCTTCCTTTTCTAGATGTTCATGAACCAACCCTTTAGCAATGCTTTCTAGAATTTTCTCATGAATTAAAGTCAGTGTCATGACTCTATAATTCGATAATTCTATTCTCTTCCTTTTTTTGAAAACTGAGACAGGATTTAGCCTTTTTTTTGCCCTGCAGTACATCCCTATCATTCTGCATTTTTCAACTCCCATTGCCAGCAACCTAGCAATCTTACCCTTCACTTCTACCACAGAAAGTAGTTCATCTGGGCCAGGTGATTTTAATTCATCAAAGACTGCCAGGTTCTTTTCCCTTCTCTCCAAGCTTATCTTGGGCACCAACTCTTTGTTGTCATTTTTGTATTGTCCTTTTCTGGGCACAGGTCATTCATTCTCCTTGGCAGAGAAAAGCCAAGCACAATACAAACTGAACAGCTCTGCCTTATTCCTACTGTCACTTATCACAGTTCCAAGCAGTGTTTCTATCTATTCTTTGATCTTTCTCTTCCCTCAATCCCCAAAACAGTAACAACAGAAACAACAGCAAACCTTGCTGCTGTCTTTAGCCTTCCTCCCCCGTCTTGGCTTATCTTGAGCTATAGCACACCTGACATTTTTTCAAGGCCATGCCATTCTCTAGTATTGATCCTCTCTTATCTAGTCAGATCTCTTACAGAATCAGTTGATAGTACAGGGCAGGTTCCCCACCCCTGGTAGTAGATAGAATTCTGGGCCTAAAGTCAGTCCTGAGTTCAAATCCCACCTCAGATGCTTATTAGCTATGTGACTCTAGGCAAGTCACTTAGCTGGTATCTGCCTCAGTTTCCCCATCTGAGAAGTAGGGATAATAATAGCACCGCCAACCCTCCCAGTGTCATTATGAGGCTCAAGTGAGATATTTGTAAAGTACTTAGCACTATGTGTGAAGCCCTGGGGATACAAAGAAAGAACATCCCTGTTCTTAAGAAGTTCATAGTCTAATAAGGAGAAAACATACAAGATATACACAAGATAAATTAGAGATAATGTTAGAGAGAAGGTGCTAACATTGAGGGAGATGGGGAAAGTGTAGAAGGTAGCTGGAACTTGAAGGAATCTGGGGAACCCCAGGAGGCAGAGATGAAGAGGGAGAGGATGACAGGCGTGGCATGTATGAAGTTGAGAAATGGAATTCCTTGTGCGAGAGGAGGCAATGTCACCAATATTATTGGTCCTGAATATGAGCAAGCAATAGACTCTTTGTGGGACTCACTGTCTTCATCTATAAAAAGGAGTGTATTGGAATAGAAGATTTGTAAATGTGTTTCCAAATCTAATTCTGTGGTCATATGAGTAGTGTAAGCAAAGGCACATTAGTGTAAGAGCTTGCTTTAAAGGCGCACATTTGGTTTGGAAGATCGTGTCTGCTCCTTGCTGTCAATGCTGAGATTTTCTGTTGCATTCTGTGTCAGTGAAAGACCTCTCCAGGTGCTGTCCCCTAAGGCAGGGCTTTAACCAGGTAAGAGACACCTGACTAAAGTGCCTTTGTCATCTGCCTTCAGCTGGAAGGTCCAGAGAGCTTTAGAGAAAAGAGCAGCTGTGCCTCGGTGTTGATTTTGGAAGGCTTTGCCAGCTGCAGAAAAGAGCAGCCCCTCAGCCGTCTGCCAGATGTAAAGTCTTCCGGCTTCGCTTTAGCTTTCAAGATCTGATTTATCTTCAGAATGAGAAGGGAATCAAATAAATAAAATGAAACACACATGTGCAACAGGAAAAGTCAAAATCTAGCAAAGCCTAGGCAGCACAGTGTGATAGAAATGGTCATTTCTATAGTACTCTAACTGATACAACCTCTCTGGAAAGCAATTTGGCATTATGCAAGGGAAGTGGCTAAAATGTCCGTTCCTCTGACCCAGAGATTTTACTGCTGGGCATATACTCCAAGGAGGTCATGTATAAGAAAAAGGCCTCACTGACACTAAAATATTTATAGTAGCACTTTTTATTGTTGCAAAGGATTGGAAACAAAGTAGATGCCTGTTCAATGAGGAATGACTAATCAAATTGTGGAATGTGTATGTAATGGAATATTACTGTGCTGTGAGAAATGATGAATATGGTGAATACAGAGAAGTATGGAAAGATTTCCATGAACTGATACAAATTGAAGTAATGGAGCCAGTATAAAACAATACATGCAAGGAGTTGTTGTTGTTCAGTCGTGTCCGGCTCTGCATAACCCCATTTGGGATTTTCTTGGCAGAGATACTGAAGTGGTTTGGCCATTTGTTTCTCCAGCTCATTTTACAGATAAGGAAACTGAGGCAAACAGGGTTAAGTGACTTGCTTAGGGTCACACAGCTAGTAAGTGTCTGAAACCAGATTTGAACTCAGGAAGATAATTCCAGGCCTAGCACTCTATCCACTGAACCACCTAGCTGTCCCCAAGGAATACAAAGAGTACAACAAGGTAAATGGAAAGATCTCCTACAAAAGAATCAAAACTGAGTTTCAAAAAATTATAAAGAATGAGTTTTGCATCAAAGAAGAGACATAAGAAGAAAAACTCCATACTCATCCTCCCCTTAGCTCCTTTGTAAAGGTTGGAGTCTATGGATGTGGAACATTGCTATAATATTAGTTTTTTTTTAATGTATTGCTAAGTTTTGCTGATTTTTCTTCTTCCTCTTTTTCTTAAAAAATAAATATTTGAACTGTTTTGTTTACATTCCCATATGGAAAGTATTAGGGTAGTTGAAGGGAATCTACATATATATAGACAGAGGGCACAGGATGAGTTGAATACAAAAGGTTAATATCTAAAAAATAAAATTAAGGGGTGAGAGAGGAATATATTGCTAGGAGTAAGGGAAAGATAGAATGGGGTAAATTATCTCACATAAAAGTGGCAAGCAAAAGCTGTTATAATGGAAGGGAAGAGGGGGTAGGTGAAAGGGAATGAGTGAATCTTGCTCTCATCAGATTTGGCTTAATGAGGGAATAACATATACATTCAATTGGGTATCTTATCCTACAGGAAAATAGTGGGGAAGGGGATAAGAGGGGGAGATGATAGAAGGGAGGGCAGATTGGGGGAGGAGGTAGTCAAAAGCAAACACTTTTGAAAAGGGACAGGGTCAAAGGAGAAAATGGAATAAAGGGGGACAGGATAGGATGGAGGGAAATATAGTTAGTCTTTCACGTGACTGTTATGGAAGTGTTTTGCATAACAATACATGTATAGTTTATATTGAATTGCTTGCCTTCTCAAGGAGGGTGGGTGGGGAGGGAAGAAGGGAGAGAATTTGGAACTCAAAGTTTTAAAAACAAATGTTAAAAAATGGTTTTTACATGCAACTGGGAAATAAGGTATACAGGCAATGGGGTATAGAAATCTATCTTGCCCTACAAGAAAGTAATGGGAAAGGGGATGGTTGGGTGGGGGGAGTGGGATGACAGAGGAGAGGATAGACTGGGGAAAGGGGCAATCAGAATACATGCCACCTTGGGGTGGGGGGGAGGGTAGAGATGGGGAGAAAATTTATAACTCAAAATCATGTGAAAATGAATGTTCAAAACTAAAAATAAATTAAAAAATAAAAAAAATAAATAAGCATAGTGAAACAAAATAAATCCTCATACAAAATATCATTTCTTTGTTTTAAGGGATAGATCTCTGGGAAGGGGAGGAGGGACAAAGGAGGAAATCTATATGACGTATAGAAAAATATATACATGTGTATTTGTAAAAGAAAATCCACTGATCTTAGAGTCAGAGGACCTGGTTCAGCAACTTATTATCTATGTGCCTTTAGGTAAATTTTTTGTCCTATTGGGTCTTCAGGTTCCTTATCTGTAAAAGTTGATGTTAGACTGTGGCCTCCAAAGCTTCTTCCAACTTTACGATCAGCTAAAGATAAAGGCAGCAATGCAATCCCTCAGAGTTCACTAAAGCCTTCAGTCAGGTGTGAGCTTGGGACCTAGGGTTTTATAAAACTGACATTCACAGTGAGGGACTCAAAGCTGGCCAATCTAGAGTACTCTCCTTGGAAACACTCGAACTGGTTTACCTTATCCTGCTCAGTTTGCTAGGGTTTCATAAGTAAAATCATAGAATTTAGAATTGGGCAAAATCTAAGCACATAGAGGATGATAGATTTAGGACTAGAAGGGTCCTTAAGAGCTAGAAGAGAAAATCTCATCCAGAAATAAGGAAACATATCTATAATGCCCCACTTCTCCAAAGAAAATGACATGGTGTATTTCCTCATCTCTTTCCCTAGATCAACATTGGCATTATAAATACATAGTGTCAAGTATCAGTTTATTGTCATTCACATTATTGTTGTAATTGTGCTGTATTTATTGTGTTTTTCCCCTCTTCTTCTAATTCACCATGTATCAGTTCATATGTCTTCCCATGTTTCCTGAATTCCTCATCCTTGTTTCTTATGATGGAATAATATTTGATTACACTATTAAACTATAATTTATTCTATCACTATTTAATTTATGGTTACCCACTTTCCTGTCAATCAACAAATACTTATTAAGCACCTACTATGTACTAGACATGTAGGAGGCAGCTAGGTGGCTCAGTGGATAGAGTGCTGGGCCTGGAATCAGAGAGACCTGAGTTCAAATGTGGCCTTGGACACGTACTAGTTGTGTGACCCTGAGCAAATCATTTAATCTGTGTTTGCCTTAATGTACTGGAGAAGGAAAGGGCAAACCACTCTAGTGTCTTTGCCAAGAAAATCTCACAAACAGTATTGGTGTGCTGTGCTCCATGGGATTGCAAAAAGTTGGACATGACCAAACAACAAGAATAAAATGTGCCAGGTACTGTGCTTTGCAAAACACTGGGGACATAAAACGAGCCCCCTTCTCTCAAAGAGCTCACATTCTAATGGGAATTCTAGTTTGTTGTTACCATGAAAGTGGCGCTATGCATATTTTAGTACATACAGAAACTTTTTTTCTTAGGGTAATATAAACTCAACTACTGGGAATTCTAGGTCAAAATGGAATTAATTTTTTTCCTTTCACTTTTCTTGAATAATTCCAAATTCTTCTCCAAAATACTTGGACAATTTCATAGTTCCACAAACAGTGGATTGACATAGCTACCTTCCTAAAGTCCTTTGAACATTGACTTTTACTAAAGTATCACCTATCTTTTGTCACATCTGCCAGTTTTCTAGGTGTAACATGAACTCTCAGAGTTTTTTTTACACTTAATTTGTATTTCTTTCATTTTTAGTGACAAGGAACAATCTTTCATTTGGTTTTACCTAGTTTACAATTTTGTGGATAATTGTATTTCTGATCCTTTAATCTGTATTTACTTTGTATATACTTGGCATTTATTCCTCTGTAAAATGAATGGATTGGGCTAGGTCATCTCTTAGGTTGCTTCCTATGAATCTCATGCTCCTCTGGTTCTCCTGAACTGATAAACCAAATACACTAAGTAAAATCCAACTTCTTGTTCTTGTCATACATACTCATAGACAAGTGAACAATTTTGGGTCCTCTGCCCAAATCCTTTGATAGGAGGAAAAGATTTGCTTCCACTCTGTGTGCTTAGTCCTTAAGATTTCAAAGGAACTTAACAGCATGAATCCTTAACTGTTTAAAGGAGTGGGCTAGATGAATTGGAGAAAAATCATTAAACTTTTCTTACTTCAGATTACCTAGCAGTTCATTTAAGGACTTTAGATGTGGAAGGGACTTCAGAAACCATCAATTCCAAAACCCTATTTTACATATGAAGAAACTGAGGCACTGAGAAGGTCATTGACTTTCCCAGGTTCACTAGGCTAGTAAATGTTTCAGATGGGATTTGAACATAAATCTTTCTGACTCCAAGTTCAGGGACCTATCCATAAAACTACACTCCCTCTCCAGTCTTCTTTCTCTAAGAGCAAGTCAGAATCAACTCCACAACCAACCTACATGATTAAAGAAGATAAAAGACCCTTAAGTATATTTAACAATTAAGAGCACAGTTAAGATTGATATCTTGGTCTACTCTGAGCAGAGAACCTTCATTCATACAGCCTTCATCCAAGCTCTTTGTAGACATGTTTTATGAGGATCAACTGAGTATCTAACCTGGAGGAGATATTGAAGAAGGCATGATAGAAATAATTAAGTATTTTGGGGTTTTTAAGAGTTGGAAGGGTATTTAGTTCAATCTTGATGTGAAAAGAAATACCCAATTTAACACAGATCACCAATGGTAACCTATCCTTTGTTGAAGACCTCTAGGGTTGGAAATCTACCAGCTTACAAGTCAGTCCATTCCATTTTGGATGTCTCATGTTATCTGTATGTATTTCTTGCCATCAAGCCTAAATGTGCCTTTTTTGTTACTTCCACCCCTCTCTTCTAGTACTTACTTCTAGGATCCAAAAGGACAAGTCTATTCTTTCTCCATGTGACAACTCCTCAAATACTTGAAGACCAAGTATCTCCCTATCATGACTCTCTTGAGTCTTCTCTTTCTCATGCTAAAAATTCCCAGTTCTTAAAATCAATCTTCACGTGACATGGATTTAAAGACTTCCACTGTTGTGGCCGCTCTTCAGTTTTGGACATGCTGAGTGTCCAAGGCGCAGGTGGAATTGTCCATTAGGAATCTGGAAACGTGAATGTAATCCTGGGAAGAGTTTGGGAATTTCAATGGTTAAAGCAGGGTTTAAAAATTATCTTGTCTGATACTCCCCCCCCATTTTATAGGTGAGGGAAACTGAGGCACTGAGTAACTTGTTCTAGGTAATACAGTAATGCTAAGCCAAATTTATATTGTACCTCTCCCCAGTAAGCTTACGAGGTGGGTAATATCTGTATCATCATCTCCATTGAAATTAAGGCCCAAGGTAGTTAAGACACCTGGCCAACAACACACTACTAGGTAATGGTAAAATATAGATTTAGACTTAGCTCTCCAGCCTCAAGACTAGACCTCTCCCCAACATTTTGTCCTAAGTTCCTCTTCTTACCATTACAGTATGCTAAATGATGGCAGAACCATAATTTAATCTAATCTAATCAGATTCTAAATCCACTACCTCTTACTTTGGCGATCCCTTATTTCAGTAATTATCATTCTTCTTGCTATTATTGTGCCCCCCCCCACCCCCCATCCCCCAGGGCTTCTTTGTTCTGTTTTCACCAAGTCTATCCTAGTCTCAGACACATGACTTCCCTAAAACATAACTTCACATTCCCATACTCTAGAAGCAACTAGGAGGCACGATGGCTAGAACAATGGGCCTGAAGTCCTGGAGTCAGGAAGACCTGAGTTCAAATCTAGCACCAGAACTCACTAGTTGTGTCACCTTGGACAAGTCACTTAACCACTGCATGCCTCAGTTTCCTCAACTGTAAAATGGAGATAATAACAGTACCAACCTTGAAAGGTTCTTGTGAGGATCAAATGAGACAATTTCTGTAAAGGACTTAGCACAGTGCATAGCATACAGTGGGTGCTTATAAATGCTTGTTCCCTTTCCTTTTCTTCCCTCCCATCTTGTAGAAGGGAAATGTAGGCAATGTGTGAGAAAAGCGATTTTGCATGAATATAAGGAACCATTTAATAACTTTTTGGGCTACACAGACTTGAATAAAGCATACTCAGAGTTAATTAGGCTGGATGCTCAATTGCCAGGGGTGTGAGAGGCATCAAAGGGGTATTCCTACAGTGTATCAGGCTGTATTAGGAGTTCTCTGGGTTACCTGATAATGCTAAGATTCTGATTTTAGTGCAGACAGATTGATCATGAAAGACTCTAAACAGAGACACGTCGTTCAGATCTTGAAACCTTGCCCTGTCACTACTTCTCTTGCCATTCTTGTGGAAAACGCTTTGTGTCCCCAAATTAAAATCCCCAGAGAATCTTAGAATTGGAAGGGACTTGAGGTCAGGGATTGTCACACTTTTACAGTCTCCTTATCTCTATGAGGGGGATAATAATAGCACTTAATTCACAGGGTTGTCATAAAGATGGAATCAGATAACAGGTAAAAAGTGCTAAGTATTAGTTATTGTCGTTGTATCAGCCAGCCTTCCCCCACCTCCATGTGTTTCTTCGTTCTGCCCAACGTGGTTAAAACAGACTGCTTGCTTCTCCTCCTTGTGGCTTCATTTGTTGATATTCTATTAAAAAATTAAAGTGTCCCCTTCTCCCTGGAGCCTTCTCTGATGACCTCAGATGACAATGCTTTTTTCTTAGGTTAGTGGTATCAAACTCAAATGGAAACATATCCCTGCTGGCCTACATATTGACTTAGAAAACCACAAGTTAACATTATCTATGTTGTATTATATTTTTATTTATTTTGTTAAATGTTTCTGTAATGGCAAGCAAAGTGGGACTTTTTGCTGTTTTTTCTTTTGGAGTGCTTCTCACCATTAAGCAATCAAGTACCTTTGACTGAGTCTTTGATTGAATCAAGAGTCTTTGATGACCTGCTTAAGTCACAAGAAAGCCTGAGTCACGTGAGTTTGAGTCCCATGGTTGTGACACCCTATGACTCTAAAGAAGCGTGTATATATACTCGGAGGTTAGCATTTTTCTTCGGGGACTCACCCACTGGAAGACCGTTCATGTGATTTGACCAGATGAGACTCTGGGTAGCTGTTAAGAGCCCCTTTGAAGACCCAGATGTTGGTGCTCTGCTAACAGTGGTATGTGTTGCAGATGGTTAGAAGCACTGTCTGCTGATTTGTGTTATTTGCTCTATTTACGTAACTTCTGCTTGTAATTTCTGTTTGCATTTTCTCTGAAGTTCAGGGTGCTGACTTTTTCTTCTGAACTAAGTGAATGATATATGCATGTTTAATTAAGGTGAGATTCTTAACCTCTTAAAGTTGTTTTCATTAGAAAAGGAGATAAAACAACCTTTGCTAGCAGCCCTCCTGTGTGTTAGTGTTGTTGGTCTTCTTGTTGGTCTTACGCCTCCACAGCAGCTGCTAGCTGCATTGCTGTTACAATTTTCCAATTACATTTTAATATGACTCTGGCCACTAGGAAATTTTGCAGGCTTCTGTCTTTGAGGTGAATTTGACCCATCTGTCCTAGGCATTATGGTATAGTGGAAAGAGAACTATATTTAGAATCAAAGGGTATGAATTATGTTCTGGTCTATCATCATCATCATCATCATCAGAAGTGGCAGCAATAATCATTAGCACTTACGTAGCACTATAAGGTTTTCAAAACATTTTGCATATGTTATTGCATCTAATCCTTATAACAACCTTTTGAAGTGGTTTCCTATTACCATGCCCACTTTACATATGAGAAAACTGAGGCAAACAAAGGTTAAATGACCTGCCCAGGGTTCCTCAGCTGGTAAGTATCTGAGGGGAGATTGTGACAATTAGCTACCTATTTACTATCAGGATAACTTGGGAAAACCTTAGTTTCCTCTCATATAAAATGAAGGAAGTTGATCTGATGTTAATTTTCTCCACAGACTTTGCTTGGATGCCCAGGGAACTTACTTCATTCTTTCTTTTATCATAATTATTTGTTTACATCTCTCCTTCCTACCAATAAAGAATAAATTCCTTGAGATCAGAAAGGGATTTGTATCAACTCTCTAATTTGAGGGCCAAGTGCAATAGTTTGTCTATAGTAGGTGACAAATAGATATTTGCGATAAATTCCATAATTGTTAAGTGTTTACTATGGGTCTGTCCTTTTCTTTGTACTGCCCACAAGCACCTAGCATACTATTCCTGACTTAGAAGCTAGAATACCCTGTCAAATAATTTACTGGTTGATGGAAAAAAAAAAAACAAACTTCCTTCTACTCAGATTCCTTTTGCTTCAAACTCATTTAGCCCTCAGAATCTCCACAGCTTCAGTTCAGAGTAAGGCACAGAAAAGAGTTCTTTCTTTTTTTTTAAAGCAGATTTTCCCCCTAAAACCATTTTTTGAGCTCAGAGTTGATCATTCTAATGAGTTTGGCCCAATTGTTTTCAATCTGTTTATTTTTCCTCTGTTCATATTTGAAATCAAAACCAGTTTTGTCAAGGAAAAAACAAATGCAGACGCAGCAAGAGAGTCTTGTTGGAAGGCACAGCTTAAAAGTAGAGTCTACCATGTCATTATAATTAAAGTTTACCCATTAAATCCTTAATGCAGTCAAGTCAAATGGTCATGTCTGTTAAATATTGAACAATCTAGGAATGAATAGCTTATCTGATCTGGTCTGGGACTTAGAGGAGTATCTCACTTGGGTCCTTGCATCCACAGTGCCTAACACATAGTAGTCATGGAATAAATGCTTCTTTTTTGATTGACTATAGTTTAGAGCTCACTTGACACACGAAATCAAATTTTCAGAGTTGGAAGGGACCTTGGAAGTCACCTGGTCCAACTATTTAACCAAGGTATAAACACCTAGTGTATTTCTAAAACCAGTCTCTCCTCAAAAGCCTCCAGGGATAGGGAAGTCATTCCCTATTTAGGCAGCCCTATGTATCAATGGGCCACTGCAATTGTTTAGAGGTCTCCCTCCTATTGGGCTAAAATTTGCCTACCTCAAACTGACATAGTCAGAACTGAACTTTAGGAAAATCACTTTGGTGACTGAATGGAGGAAGGATTAGAGGCAGGAGAGTCTTGAGGCAGGCAGCCCCACCAGCAGGCTATGACAATAGTCTAGGTGTGATGTGATGGGGACCTGTACCATAATGACAGAAATGTCACAGGACAGAAGGGGGGCATGTTTAAGAGATGGTGCAAAGGCAAAAGGCTCTGGCACCATATTGGCACAGAGGTGGAGGGTGAGAGATAGTGAGGAGTTGAGGATGACACCTAGATTGTGATCCTGAGAGATTGGGATGATGGTGTTGCCCTCTACAGTAATAAGAAAGGTAGGAGGGGGCAAGGTTTGGGGGAAAGATAATGAATTCTGTTTTGGACATGTTGAATTTAAGATATCTACTGGATATCCAATTTAAGATGTTTAAAAGGCAATTAGAGATGAGAGACTGGAGGTCAGGAGAGAGGCTGGGGCAGAATAGATAGATTCCAGAATCATCAGCATAGGGATGGTAATCAAATCCATGGAGTTCATGAGATATCCAGGTGAAATAGTACAGAGGGAGAAGCAAAGAGGGCTCAGGACAGAACTTTGTGGGAGACCTAAAGTTAGAGGGCATGATCTGGATAAGGATCCAGCAAACGAAACTGAGAACGAGCAGTGAGAGAAAAGAGGAGAACCAGGAGAGAGTGGTGTCCCAAAAACTTAGAGAGAAGAGAATTGAAAAGGAGAAAAGGGTATCAACAGTGTCAGGGGCTCCAAAGAGGTCAAGAAGAATAAAGATTAAGAAAAGGCCATTGGATCTGGCAATTAAAAGATCATTAGTAATTTTAGAGGGAGCAGTTGCAATGGGATGATGAGTCTGGAAGTTGAATTATGAGGGGTCAAGAAGAGTTTGAGAAGAATGAAAATGGAGGCACATATTATAGTTAGTCTTTTTGGGGATTTTAGCCCCAAAGGCAGAAGAAATATAGGTTAATAGCAGGGATGGAAGGATCAAGTGAAGGTTTGTTTTTTGTTTTGTTTTGTTTTGCAGATGGGGGAGATAAGCATGTTTGTAGGTAGAAAGGAATGAGCCAATGGAAAGTGGAAGATATAAAATTAATGATAAAATGAGAATGACAGTGTCTTAAGTGATTAAGAAATTAGACAGCGTAAGACTGAATTTTGATTCCCGTTTGACCCTGTTGATTTCCAATAAGACAGAAGTCCTGACAGGGACTTTTCTTTTATACATGAAATGCAGTATCTTATTTCTTAGAAAGGTAAGGGATGGAATAAAAAAGCTTTGTGGATATGAAATAGCTCATACAAAGCAATGTCTAGATTAGTGGAAATGAAATCCAAGCACAGTTTGTTTCTTTTAAAACATATGTGATCTAAACATATTTTCCCCCTAAAATACCTTCCACTTTTCCAAATAAGTCTTGTGGAACAGGAAGTCCTTTCTATCTCCTTATTATCTTAGTCCTGCTCCTTTTGCACTATACCAATTCATACATATATCTTCCCATATTTGTATATGAAATCATCATATTTGCCATTTCTTGCTATATAGTGCTATTCCTTTACATCCATCTACCATATTTTTTCACAAGTTAATGGATTTTTAATTACAATCTTTGTATCCAAGTCAAAAGAATAAGTTAGACACTTCAACAATGGGAAATAAGGAGACCTTATATTTCAGAGGCATTTTAGGCTGTGATAATTCTCTTCTCTGGCTCTCTAGAATATTTCAATAGAAACAAACATGCCAACTACTTCCATGCAGAGAAAAAAAAAAGCATCACTCATTTAACAAAATGTAGGTTTGGCTGCACAGAGACAGAAATATCCTAGTCACATACCAAGAAATCTGTATACGTGGGGCCCTAGTACTCAACAAACAACACAGTTATTTCTTATTTCATTTCTTGTTCATATATTTTTCACTCAAATACATTCTCATTTGCGGTGGAAGATACTTTGGATGAATGGCTAACACTTGGCTAGGAAAGGTTTGGCAAAAGGATCCTGTAATTGCGCTTCCAATGCCTTTGTGACTCACAACAGGGAGATTCATTCCTCAATAAAACTTTCTTATTTAGAAAAAAAAAAGCAAGCCAAAACAAAACAAAGCAAGACAAAACAAAACCAAAAACCAGCAATGGAATTTTTTTTATGAGGAAATCTTTCATTGGGCGGATAAACTACACCTCCCCATGATTGTACTCTTTCAACTTCCATTTATATATTTGCTACAATGAACAAGTAACTCACTGTTTTACCACCATTTTGTGACTACTAAATTAAAATATAGCTACATGTCAAAATGACACATTTTAATAAACTAAACCAGCCATTTTAAAAGGCTGAATGGACACTTGGGCAACAAAACTCAGTGATTTGTTCCCCTCCCGTTCCTACCCAAAATATCCTCAAACTATTTAACTTCCACTTGACTAGATGAGCGTTTATGTTGCTTGTATGGTTAAACTTAAAATCTCCTGATCCACTTAAGATTCCCCCCGAGTAATGAGGTGCTGCTTTAAGACATACTGGGCTAAAGCATTAAGTTTCTAGGATAGCACTACTGATTTCTTTGTTCTTGCAATTCTTGTTTAAAATAAAACAACAGGTCAGGGTTTTTCCCAAATGAATCAATAATAGTCCCTGGGAACGTGCATGGTAAGAGTTCCATGTAAATTAAGGTAAAAATATTGGCTAATAAAAAATCCGACAGGACAATTTCTCAATTTTATCATTTCATTGGAGAGAGAAGTATGGAAGTCCAAATATGGCTGTGAGTTAACCAACAGATCTTGCAAATAGCAAATGTGAATGAGTCTTAATCTTTCCTGAAAATGAAGTAACGTATGACTTTTTTCCAGGCAATTATGGGTGAAGATGATAATCCTATGAAGATTTTAGAGAACACATGCATACGCACACACAATAGAAGTCAAAATATGGTGTGAAAATGCCTATGGTAATCTATGCTTACTGTTCATCCCAAAATGGAAAATTATGTGTTTCGGGCTATGGGAGCAAATAAGACAGATTCCGCTGCTCTATTCCATTCCTACTTTTTTTCTTTTAAATATTATCTCAGCTCTGTGGAGATGAAAGAACATAGGATTTAAAATGTTTCAACTTAATAACGAATGATTCTAAATGGGATGAGGTATTGTGGCACTAGAATTTTGACTCAATGTTTAATGAAGATGTTTCAAACAGAATAAGTTAAATTGTAGTTTCAATCTAAGACACTTATAAAAGATATCCTTCACGTTTCAATCTAAACTATTGAGAATTACGAAGTCCAGTAAGAGTGCAAGATCCCTCAAACTTCTTATCATATTTGCAAAGAACTGCAAGCCCAAAGCATCTTATTCTACTAAAAGAGTTTTTGAACATTATATGTGTGTGTGTGTGTGTGCGTGCGTGCGTGTGTGTGCATGTGTGTATATCTATATCCACACATCTATATCTATATATCTAGATACACACATATACACATACACATGCACAGCCCATAGACACATACATACAGATGTAAGTGTAGTGAATAGCAGCATCAAGTTCTTTGTGTTACACTTGATCACAGAGGTGGCTCAGTCTCTGCGATAGTTTGTCCTGTTCTATAGAAGGAATACTTGGGCCAACAGAATTAGTCTGACCCTGTGGGAGCTCCAAGGCCTGCTTCATCTGCCATTTCTTGAAAGAGTGTATCTACTTGGTTTTTTGCAGCTGTTAGTGTTGTGCTGCTCACAGAGTTTTCTATTTGTTGTGTCTGCCTAATGTTTCAAACTGGCGTTCAAATTTGTCCATTAAGGCAGGTATCTTCTCAACATTCATGCTCCTCAATGTAGCATCCATAGACTTAATTGCACCTGCCATTGATTGAGTTGCCTTGCCCATTGACACAGCTCTCTGAACTCTAGCTGCTGTAGCATCTACCCAAGCACTCATTCTCAAGAAATTAATTGCTTGGTTTTTCTGGCAGATTGCATTTTCAGCATGTATTCGTGCAACTTTTGAATGGCCTTTTTAATCTTGGTCTTTTCAGCTTTTTCTTCTTCATCACATTTTTTGGCATTCCTATTAAGCTCTTTTGCAGCAAACTTCAGGTTAAGTGGGTGTTTTTCCATGTTTGACATGGTCCTGACATTTCTCCCAGGGGTGTTGGTCGGTGGCTATAGGGCACCGGAGCTATGCGAGCTGTAGGCTGGAAGTCACCAGAGCTCCTGCACTTCCACTTGCACAGAGCCGACTGCCCATATGCCATAATTTTTAAAGCTATTCTCCTACCAATGGGTATGTGTTTTTTTTATTTACCACAGGGAGTAGAGTTATGAATATTTTGGTATTTATTGAAATTTTATTTCTGTCTTTGACTTCCTTGAAATATATGCCTAGTATTTAGTTTGCTGGGTCCTGATAATTTAGTCCATTTTCTTGCAGAATTCCAAATTAAAATACAGAACTGTTGGATTAATTTACAACTTCATCATTGTGTGTGTGTGTGTATGTTCCTGTTATTTTACAGCTCTTTCTGTGTTGACTAGTTTCATCTTTTGTCACTTTCACTTTTTTCCAGATTATGAGAATTTTAAAATTTAAATTTGTACTTCTCTTAATAGTTGTGATTTGGAACATATACATGACATGTGCATTTATAGTCTGTAATTCTTGTGAATTCCCTACATGCTTTGATCACCTATCTATTGGGTAAAAACACTTGCTATTGTATATGTATGTCCATTCCTTGTATATTTTTAATATCAGACTTTTTGATTCAAATAGTTTCCCCATTGTATTGTTTCTCATTCAGTTCCGTCTTCACTAATTTTACAAGTATGAAAGCTTTTAATTTTTTTGTTAAAATTGTTTATTTTATCTTTTATATTTTACTGTATCTATTATTTGCTTAAAAGTTGGCCAGAGTGGTAAAAGATACTTGATTTTGTTCTCTTCCATTTTTTAAATTGTACAACCTTTTACCTTCAGGTCATAAATCCATATTGAGCTTAATGTATTATTTGGTGAAACATGTTGGCTTAAACTTAATTTCTGCAAAATTGCTTCCTAGTTTTCCAGTTCAGATCAAAAAGAAAGTCCTATTCCTATTATTTTGTTTTTTATAATCATGTACAAGGCTCTTTTAAAATAAAATTGCTTGTTTCTTACTTTCTAATCTATTCCAAGCTTTAGTTTTCTCTTTTTCAAAACCAAGATGTACTTAACTGATATAATAGAAAGAACACTGGGTTTGGAACCAGAAGATCTGGATTCAGTTCCTAACTCTGCCATTTACTACCAAACTGAGCTGGAAAAAATTCTTGGATTTCATATGATTATCGACTAAGACTTGGAAGGTGTGTCATAGGTCATGTAGTGCAATCACCTCATTTGACAGAGGCATCATGGTTGAAGGTTGACCTTGGAATCAATAAGACCTACATTAAATAGTATACCTTTGACACATACTAGTGGATTATTCTAGGCACTTTTTCTTTTGGTGCTCTAGGACAACTTTCTAAGACATTAAGTTGCAGAGAAGGTGGCTACCTGAATTCATGCAAGGAATTTCCTCATCTGGGAGTTCCCTATACCAATTAAATCACATGTCCAATCCCTAACTCTTATTCCACCAAGAGGTAGCTTGGCATAGTAGATAGAGAGATGGATTGGCCTCCAGTCCTACCTTTATATTCTTGTTAGACCTTACTCTTCACATCCTCTTTGATCCAGTGACACTGGCTTCCTGGCTGTTCCATGAACAAGACAGGCTGTCTCTCAGCTCTGGGCATTTTCTCTGGCTGTCCCCAATGCCTGGAATGTTCTTCCTCCACAACATCAACTATTGACTACTCTGGCTTCTTTTAAATCTTAGCTAAAATCCTATGTTCTTCAGGAAGCCTCTCCCAATCCCCCTTAATTCTAATGCCTTCCCTCTGTAAATTATCTCCAATTTATCCTGTATAAAGTCTTTTTGAACATATTTCATTGCATGTTTTCTCCCTCATTAGCTTCCCTGATCCTTGAGGGCAGGAAATGTCATTTGCCTCCTTCTCTATCCCCAGCACGTGATTAATAAATATTGATTGAGTGATTGATTGACATAAGTAGGAAGTCTGATTGCAGGTTTGATTGCACTTGACCTCTCTATGCCCCAGGAAATTTTATAATGCTGTAAGTTGCAAAGACAATGCCAACTTGAATTTGTAGAGGGCATTTCTCACTGGGAGCTTGCTAAACCTATGAAATCATAGGTCTGGTTTATTAAAAACAAAAAAGAATATGATACAGTTTGATAACCAACTATATGATATAGTGTGATATCTGGAAATGCTAAGTCCCTTTCATTTATGCTTTTTTTCTCATTATTTCTCTTGAGATTTTAGAGCTTTTATTATTCCAAATAAATTCTGTTATTATTTTATCTTGTTCTGACTTTATTGGTATAGTACTGAATCTATAAACCTTCTTACTCTTTTTAGTCAGTCCTTTGTCCCTGTTATTAATTTTGCTGAACCTAGTTGGATGACTCTTTCCCCATAACTTGTACCCCTCATCATCCCAAATTTCATAATTTTTTAATTGTTTATTTCTCTTTTAACCTATTTCTTTACATGTTTATCTCTTTTCTTATGGGGTTAAGATAAGTATGTAGTTTCAAAAACATCCCTTCCTTCTCCAACTTCATAGCTTAATTAATAATTCTTTTTGAGGTTACCCCTTTCCAAAAAAAATTATATTTTGTGTCTTCCTGCTTTTTTTTTTCCATTTCTATCCTGTTCCCAATTCTATTCTCCCATTCATGGGTAATTTTCTTACATGTCCTTCCTTTCCTCTGTCTCTTATGACTTCTGGATTTCTAAATTTGAACTTCATTGTCTTTCTCATTTTTATACATTAATAGATCTGAGCATATCCTTCTCTCCCTGTGTCTTTTAGTTTTGTTTAATTTTTACTGGGGTTGTCTGCTATGCCCCACTCCTAAAATTATCAATTTGTGAAGAAAGCAGCACCATATTGGGGGACATTCTATATTCTGAGTCACAGGGTCTAACTCCCATGGCCGATATGTTTCATTTCTGAAATTCTACATTTTACATTCTACTTTTTCTACCATGAGGTTTGTTTTACTTAATTCTGATTTAAGGTCTTTGATTTCCTACCTAATTTCCATTCTAATCTCTTCCTTTAAAAGTTTTATCTACTTCTTGCATCATTCCGGAACCCCATACTTGTTCTAAGATCTCTATAGAATCTCTAGAATTCTCTATTTTCATTGGAGTTTTGGGGTTCATTTTCTTTCATGGTAGAATACTCATTTGATATGTTGTTATTTTTACAATTACTCAATTTTTTTGTCCTTATGAATTTCACTGTTGGGTCATCTGCTAGACCTGTACCCAGACTTTTTCTTTTGGATGTTTTGTCCACTAGACACTCACACTGGTAGTGGCTGAATTTAAATTCAGTACTTTTCCACTCTAAGACTGGCATCCACTATGCAGCAACTTTTCAATCCAAATTCAGTATTTTTTAAAAATGCAAAATTATGGGAGAAGCCTTAACATTTTTATCTTTTATTCTTTACCTTCCTTGTTGTTTGAGTTGTAATCTCAATGCTAAATCTTGATGCTAAAATGATCTCTGGGGTGACTACCTCCCCCCTCCCCCCGCCACCACATACATACATACCTTCCACTTTCTGCAGTCTTACTTCCAAAGTTGGGAACCAACAGACATAGACAAAAACAAGGGCTGAGTTGGGCTGCCTGTTTCTCTACTTTAGCAACAAGCCCACATCTTAGTACAAATCCTTAGAACACAATCCTCACAGGAATGCAGTATCTCTTAATCATTAAAAAAAGAAGAAAGAAAAATGCAAAAAGTCTTCCATTGACTCCTGCCTTCCATTCTTTCTTATCTGTGGAAGCTTTCAGGAGGTAAGTCTCAGCAGTAGCAAAAATCCAAAGGCAAATCCTTGGCCAGGGGCTGATTTGATGTGGATGAACAAAAGCAGGATCACTTCTGAACAATTCATCCTCAAATTACAGCCCTGTCACCACAGCATCCTGTAAAGGATCAGCACCTTTTCCTGTTCCTGACAGACACAGACCTGTGTGTGAGAGGCCTGATCAATATACCAGTTAACTAAACATCTGGCTAATAACAGTACTGACAGCTCACAACACTTTGTTTGAAGACAAGGAAATAACAGGAAATTTTCACTGATCCTTTTCTCCCAGCCTCACTGAGAGCTGGCAAGGTTGGTACCATCTTGTGGCATAGGGGAGAAAGCCCTGCATTTGGAGACAGAAGCCATGGGTTTGAGTCCCCAGCTCTGTTCTTTATCAAAGCCTCTGGGCATCCAGGCATGGCAAAGGCCCTAAGCATCAATTTCTACCTTTGTAGAATAATATAGCAGGGGATACCAGCTGATACAGGTGAGAACTTTGACAGAGAGTGATGAACTGGAAGTCATGTGGCCTGAGTTCAAATGCTAACTGCTCCTTACAGAAAGGACCCCGGTGGTATACTGGAGAA
Organism: Trichosurus vulpecula; assembly: GCF_011100635.1. Lineage (NCBI taxonomy): Eukaryota > Metazoa > Chordata > Mammalia > Diprotodontia > Phalangeridae > Trichosurus > Trichosurus vulpecula. Next base: position 115,038,742 of record NC_050574.1, on the reverse strand, counting down.
CAAATTGTTAAATTTTTAGTGTGAGCATTTATACCTCAGAAATTGACAAAGGCCACAAATTAGTAGCTTCAGTTATTGTTTTGTTGATTATCTAGACTTACAAAAGTGATGGAGAAAATGTAAATGGCACAGGTTAAAATTTAAAGTGTTCTATGTACTTTTTTTTTCCTCTAGAGGACCTGAGTGATAAACATTTATCAGCAGAATCTGCTTTGAGCCATTCACCTTTTCTCCCTAAGCTTCAGTTTCTTCAGGTGTTAAAAAAGAGGGTAGAACAACATAATATCTAAGCTCTCTTCCAATTCTAGGCCTATAATCCTATGACACTTGACAAGCAGTCATCTAGCTTCTGAATACTTCTAGTGCAAGAACATCTATTATTTCCTGTGTTGGTCATTTCACTTTGGGAAGTTTTAAGTGCCCAAGTAGTACAGTTGTTGTTGTTAGCGGCTGCTAGGTGGCCCAGTGGATGGAATGCTGGGCCTGGAGTCAAGAAGACTCCTGTTCCCGAGTTCAAATCTGACCTCAGATCAGCTGTGTGACCCCGGACAAATTACCTAACCTTGTTTGTCTCAGTTCCTCGTCTATAAAATGAGCTGGAAATGGCAAAGCACTCCAGTACCTTTGCCAAGAAAACCTCCAATGGGGCCACAGAGAGTCAGACACCGCTGAACGAACAAGGGCATCCATTGTTTCCCAGGTCATTCCATTTCACTTTGGGAGCCTGTAAGTGCCCGAGTAGGTACCCCTAATTATTAACAATAATGAGCAACAGTCATAATGTCAGTAATAATAATACCAGCTAAAGTTGATATAGTGTTGGAGGTTTATACAGCACTTTATATAAACTACTGTATCTGATTGTTACAATGATAATGTAAGAGGTTGGCACTTTTATCATCCCCATTTTGTAGAAGAGGAAACCAAAGTCAGACTAGGTTAAATGACTTGTTCAGGGCCACACAGTTATCATGTATCTGAGGCAAGATTTGAGGATTTGAACTCAGACCTTCCTGACCCCACATCTAGCATTCTATCTAGTATGCTCCCTAGATAACATTATAAATTAGGAAGGTTTTCCTGACATCAAATCTAATTCTGCCTCAGCAGTTTCTACCCGTTGTTCACTAGTCTGCCCTCTGAACCCTAACACATTTATAAGTCATTTACCTTACAAAAAACCCCAACTTATTAAATTCTTAGTACTAATAATGCTACTAGCATTATCCAGACAATTAAAATTAGGCCCAGAGACCTGAATTGAATTACTCAATACTTCAATAGTTTATAGGCCTGGGAGCTGAGATTTGAATCATTTTCTCCTAATTCCATGTCATGTCGCTATCCTGATAAACTATATTGCTTTTGATGGTTGCTTTATGATCGCACATTAACGTAGCCTTACCTACATCATTCTCCCTCCTTTGAGAAGCAGAGGGCAAAGCATTGCCATGCCTATTTTGCCTAGGAGGAAATGGAACTGTAAAATCTCATGGCTGGAGTTAGAACCGGGACTCAAATGAATTCAGATTTTTGCTCCTTTCACCATGCCATGCTGTGACTCTGAAATGTTCAGGTGGCAGAAATCCCTCCTGGTGAAGTATTCTTTCCTTTCCCTCAATCGTTACTGGCTGCTTACCTTTCTCCCCAAGTCAGGATAATTCCCTTCATCAAATGGGTTTTCCATACAAGCCAGGTGAATTCCATTAAAAAGGTTAAATAGTCTTATTGGCTGTGTACTCGATGCAGGAAAAACATACCAGCATAATTGCTGTCTTTATTAGTCCACTGGGGAGGAAATGCCTTTTCTGTTCTATATCTCTAGCTGTGCCTGCTCTCATGCTTCAACAAATATGAACACACAGAGAGAACACTTAAAGAATATTCATGTACTCATGCAGATCTCAACCACTAAATGCATTTCATCCCATGGGAGCCTCATCAGTGGCCTTCCATAAGTCTTACATAGATGATGCCACAATGTACTAGAAGGCTTCTTTTCCTTCCTTTAATATCTCAGAAATACCAGGGCAGCCTTCAGTTTTCAGTAAATTTATCAATCACTGAGCATTTATTAAGCATCTAGGCACTGGGGACACAAACCAAAATAAAATAGCCTCTGCCCACAAGAAGCTTAGATCCTTTTGGAGACATGTATATAAATGAGTAAATAATATGGTATATATATATATAACCATATATACATATACACACTTACATATAGAGTATGTAAACTATAGTATTTACTCATTTATGTACATGTTCTATATATATAGATATGTGTATACATATGTGTATTTGTGTGTAAGTGTATATATATACATACATACATATATATATATATATATATATATATATATATATATATATATATATATATATATATATATATATATATATATATATATATATATATATATATATATATATATATAATAGCATTTACTCATTTATGTACAAGTTGTCTCCAAAAGGATCTAAGTTTCTTGTGGGTAGAGACTATTTTATTTTTTGTCTGTGACCCCAGTGCCTAGATGATTTCTTTCTGTGATAAGTATTTATATATATATATATATATATATATATATATACATACATACATACATATATATATATATATATATATACCCACACACACATATACACACATATATTTCTACACACACACATATATGATAAATATAAGGTAAATTGGGATGTGGGGCATATCCATTAGGGGGGGAATCACGAAAGCATGTAGAAGATGATGCCCGAGAATAGTTTTGAAAGAAACATGGATATGGCGAGGCAGAAATGAAGTTGGAGTACATTCCAGGCAGGTGGACAGCCAGTGCAAAAACATGGAGGTGGTAGATATCATGTGGGAAGAATAGCGAGAAGACCAGTACCAATGAACCAGAGAAAACTGGAAAGGGAGTAATATATACTATGGTTAGAATAGGTAGGTTGGGGCCAGGTTTTGAAAGGCTTTAAAATCCAAAAAGTATTTGCTCTAAGATGCAATAAGAAGACATTGGAGTTTATTGATTAGGAGAGTGACATAGTTAAGAAAATCACTACCTATGATCCCACAGGGACTAGTCTCCCCCCTTTACTGATCATATATGTCCTTGATGATATATTTCATGCTATTCTTAAATTCAAGCCATTTTATGGTAGTAATGCTGAGGCTGATTGACATTTATGTAGCACTTTAAGGTTTGTAAATTGTTCTACATACAGTCTCATTTTAGCTTCACAACAACCCTTGAAGTAGGATCTATTATACCCATTTTAAAGATGGAGAAACTGAGTCAGTGGTCCAGATACTGTTGCAAAGGAACAACTCAAATTCCATTCATAAAATCACAATATCCCAGTGCTAACATGGATCAATGGTGATGATAATAACAAGGTGCTTATACTACCTCCTTCATAAGACTAGAAGAAAGACCTTTGAGAACTCTAAGGCATGACAGAAATGTGAGCTCTGACTATTTATTATTCTACAGTCCTGGCAGAGGATAGGTAATGTGGCATAATGGATAGAGAGAGGCTAGCACTTGGATGGGGAAGATCTGGGATCAGGCTAAGTAATTTATCCTCTCCCTGCCCCCAGCAACTCTATGATATATGAGGTTAAAAGGAAGTTGGGGACACGCTTTGTTGGAGGAATGAATACTGATGAAATCACAAGTCTAGAGGATAAGGACATGACCGACAATGACAACAAGGACCACAGTG